>NC_069128.1:25522174-26243859 GCF_026914265.1 Mya arenaria
GAACCTCGCAGCAAGGGCTAATATTGAAATTGAGGACCCATAACTTACCACATATCTTAGTATACATAGACAACCCAGATTATGGTTTGATACAGATACCCCGTTTCTGACGATATTTCTGTTTATATATATTATATATGTATATAGTTGGTTAGTCAGAAGACTGCTTGTGGAAAAAACATTATTTAATATATTCAGGAAATGAGACCAAGAAGAAAGAAACAGGAGAATGTGGCAGCAGACTGCATTGATTCAGGGGAGGACCTCAAAGATTTTGTTATTGAACATATACCACCAAAAGGTATTAAATTTTGATTTATGTTATCAATAAACTGGAACATATTTTAGACAAAACAAACTGTGTACATGTATATACATTGGCCACCATACATCTCTAGACAGGCCAAAAATCTTAACTATAATACATAGAAGACATGTCCTCTTCAAACTCATACATTTTCTATTTTGGCTGTTCAGACACTTGAAATATTTTATCCAGAGAGTGTAGACAGAGAAATTAAAGTAAATTAAACTAAAGGGCTCTCACTACACTTGCAAATCAGGGAGAAGTTTTGTCAGATCATATAAGCAATGTTGAAACAAAATTGTAAAATATTTTAGCGACCAATCGTGTGTTAATACAAAATGGCGGCCAGTGTAAACATCCGAGTATTTCCGTTCTCGCAAAGTCTCGTTCTGCCTTGTGAAGTTTTACGATATTTGTTCTATTTCTATATAGAAGTTGCGTATCCTTATAGTTTATAGGTCTTTGGTCAAAGTAAGTACCAAACTGAGTGTCAAAAAGTAAGTCAAGTTGTAGTAAAACCATGTGTAATATTTGCCTTTGAATTTGATTAAACTAGAGCAGTGTTCTTGGGTAAGTGATGTAGGGCTTTCATGGCCCTCTTGTTTATATAATTGTTTTTGTTTTTGTTTTGCTTGATAGGTCTTGGTGTTAGAACAACAATAAATAGAACAAAAGGAGATTTCTTAATGATTTATCCCGGCGAACTGATAACAGAAAGAGAAGGGGAAGAACGTGAAGAACGTGAACCATCCGTGTTTAGATACTTACTTCCAATATAAAAGGAAAGGGTGGTGGTAAGTATGTTAGAAGTTGTAATAAAAATAACTTTTAAAGTTGAATAGCGCAATATTCTGAACAAAAAAAGAAATTTTAAAAAAATATTCTACCAGTTAATATCTGCTAGAAAGTGATTGAGCTTATGATTGAAGTCTATTTTTTCCACAACATTTTGACCACTAGGATAATAATCTCCCAAAGGTGCCAATTTGAGCACAGGTGATTGGAAGAATTCTTATTTTTAAAACATTTTTCATTTATATAGTATGGATGCTACTAGTGAATTAGATGTTGGGCCTCGGCTAGGTCGTCTGGTGAACCACGGTGGTAAAGGTAAAAATTGTGTTATGAAAACCCTGGAGTTCAACAAAAGGCCATATCTTTGCTTGTTTGCTGCTAAAGATATTCCACAAGGTGAAGAGTTACTGTATGATTACGGCATTAAGGATTTGCCTTGGGAGGTATGTATACTCAGAGCTTGTTACTCTTTTTTTCTCTTCTGAAGATGGAAGGATATATAGAAATGACCCACGATCTGAGATTCAGGCTCATACAACAGACTCACATTGAGAAAGTAGGCTCAGTTTGTTTCATTGTTTCATTTCTGTCGTTTCTAAGAAGCAAATTGAACACTTCTTTTTGTTTTATGCCATTTGTTTTCATAAACATTTATGATTTGAAATCTATTTACTGGACAGAAATTACTATTTATTTACAAAGTAAACATATCATTGTGCCCCACATAGTTCTATTACACAATAGAACACAAAATGTCATTTTTTTAGCTCAATTATTCGAAGAATAAGGAGAGCTATACTAGTCACCCGAGCGTCGGCGTCCACGTCGGCGTAACCACTTATGTTAAAGTTTGCATACCAAGTACCACCTCAGATGTTTTCAAAGTCCATTGACATATGGCTTTAAAGGGAGATGTGCAGGATTGATAAATGGAACAGATTTGTGAAAAGGGTCAGTTGAATATCATTATTTGAAGCTCAAATATTGATTTACACCCGAAATATTTCAAACCAATATTTTATCAAAAAAAGATATATAAATGGTGTTTTCTATCCTATGCGACGCGCATAGGTTAGCTATTTTTGTATTTCCCATGTAAAGCCGTGGTGGTTTTTGGATTGTCATGTGATCACTTCACCCAAAATACGCATTCGGTGTACCTTGCTGACTATCGACGTCGCCATTTGTTTCAAAATGCCTGGGCCACCATGAATAGTAAGCTCAGCGATGAGCTAAATATAGAATGATCGCTAAATGTAGAATGTATTTTTGTATAGGGATTTCTTCAGCGGATTGTTTTCAGGTCCGGTAAAATATATCGAAAACTTCCTCCTGGAGGGTTTGAAGTGTAGAGTTTAGTGAAAAGTACACATAAGTGTTACAAAAATCGATCTGTTCATGATTTTACAGAGAAAACCTGCTTGACCCGGCACATCTCCCTTTAAGCACAACTACATGAAATATGATTGTTGGAAACTACCTAGCATCCGCCTTTAGAACTGGCTAATAATTTTTTATAAATTTACAGAGAAAAGCTGACACAGGTAAACACAGTTCATGCTGTTGAATGCATTGTTGCATGGTTTAAATCTTAGACAAAAAATGAAATATCCCATAATGTTGTAGGTATTGAGGTATGATAATTTCCTGCTGTATATTTACGCTGCTTAAAGTAGGCACAAAATCAATATACCATTAAATAAAATCTCAAGATTAAGTTAAAGGTGATATTTTGCATATTTTCAATTATAGCTACATCATTGTTCTATATTCTAATTATCCTGTTCGGTTTTATTGAAAAAAAAAATCATTGAATTTTGTTATGTTTCAAAAACGAGATGAGATGAAACCATGCAATAGTGTCTGTGAGTTTATTTTCAGTTCATGTTGAAAAAATTTATTTATCCCCCCGCCAAAGGCAAGGGGTATATTAGAAATGCCCTTCGTCCGCCCGTCCAAAACAATTTTATCCGGAGCATAACTCCAACAAAGTGCTCAGGGTGAGCTATTGTGACCGGCCTTTGTCCGTCGTCCGTTGTGCATCAAATTTTTTACTTAAACATCTCCTCTGAAACTGCTCATTGGATTTTGACCAAACTTCACAGGAATGGTCCCTAGGTGGTACCCTACCAAAGTTGTTCAGATAGTTCTGATTGGTTGCATAAATAGGTCACAGGGTCAAAAAATAGGTTTTCAAAATGCAATTTTCAAAAATCTGCTTGTCTAAAACTACAAGGCCCAGAGCTTTGATATTTGGTTTATAGCATCATCTAGAGGTCCTCTACCAAGATTGTTCAAATTATGCCCCTGGGGATAAAATTGACCCCGCCCTGGGGGTCACAATTTTACATTGAATTATATAAGGAAAACTTCAAACGAAAGTCTTCTTCTCTTGACCGCTAATAGGAATTTGTCCAAACTCAAAAAGAATGATCCCTGGGTGGTCCCCTAGCAGAATTGTTCAAATGGTTCTGACTGGTTGCATAAGTAGGTCACGGGGTCAAAGATTAGGTTTTCAAAATGCAATTTTCAAAAATCTTCTTGTCTGAAACTACAAGTCCCAGAGCTTTCATATTAATTTGATGTATAACATCATCTAGAGGTCCTCTACCAATATTTGGTGGACAACATTAGTGGTCCTCTGTAAATGGCTCCACTGTGACCTTTGACCTTTTCCTAAGGTGAGCGACCCAGGGCCCTTTGGGCCCTATTGTTAATATTTATGTGGATACATTGCAGTGCTCATGCTGTCTGTTGACATTGTCACCATTTGCGATAATTTTATAAAAAAAATATTTAAGAATTGGTGGCCGCTACTGACAATCTGGAGAACATGCTGGAGGCCCAGACTACAGATAATCTGGAGAACATGCAGGAGGCCCAGACTACAGACAATCTGAAGAACATGCTGGAGGCCCAGACTACAGATAATCTGGAGAACATGCTGGAGGCCCAGACTACAGACAATCTGGAGAACATGCAGGAGGCCCAGACTACAGACAAACTGGACAACACGCTGGAGGCCCAGACTACAGACAATCTGGAGAACATGCTGGAGGCCCAGACGACAGACAATCTGGAGAACATGCTGGAGGCCCAGACTACAGACAATCTGGAGAACATGCAGGAGGCCCAGACTACAGATAATCTGGACGAAATGCTGGAGGCCCAGACTACAGATAATCTGGAGAACATGCAGGAGGCCCAGACTACAGACAATCTGGACAACACACTGGAGGCCCAGACTACAGACAATCTGGAGAACATGCTGGAGGCAGAGACTACAGACAATCTGGAGAACATGCAGGAGGCCCAGACTACAGATAATCTGGACGAAATGCTGGAGGCCCAGACTACAGATAATCTGGAGAACATGCAGGAGGCCCAGACTACAGACAATCTGGAGAACATGCTGGAGGCCCAGACTACAGATAATCTGGAGAACATGCTGGAGGCCCAGACTACAGACAATCTGGAGAACATGCTGGAGGCCCAGACTACAGACAATCTGGAGAACATGCTGGAGGCCCAGACTACAGACAATCTGGAGAACATGCAGGAGGCCCAGACTACAGATAATCTGGAGAACCCGCTGGAGACCCAGACTACATATAATCTGGAGAACATGCTGGAGGCCCAGACTACAGACAATCTGGAGAACATGCTGGAGGCCCAGACTACAGACAATCTGGAGTACATGCTGGAGGCCCAGACTACAGACAATCTGGAGAACATGCGGGAGGCCCAGACTACAGACAATCTGGAGAACATGCTGGAGACCCAGACTACAGACAATCTGGACGAAATGCTGGAGGTCCAGACTAAAGACAATCTGGAGAACACGCTGGAGGCTCAGACTACAGACAATCTGGAGAACATACTGGAGGCCCAGACTACAGACAATCTGGACGAAATGCTGGAGGCCCAGACTACAGATAATCTGGAGAACATGCTGGAGGCCCAGACTACAGATAATCTGGGCAACATGCTGGAGGCCCAGACTACAGATAATCTGGGCAACATGCTGGAGGCCCAGACTTCAAACAATCTGGAGAACATGCTGAAGACACAGATTATGACTGAGGAGCAGGTACACCCCAGCAAGATACAGGACCAGATCTCCGGTAATAATGTAAGTGTGCAGTTAAGTTAGCCGTGTACTGCAAAAAATACCTTCTAAAATATATAAACAGCATTGTCATAGGTCTACATACATATATAGGCTCAGGGATCATTTTGAGGCGCGATTTCCGCGATATCTTGCACAAAAATGACAGATCTCGCACACAAATTGACTTAATGAGAGAAAATCTCGCACTCAAATCTGCAGCAGTAAAAATTGTAGATTCGCGTCCGAAAAGCAATCGCACCAAGTCATAGACTGATTCAGCAAAACAAGCAACGCTCCTGAAATGTTTCCATTTAACGAACGACTATCGTGTATCGCTTATTCTGGTTTCGGTTGTAGCTTTCCGGAAATGACAAAGAAATGCGTGCGCACATCACCCACCTTTGCAGATCATTGACTTGAAGCGTGCTTGTAACAACGTCGTTCATTGATCAAGAGAGGCTATTTATGTCAACTTCCGGTTGAGGAATACCCTGTCACGTGACTGTGTATTGCGCAACCAAACATCAGGGAATTCCCTTATTTTTAATTATGATGTACACAATCACTTGACGGTGATACCGAAAATAAAGTCGATAAATACACGCAGACGATGGGTTCAACCAAAATATTAGATAGCATGATACAGAACGGTAACATTCGTTTGATTGACTATTTAAGTGATAGGAATACCTATATTGATGATGGTTAGGTTGAATCATGCACACATTTATTTGAAACAAGGTCAAGTCTTTATTTGATTATGTTTCTTATTGATAGTGAGTTTTCTTATCATATTCATAGTGCCTGCGAAGCTACATGAAGTCTAATTTTGTAAATATGTGTGTGTAGTACTGTAATTTGCAACAGTTTATGTACAACATCGTGATTATTTTCACACATTTTAATTCATTAATCAAATTGTGTGTTCATTATCTGTCTGTATGCGACTTTGTCAGACGACACCTTCTGATATATGGTAAAGATGAGTAAAATGTTTCCCCGAAAAAAACTTTACCACTCACTTTTTTTCTCCAATACAACAAGCCCAACGTCTTCCCCAAAATCAGCTTATTAACAAACTGTTCTTTTATTTATATAGAATATATTCAAATAATGAAATTGTATGGTTTTCATAAAATTTCTCATCAACATTTAAAATCTCTCACCAAAATTTGACAAATGAGAGAAATACTCTCACTGAAAACTTGGGCCAAAATGGTCCCTGTAGGCTACTTAAATTATTCATTAGCCTGGCCCTGATGAGCTTGTATACAACATGTATTTCATTATTATGCATGCTGATCAGGACGAAAATATCAGAAAGCATTTGCATTTGGTGCTGTTGTCAAGATTAAAGCAAGTACATGTAATACAAATTGTTATTAATGTACATATATAGGAGGTGAACTCCTATTAAATGAATAAAAAGAGCTTATTAGTCACTTTTTAAACACAGTTTTATTGCCAAATATTCAACTTAATGCATGTGCGCGTGTGTGTTGGAACTTTTGTGGCCATCATAAAAAAAAACTGTTATTTACGTTGTAATTTCCATTATATTATTTATTCTTAAATTTTTGTCGAAAGCTTGTTGACAGCCTGCAGTATGTACAAGTGTATTTATTTAATTCAATCTGACAGAGTAAGTGTAAGATCTAAATGAACAAATCACAGATAAATATGCAGTTTTGCCCATTTTAGGCCCTGATGAAGGAGATGGCTGTGCGACTTACCAGCCTTAAGTCTATACAGACAGCTGCAGAGGAGCTGATCAAACAAGCCACTGATTTGCAGGATGGTGATGCGAAAGGTTGGTGCCAGGTTTTTAACTTGTGATACAGTGTTGCAAATGTAGCTAGACTATGAGGATAGAGACAGGGAGTTTCTACATGTGTACTTGTATAACCTGCAATCTATAACTAATCAATCAGAAATATCTGCAAATTGATATGGTCTATGTCACGCATCAAAACTAACATTGTGGACGATGAGATCAAGGTGGACCATGATCAGTTTGTGCATCTACATTGTTGGGTCAGAGTCCACATTTGTCACTATTAGGTCATTGATGCCTATCAGATGTCTAATGAAGCATTTCAGAGACTTCCAGAGAATGGTGTGGGCCCTTATAAGTAACCAGACTGTATGGATGCACAGGCTGATCTTGGTCAACACTAGTCGCTGAAGCAATGTTGGTTTTATCAAAACTTGCCTTATATAAATATGAAGCCAACAGGTTGCCCTTATCACATTGCACATCACAATTATTGGACTAATGCTTATTGCAGATATTCCTCATGGCACCAACAAGTTCTGGGATGAACTACAACAGTTGACACATACGCTGAAGCACATGTCTGACAGGCTTGGCAATCAGGAGCCCGCGGTGGAGCCCAGCCTCATCCGGGAACAGCAGGAAACACTAGAGGTGAGTGTCCAGTGCTGGCACTGTAGACTCATATATTTTTGTATTGGTTTAATTTACATGCTCCGACAATTGCACACATTTAAAACCAGAGCTAACATTTAACCTGCGCTTTGTATTTTTATGTGGTAAAGGTAAGTGTCTGTGTATGCATGCGTCCTGTAAAAGTTTGTCCAGAGCATATCTACAAAAATATTAACATGATTCAAGTCAAACTTGGAGTATAAGTAGTTGGTAATTAGAAGGTGAGCACCTGGCCTTTCATGTTTCAGTAAAATGATCCTTTGGCAGGGGAAATGGGTGTTTGTGACCTTTTTATCAGCCTTTCATGAAATGTTTTTAGTCCATGTGAAACTGTCTTAGCCATTGTCACGAAAATTTGATCCATGTGAAAATAAATGATTCCACAGTATGAGACATGATTTAGGAAAAGAGGCATTCAGACATCTGAGCCATGTAGTTGATTGTTTTCATACTCCTCCATAATGATGTACAAACCTTTCTGATGATAAGAGAACAGCATTGTCCCGATTGACTGTTCGTAGGCTAATTTTGACCAATGCTGAATCTCCCTTTTGCTAAATACTGTTCCATATGAGGCCTATAGCCAGAGAACATTTGGATCTACACTAGTACATATCTCATATTTGGTAAGGAGGTTGTTTGTGACTAGCAGATGGCCCCTATTGATTTAGAGGCTAGTAGGTCAAAGCTCAAGGTCACACTGACCTTTACTTTTAAACCTTGTTCGACTAATAACTTGAAAAAGCTAGGTCCTACAGTCCCAATATTAGGTAGGGAGGATGGTCATGACCTATTAGATGACTCCTGTTGATTTCGAGGCTAGTAGGTCAAAGCTCAAGGTCACAGTGACCTTTACTATAAAACCTTTTCTGACATAGCTAGAGAACACTTAGCCCTACAGTTAATAATTATATTTGACAGTGAGTTTGGTCATGCAGATGATCTATTTAGTTTGAGGTCACAGTGACCAAAAAAGGTTTTGGTGATCCCAAATTGGCAGCTTAAACTCAGTGTAATGTGACTAATTTGTTGATGCTAGCATAGCATATATATTTTACAAATATTTCTTGTTAGGCCCAATGGTGATATCTTTAGGGCTTTGCCACCATTATAGAGCCAGGCAAGTCTGTGCATCTGGCCAGGATCCACATTGATGACAGACTCAACATATCAGAATTTCCAGTGTCAATTTTAGGAGTGAAATCCCTAAAACTAGTAATGGGCTGTTGCAAAATTAAATTGGACTTGCCTATTTTCAATATATTTAGAAGGTAAAGTGTTATTGCATCAGTCCATGGTGTTTTACAGGAATTAGCATTACAGAACTCAAATGTGAACCCTCTGAACCAGCCAGTAGATCCCACTAGTGAACTAATGCAGATAGAAGGCGACCTTTTGCTGGGGCAGCCCAATGCCACCAACCCCCATGACAGACAGAGCAGGACGAACTATGGACTCGGTATGATACTGACTTCAGTTTAATTTTCTCAAGTACCATAAAGAGTTCACTTTCATGAGTTGATATGTTACATGCAAGACCCAGGTCCTTAGTGTCAAGGTCAAAGTCATACTTAGAGGCCAAAGCTAAAAATAGGGTATATTTTTCATGTCCGGTCAATAACTTTGTCTTCCCTTGATGGATTTTGAAATAACTTTTAAAAATTAATACCATCACGAGACAGTGTGTAACGTGCAAGACACAGGTCCGAGCTCTACAGTAAGGGTTACACTTAGAGGTCAAAAGTAAAAAATGATTTGTTTATGGGTCTGGTCCATACCTTGTCATTTCTTCATGAACTTTAAAAACATTTTTTTAGTTAAAATATAAATTATTATCTTTGTTTGTCCAGATGTTGAGATGGGTGACCAGTGATAGTGTTGCTAACATGTGCTCCTTCAGCAGGAACTTGTGTAGTAACACACCTGCATGAATCTTAGGAAATGCAATTCTGCCTGGATTTATGGTATCGATATAAGTTCATTGATACACCTTAAACATGTACAGTTTATTATTTATATGGCGCTGAGCCTGGTTAGCTTGGTTGATACAATTAAAAAAAATTGCAGTGTTCTATTGTCATGGACATACATGTATTAAAACACCAACAATGAAAGTAGAGAGAAAGTATACAATCTGCAGTCTTATTGTAAACCTTCAAGAATCAATGCACTAGTATGAAATTTGCCAATATTTGTAAGCTCAGTCAGTAGAGTGTCTGACAGACAGTAGAGTGTCTGACAGACAATCCAGGGGTCAAGAGTTAGAGCCCCAGCCTGTCCACATAATTTGTGTGGGGATTAGTCATGAAAATATTTCTACAGACATTTTCCCCCTACCTCTGATTGAAGTAGGGCAGCTGTCTTCACTGTCATAAATTAAGTATGTGCACATTATACTGGTAACCCGCTTAATAAGACTTAGCTTGTGCAGGAACAGTGTAAGCAGGTTAACTGACTGACATAATATGACTGAAATGCTGTTAATATGGCGAAAAACCCCAAAACAAAACCCAATGAAATTTGACCTTACAAGTGTCTACTGTCTATGCTTGCACCTGGCAATATCTTGCACTAATGCATTTAATTAAACATGTATGATTATGCCAGACTTTTATATAAAAATCGTAAGTGGGTGTGTTTTTGACCACACTTAAAGCGCATGTGTTAAACAGGGATCACTTTTGACAAATGCCTTTATGAGATTATATCCCATTAGCCTTGAATCAATGAGATTTTGACAAAATGAATGGGATTTTTTCTTTTTACGTCGTGTAACAATGAGATTTTACATCAGCGGACAGCCTTCATTACAATGAAAATAAAGCATCTGTGCATTTGTAAGAACAATTTATCTTTGTAAATAAACAAAACAGTTTTGAGAACGTCATGCATGTCCGACTTCTCTACCCAAATACACAGCAATAAACAAACACATAGTGCATATGTCACCAGAACATGTGTCTCATGGACCTGTTATCTCACAGTTTGATCAGTGTTAGAAAACGCTTATAACTTTAAGCACCATTTTCGAGTCCGAGAACAACTCGTGGACGGTGATTTTCGCACAATATCAAACCTGTTAAAGGTTAGAATATACCAAATGCGAATTAAATATTAAATGACGCAATCGAAACAATCAATTTCGCTTAAAGGTTAGACTATACCAAATGCGGACTGGTAGTAGAACTCGTTATCCACTTTTTTCTCAGTTAATAAAATAAAATATTTTGTTTTGAGCTTGTTTTTTCCCATTTTGAGATATACTGTATCTGTTGGTATCAAATTCAAGCTAATGCAATGTAGAATGAGAAAAATAAAAACAAGCTGAACTCCTATACTCTTAGTGGAGTTTACCTGTTCTTTTACAACACGGTTTGGTTTGTGAATGTGTTGTGCACGCCAGCAGAAAATACAGTATGTTATTTCCGGTGACAATATCTTTCTTGGGAGAAACATTTTTTTTTTCTAACATGCCTTATTCAATGCAGAATGGACATATCTTTTTAGTCATGTATGGCTATGGTACTCAATCGTACCTTGGTCATAGTGTAGTTTGCGCCTAAAGTTCAGGAATTTACTATAGAACAAAGAAGGATTTCATTTGGTAGTGTCTAACCTAAAGCGAGTCGCTGTCGGTAAAAAGGGGGATACCCACAGTTAGGGATTCCAAGTGTCATTTGTAAATGAATAGGCTTCATACGCGGAGAGGGGGTTAATTAAAAATGAACAATAATTATATGGATATGCCACTCGTCCTAAAAGGAAAATGCAAGCGTCTAATGAACCACAGATGATTAAACAAGTTACCGACAAGTCTCCATTGCAGTGAAAAGTCGCAAATTAGGAAAGAGATGCGCGGATGCGATTTTTAATCGCATTTGAGTAAATTTTATGCGATTTTCGTCAAAATAACGCGAGAATATCGCGCAATCGCGCCCAAAAGTGATCCCTGGTTAAATATATTTTTTACCAGTACAATAGCATTATGTTGTGTCCCAAAGTTGTTCAAAGATTACTGGAAATTTTCAGGAAGACAAGTTGCTGTTGTTGATCCTTCGAGGCAATTTTCTGAAAATGAATTGGGATGTGATTACGATGGACTACCATCAGATGAT
Source organism: Mya arenaria (assembly GCF_026914265.1). Taxonomy (NCBI): domain Eukaryota; kingdom Metazoa; phylum Mollusca; class Bivalvia; order Myida; family Myidae; genus Mya; species Mya arenaria. The sequence continues at coordinate 25,533,952 of NC_069128.1, forward strand.
GAGAGTATTGTACTTTCATCTGGTTCAAGCTATGCACCATCGGTACTGTCAGGAGAGGGTATGTGTATTTCACATAAAGATATGATAGGGCTACTACAATTTAAAACAGGGTTTTAAAGCAAGACTTAGCTAATGTTTACATTTAAATGATTTAAACTTAGACACAAAGTGCTCATTTGTGGTCAGCAGTCATCTGTCATTTTGATTCAGTGTACTTTGTGAGCATTTTGGGGAAGGCTTAGGGAACTTGTGTGAATATACAAAGTTTTAGTCAAGAAGAATTGGAATTTCATCCAAAAAAAGTTTGGGGAATTTTATTTTCTGCTTCTTGGGAACTATGACAACTACATATCAGGATTTGCATGATGTCCTTCGTTTTCAGATCTTTCTAGTGAGACCTATATTAAATATGGGGTCTATATAAGAACCCACAAAATTTGTGCCCCTTTAATGTGTTAACTTTCATACTGGAAGCGAGCTAAAGCTTTTGTGCGCAAACCATTGTAAGATAATTTTGTTAATTCAGACCTTTATCATATATATCAGTATAATATTGTGGACTGGAATTAGGGGAGGCATACATGTATGTTGTTTTAAAAAACAAGCTCTTGTTTATATTTCACACAAACTGTAGATAGTGAAGATGACGATGAAGATGACGATTCATCTGTTATAATTCCTGTAACACAAACAAACAAGAGATCTTGGACTGCAATAGGGAGAGTGGCTTCTAGTGAAGATATAGGAGATAATGAGCCACCCAGGAAACAGAGGACTTTACCAGTGTTGGGGCCATCCACATCTAGCGAGTTGTAAGTATTAAACTAGGAGGACTATGCTCATGGTCAGAGTATGTATGTGTGCCTTTTTAAAATTAGCATTGGTAAATTGGCGTTTTCTTAATACAGCTTTCTAGTATAAACATGAAGTATCCCTACAAAATACCGAGGGGATTAGTTTTAGCATTGTCTGTCTTTCTGTCCGTCCTTCCTGTTTTGTGTCTGGAGCACTATCTAAGAAACCGATTTTAAAGATTTTAAATTTTATTTTAGACAAGAAAGATTTGCCTAGGTCAATCACCTGATTGGGCAACCAGGGTTGTCAATTGACCAGTCAATATGAGTATTGACCGGGGCGGCGGTCAATACTGGTTTTATCCGGTCAATACTGGTCAATACTGGTCGATTGAAATGACCATCCATTTATCTCCTATCATAGTTTTAGAAAGAAGCTAAAACCCTCTATTTTACTCACCAGTTTGTTAGATGTGTTATGTATTGTGAATTTTGTATAAATGAATGACTTAAATATGAAATAAACTCCAATAAACCAATTATCTGAACATTTTGACCACATAAAAATGTTGATTGACCACCTTATCCGGGCATATTGACCACATAAAATTCCCAATTGACCACCTTACCTGGGCATAAGGACTACTTAGAAATCCCAATTGACCACCTGACTAGGCATATTGACCACATAAAAATCTCAATTGACCACCTATCCGGGCATAATGACCACATAAAAATCCCAATTGACCACCTTACCTGGGCATAAGGACTACTTAGAAATCCCAATTGACCACCTGACTAGGCATATTGACCACATAAAAATCTCAATTGACCACCTTATCCGGGCATAATGACCACTTAGAAATCTCAATTGATCACCTGACTAGGCATATTAATCGCATAAAAATCTCAATTGACCACCGTATCTGGGCATAATGACCACCTAGACATCTCAATTGACCACCTGACTAGGCATATTGACCATATAAAAATCTCAATTGACCACCTTATCCGTGCATAATGACCACTAAGAAATCCCAATTGACCACCAGACTATGCATATTGACCATTTAGAAATCTCAATTGACCACCTTATCTTGGCATAATGACCACTTAGTAATCTTAATGAAATGTCAATCGACCACCTTATCCGGGCATATTGACCATATAGAAAACTTAATCAACCACCTAATCCTGGGGTAATGACCTTATGGAAATCTCAATCAACCACTTTATCTGGGTATAATGACCACTTAGAAATCTCAATTGACCACCTTATTTGAGCTTAAATAACCACATTGATATCTCAATCAACCACTTTATCCAGGCATAACAACTACACGTTGAATATTTGAATCTCATTTTACCACTTTAACTGAGCATATTGGCCACATACATTGACTATCATAATTTCAATTGACCACTTTATTAAACCATATTAATTATTAACCGCATGAATTAGCTATCAAAATCTCAATCAACCACCTTATAAATATAAGAGAATATTGACCACCACATACACTGGCTATTAAACTTTAAGTCTCAATTTAGTATCTTATCACTTGCATTGGTGAATACAATCTCAATTGTCCACCTTTTATCTTAAAGCATATTAAATGCAAAGTTTGCTAATGAATAGAATCTCATTTGTCCACCATATTGGCCTTAATTTTAAATTTATTTATTTTACCTCATACCAGTATTTACATGATTTTATTTAATATAAAAATAAGGAGTTTCTATACTTTAATAGATCTACATGAAATATACAAGTGTTGATACTAAACACAAAGTGGTTGTGATCACTAGTTGAATAACCACAGAATGGATCAAAATATTCATATAAAAAAAATATATTTTTTTTTACACAACTTCTTGACTAAAAAGGGTCAGCTGTCTTTAGCCTGCAATAAGATCATCATTAACCCTTTACCTCCTCGACATTATTTTTCTTATGCATGCCTTTATGAACATGAAATAATATATGTTTATGGTATTCAAATTTAAAGATCTTGCCATTCATTAGGATACAGAGTATAAGCAACATATTTACTTTTTGAGAGATTAGACGATACCCATATAATAGAATCTGCTCAATTTGCCAACATTTTCTCAGATTATTATATGGTTAAAGGGTTTACAGGGGCATACATGTGCAATCAACACCTTTATGCTAAATCAGACTAGAGGACTACTACACCAAGATTAGTTGGGGAGGGGATAATTAAGAAATTGAATAATCAACAGGTATCAGGTACCCCAATAAAAATAAGGAGGAGTGGTCACCTTAAAATAAAGGACCAATTATATTAAAGAGGTGCTTACCATGATGAATACTATATTCAGGTAGCCAATCATTTACAAGTAGGTGTGTCATAAAAAATGTCAGCTGATTGAACCATGACAGATGTTTAATCCACACCATGTTATTGCAACCTGCTGTGAAGCTGGTAGATTATGATTGATGTTTAATCTCATGCTGAACTAGGATGACAAAAACTGATTCTTTGACTATATGATTGTTGGCATTTTCAACATTGCTATTGACCACATACACTGGCTATGAAAGTCTCAATCGACCACCTGTTCCGAGCAATTGACCACATACACTGGCTATGAAAATCTCAATTGACCACCTCTTATGAGCAATTGACCACATACACTGGCTATGAAAGTCTCAATCGACCACCTCTTCCGAGCAATTGACCACATGCACTGGCTATGAAAGTCTCAATCGACCACCTCTTCTGAGCAATTGACCACATACACTGTCTATGAAAGTCTCAATTGACCACTTCATCTGGACAATTGACCACATACACTGGCTATGAAAATCTCAATTGACCACCTCTTCCGAGCAATTGACCACATACACTGGTCATGAACATATCAATTGACCACCTCTTCCAAGCAATTGACCACATACACTGGCTATGAAAATCTCAATTGACCACCTCTTCCGATCAATTGACCACATACACTGGCTATTAAAATCTCAATTGACCACCTATTCCGAGCAATTGACCACATACACTGGCTATGAAAGTCTCAATCGACCATCTCTTCAGAGCAATTGACCACATATACTGGTTATGAAAATCTCAATCGACCACTTCATTTAGACAATTGACCACATACATTAGCTATTTAAATCTCAATAGACCAACTAACCTAGCATATTGATCACATACATTGATTCACTGGCTAATACAATCTCAATCAATCACTTAATTAAGGCCTTTCGACAATATAAACTGGTTATTAAACTCAAGTAACCACTTTATTCAGGTATATTGACCACTTACACCCGCTATTTAAACCTCAATCGACCACCTTATCAAAGTATATTGACCACATGATCAGGTCTTGCAAACTTCAATGGTCCATATATCCAGTAATATATTGATACACAAATGTATTTAACTGCATATTTCATTGTATATCTGATATTTCTACTATGAGTGGTGTATGATTAAAGAAATATGCTGAAAAATGTAAAAAGAAAAGTTAATATTTTCTATCGACCAGTATTGACCAGTATTGACCACTTTGGGAGTATTGACCGGGGCGGTTTTAACCGGTTAAAACCACGTGGTTAAAACCGGGGACGACACATGGTTGCTTGTCTATTTCAGTGATGCTACAAGCAAGAATACTAGTGATGGACATCATGGGAAGACGTGGAAGAAATCTTGCTTTAAAAATGGTAAATGAACACTTAAGGCCTAAAGAAACTTGTTTGTTTGCCCTTATGTCTTTTGCTCTATAAAAAAAAGATTTTCTTAAATGTGTGTGTGTGTATGTGTGTGTGTGTGTGTAATACACATATACACCATCAACCCCACAATACACGTATATACCAACAACCCCACAATACACATATACACCATCAACCCCACAATACACGCATACACCATCGACCCCACAATACAGGTATACATCATCAACCCCACAATACATGTATACATTATCAACCCCACAATACACGTATACATCATCATCGCGTGCGTGCGTGCGTGCGTGTGTGCGTGGCATTGACATTTAATATTATTCCTATCAAAGGTTTGCTTAAAATTTAAAAAATGCTGAATTTGAAAAATGTTGGTGGGGGTGGGGGGAGACCTATTTTTTGTGACAAAAACAAACTTGCTTAGAAAGCAGTTGATTTAAGGCATCATCCAGATCTTGCATTTATATCAATTTCAGTTTATGTTGAATCCTACAAATCCAATGATGGCAAAAGGAACTATTCTAAAAAGAGCTATTGCTACTATTGCAAGAACTTGTACAAGTCTAAGATGTCAAAACACCTATTCGCTGTCCATGCAGCAGAACCAAGGGTGAGGAAAATCAGTCAAATGGAGGTGAAAAGCAAAAGTAAAAGAGCAGAGCTACAGAAATTAAATAATGAGGGTAACTTCAATCATAATGTTGAGGTAAGCAATATTTAGCAATGACTTTTTAGCTCACCTGAGCACGAAGTGCTCATGGTAAGCTTTTCTGATCCTTGAATGTCATTGTGCTTCATCAATAATTGTTTCAAAGGGCAAAGGACAAAATTTGAAAATCTTCTTTTCTGAAACCAGGAGAGCTAGAGCTTTGATATTTGGGATGTAGCATCATCTAGTGGTCCTCTACAAAGATTGTTCAAATTATGCCCCTGTGGTCAAAAATGGCCCCGTTCCGGGAATCAACAAATCTACATAGAGTTATATAGGGAAAATTCATAAAAAAATCTTGTCAGAAACCATTAAAGTTAGAGCTAAGATATTTGGCATAAAGCATCAACTAAAGTTCCTCTACCAAATTGTTCATATTATGCCCCTGGGATCATTTTTACTCGGGTGAGCAATTAAGGGTCATCTTGGCCCTCTTGTTAGTTATGGTCATTTATTTTTCATCCATGCTCCTTAGCCATACCATACTTGTCACCTACATTCCTCTTATACACGTGTACTGAGAGGCAAAAGAGAGTTTACACTTTTGTTTTGTGAATAATTTTTTTTTTATCTTTTACCAATTTGGTAAATGATTTTTTGAATGATTTTAAAAGGAAAACTTATGCATGTCAATGTTGGTACTCCGTGTAGCAAAACTCTGCTTTTACTTTTTGTCTTTATGGCAAAACTCACAGATGCACTAAGAGCCGTGTGGGTATGCTTGTAACAACTTCAATAATGACATCATGTCAAACATTGTTCCTCGCGAAGTCACTGTATTTATTCCATCGATGGTTTGAAATTCATTTCCAGTTTTTATTTTAGGTTGATAATTGTTTTCATTCAAAAGAAATTAATATTTAGGTACACTGTTAACTTTCTTTTGCCTCTCAGTATATGAAATCCTTCATGTACACGACCAAAAGTCCTTAGATCTTTGGCGTGAAGAATCAACTAGACTAAGAGGTTTGTTGCATAAGATTGGCCTATTGAACTTGTTTCTCAGGGCCAACAAAGTTGTATGTATTGGCAGAAATTGAAAACATATGGGCTATTTTCAATATCAGGTACATTATTTTACATGTATGTGGGAAAATAAATGAATGTGACCATGACCTACTTTTCCATCTTTAAGCTTCAAATTCGATCCACAGGTTCCTTTAGCTTGACCATTTGAAGAATAAGAAGGGCTTTAATACTCATCCTGTTGTTATCATTGGTTTTCAGTTAAAGTTAAGTGTGCAAACACTATAATCATGAATATCTAAAGAAAATGTCACTACAGCATATTTTCTTTGGAGATATATGCAGGACTATCATAAACATCTTTATTCTGTTTTAACAGGTTCTTCAGAAAGGAGAGGGGAATTTGATTGTGTACAGGAGACCAGGCGTCCCAGCAAATGCATATGACTATATTCACTGTCGTTTTTGTAAAGGTTTTTACCATCACAAACTTCTATGGTCACATGTCAAAACCTGCAGTTTCAAACCAGATGGGGCTGAAAATGACACTGAGAGAAACTTCATTAGAGAAGCTAGATGTGAAATAGCCCCATTTCTCCAACAACAGGATGAAGATATTAAAATGTTAGATGAAGTTATTGATAAAATGAAAGAAACCAAAGAAAATCCTGGTCTGAAGAAAGTTTGTCAGGAAGATGAGTTAATAAGACAGTTTGGGTTGTATCATCTGGGAAGATTGGGACCACTAGAAGAGCAAAGACTGAAAGACCAAGACAATGTGAGAACAAAAATGAGAAGCTTAGCCAGACTGCTTGTAAGATTAAATGGAGAGGAACTGTTCAGCTATCCTTTAAGCCATTTCATCTGTGCTCAAAAATTTGATTTGGTGGCAAAAACTGTGAAAGAAATGTATCAAGAAATTGGTTCATCACAGCTGGGCTTAAACTTAGGACATTATATAAAACAGGTAAGCCTGCTGAAATCAAGCATGTGCCTTCGCAGACAGGACTGTGGGCGGAAAATAGAGGCAAACGAGTTCACGGAAATGTTCGATGCCGAGTGGAAGGGAAAGGTTTCATCAGTCGCCAACAGAAGCAAGCGTCTAAAAGCAATGAACAAAAGATGTGAACTTCCTTCTACTGAAGATTTGGTGTCCCTCAAAAAATATCTTGTGGAAGAAATACAAATAAAAATGGAAAACCCAGCACCAACATATCCCGAGTATGTGTACATAACACACTTACTGATCGCCCGCATAGCACTCTTCAACAAAAGAAGAGTAAATGAGGTCTCTGAGCTGAAAGTGAGTGACTTCCAGAAGCGAATAAGAGGAGATGAATTAGACACAAACACCGAAATCTACAATTCCCTGGCTGTCAGTGAAAAGGCTCTGTTAAAGAGGTAATGCTCAATATTCCTGATTATGGCATTCAAAACTGATTTCAGATGTTTTAGTAGTGTATTAAATTATAAGTACCTTTCAAGTTTGTTGGAGTAAGACAAGGTATTCTCGATTCAAGGGCTTTGATTGTGTGCACTCTGAGGCACAAGAGAACTGTAACAAAACCATTTCCCAAGGACTGAGAATTTTTCTCACTCTTTGGACAGATTTGTCCGCCAAAATACCAGTCTGAGATAAATTTGTCTCAAACTACCTGACTACTACTGACAGACTAATTTTCATTCGTAAGAATTTGAAAAAAAGCTAGTCATGTTGCAAATATGCATATCCAAATAACTGAAAGAGTCAACTACTATTTTAACGATACAGCACTTGCAGTAGTAACAAGTTGTGTGTATAAATTGTCAATTGGTCACACTTGTTTGTTTTTATACTCCCAAAGGAACATAGTTTGTTATCGCCTCGGTGTCCGTTTGTCTGTACTTCACAATTTCAAATCTGTGTTTTAATTACAGATTAATTTAAAGGTGAGAAAAAACAAATCTACCCCCCCCCCCCCCCCCCTTGAGTTGTGGATAAGGAAATCTGACCCCTCTGGTTAGATATAATTAATATATGTCCAAAAACTAAGGCAAGCCTCATTTTTGGACATATATCTCTAACCCTCAGGGTGAGATTTCCTTATTTACAACTCATGGGACTGGTAGATTCACTTTGTCTTACCCTGACAAATGTGGCACTTGTGTTTTCTTACCACATACTGGTCAGTTCTTTTAAAGATAATATTACAGCTTTTGAGGTCTCAAAAGTACTGATGTCATCAAACACATGCTGGAGAATTAAACGTTACATTTGGAAAAACAGTAATTTATTGACAAACATATAAGTGTCAGCATTCTTTCTGCTATTGTAGGTAGTAGTTACTTTTATCATTTCAGAATGGAACTTCTTGAGGTGAGAGGGAAGAGCACTCGGGGACTGAGGAAGGTGTTTGTAATTCTAAGCACCGACATGGTGGAAGGTTTGTCGCACCTCTTGATGGTTCGTGCACAGGCTGGTGTACCATCAACAAACACGTTCCTATTCTCCAGATGTACAGATTCACCACAGGATGGCTGTGAAGCACTGAGAGTGGTCACATCTAAGTGTCACAATCTTGCCTTTCCAGAACGGGTCAGGACAACAAAACTGAGAAAGTATTTGGCAACTACTACTCAGGTAAATAGGTCTCTTAAAATTTTTGCTGCAAGGGGAAGCGAATGTCCAATTGTTCACTGTCTTGCATTATCCAATTTTTCAATGATCCTGAAATTTTACCTGATCCAAATTCATTAAATTCAGTTCAAATCAATAATCAACATTTTCTGTCTCAAGACATCAATAAAATAAAACCACTTTGCATCATTGCATTTCTCTTTATAATTCTTTCACTCATTTGGAGTCATTCCTGTTTTAAAACATTGGTTTGGAAGAAATTCACAGTAAAAAAATCTTTATCCTGATCCAGATTTGCAATTTCTTTGTGAACAAGGGGCCATCTTAAATAAATTGCTGAAATACCAACCCTATTTTTTCTACAGCATAATTCCTGTTTTTAAGTATTACATGTTAATATTTGATGATCAGCATGACCAAGCCTAAAAGACTTGATAAAGCCAGCAAGCTCCATAGGAATTATTCCACAGAACAGTTTAACCATATATCCCATATTGGGTCGGGAACAAACTCTGTAACTATCTGATGTCTGACCAGTCTAAGATCACATGCCATAGATTATGGCATGGCCATGGCACTCTTAATTGATAGGTTATCATATTTTACAGATAATGGATATGAGAGATGATGAGCTGAAGTTAACCCTTTAGCGCATGTATACGAGATAGGCCGACATAGCTCATTACCAGATGTATACGCATTTGGCCGACCGTATCCATTACTGGATGTAAACGCATGGCCCGCATATTTCAATAGGGTCATTTCAATATTTCAATTTTGCATCTTTCTTTTTGTAAACAATATCCCGGATGTTTATAAAATTAAAGTTTAACCTTTTGTGTATTGATTTTCCCTTGAAAATATCGTCTGCTAAATTGAGAAGGTGTTTATACTCCCAATCGCAGGTGTGATATCCCATTGTGACGTAATAAGACCACGAGCTAAGTACTGTATGGAATTTCCCCCAAATTCATTGATGCGTAAATCATTAAATATATTACGTCAGTTCAGTTTACCATTAAAATCAATTGAGATTATATTTACTTAAAGGTAATATTTTGTTTACAAACAAAAGAAACAATTAGTAAATGAGAAAATGATGGGTAAATTTTCTGTGAAGCTTATAAAATGTCCATCATAGTTGGCTGTAAAATAGGTCATGTGCAAGCGTTTTGTTTGATCTAGATCTTTTTATTCATACCGGAAAATCATTTATCGGCTTTCTTTTTTTGTAAACAATTTTATGAGGGGGTAATAAAGTTAAACAGACACCTTGGACTGGATCTCTCAGCTGGATGACACCGGATATTCTTGACATATTTCTGTGTATTAATACACAAGAACATAAATTGTCGGCTTTTTAATCCAGATGGGTCTTTTTTATGATAGGGGTAATAAAAATTAGATTGATCCCAGCATTTTATTACCCTTTGATTTAATGCAATTATGACATTTCAAAGAAATGTTACAAATCCATCTTGAAAATACATTCACAGCTGAAATAAAATAATTTAATATTTCATCATTGACACCATTTATTAGATAATTTAATTATCTATAAAAAATGAATTCACATAAAAAAGATTTGGACACAATTATTTGGAGTAACATTGATTTTAAGGTCATACTGCTGTATTCATTTTCTCATTTTCAAATATCCAGAAAAGTACCTATGCAGATAAGGACTGCTTATCAGTAAGATGGCTATTGACTGGGAGGTGTAATCTGGCCACATGTCTATGTGCTAAAGGGTTAATTGCTGATCACATGGGACACTCTGTTGCCATACATACTGAAGTTTACAGAATGCAGACGTCAGTGCTTGAACGAACAAAAGTTGCAAGGGCTCTTCTAGCTTTAGAAGATGGTAAACTACAGGGGTTTAATGGTCGCAACCTTTCGTCGGTCAGCCTTGATGGTAAGTTGTTAGCTAATATAGGAATAAGGATATTCACAGTATCTGTGCTGGTTAAAACTTAAGCTCAACTGTGCAAAAGTTTTAAGATTTTGTTAAACAACAAGTATTTTTTAAACCTTAAACTGTCAGTTACTTTACCCCTTACTCTATACATGCAGTCAATTTTTTTACCTCACCTGAGCCTTAGGCTCATGGTGAGCTATTGTGACCGCTCTTTGTCCGGCATCCATCGTCCATCAACAATTTGCTTTAAACAACATTTCCTCTTAAACCACTAGATGGATTTTAACCAAATTTGTCCTGAAGCATCCTGGCACTGATGTCTACAGTAATTGTTCAAATCATGACCATAGTATCAAGGTCAAGGTCACTGTTGCTAAAAACAGAAATTCAGTTGCAGCTCAATAACTTGAGTTTGCTTTGGCCTTTTGACTCCAAACTTAAAGTATGGGTAACTTATATCAAGAGGCAGCTTGGGATTGTTACCCAGATGTCTGTGATCAAGGTCACTGTTGCTAAAAATGAAATTCAATTTCCACCTAATAACTTGAGTTTGCTTTGGCCTATTGACGCCAAACTTCGTATATAGGTAGCTTATATCAAGAGGCAGTTTGGGATTCCTACCTAGGTGTCTGTGATCAAGGTCAAGGTCACTCAGGTTGCTAAAAATGAAATTCAGTTTCCACTTAATAACTTGAGTAAGCTGTGACCATTGACACCAAACTTGGTGTGTGGGTAGCTAATATTAAGACACAACTTTGGATTGCTACCTTGTTGTCTGTGTTAAGGTCAAGTTCTCTGTTGCTAAAATAGACTACACTACACTTATTAAACAGTTGCGCTGGGTTCTGTTTGCATTTATTTCTGATATGGTGGTGCAAAATTTATGGACCCTCTACAGAGGCAACTGATACGCAGGTGAGCGATTCAGGGCCATCATGGCCCTCTTGTTGGTGGGGAAGGATTAGATCGAATTCCTGACTCACTCCCCAGTTGAAATAATGTCGCATTTAAAATGAGCATAATATGTTTACTTTGCTTCATTTCTGACTTTTCGAATAGTCAAGAGTGCAGTTGTTTCCGTCTGGCTCTTGTTATTCTTCCACTACTTCTGATTTATGTAGGGTAGTGGTCAGTCTGGTGTAGGTTTGTGCTTAGTTACCAGCTTAGGCCAGAGCCCTAAGTATGCCCAGGAATGGTGAGTAGGTTAACTGACCGCCATGATATGACGGAAATAATGCTAAAAGTTGCCACACACACTCTCAGCAGAGCAACACATCCTTTCTTGCAGAATTGCCTGAACCTGAACCTGAACCTGAACCTGAACCTTACGAAGCAGGGTCATTTGAAGAATTGTCTGAACCAGACAACAGCTATGAGGATGTTCCTGAAGTTGAAACAGAAGCTGTACAGAAGCCTCATGCATGTACAGGTATTTATTTCATATGAATACTTTTGTAGCTGTAAAAAGTGTTGTGTCCTGACTGACTAAAAACTGAAGTTTCTCTTTAATGAAACTAAAATCAGCCCAGGTTGGTTGAGTTATAATACAGTTTCCTCAGATGTGAAGGCTGTGGGTATTAGCCTCAGCTAGGTCATTTTAATAAACCTGATTATCAGAAGAATAGTCTGAGCTATCGTACTCACCCAGGCGTGACACCTTGGTTAATGTTTAGCATGCAAACACTTTATCATGAATATCACAAAAACGTCAAATGTATTAGCTTGAAACTTCACATGTGTCTGCTCCACTATCACATCTACTGCCATAATCAAGTTTGATTACTCTAGTTGGAATAGTTATTGAACTATGGCCTTTGTTTGACAGTTGTGATAGTAAATAGCACTCTCATATCAGTGTACTTGAAGAAGTTGCTGTGGAATTGTGATGGCATTTACCACTTTTTACAACATCCTTATGTCAGTGAACTGGAGAGACGGTTTGACACAATCCTGATACCAGTTTACTTGAACAGGTGGCTGTTGAATTGTGACATCATGTAAAAAAATTAAAAATCCTGTCAGAAATCACAAGAGTTAGAGCATTGATATTATGTATGTAGCATGGTATTATGGTCCTCTACCAATATTGTTCAAATTATGGCCTGGGGTCATAATTGGCACTACCCCAGTGTTGCTAAGTTTTCATAGGGTTGTATTGGGAAACACTAGGATTCACTTAGTTTATTATTAATATTAGTTTAAAAACTTCTCGGCTATCGCCTTGGTCAATAATGACTTTTTGATGCATATCACATCATGTATTAGAGCTGAAAAGTTCATAACGGTGTAATATGAAGTAACCTGTACAGAGTTTGGCCTCTATTTTAACTAGAGGTTTGAAGTCTGCTCATATTATGCCACTGGGGTCATATTGGCCACACCCTTTATATGTATATATTTATGTGGTCCACCTTTATATGTATAGAAGGAAATATTCCATCTGGGCCCTCTATTTTGCAGTGTTAAACTTAAGGAGTCTAACTATATTTGAAGCCTATTATAGATTTTTCACACTTCTGAATATTTTAATGATGTTTAAAGCATATACATCGATAAAGTACTGTTTTAAAATGTCATTAAGGTTTATATTTTTAATATTTGCATTTGCGTTTCATAATTATGAAAAGAAAATTGTTCACATTCCAAAGTTTTTGATTTGCGATAAAATTTACAATTGTGTTTCAATTTCATTCAAACAAACTTTGTATTGTAAATAATATCAATATGGAGGGAACCGTGTCACAATGCGATGCGTTTAAACAAACGGCGCTTTATGCAATATCTACTTATCATATCTGCATAAAAATGGTATCAATACGCAGATAACAAAGTTGTCTTTTAATATAAGTTAAAAACAAATAAATGCATTTTATAGCCTTCAAATATAGTTAGACGCCTTAAGTAGATACAAGAATTTGCATTTTCTTTTAATATTTCAGGATCAAAAAAACGATGGTCGAAAGAGGAGGAGAGTGCTCTACGGGAAGCCTTTGACATTCAGATAAAAATGCAGAAAAACGTTTCAACAATGGAGATCAGGAAAGCACAGAAGTGTTATCCTGTGTTGCAAGGCAGATCAGAAGCTGTTATTCGGACAAAAATAAACAACATCAAATTAGGAAAAAACAAAAAAATATGAACTGAATTCAACCACTGCTAGATAAGGGTAATTTAAAAAAAATAAAGCCATTGGTTTACAGTTGTATGATCATGAACATTTTTTGTGTCAGAATGCAGAAATTGATGAGTGAATTGGACTTTGCAAAGACATGTGTTTTTGAAATTATAAATGACTTTCACTGTTTAGTTTTCGCAGTGACCTTTGGAGGAAATTGCTTTTCCAATCAATAACTGGAGAACCGTTGGGCCAAGCTTTGTGAAACTTAATAGGGAGGTTTGTTTTTTAGTTGACCTCTATTGTTTTTAGGTCAAAGGTCAAAGTGACCTTGTATGTTCAAACACTGTGAAAGAGTTGGGCCTAAGTTAAAGAAACATAGTGTAGTTGGCTGTGACCAGTAGATGGCACCTATGAATTTTCAGGTCACAGAATAAGTTCAAGGTCGTAAGTGCAATGTTGCATATAGAGATATTGTATACTCTCATTTTGCGACAAATATTGGCATGGGGCATCTGTGTTGTATGGACATATTTCTAGTTCATCAAGCGAGTTTGTATTTGTACCTGCCATGCACCGGCATTGACTAATGGATCAGTCTGGGTGCAAGGTGTGCAGTCTGATCTGGGTCACACTGTTTGCTAATCACCAGTAATTATTGTAGATCTCTTATGAACAGCATGGCCCAGTTTAGACTTCGATCTCAAGAGCAGTTTGGTCTAAGTCAATGCTGGTTGCTGATGCATGATGGTTGCTTGTTGTACATCAGACCTTATTTGTACCTGTTTAAACATTATTTTCTTACTTTTGTCAGTTTTTTTTTTCATTTGTTGTGTCATTATATTTAAGGTCCAGTAGCACAGTTGTCAATTACGTTGGAGCAGTATTAGAGTCACTACATTACTTAAACATACTGATCTTTTTTAGCTATTGTGATCACTAGGTTGTCGATATTGTCTGCGCCATCGTCAGCCACGGCGTGCAAAAACTTTTATGTAAGCCATAACATTGCCATTTATTATCGCAAATGGCAAGAGCGTTCAAATGGCTAATATTTCATTGAGTGTGACCTTCTTGGTGACCTTCAAAAAAAAGACAAGCATTGGGGCATTACGGCTCTTGTTTCATCAAAAAAAATATTTGTTCAAGGTAACTACAATTAGTCCTCTACAACTTTCACATTTCATTTAGTTCAACAGTTCTATCACATTTTACAAGTTTTACATATTTTTGAGAAAAAAAGTAAAGCTGTGCTACTGTGGACATTTATTGTTTTACTCTTTTTTATTATTAATTAATGATCTTTAAGATTGGTATCTTCATTCCATTTTGGACATGGTCTGGTCAGTATTAGTATTATACATATGAATGTTAGAAGGTTCATATATATATATGTTTGCAATTACAAGATAAAAATGCAGATACTATTGCAGCCAAATTGTGTTACAATGTATTACTATCTGATGTGTTGTGTGTCATTGAATAGCATAATCCATGAGACATCTTGCACCCAAGCTGATCCAGGCAAATGCTGGTCATGCCCAAAGAATTTTATCTGCCATTGATTCTTAGAATTGTAAGGTTTGTGCCCAGCACATCATCAGGCACATTGAATTTTTACCGTAATGTAACAATAATACATTGTTCTGGTTCTTACATAGTTTCAAATCGTGTATTACTGTATACAAAGTTCCCATTTTATGTCATGGGCACATGCAAGATGCACAGAGTTGGCAATATTGATAGTCCAGCAATATCAGTAGATTTCTATATGAAATGTATATAAACAGAAATTTCATTTTCTTTTAATTTCATCATTTCTGGTCATATACCTATCGTTCATATTTCATTGGAAAGCTCTTGAAATTCTTAATTTGAAGATGTCATAATTAAAAACTAAAAATGAGGTTAAACAAACAGACCATTTATTGTTCAATGTTCTTTTCAGTCAAATTATGGAAAAAAAATCATATAGTGTAACTTTTATGCTTATAATTTTCTGTAGACAATATTATATTGTAAAATATATTTATATCTAAAATGCAAAATGAATAACCGTTAAAATGATACCATTTTGAGCTCACCTGAGCACGAAGCTTTTAGGATCACCTTACGTCCGTTGTCCGTGGTGTGTCAACCTGCTTCAAATGACATCTCCTAAACTATGCCAATTTTGATAAAACTTTACAAGAATGATCATTGGGTGACCCTATACTAAAATTGCTTTATTTGTTCTGCTTTTGTTGCACAAGATGACTATCATTAGTAAAAATAAAAAAAATCTTTAAGTGGCATATTCTTTTAAACCACTACGCCAAATTTGCCAAATAAGTTTACAGAAGTGATCCTTGGGTTATCCTTGACAAAATTGATTAAATCATTTCTTTATGATGCAAGAGATGGCAGTTGTCGCTAGAACATTATTGGATATTTTGACATGAACTAGTATACTAATTGTTCAGGTGAGTGTCTAAGGGCCCTCGGGCCATCTTGTTAATATACCCTTTCAGAGCTGTTAACAATATTTTTTTATATTAAGTTAAAAATAACAGAAGCTATTAACATTTTCCCCCACTGTAATTGTAAACTATCAAAATGGCTGCCAGATTATTGTAAATAAGAACAATATAACTCTTATCAGATAGAAAAATTGGTGCTTTGAAAACTATATTGATATTTTATCTGTTTCTATGTATAGACGGCTTTGTAAATTTCATACAATGAATAGTTGGTTTCCTGTTGAACTATTACGCCATTTTGGCATAGAACGTAACCAAAGAATATGTACTTTGTGAAGTTGTTTAGGTGATGAGTTTCAGTACTGTTTCAGTCACTTTAAATCTACACGTAAAAAAATATTTATAAATATTTTAGAATTCATCCTCTTATAAAATGGAAAAGTTAATGAATACGTAATATACATCTGTACTTTTTAAAGTTAGTATTATTTTGTAAAATTGTTATGAATAATTTTATTCATTATAAATCATGTCATGGATTTTTAATTACATGTAAATCTTAGTATTGTGCTATAGTCATAATTCTTTTAACTACATTGTGAAAGTGTGACTTAGTGCTACTTTGACATAATATAATTGTTGTAATATCCTAAAATCTGTTGTAAGTTTTGTTGCTTGTTAATACAGTTCTACCGGTACTTGTTCTTGAGTTCATATTACTTTAGAAATTAATTATGTTAGATGTATGTGTTTACATCACACACAATTGTGATTCTACTGTATAATTATATAAGTAAATATGTCCAATCTAGAATCTGTTTTATACTGATTGCATAATTACCTTAAAGATCGCTCACTGTTTAGCCCTTACAATGCTGGAACCGAGTATACTCGTCTTTTGCAAACAGTGTAGACCCAGATCAGAGGGCTCCTATATCAGGGTCTGCACTGTTTGCCTAAGGATATGGTTTAACACAAGTCCAACTTACACTGGGAGAATCATTTCCACTATGTGAATATCCCAATATAAAATGTCAGATAATTAATATTCAAAAAGGGGAGGAGCAAACTTTAAATATTCAGCACTGTAAGGGTTAGGTAGGATGTATAAAATACATGATATCACTAGGATTTGTTATCTTGTAAATGCAAGTAGTCACCAGCTTTTATTTTTGGCCTGGCCTCCCCTATAACTTTTTAACTTAAAATACTAACATTTTGCCTTACTAGATAACTCATTTTGCCTAAAGCATTATAATGTTATTGTAATACAGATTTAATGTTACATAGCTTTTCTGTTTAATGATTGACAAATTTAAGAACATACTTTTGATATTGACTCATTTATGATGCAATCTAAATTTTGCTACATATATCATTAATCATATACTGTCCAAGCGCTGGGAATTTTATATTCTCTTTTTAAATAATCACGTTTGTAATAGAAAAGTAATTTTATGTCTGTTAAGATTTTTTTATAGCTAGAAAAGCTATGTTAGTCTATTTGTTCGTATTGTAAACTATATTGTTAAAATCCAGTGACTTATTATAAGGCCAGAGAAAAAAATATAAGATTCTCATCCGGATTTTTGTGACAAAAAGGGGCGGTGGACACTTTTTAAATTTTAGCTCACCAGAGCACAAAGTGCTCAGGGGGAGCTATTGTGACCGGCCTTAGTCCGTCGTCGTGCGGTGTGCGCCGTGTGTCAACTTTTTTACTTAAACATCTTCTCCTCTGAAACTGCTCAATGGATTTTGACCAAATTTCACAGGAATGATTCCTAGGTTTTCCTCTACCAAAGTTGTTTAAACCGTTCCAGTTGGTTGCATAAGGTCACTGGGTCAAAAATAGGTTTTCAAAATGCAACTTTCAAACATCTTCTTGTCTTAAACTACAAGGCCCAGAGCTTTCATATTTGGTATATAGCATCATCCAGAGATCCTCTACCAAAGTTGTTCAAATTATGCCCCTGGGGTCAAAATTGACCCTGCCCCGGGGGTCACAATTTTACATTGAATTATATTATATAAGGAAAAGTTCAAGCAACATCCTCTTTTGAACCGCTAATGGGAATTTAACCAAACTCAACAGGAATGGTCCCTGGGTGGTCCTCTACCAAAATTGTTCAAATGGTTCTGATTGGTTGTATAAGTAGGTCATGGGGTCAATGGGGTTTTTAAAATGCAACTTTCAAAAATCTTCTTGTCTGAAACTACAATGCCCAGAGCTTTCATATTTGGTATGTAGCATTATCTAGAGGTCCGCTACCAAAGTTGTTCAAATTGTTCCTCTGGGGTCAAAATTGACTCCGCCCTGGGGGTCACAATTTTACATTGAATTATATAAGGAAAACTTCAAATGACTTGAACCGCTAATGGGATTTTGACCAAACTCAACAGAAATGGTCCCTGGGTAGTCCTCTACCAAAATTGTTCAAATGGTTCTGATTGGTTGCATAAGTACACATTGTCAAAAAAAAAGGTTTTTAAAATGCAACTTTCAAAAATCTTCTTGTCTGAAACTACAAGACCCAGAGCTTTCATATTTGGTATATAGCATCCTCTAGAAGTCCTCTTCCAAAGTTGTTTTAAATTATGCCCCTAGGGTTAAAATTGACCCCGCACCGGGGGTCACAATTTTACATTGAATTATATAAGGAAAACTTTAAATGACTTCTTATCTTGAACCGTTAATGGGAATTTGAACAAACTCAACATTAACGGTCCCCTTACCACAATTGTTCAAATGGTTCTGATTGGTTGCATAAGTAGGTCAAGGGGTCAAAAAATAGGTTTTCTAAATGCAATTTTCAAAAATCTTCTTGTCTGAAACTACAAGTCCCAGAGCTTTCATATTAATTTGATGTATAACATCATCTAGAGGTCCTCTACCAATATTTGGTGGACAACATTAGTGGTCCTCTGTAAATGGCTCCATTGTGACCTTTGACCTTTTCCTAAGGTGAGCGACCCAGGGCCCTTTGGGCCCTCTTGTTATTTTTCATTAACGAAAAACCGGAGAACAGTAGTAAAAATTATTTAAAATTTTGAGAAAAAGGCATTCATCGTTACCCCGAACCTTTATTATTATCAGCCATGTTTTTTTCATATCAGGGATGGTCTAAAACCCGTGGTGTCTGGAACAGTATATGTTCTGATTTTTTTACAAATAATGTTTGGGGGGGGGGGGGGGGGGGGGGGGGGGGGGGGCAGGTGGTTTTGGACAGGGGCGGGCGTGGATGAGAATCTAAAATATTTTTTTCTATTGCCTAACTGTAAAATAACTTATATCTTGAAAAATAAAATCCTGCAAATACTTTTTACCTGTTGTTCTGTTACATGTGTAATGAACATTTCTGTGACTTGTTAAAATCCTATGGACAAATTTCTAGTCTAAATTAGCTTCTCAATTTAAATAACTTGTTCCTTCAAAATAGTGCATGGTTTGATATTGTACTATTTAAAATTTTAATTAATATAATCTCTAGTCCTGGCAAGTCTATGTTCTTTAAGTAAATTGAAATTAAAAGGTTTATTCATTTAAACATTTTGCAATGATTTCTGTTAGTTCACATCTTGTTAGAATGTTAAAATGTTTTATACATGCATAGTTTATGCCTTGGTTAAATAAAATCTGAAATCTGTTATTGTGGGAAGTATCATACTATGTATTCGTGTTTCTGTTTGTAAAACGTTTAATAAAAACTATTTAACATATACTGAAGTGTTTTATTTCTTTTTGTCGAAAACCAGGTCAAATCCTAGAAAAATCTTGTTAACACTCCGGAAGCCACCTTTTTGAATCAATCTTGATGAAACTTGGTATAAATGTATTTACAGAGACATGGATATTTATGTTTCTGGTATTTAAAATTAAATATGTGTCCGGTTTTAATTTGGGACATGCTTGGTTGGGGAAAAAGTAGATCACTAGGTTTAATATTATATTAAAAAAAACTTGTTAACACTTTAGTGGTCACATTCTTGCATCAATTGTCATGAAACTTGGTCAGAATGTTTGTCTGGACAATATGTAAGCCAAGTTCGATTTTGTGTCATGTGGGGTCAATGATTAGGTTGGCAAGTCAAGTGAAAGAGTAGATGTTGTTTTAGCCACCGCCAGACCCTGTTGTCTGGGTCAATGTAGGTCGCAGTGTCCGACGGTATCTTATCATGTGATGCGGCTCGTATTTCTTGTGTTTCAATAACATTTTCGATACAGAGTTTTAGTTAACTCGTGATGGGAGACAAGTGGACTATAGGATTGCTTGAACCCGGCCTTCAATCGTCCGTCATGCCGTCCTAGTACACCGTATTAAGAGATTTTATAGATACTGTTAACATATGTATATATATCTAGATCTATATATTTGTTGGCTTCTGAAAGACCCCCATTACAATTTATACATATATACTAAGTAAAGGGGCATTATATATTATTGTAAAGGGGCATTTTTATAGACTTGATATACACATTTGTGGGTTTCGATATACACATTTGCGGGTTTCCGACTCTGCCCCTCACCATGGTCTCATTCAGTGACCCCGTAAGTGAAGGTATGTGTGAATATATATATATATATATATATATATATATATATATATATATATATATATATATGCATGTGGGCGCGCGTGTGAGTGCGTGTGTGCGTGCGTGCGTGCGTGTGTATGTGCGTGTGCGTGCACGCGCATGCGTGATGTGTATGCGTGTGTGTGTGTGTGTGCGTGTGAGTGTGCTCGTAAACATGATGCCAAACTAGTTCGAATACGTTCGTGACGTCATCTGCTAAGACATAACGAGAGCCGGGTAAGGCCGTATTATTTTGATATCTCTTGAACGGGTTTTGTGTATTTATGATTATTAAAACGACTGTTGACCAATATTTTGCATTTTTTCGCAGGGAAATCTAACAAGCGCATTTGAAAGTGCGCTTGAGGGAGTTGGTTCTGAGTCTCAATTCGGGTATAGTACTATCAAGCGATATGTGCGATATTTTAATAATGGGCGAAATACCGTTAGCAACAAGCACCAAGCAACTGTGCGGACGGACATTGTCTGCGACAAATGACAACAATTTTGAAAATGTAGCAAAACTGCGTAACACTTAAAGCTTGGACATAAGTCATGGGTCGGCATGTCACATTCTGACAGAACGTTTGCAAATGAGGAAAATCGCTGCTCGCTGGGTTCCCCATCGTCGGCAACCACGGTACAGCTTCCGTTACACTTCATAATGATACACATACGTAGTAGTGTATCGGGAGTATCCGACGATGTGGTTTCCTCACATGCTCTCAGAAACGGAAAAAACACCAACGTGTGAATATCGCTCGCTCACTTCTTCAAAGGTACGATGAAAAGGGCGATGAAATACTGCAAAGAATCGTTGCTATTGATGAAACTTGGATGCGATCCTTTGAACCTGAAATGCAGCGACATAGTAGCGAATGGCACACCATAAACTCACCAAGACCGATAAAATTCCGCCAAAAGCAGAATTGTTGAAAGATGATGATATTTGCCTATGAGTTTCGCGGCTTATTGACATCTCATAAGGTAAAACAGTAAATAAACAGTACTACAAGATGTTTCCTAGGACAATAAAGAAAAAGGAGCTACTGGAGGGAAATAGCCGGAAAGTGCTTGATCATCCCCCGTTATCTCTCCCCCTGATTTCAATATGTTTCCAAAATTGAAAACTATCATAACAGATTCCTTGAAGTGGTTCTTTCAATTTCCGTTATGATAGCTTAGATGAAATAGAGTGTCACTGACCCTCGTACAACTGATATAACTTCAAATGTATGAGTTAACAATGTGACCCTGCAAGTAGCATTTTGTGCTATTTTTTATGCAAACATCATATCTTGGCAAACCATTGCGCCATGAAGAATGCGTCACACTGTTGCACAATACTTCAATGACGAACCATGGCGTCATGATGGATGCACCAAACTGTTGCGCAGTTTTTCAATGACATACCATGGAGTCATGATGGATGCACCAAACTGTTGCGCAGAACCTCAATGACGAACCATGACGTCAAGAAGGATGCACCACACTGTTGCACAAAACTTCAATGAAGAACCAAGGCGTCATGAAGGATGCACCACACTGTCGCATAAATGTATGAGTTAACAATGTGATCCTGCAAGTAGCATTCTGTGCTAATTGTGTATGCAAACATCATATTATTGCGAACCATTGCGTCATGAAGGATGCGTCACACTGTTGCACAATACTTCAATGAAGAACCATGGCGTCATGAAGGATGCGTCACACTGTTGCGGAATACTTCAATGACGAACCATGGTGTCATGAAGGATGCGTCACACTGTTGCGGAATACTTCAATGACGAACCATGGCGTCATGAAGGATGCGTCACACTGTTGCGGAATACTTCAATGACGACCAATAGCGACATGAAGGATGCGTCACACTGTTGCGGAATACTTCAATGACGAACCATGGCGTCATGAAGGATGCGTCACACTGTTGCGGAATACTTCAATGACGACCAATAGCGACATGAAGGATGCGTCACACTGTTGCGGAATACTTCAATGACGACCAATAGCGACATGAAGGATGCGTCACACTGTTGCGGAATACTTCAATGACGACCAATGGCGTCATGAAGGATGCGTCACACTGTTACATAGTGTTTTAATGGTGAACCATGGCGTCACACAGCTGCACATTACTTCAATGTCGAACCATGACGTCATGAAGGATGCACCACACTGTTGCACAATACTTCAAAGACAAGCCATGGCGTCATGATGGATGCACCACACTGTAGCACAGTACTTTGACGGTGAACCATGGCGTCATGAAGAATGCACCACACTGTTGCGCAGTACTTTAATGACGAACCGTGGCGTCATGAAGGATGCACCACACTGTTGCGCAGTACTTCAATGACTAACCAAGACTTCATGATGGATGCGTCATGGCGTCATGAAGGATGCACCGAACTGTTGCACTGTACTTCAATGACGAACCATGGCGTCATGAAGGATGCACCACACTGTTGCACAGTACTTCAATGACGAACCAAGGCGTCATGAAGGATGTACCACACTGTTGCACAGTACTTCAATGACGAACCATGGCGTCACGAAGGATGCACCACACTGTTGAGCAGTACTTCAATGACGAACCAAGGCGTCACGAAGGATGCACCACACTGTTGCGCAGTACTTCAATGACGAACCATGGCGTCACGAAGGATGCACCACACTGTAGCACTGTACTTCAATGACGAACCATGGCGTCACGAAGGATTCTACATCCAATCATATGGAACAAATACTACATCCACTTATGCAGAACAAGTACTACATCCACTTTTATAAAACAACTACCGCATCCACTTATACAAAACAACTACTGCATCCACTTATATAGAACAACTACAAAATCCATTTATATAGAACAACTAGTTCATCCACTTATATAGAACAACTACTATATCCACTTATAAATAAGCGCAACTGCATCAAATTATAAAAGAGCTACTGCATCCACTTATATAGATTAGCTACTGCATCCACTTATATAGAACAACTACTACATCCACTTATATAGAACAACTACTGTATCCACTTATATAGAACAACTACTTCATCCACTTATATAGAACAACTACTACATCCACTTATAAAGAAGTGCAACTGCATCAACTTATAGAAGAGCTACAGCATCCACTTATATAGATTAGCTAATGCATCCACTTATATAGAACAACTACTACATCCACTTATATAGAACAACTACTACATCCACTTATATAGAACAACTACTGCATCCACTTATATAGAACAACTACTGCATCCACTTATATAGAACAACTACTGCATCCACTTATATAGAACAACTACTGCATTCACTTATATAGAACAACTACTGCATCCACTTATATAGAACAACTACTGCATCCACTTATATAGAACAACTACTACATCCACTTATATAGAACAACTACTACATCCACTTATATAGAACAACTACTACATCCACTTATATAGAACAACTAAAACATCCACTTATATAGAACAGCTACTACATCCACTTATATAGAACAACTACTGCATCCACTTATATAGAACAGCTACTACATCCACTTATATAGAACAACTACTGCATCCACTTATATAGAACAACTACTACATCCACTTATATAGAACAACTACTACATCCACTTATATAGAACAACTACTACATCCACTTATATAGAACAACTAAAACATCCACTTATATAGAACAGCTACTACATCCACTTATATAGAACAACTACTGCATCCACTTATATAGAACAGCTACTGCATCCACTGATATAGAACAACTACTGCATCCACTTATATAGAACAACTACTGTATCCACTTATATAGAACAACTACTACATCCACTTATATAGAACAACTACTACATCCACTTATATAGAACAACTACTACATCCACTTATATAGAACAACTACTGCATCCACTTATATAGAACAACTAAAACATCCACATATATAGAACAGCTACTACATCCACTTATATAGAACAACTACTGCATCCACTTATATAGAACAGCTACTGCATCCACTTATATAGAACAACTACTGCATCCACTTATATAGAACAGCTACTGCATCCACTTATATAGAACAACTACTGCATCCACTTATATAGAACAACTACTGTATCCACTTATATAGAACAACTACTGCATCCACTGATATAGAACAACTACTGCATCCACTTATATAGAACAACTACTGCTACCACTTATATAGAACAGCTACTACATCCACTTATATAGAACAACTACTACATCCACTTATATAGTACAGCTACTACATCCACTTATACTACACATCCACTTATATAGAACAAGTACTACATCCACTTATATAGAACAACTACTACATCCACTTATATAGAACAACTACTACATCCACTTATATAGAACAACTACTACATCCACTTATATAGAACAACTACTACATCCACTTATATAGAACAACTACTGCATCCACTTATATAGAACAGCTACTGCATACACATATATAGAACAAGTACTACATCCACTTAAATAGAACAGGTACTGTATACACTTATATAGAACAACTACTGCATACACATATATAGAACAAGAACTACATCCACTTATATAGAACACCTACTACATCCACTTATAAAGAACAACTACTGCATACACATATATAGAACAAGTACTACATCCACTTAAATAGAACAGGTACTGCATACACTTATATAGAACAAGTACTACATCCACTTAAATAGAACAGGTACTGCATACACTTATATAGAACAAGTACTACATACACTTAAATAGAACAGGTACTGCATACACTTATATAGAACAAGTACTACATACACTTAAATAGAACAGGTACTGCATACACTTATATATAACAAGTACTACATACACTTAAATAGAACAGGTACTGCATACACTTATATAGAACAAGTACTACATACACTTAAATAGAACAGGTGCTGCATACACATATATAGAACAAGTACTACATCCACTTAAATAGAACAGGTACTGCATACACTTATATAGAACAAGTACTGCATACACTTATATCGAACAAGTACTACATCCACTTAAATATAACAGGTACTGCATACACTTATATAGAACAAGTACTACATCCACTTAAATAGAACAGGTACTGCATACACTTATATAGAACAAGTACTGCATACACTTATATAGAACAACTACTACATCCACTAAAATAGAACAGCTACTGCATACACTTATATAGAACAAGTACTACATCCACTTAAATAGAACAGGTACTGCATACACTTATATAGAACAGGTACTGCATACACTTATATAGAACAGGTACTGCATACACTTATATAGAACAGGTACTACATACACTTAAATAGAACAGGTGCTGCATACACATATATAGAACAAGTACTATATCCACTTAAATAGAACAACTACTGCATCCACTTATATAGAACAACTACTACATCCACTTATATAGAACAACTACTGCATCCACTTATATAGAACAAGTACTACATCCACTTAAATAGAACAACTACTGCATCCACTTATATAGAACAGATACTACATCCACTTATATAGAACAACTACTACATCCACTTATATAGAACAACTACTGCATCCACTTATATAGAACAGCTACTACATCCACTTATATAGAACAACTACTGCATCCACTTATATAGAACAGCTACTGCATCCACTGATATAGAACAACTACTGCATCCACTTATATAGAACAACTACTGCATCCACTTATATAGAACAGCTACTACATCCACTTATATAGAACAACTACTACATCCACTTATATAGTACAGCTACTACATCCACTTATACTACACATCCACTTATATAGAACAAGTACTACATCCACTTATATAGAACAACTACTACATCCACTTATATAGAACAACTACTACATCCACTTATATAGAACAACTACTACATCCACTTATATAGAACAACTACTACATCCACTTATATAGAACAACTACTGCATCCACTTATATAGAACAGCTACTGCATACACATATATAGAACAAGTACTATATCCACTTAAATAGAACAGGTACTGTATACACTTATATAGAACAACTACTGCATACACATATATAGAACAAGAACTACATCCACTTATATAGAACACCTACTACATCCACTTATAAAGAACAGCTACTGCATACACATATATAGAACAAGTACTACATCCACTTAAATAGAACAGGTACTGCATACACTTATATAGAACAAGTACTACATCCACTTAAATAGAACAGGTACTGCATACACTTATATAGAACAAGTACTACATACACTTAAATAGAACAGGTACTGCATACACTTATATAGAACAAGTACTACATACACTTAAATAGAACAGGTACTGCATACACTTGTATATAACAAGTACTACATACACTTAAATAGAACAGGTACTGCATACACTTATATAGAACAAGTACTACATACACTTAAATAGAACAGGTGCTGCATACACATATATAGAACAAGTACTACATCCACTTAAATAGAACAGGTACTGCATACACTTATATAGAACAAGTACTGCATACACTTATATAGAACAAGTACTACATCCACTTAAATATAACAGGTACTGCATACACTTATATAGAACAAGTACTACCTCCACTTAAATAGAACAGGTACTGCATACACTTATATAGAACAAGTACTGCATACACTTATATAGAACAACTACTACATCCACTAAAATAGAACAGCTACTGCATACACTTATATAGAACAAGTACTACATCCACTTAAATAGAACAGGTACTGCATACACTTATATAGAACAGGTACTGCATACACTTATATAGAACAGGTACTGCATACACTTATATAGAACAGGTACTACATACACTTAAATAGAACAGGTGCTGCATACACATATATAGAACAAGTACTACATCCACTTAAATAGAACAGGTGCTGCATACACTTATATAGAACAAGTACTACATCCACTTAAATAGAACAGGTACTGCATACACTTATATAGAACAAGTACTACATCCACTTAAATAGAACAGATACTGCATACACTTATATAGAATAAGTACTACATCCACTTAAATAGAACAGCTACTGCATACACTTAAATAGAACAAGTACTACATACACTTAAATAGAACAGGTACTGCATACACTTATATAGAACAAGTACTACATCCACTTAAATAGAACAGGTACTGCATACACTTATATAGAACAAGTACTACATACACTTATATAGAACAGCTACTGCATCCACTTATATAGAACAGCTACTGCATACACTTATATAAAACAACTACTGCATACACTTATATAGAACAAGTACTACATCCACTTATATAAAACAGCTACTTCATCCACTTATATAGAACAGCTACTGCATCCACTTATATAGAACAGCTACTGCATCCACTTATATAGAACAGCTACTGCATACACTTATATAGTACAGCTACTGCATCCACTTATATAGAACAGCTACTGCATCCACAATTATAGAATAGCTACTACATCCACTTATATAGAACAGCTACTGCATCCACTTATATAGAACAGCTACTGCATCCTCGTATATAGAACAGCTACTGCATACACTTATATAGTACTGCTACTGCATCCACTTATATAGAACAGCCACTGCATCCACTTATATAGAACAGCTACTGCATCCACAATTATAGAACAGCTACTACATCCACTTATATAGAACAGCTACTGCATACACTTATATAGAACAGCTACTGCACTTACTTATCTCTCGATTAAAATTGTGCAAATCGTGCTTAGCGCTCGTGCATTTTTTTTAAGTTGGTAGTAAGTGCAGTAACTAAAGTTACTTTGTTAGTCGGCTGAGTTTCAAATAAAAACAAGGAAATCACGCATTATCCGCTTAAAGTGACACTCATATTCAAAATCATTACATACAAATATATAACAAACATCATTTTTGACTGATAAGCCTTTAAGTACTTACTTTATAATGCATTCATGGGAAATATAAATTACTGATAACAAGATTTTACCGTGTTTTATGCACATTTCTTTCAAAAAATCACTGAAAGCAGTTTATTTATGTCTTTGATGTTATTGCAGTTACACGAAGATGTTAAAACACCAACAGCTATAAATTGACAAAAAAATTAATCAAGGCTATTCTAGGCCAATTTTATTCAATTAGAAGTCAGTATCTTTTCAGTACTCTAGCAATCGGATCCGAATCAGAAAGAGGACTAGGTCTAGGGAGGTCAGTGCGGCGATCCAGCGTCATTCAGTAGACGTTCGCATATTCTTTCGTTCTGACGTGCCTATTACGATACAGATACTACCTGTATGGCAAGACGAACGAACGACACCGACTCAATCTATTTATCTAACAATCTGAAATTAACAAACTTATTCCTAGTTTTGTCTTGTTGTTTTGATTTGGTGTGTGGAACCATTTTGAATAATTGTTTTACTCAGGGTAATGTACGTAAACAATATTATTCGTTGTGGTAAATCTTGTTTGGGAGTAAACATGCATCTGTAAGCATTGAACTTTTGTTAGGAACATGTACATTCAACGAGAACGCAGTAAACGTGGTAAGCCAGTTTTAAACTGGTTATCGCAGTGTTGATCTAAGCGGGAAGGAAAAGTTTCAATAAAAATGTAGCAAATTACTTGTTTTAGTTCGTAATCCTATTTTCGAGAAGTTTTAGACCGAAAACTTAGCATAAAATTAGTTTGCAATTCAAAATTTAATCTGCTTAAAGTGACATTGTAAACTAACAAATAAATACTTTGACCTGTATTTTAGGTCACCGAGGAAAGATATTGATTAAAAAAATGTACAATAATTAATTTAGTATACAATTAAAAGCATTTCTTAATTACTTTAATGAAATTTCTTACCTCTGGTTGTGTTAACCGCCACGACCCAGCGTTATCCCACCACTATAGGAGAAAAAAGTAATGAAATTCGTGAGGTTCTGAGGGAGGGACGGAAGGGCGCAAGTCAAAAGGTTTCGCCTCTAAATTACGTCTCCTCTAACATGGAGATCATGGATCCAACCCTGCCAACGTTACCTCCACGTCTTCGCCTAGTAACGATTGGACACGATGATCTGGCAGGTTTGGAACAAGCAAAATGTCAGTTTTGGTTCATTTTAAAAGCCAGTCACTAAGATCCCGTTGGTGTAGTTAATGAGAGATAATATGCAAACATTTCAATTTATTGCGTTAAAAACACTCACTGTAAAAATAAGCGGGTGTGTCAAAAGGATATCTATGAGTGAGAAAGTCTGCATGTGAGTTCTATCGTCTTTGTTGTCCATCTTTTTACCTATGTTTTCTTTACATCTGTTCGTCGGTAGTTAAGTCTTCCATTTCAAATATCGGAACCGCCGCCCGTCCAGGGGTGGTATTCAATATGCGACTTAAGGCAATCTGATGGTCATAAATTATTCATTTACTCTATTGGTCAGTTATTGATAATAAGTGCTCCGATTAGCTAAATCGTTCTTAGATCCAATTAAGACCAATATTTAATTCCAGCCCTGGCGCGTATAACGTCTACTTGATGCCTGTTATGTACTATTGGCGATATGATGTCCTGTGTTTTAAGTAAACATTAATTAATGAAGCGCTGTCAAAATCAACTGCATCACTAGGTAGCGAGCGTGAATAGTACACAGTCTCTGTTGCCATTACAACGTTATCAGACAAATGTCGAAATATTAATAATACATGAAAGGTGAAAAATTCATAAATACACTAACATGGACAAGCGATTCATTAGAAGTTCTACAACAAGGCTTTCTAAAAATAATGAGTCGTTATATAAAGACATTTCTAATAGGTAAAGGGAATTTGAACCGATACAGCAATGATAGATTATCATAGAACGAGTTACGAGTTACCTACCTTTAGCAACTTGTATATGAGTTTGGTTTGAAGCATCAAAATCAGTTTGTGTTTGCATGTTTAACATAGTTTATTTTATCAATTTGAGCAATCTATTCCGTATCAAATTATAATTAAATGACTTCTTGTACGTAGAAAGCGCAACTGATAATTAGTAATTTTGCCAGTTTATGTACGCAGAAGTATTTTTAAGTGAACTTATGAAGGTGTGATATTCCCGTCCTTCCACGCCTCTTGGTACGCATGATTCAAACCCGATTTGAGAGGGTATATACGCCGTATTCCACAAGTATATATCAAGTTGGATCAGGATTCCGCCGAAAACTGGCAAACAGAAATTTCATTTTATTTTTCGCCTTGGGAGAGGCGCTGGCACTCTCCCCCTACCCCTATAATTATAATGCTGCTGGTCGGTATGATATCTTATAGAAGCTAACAATGCTGTTACAGCAAAAATACCTATTGACCTATATCATGTTTTTCCAAATACGTGTCAGAGTTATGAAGTATATACACACGTTTTGTATGAATTGAGCCCGGCCGTATGCTGATTAAGAAAGACATGACCCTTTAGCGTAGCTACCGTACATGTAAGATTATCCACGATCTGTTCACTTTCTTAGAAACAACTTGGCTGAAATGAATTAAAAAACAACAACTTAATTTGGACTGGCGTTCGGCATACAGTATGTAGTTCAATGGAATTGGAGTATTCGGTACTAGTTTCAACCCAAGAACGTTGTTTCTTGCATCCCCCTATTCCACATCCTCTTGCAATTCTAGCAGTGGTGGTGTTAACGTTCTTCCTGCCCCTATTCCATTTCCCCTTGCATTTCCCCATTCTCGTAAACTAGCGGTGGTGGTGTTCTTCTCGCCCCTATTCCATATCCCCTTGCATTTTCCATTCTCGTAAACTAGCGGTGGTGGTGTTTTTCTCGCTCCTATTCCATATCCCCTTGCATTTTCAATTCTCGTGAACTAGCGGTGGTGGTGTTCTTCTCGCCTCTTTTCCATATCCCCTTGCATTTTCCAACCTCGTGAACTAGCGGTGGTGGTGTTCTTCTCGCCCCTGTTCCATATCCCCTTGCATTTTCCATTCTCGTGAACTAGCGGTGGTGGTGTTCTTCTCGCCCCTTTTCCATATCCCTTTGCATTTTCCACTCTCGTGAACTAGCATTGGTGGTGTTCTTCTCGCCCCTATTCCATATCCCCTTGCATTTTCCACTCTCGTGAATTAGCGGTGGTGTTCTTCTCGCCCCTATTCCATATCCCCTTGCATTTTCCACTCTCGTGAACTAGCGGTGGTGGTGTTTTTTCTGCCCCTATTCCATATCCCCTTGCATTTTCCACTCTCGTGAACTAGCGGTGGTGGTGTTTTTTCTGCCCCTATTCCATATCCCCTTGCATTTTCCACTCTCGTGAATTAGCGGTGGTGGTGTTCTTCTCGCCCCTATTCCATATCCCCTTGCATTTTCCACTCTCGTGAATTAGCGGTGGTGTTCTTCTCGCCCCTATTCCATATCCCCTTGCATTTTCCACTCTCGTGAACTAGCGGTGGTGGTGTTCTACCTGTCCCTATTCCATATCCCCTTGCATTTTCCACTCTCGTGAACTAGCGGTGGTGGCGTTCTTCCTGTCCCTGCAATTTTCATTGATCCTACTTCAACTTTCTTTTCTTCTTATCCGCTCTGCCTGCCAATCTCCCCTCCGGCTCTATCCCCTTCTCTTTGTCCCTTTATCTTTCATTGTGGGCTTTTTAAATCAATTATTATAATTTGCATACCGATATTGCTGAAAAAATAAATAAAAATATTATCAAATAAAACCATTTCAGACGCCACTTAAATTAAATGGACATTTTAGACAGTAAACAAAAGTTAATTGGCGTTTTTTTTTAATCATACCTGAATGGAGGCAATCATGTTTGTTGCATTGTGAGTGTAAAAGGGGGCGCCGAAATCCAACGACCTGGTTTAATTTTTCTTGATAGATTAACAATTGATGTCGCGTGCTGTCGCAGCCATAACTTGTGAATGTTGCCATAAGATTTGAATACATATAGTTACTTAGACCTTTTTACCTGCAACAATTTGTCGACAAATGCGGTGCGTACTTTGAATAGTCGCAGTCATTTTAACAATATACCACATTCTAGATATGTTTCATGTAGGTAGCATAGCGCATAAGTTGATTGCATGTCTGCTACTAATTTCATCCATTTTTAGTGGGTTACATTTACCTCATTTTTTGAACAAAATACTTTGAAAAAGACGGTCAATGAACCGTAGTATACTGTACTGTACTGTACTGTCCTGTAACTGTACTGCAATATACTGCAGTGTAGTGTAATACAGTTAAATGTAGTTAAGCGTTCTGTAGTGTAGTGTAGTTTAGTGTAGTGTTTTGAAGAGTAGTACACTGTAGTGTAGTGTAGTACACTGTAGTGTGGTGTAATTAAGTGTAGTGTAGTGCACTGTAGTGTAGAGTGCTAAAGATTAGTGCACAGTAGTGTTGTTTAGTGCACTGTAGTGTTGTGTAGTGTACTGTAGTGAAGTGTTATGTTGTGTAGTGTACTGTTGTGTAGTGTAGTGCAGTGTAGTGCACTGTAGTGTAGTGTACTGTAGTGAAGTGTTATGTTGTGTAGTGTACTGTTGTGTAGTGTAGTGTAGTGTAGTGTACTGTAGTGTAGTATACTGTAGTGCACTGTAGTGTAGTATACTGTAGTGCGCTGTAGTATAGTGCATTGTAGTGTACTGCACTGTAGTTCACTGTAGTGTAGTACACTGTAGAATAGTGTACTGTAGTGCACTGTAGTGTAGTGTACTGTAGTGTACTGTAGTGTAGTGCACTGTAGTGTAGTGTAGTGAAGTGCACTTTATTTTACTGTTCTGTTGGGTACCTCAGATGCGGCTTGAAAATGCAGACATCGCGGTTATGGCTATGAACTAGGCCACAAGTGCCCTAATGTGCCCAAGTCCAAAAAGTAATGAAATTCGTGAGGTTCTGAGGGAGGGACGGAAGGGCGCAAGTCAAAAGGTTTCGCCTCTAAATTACGTCTCCTCTAACATGGAGATCATGGATCCAACCCTGCCAACGTTACCTCCACCTCTTCGCCTAGTAACGATTGGACACGATGATCTGGCAGGTTTGGAACAAGCAAAATGTCAGTTTTGGTTCATTTTAAAAGCCAGTCACTAAGATCCCGTTGGTGTAGTTAATGAGAGATAATATGCAAACATTTCAATTTATTGCGTTAAAAACACTCACTGTAAAAATAAGCGGGTGTGTCAAAAGGATATCTATGAGTGAGAAGGTCTGCATGTGAATTCGATCGTCTTTGTTGTCCATCCTTTTACCTATGTTTTCTTTACATCTGTTCGTCGGTAGTTAAGTCTTCCATTACAAATATCGGAACCGCCGCCCGTCCTGATGTGGTAATCAATATGCGACTTAAGTCAATCTGATGGTCATACATTATTGACTTCATTTACTCTATTGGTCAGTTATTGATAATAAGTGCTCCGATTAGCTAAATCGTTCTTAGATCCAATTAAGACCAATATTTAATTCCAGCCCTGGCGCGTATAACGTCTACTTGATGCCTGTTATGTACTATTGGCGATATGATGTCCTGTGTTTTAAGTAAACATTAATTAATGAAGCGCTGTCAAAATCAACTGCATCACTAGGTAGCGAGCGTGAATAGTACACAGTCTCTGTTGCCATTACAACGTTAGCAGACAAATGTCGAAATATTAATAATACATGAAAGGTGAAAAATTCATAAATACACTAACATGGACAAGCGATTCATTAGAAGTTCTACAACAAGGCTTTCTAAAAAATAATAAGTCGTTATATAAAGACATTTCTAATAGGTAAAGGGAATTTGA
The DNA here is from genome assembly GCF_026914265.1 of Mya arenaria. NCBI lineage: Eukaryota > Metazoa > Mollusca > Bivalvia > Myida > Myidae > Mya > Mya arenaria. The sequence goes on from NC_069128.1 coordinate 25,568,633, forward strand.
ACCGATACAGTAATGATAGAATATCATAGAAAAGCCCCACGAGTTACCTACCTTTAGCAACTTGTATATGAGTTTGGTTTGAAGCATCAAAATCAGTTTGTGTTTGCATGTTTAACATAGTTTATTTTATCAATTTGAGCAATCTATTCCGTATCAAATTACAATTAAATGACTTCTTGTACGTATAAAGCGCAACTGATAAAGTAATTTTGCAAGTTTATGTACGCAGAAGTACTTTTAAGTGAACTTATGAAGGTGTGATATTCCCGTCCTTCCACGCCTCTTGGTACGCATGATTCAAACCCGATTTGAGAGGGTATATACGCCGTATTCCACAAGTATATATCAGGTTGAATCAGGATTCCGCCCAAAACTGGCAAACAGAAATTACATTTTATTTTTCGCCTTGGGAGAGGCGCTGGCACTCTACCCCTTCCCCTATAATTATAATCTGCTGGTCGGTATGATATTTTATAGAAGCTAACAATGCTGTAACAGCAAAAATACCTATTGACCTATATCATTTTTTTCCAAATACGTGTCAGAGTTATGAAGTATATACACACGTTTTGTATGAATTGAGCCCGGCCGTATGCTGGTGTCATTACACAAGTTAATAAAGACATGACCCTTTCACGTAGCTACCGTACATGTAAGATTATCCAGGATCTGTTCACTTTCTTAGAAACAACTTGGCTGAAATGAATTAAAAAACAACAACTTAATTTGGACTGGCGTTCGGCATACAGTATGTAGTTCAATGGAATTGGAGTATTCGGTACTAGTTTCAACCCAAGAACGTTGTTTCTTGCATCCCCCTATTCCACATCCCCTTGCAATTCTAGCAGTGGTGGTGTTAACGTTCTTCCTGCCCCTATTCCATTTCCCCTTGCATTTCCCCATTCTCGTGAACTAGCGGTGGTGGTGTTCTTCTCGCCCCTATTCCATATCCCCTTGCAATTTCCATTCTCGTGAACTAGCGGTGGTGGTGTTCTTCTCGCCCCTATTCCATATCCCCTTGCATTTTCCATTCTCGTAAACTAGCGGTGGTGGTGTTTTTCTCGCTCCTATTCCATATCCCCTTGCATTTTCCATTCTCGAGAACTAGCGGTGGTGGTGTTCTTCTCGCCTCTTTTCCTTATCCCCTTGCATTTTCCAACCTCGTGAACTAGCGGTGGTGGTGTTTTTCTCGCCCCTGTTCCATATCCATTGCATTTTCCATTTTCGTGAACTAGCGGTGGTGGTGTTCTTCTCGCCCCTATTCCATATCCCTTTGCATTTTCCACTCTCGTGAACTAGCATTGGTGGTGTTCTCCTCGCCCCTATTCCATATCCCTTTGCATTTTCCACTCTCGTGAACTAGCAGTGGTGGTGTTCTTCTCGCCCCTATTCCATATCCCCTTGCATTTTCCACTCTCGTGAACTAGCGGTGGTGGTGTTTTTTCTGCCCCTATTTCATTTCCCCTTGCATTTTCCACTCTCGTGAACTAGCCGTGGTGGTGTTTTTTCTGCCCCTATTCCATATCCCCTTGCATTTCCCACTCTAGTGAATTAGCGGTGGTGGTGTTCTTCTCGCCCCTATTCCATATCCCCTTGCATTTTCCACTCTCGTGAATTAGCGGTGGTGTTCTTCTCGCCCCTATTCCATATCCCCTTGCATTTTCCACTCTCGTGAACTAGCGGTGGTGGTGTTCTACCTGTCCCTATTCCATATCCCCTTGCATTTTCCACTCTCGTGAACTAGCGGTGGTGGTGTTCTACCTGTCCTTGCAATTTTCATTGATCCTACTTCAACTTTCTTTTCTTCTTATCCGCTCTGCCTGCCAATCTCCCCTCCGGCTCTATCCCCTTCTCTTTGTCCCTTTATCTTTCATTGTGGGCTTTTTAAATCAATTATTATAATTTGCATACCGATATTGCTGAAAAAAAAAATATTATCAAATAAAACCATTTCAGACGCCACTTAAATTAAATGGACATTTTAGACAGTAAACAAAAGTTAATTGGCGTTTTTTTTTTAATCATACCTGAATGGAGGCAATCATGTTTGTTGCATTGTGAGTGTAAAAGGGGGCGCCGAAATCCAACGGCCTGGTTTAATTTTTCTTGATAGATTAACAATTGATGTCGCGTGCTGTCGCAGCCATAACTTGTGAATGTTGCCATAAGATTTGAATACATATAGTTACTTAGACCTTTTTACCTGCAACAATTTGTCGACAAATGCGGTGCGTACTTTGAATAGTCGCAGTCATTTTAACAATATACCACATTCTAGATATGTTTCATGTAGGTAGCATAGCGCATAAGTTGGTTGCTTGTCTGCTACTAATTTCATCCATTTTAGTGGGTTACATTTACCTCATTTTTTGAACAAAATACTTTGAAAAAGACGGTCAATGAACCGTAGTATACTGTACTGTACTGTACTGTCCTGTAACTGTACTGCAATATACTGCAGTGTAGTGTAATACAGTTAAATGTAGTTAAGCGTTCTGTAGTGTAGTGTAGTGTAGTGTAGTGTAGTGTTTTGAAGAGTAGTACACTGTAGTGTAGTGTAATACACTGTAGTGTAGTGTAATTAAGTGTAGTGTAGTGTAGTGCACTGTAGTGTAGAGTGCTAAAGATTAGTGCACAGTAGTGTTGTTTAGTGCACTGTAGTGTTGTGTAGTGTACTGTAGTGAAGTGTTATGTTGTGTACTGTAGTGTAGTGTAGTGCACTGTAGTGAAGTGTACTGTAGTGAAGTGTTATGTTGTGTAGTGTACTGTTGTGTAGTGTAGTGTAGTGTAGTGTAGTGCACTGTAGTGTAGTATACTGTAGTGCACTGTAGTGTAGTATACTGTAGTGCGCTGTAGTATAGTGCATTGTAGTGTAGTGTACTGCACTGTAGTTCACTGTAGTGTAGTACACTGTAGAATAGTGTACTGTAGTGCACTGTAGTGTAGTACACTGTAGTGTGGTGTACTGTAGTGCACTGTAGTGTAGTGCACTGTAGTGTAGTGTAGTGTAGTGAAGTGCACTTTATTTTACTGTTCTGTTGTGTACTATTATGTACCGTATAGTATTCTGTAGTGTAGTGTTATGTAGTATAGTGTTCTGTAGAGTAGTGTAGTGTAGTGAGTTGTAGAGTTGTAGTGTTGTGAAGCGTACTATGCTCTACTGTACTGTACAGTTGCATACTGCACTGTACTGCACTGTATTGCAATGAGCTGCACTGCATATATTGCACGATACAATCCCCCCTAGCGCCTGGATTTTTCGTTTTAAGATTGAATAGTTATTTCAAATAATACCAAAGAGCATGTTGTGAATGAAATACATGTACGTTCATCTTCCAATTACCAGCTGCCTGCATGTTGCAGTGGCGGATCTACCGGGGGCACAGAGGGCCCGTGCCCCCCCCCCCACCCCAGCGGGCTGGCAAGTAATGTTTCTGAGGGCACATCTTTAACTGTACAAATAAGTTGTTTTGTCACAATTTAAATTTTATATAAGCATTTGAGCAAATAAACAATTGAACCTGATTCATCATATACCAGAAATATGAGTTGTTTTAAACTGTTAACATGTACACATTATATTCGTCATTGCTTTTAATAATTGTTTGTCAACAAGATGTGTGTGCATGTGTGTGGTTATCCTTGATCGCAAGGTCTAAAGAAAATACATACATACATGACGTGCATTTAACAAAAGTTTAAATTCAAAACGTTGCCGCCTTGAAACTAAAATAATCGCCCTGTATGTATAATGTAATAGTGAATTGATCAAATTGCATACGAATTACTTTAGTATTACTCAATATTAAGCAAGATAAAACAGGTTACGTCAAAGACATGGTTTAAATTAAATGATCCAGGACAGCATTCAATGGTAACCCTCATTCAGTTATACAGTCTCCATCGACTAAATCTGACAATTTTCATATCTAAATTTTGGAAACGGTTTAAAAAGTGAAATACTGCTGTATTTGAAAGCAAACCTGTCAAATTATCTGTTTGAAAAGTATTGGTACCCCCTGGGTTGACGCTTAATGATTACGTAGCACCATCTGAATTTCCTAAATAATCTATTGTAAAATTGTACACGAATTTACACTGATTTCTAGGTTGTAAAGATCCCCAACACCATATATTAAAAGAAAGTTCAATTTTTGTTGTAAGCATTCGGCAAATTTAAAAATAAGTTAAGTATTCAATTATTTGAAATATGCACTATATTTTCGAATAAGTGCCCGAATACCTAGCATAGGAGAACACTCACCGCCAACTAGACCACGGCCTCCAAACGCCAGCTCCACCACTTATCGGTGGTGCAAAGAAAATGAGCTGTCGACACTTCCGTGGTGGAGCTGTGCCGTATGTTAACATGAACAAACGTGATCATGGTTGATATTTGATTATATAACTTGTGAATGTTGTACCGTGTAAGAACATGTCTACTGCAGGCTGGATACCGTTTCGATTCAATATTGTGCGAACTGTGATGCCAGGAACTTTTCTCCCGAATCGGACGTGTGCATAGTTTGAGATCTGCTTGCATTTTAAGTACGTATGCCGGATCACAACAAAACTGATATAAGCACATCTTAATAAGGAAGTATGACATATGACCATAATCACGTTTGTTCCTGTTAAAGCTGCACTCACAGATTAAACGACAACTTTTTTATTTTTTGTCTTGGAACGAGTCCTTTTTTGCGAAAATCCATGGAAACCAGTTATATAAGACTGCTGACAAAAATATAGATCGCAGATTTTTCAATTTAAGTTCAAAAAATGATGATTCATGCATTTTTCTTTAACCGTTAGTAACGGTTTAAGCCATAAAACGGAAATATGAAAATCTACGATCTGTTTTCGTCAGCAATCTTATATCATTTGTTTGCAGATATTTACACAAAAAAAAATGCTTTTTCCAAGACAAAAAAATAAAAAAGTAAAAATGGTATATCTGTGAGAGTGCAGCTTTAACATATGGCACAGCTCCACCACGGAAATGTCGACAGCTTATTTTCTTTGCACCATCGTTAAGTGGTGGAGCTGGCGTTTAGAGGCCGCATAGACGCCAACAGACGACACTTCGAGCCCGTCGAAAGAGCGGATTGGAACAGCGACAGATTTAAACCTTCGACATCTTAGCGTGACCTTGCTCTTTGAAGTACAGTTCAGGGCCTCTTCCACGACACACAACCTCATCATGGCTATCTTCTGGAAAATCCTATAATGCATGGTCAAAATACAGCCCGGACATGGATCATTTCAACCTTTGAAATTTTATTGTGACCTGACCAGGGACTTATTTGCGACATGCCACCTCAGCATGGTGAACCTACATGAAAAGTTTGTTTCTTTTAAATCATATTCATAGTCAAGATATAGTCCGGGCAAGGTTAAGTCCGGACGGACGCACTACTGCACGCATATAAATGGAACCGTCACTGTGACAACTACGTCATGCTCACCTCAAGCGTTCTAGACAAAAAAGTAAACTTCGTAGATCCATCTCCCTTGTCGAGTATTCTTTCTTATCGCAGAATATTCACCGTTAAAACTTATTCAGTATCACATGTACTGATATGGTATAACCAGGTATTGTTGATTCAATGTCACGACTTCAGTTAGTAAGTTTCAATGCATTGTACACATCGATGCCAAGTTTATGTCAGTTTTCGACAATTTTCTTTTTTTTCGCTATTTTATCATACGGAGTACAACCCCTTTAACAAAAGCGCCACTTTTAGTAGCCAATATTTGACTTGTTCTCTAAATGGTGCAAGCTTTCAGTATCTTTGTCTTACTACTAACGATTTGAAGTCTTGGAAACCATTAACCCCGCTAGTTGATATATGCAAACCTATTAGATGTCCCTTTAAATTATCATTTTAAACAATAAACTATGCTACACTATTATTGCAGCTGCAAGTTCTTAACTCAAAAATAAATCATTGAGGTAATATTATCATTATTTTCCGAACGGCAATGGTAACAGAAACAATTCACATCGAAAAGAGATTATATTCAAGTTAGATTCATTCATAATTTACTTTCTCATACATTCCATATCGACCCATTGAACTGACGATGAAATAAAACGCCACCCGTTATTGCCCGAGACATCAAGTACAATATATCATAAAGGAAGTTAAAAATGGATCTTATATGGCGGAGGCGATACGATATCCTCAAGTATTAAACATGTAAATACATTTTCGAAAAATGCGACAAAACAAGGATTGGCCTGAAAACTAGGTCAAGGTTGTTTGCTTTAACATTCTGATATTTTCAGAAAATGTCCTTTCGTCAAGCTTTAATTTCAAAAAATCCGGCCCTGTGTGGGCGCTGAAAGGGAATAAAGTCTTGTTGAAGCAATGTTTTTACATTAAATGTCATTTTTTCAATATAATATATTATATATTATATCGGACCATTTCTACATAACTGTGCATATATGGCGAATCCGCAAATTAACGACTTGGTAATCTTTAAATTGCATGTTGATTGAAGTGACGACATGCAAAACTTCCCTCATAATTAGCAACATCAACTTTATTGGAACATGTCTTCCTTTTCCCTTATGCAAGTATTATAGATCGTTAACAGAAGTAAATAAGAAAGCATACAAAATGCATGAAACGTCAGTAATATTTAAAGCTACCCCTTAATTACAACGTCGAGTCTAGACTGCGTTTGTAACGCGATTGGGATATATCTCAAGAGGCTACTTTCAGTACTACATGTATTAAACACGTGACTAAACTGCAGGGCTCCCGCACTGAATTTGTAACGCGTTTCTCTGTCAGTGTTGATTTGATACGCTGGATAAAAAGTATTACTTTGCAAAATCAACATTATTGTGAAAAATAGTTAAATAATAATAATAACCTTTTTATGTTATTAGATAATCTGTTTAAAATTCAATATCTTGTTAAACACGTTCGATGCAGATAAAGATTGTATTAGATCAAATGTATACATGTTCTTCTAATTGCTCATTGCAAATTAGCATTCTTTTTTATGTACGTGAAGTTAGCGGCCTAGCGGCGTGAAGTTAGCGGCCTAGCGGCCTAGCGGCGTGAAGTTAGCGGCCTGGCGGCCTAGCGGCCTAGCGGCGTGAAGTTGGCGGCCTAGCGGCCTAGCGGCCTGGCGGCCTAATTATTTTTTCTATGTCCAAGCAATTGTTAATGCGTTTTTTTTTTAAAACAATGATAAATCAAGGTTTTTTATTCATATAGTTACATAGCGGCCTTAAATTGTTATCTATTCAGAATATTTTTCTTTACCTTTTATTCTAAAACAATTTAAAATTAACTGTTTTATGCACAAATTATCACTCTGAAGCGTTTTTCAACTTTTTTTCAAAAAAGTCGATATAGCACTTCAGCGGCCTAGCGGCCTAGCGGCGTGAAGTTGGCGGCCTGGCGGCCTAGCGGCCTAAAATGGTATCCTATTTCAAACCATGTATACATGCATTTTCTTCTAAAACAATGACATATTAACTGTTTTATGCACAAATTAACACTTTGAAGCTATTAGCGATTATCAACAGTTTTTTTTCAAAAGTGTCGATTGAGCAGTCAGCTATTTCAAAGCATTAAACATGCCTGTTCTTCTAAAACAATGATATATTTACTGTTTTTATGCACAAATTATCACTCTGAAGCGTTTTTCAATTCTTTTCCACAAAAATCCATCGAGCAATTCAGCGGCCTAGCGGCCTAGCGGCCTAGCGGCGTGAAGTTAGCGGCCTGGCGGCCTAGCGGCCTAGCGGCCTAAAATGGTTTCCTATTTCAAACCATGTATACATGCATTTTCTTCTTAAACAATGACATATTAACTGTTTGGATGCACAAATTAACACTTTGAAGCTATTAGCGATAATCAACATATTTTTTTTTCAAAAAGTCGATTGAGCAATCAGCTATTTCAAAGCATTAAACATGGCTGATCTTCTCAAACAATGATGTATTTGCTGTTTTTATGCACAAATTATCACTCTAAAGCGTTTTTTTTTTTTCAAAAAAGTTGATCGAGCACTTCAGCGGCCTAGCGGCCTAGCGGCGTGAAGTTTGCGGCCTGGCGGCCTAGCGGCCTAGCGGCCTAAAATTGTTTCCTTTTTCAAACCATGTATACATGCATTTTCTTTTAAACAATGATATATTAACTGTTTTTATGCACAAATTAACACTTTGAAGCTATTAGCGATTATCAACAGTTTTTTTTTCAAAAGTGTCGATAAAGCAGTCAGGTATTTCAAAGCATTAAACATGCCTGTTCTTCTAAAACAATGATGTATTTACTGTTTTTATGCACATAATATCACTCTGAAGCGTTTTTCAACTTTTTTTCAAAAAAGTCGATCGAGCACTTCAGCGGCCTAGCGGCCTAGCGGCGTGAAGTTAGCGGCCTGGCGGCCTAGCGGCCTAGCGGCCTAAAATGGTATCCTATTTCAAAGCATGAATACATGCATTTTCTTCTAAAACAATGACATATTAACTGTTTGAATGCACAAATTAACACTTTGAAGCTATTAGCGATAATCAACATATTTTTTTTCTTTCAAAAAGTCGATTGAGCAGTCAGCTATTTCAAAGCATTAAACATGGCTGATCTTCTAAAACAATAATGTATTTACTGTTTTATGCACAAATTATCACTCTAAAGCGTTTTTTTATTTTTATTTTCAAAAAAGTTGATCGAGCACTTCAGCGGCCTAGCGGCCTAGCGGCCTAGCGGCGTGAAGTTAGCGGCCTGGCGGCCTAGCGGCCTAGCGGCCTAAAATTGTTTCCTATTTCAAACCATGTATACATGCATTTTCTTTTAAAACAATGATATATTAACTGTTTTTATGTACAAATTAACACTTTGAAGCTATTAGCGATTATCAACAGTTTTTTTTTCAAAAGTGTCGATAAAGCAGTCAGCTATTTCAAAGCATTAAACATGCCTATTCTTCTAAAACAATGATGTATTTACTGTGTTTAGGCACATAATATCACTCTGAAGCGTTTTTCAATTTTTTTTTCAAAAAATCGATCGAGCACTTCAGCGGCCTAGCGGCCTAGCGGCGTGAAGTTAGCGGCCTAGCGGCCTAGCGGCCTAAAATGGTATCCAATTTCAAAGCATGTATACATGCATTGTTTTCTAAAACAATGATATATTATCTGTTTTAAGCAAACACTATCACTCTGAGGCGATTATCAACCTTTTTTTCAAAAAGTCGAACAAGCAGTCAGCTTTTCAAAGCATGTGAACATGCCTATCCTTTTCAAAAATATGTTGATAATCGCCTCAGAGTGATAGTCTGTGCATAAAAACAGTTAACATATCATTTGTTTAGAAGAAAATGCATGTATACATGCTTTGAAATAGGAGAGCATTTTAGGCCGCCAGGCCGCTAGGCCGCTAGGCCGCTAACTTCACGCCGCTAGGCCGCTAGGCCGCTGAAGTGCTCGATCAAATTTTTTTGAAAAAAAAACAAAACAAAAAACAAAACGCTTTAGAGTGATAATTTGTGCATAAAAACAGCAAATACATCATTGTTTTAGAAGATCAGCCATGTTTAATGCTTTGAAATAGATGACTGCTCAATCGACTTTTTTGAAAGAAAAAAAAATATGTTGATTATCGCTAATAGCTTCAAAGTGTTAATTTGTGCATTCAAACAGTTAATATGTCATTGTTTAAGAAGAAAATGCATGTAAACATGCTTTGAAATAGGAAACCATTTTAGGCCGCTAGGCCGCTAGGCCGCCAGGCCGCTAACTTCACGCCGCTAGGCCGCTGAAGTGCTCGATCGATTTTTTTGGAAAAGAATTGAAAAACGCTTCAGAGTGATAATTTGTGCATAAAAACAGTAAATACATCATTGTTTTAGAAGAATAGGCATGTTTAATGCTTTGAAATAGCTGACTGCTTTATCGACACTTTTGAAAAAAAAAACTGTTGATAATCGCTAATAGCTTCAAAGTGTTAATTTGTGCATAAAAACAGTTAATATGTCATTGTTTTAGAAGAAAATGCATGTATACATGGTTTGAAATAGGAAAAGTTTTTAGGCCGCTAGGCCGCTAGGCCGCCAGGCCGCTAACTTCACGCCGCTAGGCCGCTAGGCCGCTGAAGTGCTCGATCAACTTTTAAAAAAATAAAATAAAAAACGCTTTAGAGTGATAATTTGTGCATAAAAACAGTAAATATATCATTGTTTTAGAAGATCAGGCATGTTTAATGATTTGAAATAGCTGACTGCTTAATTGACGCTTTTTAAAAAAAAATGTTGATAATCGCTAATAGCTTCAAAGTGTTAATTTGTGCATAAAAATAGCTAAGATGTCATTGTTTTAGAAGAAAATGCATGTATTCATGCTTTGAAATAGGATACCATTTTAGGCCGCTAGGCCGCCAGGCCGCTAACTTCACGCCGCTAGGCCGCTAGGCCGCTGAAGTGCTCGATCGACTTTTTTGAAAAAGAGTTGAAAAACGCTTCAGAGTGATATTATGTGCATAAAACAGTTAATTTAAAATTGTTTTAGAATAAAAGATAAAGAAAGATATTCTGAATAGATAACAATTTAAGGCCGCTATGTAACTATATGAATAAAAAACCTTGATTTATCATTGTTTTTAAAAAAAAAACGCATTAACAATTGCTTGGACATAGAAAAAATAATTAGGCCGCTAGGCCGCTAGGCCGCTAGGCCGCCAACTTCACGCCGCTAGGCCGCTAGGCCGCCAGGCCGCTAACTTCACGCCGCTAGGCCGCTAGGCCGCTTGGCCGCTAACTTCACGCCGTTAGGCCGCTAGGCCGCTAGGCCGCTAACTTCACGTACATTTCTTTTTTCCGTTTATAAATATAGCTATTTAGGTTTATAAAGGTCGACAAAATAATTCGTTGAAAGCATTTTAATGTTGATAATATATTTTCTTAAAATTCGGGAAAGCCGAAACAGGCTGACACTTAAGCGAGCTTTCAGAACCATGCTAGAATGTTTAATTCAATATAACGATATATTTCATTAATCAAAGGAAACTCATAGTTAACTTCATCAATACAGTAACTATTGTTAAAATAATTATCTGATAGCTTGTTATTCTTACAGTTTCTACACAGCTAAAATCCCTGTGAAATAAGAGAACAGATGGTTGTCTTCAGCGGTGCATAGTTTTTGGCATTTCCAGATGAGAGTTTCCCAGATTCGAATATTTCCCATCCACCTGTAGCATTACGGGACATGGAACACATGACGACAGCCTGTGATGCCCTGGCATGGTGAAACGTAGTTTTGCACAAGTTCTTGGAAGGATTCGCTGCTTCGTAAAACCTCAAACTCGGGTTAGGGTATCGCGAAATATTTGGAGAGTTATATGCACTCAGTGTGAAGAAAAGATGACTGATATTTGGTGGTATTTCTTGAAGTTTTACTTGAATGGTGTGGTGTCCTTTTCTATTACGACCATCCATAACATCGCCCGAATGTGACAGAGCAGATATAGACGCTCGATTTCGGTAATCACAATATCTTTGAAAAGAAGTTCCTTGAAAAATTAGACATGATGCATCAAGGAAATCCATCCCTGAAGAAGGATATTCCCAAAACAGGTCGAAAACGACGTGGTTAAAGTTGTCCGGAATTGCAAACAGAAGCACAACAAGCTGAATGGTGGAATTCGGTTTGACTGCGAAGTCCGACAGTTTGGAATGTGCGCCATTGCTTTGGTAACTCTGTGAATAGGAAAAGATGAATTTATGCCTCTGAGATTCTCATATAAACATGTATATATTAATCTATATATTTAACTCATAGCTTGGATTAATAAGTCAGGGACGATAAACAAAGACTTCAAGGTGAATTTGTCTATGATTTTATCAATTCGGGTACTGTCATCATCAATGGTCAATACTGTATTGTTATGCTTCTAGTAATGTTAAAATAAGGATACCTTATACCAAAATTACAATATTAATTTATCTAAGGGTAGGGGTTAACTAGTCATAACCTCTACTTTAAAAATACCATATATATTTAATAACACATACCATGAGTTCCGTATCCTTGTACAGCAGTTTCTGCTTGTTGGTATCATGTTTAAGCTGGTTCATGATTTTAGCCTTTAGCTGCAAAATTTCCATGCTTGGGGTAAAGGGGATGGCAATGCTCTCTCCTGTCAAAAGCGAAATTGTAAGTGTTCCGCCAAGAGAGAAATGTGTAGCTCCACCATTAACGTCGGTGTCATCATCGTCATCAACTGCATACTCCTTGAAAAGGTCATCGAGAATGGCCTGAAAGTACTGGGGCTTGTTGTCGGTGAGCTTTACAGACGATCCACATTCTGGATAAGGGCATGTTGATGAGTCCTTAACACTCTTGATCGTACACTGAACTCCATGCAAGCAAAATCAACAGTTGAACAATATGTTAAGATTTTGAATGTAATGATTTTTCACATTTACTTGTTTGCAAAAGTTACATAATGTATGCATGAAACTGATCACAGGTCATGTTTGCCTAATCAAATATTGATTGATCGTGTTATAACTAATGGTTTTTAAAATATATAATCAATAAGACAAAAATGTGGATATCGGATAAATTTTTGATAAACCTGAATCTCACAATTTCAATATTAATCATCAAAGGCTGATTTGAAAATTGTGCTCGTACTTTATTATCTACATGTATTGACTTTTTTATTATTTGCAGTAAGTGAACAACAAGAAGATAATTAGGGATTGCACCATTTCAATGAAACACGTTAAAAATACTTAGTTACGATGAACAGAAAAGAACGTTTATTTCCAAGAAGATCATAGACTCATCGGGCAAAACACGTACAGATACAATGATAATAATAATTACATAATTATCCAGACATAGAGAGGTGCATTTTTAGTTATATGTATCGATGTCTTCATAAGAGTACTTGATTCACTTAAAGTTACTGTGTAATTGAAAAGAAACAAATACATGACAATTACACCAGACTATACAGATAACATGATGCATGATTTATTTACCTGTTTCATTATGCAAATAGATTATCTGTTATAAGCATTTATCAGTTGCAGATTGCTCTACATAAGTATCGCTTAAACTAAATCGAAAACCGAGTACGTAGAATCTTTAAAATTGATGTAGGTGCGAAATTGTAGAAAACACTAAATAAATAGGATCCAACAGTAACTACTTTAAAAGAATAAATTTACAAAAGTATGAAAGTAAACAAGTACCCGTAAACAGTGCAAAACTGGGTGTTCACAGACCTCCGTCAATGGTTCGGGTGCAAACTCGTTCGGCAGTTTCCTCACTTTGCACATGAAGCATTCCATGGTGATTTAAAGTGCGTACTTGATGAACCGTCAGGTTTACTTAATTCAATGCAATGTTTTGAAAATCGAAAGAAAATCAGCTAATGTTCAAGGAATTGAAAGCGAAAGTTGGAGGACAACGTCTTATTTTATCTTAAACGCCGTGTCCGTTATCTGTTAATTTAACCAAAGCGCGTCCAGAAAAAAACAAAACAATACATATTATAAACTAATAAAAGGAACACTGAAATGATTTAACCCCGTATTATGTTACGGTACATGTGAATTTATAGTAATAGCAATACAAATAAACAGAGATTTCCTTCAAGATACCTCTTAATAGAGAGGACAATTACTACATTAAAGGCTGTGTAACACATTGCTCAAATAAACTCATACGCTGTAAGTTGCCCGTCGCCTCCCCTATACGAACAAATGTTCAGTGCAAGTTCCTGTATTTTGTACAAAATCAAGCAACGCAGAACACCCCCCCCCCCCGACACACAAACACATACCTCAATGCCCCCACCCCCAGACACACAAACGCATACCTCAATCCCCCGACCCCCAGACACACAAACACATACCTCAATCCCCCCCACCCCCAGACACACAAACACATACCTCAATCCCTCCACCCCCAGACACACAATCACCCACCTCAATCCCCCACCCCCAGACACACAAACACATACCTCAATGCCCCCACCCTCAGACACACAAACACATACCTCAATCCCCCAACCCCCAGACACACAAACACATACCTCAATCCCCCACCCCCAGACACACAAACACATACCTCAATCCCCCCACCCCCAGACACACAAACACATACCTCGATCCCCCACCCCAAGACACACAAACACATACCTCAATGTCCCCCACCCCCAGACACACAAACACATACCTCAATGCCCCCCACCCCCAGACACACAAACACATATCTCAATCCCCCCACCCCCAGACACACAAACACATACCTCAATGCCCCCCACCCCAGACACACAAACACAGACCTCAATGCCCCCAACCCCCAGACACACAATCACCCACCTCAATCCCCCACCCCCAGACACACAAACACATACCTCAATGCCCCCACCCTCAGACACACAAACACATACCTCAATCCCCCAACCCCCAGACACACAAACACATACCTCAATCCCCCACCCCCAGACACACAAACACATACCTCAATCCCCCCACCCCCAGACACACAAACACATACCTCAATCCCCCACCCCAAGACACACAAACACATACCTCAATGTCCCCCACCCCCAGACACACAAACACATACCTCAATGCCCCCCACCCCCAGACACACAAACACATACCTCAATCCCCCCACCCCCAGACACACAAACACATACCTCAATGCCCCCCACCCCAGACACACAAACACAGACCTCAATGCCCCCAACCCCCAGACACACAAACACATACCTCAGTGCCCCCACCCCCAGACACACAAACACATACCTCAATGCCCCAACCCCAAGACACACAAACATATACCTCAATGCCCTTCACCCCCAGACACACAAACACATACCTCGATGCCCCCACCCCAGACACACAAACACATACCTCAATTCCCCCACCCCAGACACACAAACAGATACCTCAATGCCCCCACCCTCAGAAAACAAACACATACCTCAATCCCCCAACCCCCAGACACACAAACACATACCTCAATCCGCCCACCCCAGACACACAAACACATACCTGAATCCCCCCACCCCAGACACACAAACACATACCTCAATCCCCCACCCCCAGACACACAACCACATACCTCAATCCCCCACCCCAAGACACACAAACACATACCTCAATGCCCTTCACCCCCAGACACACAAACACTTACCTGAAGGCCCCCACCCCAGACACACAAACACAAACCTCAGTGCCCCGACCCCAAGACACACACCTCAAGGCCCCCACCCCCAGACACACAAACACTTACCTCAAGGCCCCCACCCCCAGACACACAAACACATACCTCAATCCCCCACCCCCAGACACACAAACACATACCTCAATCCCCCCACCCCCAGACACACAAACACATACCTCAATGCCCCCAACCCCCAGACACACAAACATATACCTCAATGCCCCCAACCCCCAGACACACAAACATATACCTCAATGCCCCACCCCCAGACACACAAACACATACCTCAATGCACCCCCCGGCCCACAAACACATACCTCAATGCCCCCCCACTCCCAGACACACAAACACATACCTCAATGCCTCCCACCCCCAGACACACAAACACATACCTCAATGCCCCCCACCCCCAGACACACAAACACATACCTCAATGCCTCCCACCCCCAGACACACAAACACATACTTCAATACCCCCACCCCCAGACACACAAACACATACCTCAATGCCCCCAACCCCCAGACACACAAACACATACCTCAATGCCTCCAACCCCCAGACACACAAACACATACCTCAATGCCCCCACCCCCTATTATAAGCTGCACTCTCACTAATTGACCGTTTTGGAAACTGTTTATTTGTCTTGGAATGAGCCAAAATTTGAGTAAATGTCTGCAATCCGATGATATAAGACTGCTGTTTATAGATCGCAGGTTTTATATTTACGTTTAAAAATTGATGTTTTATGTCTAAAAGCGTTACAAACTCTTGAAGAGAATTCGGCCGTTTCCCAAACAATTGAGATAAATTATATTGTGGGTAATCTTATATGATTGAGTTGAAAGCATTTATGCCAAAGTCTGCTGAGTCTTAGACAAAAACAAAAACAAACAACATGAAAATGCATGCTCGAGGTGATCGCGACGATGGCTACAGTGGTAATCATGTGGGCAGTGCGTGCGTAGTGGTGCACAGACTACGTTGGTGCTATGTGGATGCAAAATTCATAGTATCTACCTTATACCCTGCAAATAACGAAGAGAAATTTGCAAGTACTACCAACGTTCTCCCACGTGCCCCCGACCTACCACTTACGCACCAGCCAGGCAGTAGCCGCGACAAATCATTGCAGACCAAAAATTGTGCATGTCCATTTTTCTCCACGTAGGAAAATGAAGCTACGTGGGGTTCAGATGGTATAAAATTATTTCCGTAATGCGCGCGGGCAATCTGCGGAGGGCCCCATACAACCCCTAAACCTCTGCGTGGACCCATCGCTACGCCGTTGCGTCTCTGACGACACCATATGGATTTTATGATTAAATACAGCTACTGAAAATGAAGGCTACGCGGTGGTCAGGTAGTTTGAAATTACGTGTAGTGTGCGCGGGCCACTCGTGGAGGGCACGTACGACCTCAAAACCTCTACGTAAAACCCTCGCTATATGCCTTCGCGGCTCGGATTAGACCATGTGGATAAATTACAGGTACCGACTGCTGACCAGTATCATAGTGGTTGGCTACTTTGTATTTTCATGAATAAATGGCAACAAAAACAAACAATGTGTCTACTATGTTAATCTATCTAAAAGATAAAAAAGGACTTGAATCTCCCATTGTTTATGGATTTCAATAAATATCATCCTGGACAACTCCATTTAAATGTACAAATCATGAGGACGGCGCATGACCAGGTTTTCTGAAAACCAAGGACGTGCATGATAAGATTTTGTGAAAACAAATCACTTGGATGAAAGTTGAGAAAGCAATCGCATGCCCTGTAATATTTTAAATCTGAATGTTAGTTTATTCTTTCAAAGAGGAGTTTCCTTCGCAGAACAATTATGACTTAAACAAAAAGGTAAATTTATTACACGTTAATTGTTATTTGACTGTTCTTTGTAGGGTGCATGTTTTTAATTGAACGCGTACGTTTTTTTTGTTTTGTTTTTATGAAACCATCATTAATTAAAATATGCAGTGACAAGAGCTCATAAAAGTCACAATAAATCAGTTTAACTAGCCAAAATTATATGTTACACATACTTGAACATGTATATCATCAATATGATACATTGCCTTAAACATAAAATGAGATTAACAAAATCCGACCTTCGGGCACGCTTCACTCGACAAGCCTCGTTCCCTGGTAACGCAGGTGCACTCGTGTCGGCTTTTTCTACCCATACCGGAAACACATTATTATTATTATTGTTATTATTAATATTAATATTATTATTTTTTGTTTATTACGTATGTTTTCCTGAATTAAGCACATGCACTAAAACTGGTTTTCATAAATTGTATGTTAAAAACGTCAGTGAAATGGTCATTTCACCGTTTCATACTTCATTATTATTATTATACGGTTATCATCATCATCATTACAACATTTCATTAGGACATGAGAACTTGATCGGCAGTGACCATGACACCGAAATTGCCGAAATAGGTGTTGTGTATGAACTTGAACTACGACAACTACGCGAATTCCATAAAGTTTAGAGGATCGAAATAGCGAATAAAGACCGATGAACATTGCAATGCTTTTAATTTAATTTTTCGAAAATTTCTTTATTACCAGTGCAGAACAATGTTCATCGATTATTAAAACTAATCATGAAGTGGAATCTTTGTTCGTTTATTTATAGTGTATTGCTTGTCTGCGTGTATTATGCGGCTGATCTACGTGTACTTAATGAATTGAAAGAAGAAAATACTTAAATTGCTTGTGCGAAACCGTACAGTAGTTATTTGTACGTAATGAATAAATAAAACAGATAATATGCATTTTGCAAATACTGATTCTAAATCATGTTTTAAAGCTGCACTCTCACATAATCGAATGTTTTGACAACTTTATTACTTTTTCTGTCTAGGAACCAGCCAATTTATGCCGAAATGCATGAAAACCAGTCATCTAAGACTGATGTCGAAACATAGTTTGCAGATTTTATATTAAGTTAAAAAATTGATGTTTTATGCATTTCGAAAAATGCTAATTGGAAAATAAAATGTAAAGTTTATGTTTTGTGCCATTTGTTTGGCAATCTAAACTGAAATACGCCCTTGTCAAATAATCAAATGACGTTTGAACAAGTTAAATAGCACACTGTTTTCCTTTTTGTATGCGTCGGTTTCAGATCAATTATGGGTATTTCACGCACAGTAACTGTGATTTCACGTGCAATCGCTTTGTCCGTTTTGTAAACACTTTACAAAAAGCGATTGTTCTATTGTATTCCATTCAAATGCTTTGTTTGAACGAAAGCCTGGGTGGATCAACTGTCTTTGATTATAGTTTATTAATTCAACCTCATGGGTACTTTCAGAAAAGAAAATGATACATCGTAATTATTTAATTACCACTAAGTATGCATGGTAAACCATACCGACAAGCCAAACAACCGAAATTTACTGGAACCTTAGTAAAGGCACAAAGTCAAACAACAAACACAGGAAAAACAGTTTTCAAAAATAATTAAGAGTATTAAGGTTGTATCACTAAATGTTTGGATACTGCAGTTTCTGACGACATTTTTATTTTTTCCTATCATAAATCGCGAAAACAGAACGGACTTGGTTATTTTATTGAATCAGTTCACTTGGACATATTGATAAACATTTTTGCATTTATAAGCTACGGTCATGCACAAACTCTAGCCAAAGAATGTATTAATAGAGATTTACGACTGCAAACAAAGATAAATCCATGACTGTGTGTAGCAAAAACATAACGAAGCACAACCTCCTATCGAGGTTTCAGCTACACCAATATACCGAATTATGGGCCTTGCAAAAGTCGCGATTTAAAAGGTTGTGTTCTTGATTTCATACCCCATGTTTTATCAAAAATATCTGAAGAAAGTGTATTTGTAAGACCATCTCAGTTTCTGGCACTCTCAGTCCGTCTTCAACTTACATAAAGCCGGTCAAATGGCAAGACAAATCATGCACACATGGTACTTTAATCTAAACATTGCGTCACTTTGCAGAAACTTACATTAAGACTATCAGTTCTTTTAAATCCCCCGACACGGAGTGTGGAGGGGATAATCGGAATGCACTTCGTCCGTCCATCAGTCTGTCTGTCTGTCTTTCCGTAACATTTCGTGTCCGTG
The DNA here is from genome assembly GCF_026914265.1 of Mya arenaria. Lineage (NCBI taxonomy): Eukaryota > Metazoa > Mollusca > Bivalvia > Myida > Myidae > Mya > Mya arenaria. The sequence goes on from NC_069128.1 coordinate 25,587,973, forward strand.
CTATAACTCACTTATGCATTTATGGATTACCATATACCTTGGTACAAATGTTGTCCTCATTATGTGCAGTGACCTTGACCCGGGTCTATACATCAAAGGTCAAGGTCAAAAGAGACTTCTCAAGGTCAGAGTACACATGCTCATGTCCGCGTTATAACTTTCTCATTCATTGTTGGATTACCATATTGCTTGGTACAAATGTTGTCCTCATTGAGACAATGTGCAGTGACCTTGATCGGGGTACATACCTCAAAGGACACGGTCATACAAGACATTTAAAGGTCAGAGTACACATGCTCGTGTCCGCGCTATAACTGACTTATGCATTGATGGATAACCATATTGCTTGGTACAAATGTTGTCCTCATTACGACGATGTGCAGTAACCTTGACCTGGGTCCATACCTCAAAGGTTAAGATCAAAAGAGACATTTAAAGGTCAGAGTACACATGCTCATGTTCGGGCTTTGACTTACTTATACATTGATGGATAACCATATAACTGGGTACAAATGTTGTTTATATTGAGATGATGTTAAGTGACATTGACCAGGGTCCAAACCTCAAAGGTGAAGGTCACACAAGACATTTAAAGATCAGAGTACACATGCTCGTCTCCGCGCTATGACTTACTTATGCATTGATGGATTACCATATAATTTGGTACAAATGTTGTCCTCATTAGGAGCAGTGACCATGACCCGGGTCCATACATCAAAGGTCAAGGTCACACGAGACATTAAAAGGTCAGAGTACACATGCTTGTGTCCGCTTCATAACTTACGTATGCATTGATGGATTACAATATAACTTGGTACAAATGCTGTCCTCATTGAGACGATGTGCAGTGATCTTGTCCTGGGTCCATGCCTCAAAATTCAAGGTTAGAGTACACAATTAAAAGTGCTTGTTTATTGAAAGTTTTAAACAAGTTTTACAGATTGATACTTTGCGCACTCTGGCGAGCATAATCATTATGTGCAAACAGTTTAATATTTTTAAAAACAAAGGACACAAATGTGACAATATATTTTTAACATTTGTTTTCTCTTCAAAAGCAGCCAAACAAAGTTATGACGTCACCATAATATATATGTATCACTTTATCCAAAATACTTAAAGCTTGCTATTTATTCGATGTTATCAAAGACTCATATTCAATCTTTTTTTTTGACAAAACAACCTTGACATTGATCTTAACTACACTACACACAATCTGAATAACTTTAACACATATCCTTTATAACATGTTCATGCATCCAAGAATATTTAGATTACCAATCAAACAACTTGTAGTTCCTATTTTCCCACTCTTGACCAGTGGTAGTGTACAATTTTGGTCAGATTCAACGCACCAGTCAGGTTCAAAGAAACTCAACATGGTCTAAAAAGCAACGTCGGGGGATATTATATATCCGCCATTTCGACTGCTATGTTAAATTGCGTACTAGTTACTTTCTGAACAACTATCGTTACGACTGTACATGATTATATTTTCTGAAAGAATGTTCAATAACACGATAAATTCAAGAAAGATGATTTCCGTCGGAGAAGGATGATGTTTTTGAGTGATATAAAGAGGTACTTAATATAACTTTTATTTGGTTCAGTCGACAATCGTTTTTGTTTTACTTACCATACACTTACATAAATTTTGTGAAATACTGTGTATGCTATACATTTCACGAGCAATGATCAGACACTCATACATAATTTCGTGAATTAGTTGTTGTAAAATTTTCTGAAATTTCAGACGTGTTTTTGTGTGCGATATATATGCATGTTTAATTGTTTTGTTGTTGTTTCGTATGCTTTTATATGCAAAAAAAACATTATATTGTATACATAATTGTATGTTATTATTTGCAAGATTTATTAAAGCTGCTGACTAGCTGATGTGTAGTTTTGGCTGACATATAACTTAAATGTAGATTTTTATGCTTACTACACTTTAAACACGTCCCGAAAGGTAATAAATCACGTGTAAGCTAATTAATTTGTTTTTATTTTCAGTTCTCCGTGTGGTAACTGTTAGGCCGATAGAAAGAAGTGTTGTAAGTTCCATGGGTAAGTAAAACAAACTATACATATTTCTAGTTCACAGTCAGTGCCCTATATTTAAGATTTGAAACATTTGGGTAGTTAACTCATACTCAACATTGACTTTTTATTGGGTGAAAATCTATTTTATTGGACACTTTGGCATTTTACAATTATTAGTAAGAATTGTGGTTTGTCATCGATTAATATAATTATATATTACTTAGTCCAATTAGTAACGCATCTTTTTCAAGCTTGTAGTACAGGTGTTTGTTCTTTTGTACCAGCCCTCTTTTCCTTCTCTTCTTAGCGTTCCGTAGTCTTAGACTATACATGCAAATATTATCTGACAGAGATAGCGTATCTGCTCAAAGTCGCCAGTAAACGCTCAATTCATTGCAACATTTTAAGCAGTCTTTAATTAGCAATAATGTTTGTTTGTGAAAGTTCAATATTTTTACATTAGTTTGACCTATTTAAAAATGGGGTGGGGGTAAATTAAAGTCTTTCGCTTGAAATCAGAAAAGCTTTATTGGCAAGAATATATGCACATGTCATCATCGTGTTCCGGTCAAAATAATTTCTCAGTTTATGACTTTTGATATTCATACATAATTATATGACTACTGTCTTTCAGTAAGTAGGTACATTGGTTACTGCAAAATATAAAAAAACCTCAAGTTTTGAGTTAAAAATCTGAATATTAATGTAGATTTCAACTTTCTCGAAAACGTTAAATGCAACATCAAAAAAACAAGTTACATAATCTGAAAAATAGCAAAGACTGCACTAGAAAACCTTCGTTACAAGACCTGATAATTTTTGTGTTTACAAAACTGATGAAACCCATTTATTTTATGACATATTCTGCGTCTGGTATGCATTGTTCGCACAAAGACTGTAAGAAGAACGAAATGATAATCGCACACTTATTTCGGATACAATGGGGGCCATTTTAAAGATAGAAAACAAGTAATATGTCGTTTCCGTTACCAGAAATGCTAACATTTTCCAGACAGACATTCGTACATGTTCCATATTGTGTGTATTCATTGAACAATTGGTAATTGTATAGTTAAAAAGGTTAATTATTGATATTCAATGCACTACATAAAGAGCATTATCATAGCAAAACAAAAAAAAACAGTTGTGAATGGAATGCAAATGTTTTACTGTCGTAGATGAATCAATTCTGAAATGTATTGAAAAAAAATGGATATAAATGGATGTTATTTTTATCACTTCATGATAATAACAATAATTGATATTATCATATTTCCCAATTAGTTATCCTTGAAGTAAAAAAATCAAACAGAATAATTCAAATGTTAAAACAAAATATTGAAATTTGCAATTGTTTCTTATGTCATTGTAAGTTACATTTTTATTGGACTTTGTTGGGAAAATTATGCTCTTTTGGTATCGTATTAATTAATACTACTGGCCCCAATTTCTCGAACCATCTTAAGGCCCTTGTAACAGTTTACTTTTTGAATACATTGCGTTATAGTTAGATTCTTAGGAGCTTTTGTACTTAAAAAGGGCATTATCTCTATGCTAATCACGATGAACAATTTCTATATTGTAAAATCCAGATTAAGTAAGAAATTTGGTTAATGAAAAAAGCTACTTAAACTTGATGTGTTTAAGAACTTTCGAGAAATTGGAGCGAGTTGTTAACGCGGGTAACAACATAACAATTCTTTAAAATTATGTAAGGAAAATCTTATATACAATTAAAAACAAATTCGTTTGACATTTTGGTACGTTTTTGGTCAATTTCTGTAATTTTGTAATAATTCATTTTGAAATAGATTTAACTCTTTCAACAGTATCACCAGTCGATGACTTCTGCAAAATTCAAGACTTATATGCAGACACATCAGTAGAGTCTTGAGGTGACCCGTTGTAAAGTTTGAGTGGTTTATTTCATTGAAAATGTTTACCATTTCGTATTTGTATTTCATTGAAAATGTTTACCATTTCGTATTTGTATTGCATGAGTCGTATTTGCATAGTTACCTCATTTGATTTTAATTGTATATAAGATTTATTTCGATTATGAAATTCTGGTTAAGGTTTTTCAAGTTAACTTGCACAAGTCAATATCTCAGCAACTATTTGATGTATTGCATAGACATTTTTTATACAATAGCTCCAAACCACCCAACCTACTTAACTAATCAAGACAGATGTTTTTTTCTGAATTAGAAATTCTGTTCAAAAGCGATGAAATAGTCGAGCGCGCTGTCTCAGCTCTTGTTAATATTCACGTTCAATTTGTCTAAATAGCGTTAACTATAGAAATTATTGATAGTTGTTACAAACAAAAAGCTTGTCAATACAATGTTAGAAAAGTATGAGGAGTGTAACTCGTATATTTTTTCTAAACTAAGTCTTATTGATTACATCTAGGAATTGGCTGCAACAATGGCGTCTGCAGGAGAGGTGAAGGGCGTTTGTGAGTATGAACTATTTATCAGAATATTCCTAACAAATTACGCATATCACAGTGATAGAACTTTCACGCAGCGTATCCTTATTGATAAAAGTACCAGTGTAAGGTTCTGCAATGTAGGGTAAATTCCCACTGAGTAGTTATTTTACACAAGTACAGAATAATATACTTTTAATATTGTTTCTAATATGTATGTGATTTGCTGTCTTTCATTATATATACATAACGCAAAATAAAGGCATTTATTAACATTGACAAATTATTTTAGTATGCATCAAGTTCAAGGATAGTGCCTTTTCGGAAGTTTGTCTACTAAAATAACTAGGCGATTCAATAGACATGTTGGCTACTTGATAGGTGATGCTCTTTTGTTTATTAAAAGAAATGTAATTGGAAAACTTCTATTATCTAAGGAAAAACTACAAACCGCATTTTTTTTATTTCATTTACCTGTTACGACATAATAATATGTTAGTTATGTGTATTTATACGTACATCCAGATAAGGTAGAACAGAATATTATTTGGACACTTAACATTACAAGACGGCCGAGTTGCATATAAGAGGTCACTAAATAAATCACAATATCAATGAGTATTTTAAAGTGACACTATAATTCAATATCAATACATACACGTGTATAACAAACATAAAGTTTGAGCGATAAATCTTCAACTACTTACTAAATAATGCATTTATGGAAAATATTCATTACTGAACACAAGATTGTAACCGTTTATTTAATAGCAGAAATCGCAAAAATATTAAACGATTGGTGAGTGCTAAAAGATTTACTGTGATCTACTATCATCTCATACGGTAGAAATACCGTGTTGTCTGCACCTTTCTTTCAAATTAAAGTTGGTATCCTTCATAAGAACCATTGTTTTCGACATGTATTCATCCTTTTTAGTATATTCTGTTAACCCAACGTTTTTATTATAAATGAGTATCAACAATTGTCTTTTATAAGTGTAATGGAAAACACTTACATATACAAACTTGATAATTCTGCAGTGGCTTTAGCATCGAACGACAACACTGTCTCTTATATTATCTCGTGTAAGATGTCCCCAACCATCTTCTCAGATCATGTTGGATTCAAATAGTTTGTCAAAGCGTTTTGGCATTCCTTTGCGGGAAAGCTTGTATGAAAAAGTGATTTTCTGCCTGCATCCTTCTATGACCGTGCAGTACCTCGGTAAACAACGTTTTCCAGTCATACGCTTAGGCTTTCTTTTATTTCCGGTTTGCTTCCGGAAAATGAGATGACTCTCCAGTTTTTACGCCCCCCACCCTTCATTCAAAGCAGAGTGGTATATTGCTTTGCACTTGTCGGTCGGCCGGTCGCGCGGTCGACCAAAGCTTGTCCGAGGGTTAACTCGACAATGCCTGAAGTTATGGTCCTCAATCTTGACTTGGAGGTTGGGCGTGACCATATATGACCCCTATTGATTTCGAGGTCATCGGGTCAGAGGTCACGATCACAGTGACTTTGAACGCGAAAAGCTTGGCCGAGTGATAACCCAACAATGCCTGGATATATGGTCCTCAATCTTGACTTGGCGGACCAGAACAATCTTGACTTGGCGGACCAGAACAGTGAATGACCCCTATTTATTTTGAGGTCATCGGGTCGAGGTCGCAGTGACATTAAACGCGAAAAGTTGTCCAGGTGATAACTTGACAATGCCTGCACCCATGACCCTCAAACTTGACATGAAGGTAATAATGATTTTTCGTTCTTGCCTTTCAGACGTCGACCTGCAATTAATAGTTAAAATCGATCCAATAAGGAGCAAAAAGGAAAAAAGAACTGATTTGGAACTTAAACAATGTGTATATTCAATTGTAGAAGAAAATATTGTAGGACTTGAAAATTACTTCAAAAAGACTCTTCACTTCCATTGCGTACACCTTGCACAAAACAAGGTTTCTTCAAGTGAGAGGTTGATATTCGTCGTACATGACTCTGGAGAATTAGAAGACCTCAGAAAAATATGTTCACCTCATGGCCACAAGCAAAATGAATTTTCATTTTTTATGACGCTCTTCTTTAAAGAGACTAAATTACCAGTCAGATGCCGTTTACCAGTCGATACAACGATAACATTTTTGGTGGAAATGAAAAAAAATGATTTAGAAAAGGCAATGAACAATTTGGAAGGTGCAAACACAAGAAAGAAAGACGAATACAGGTTTGATATGGTCCTTGCACTGTTGCTTCGGGCTCAAATTTATTTGATTTTGATTTTATCTCAATAAGCTTTCCCTTTTTATGATAAATTACTACATCAACAGATATCAACCTTTTCAGTTGCTTGCTTAACAGACACGTAATATTTTACAGATCGGGTGTTGACAGTAACCCGCAAGGAGCAACTGTATATAATCAAGATGAAACCACTTCTGGCCAATCAGAAGTAAGTCTGAACACACAGAAACAAGTTCTAGAAGTAGATAACAGTTTGATGTGCTTGCATTTATAGCTAGTTCATCGTTGACCTTTTGACACAGCATTACCTGTGCTTAGCTTAGCCTTTTGGTTACGTGAGTCTGGCCTCAGATGGTATTGCTAATAAATCGCCTTGATATATCCTTTTAACAATGTTCTAATAACCTTTTGCATTGCCAATTTCAATTCGGTCTTAATTAATTATTGAACGACAAATACGTACACGATCGTACCTGACTAAATACGTTCGTAATACATGTATAGCTCAATGTTCTGAGTTTCTTCTTGCTTTACTCATACACGAACAAATGGAATTAACAGCTTACATTGACCTAACCGGTATCAGAAGTACTATTTACGTTGAATATCTTGAATCTTTGTTCCAGGTGAGCACCGTCGCATCAAAAATAGCGCATTATGAACGGATAAACCAGTCACTACCAGATGAAGGCGTAAGTAATTAAATCAGCGTTACGGCGACTTTGAAAACACCTTACATTTGAATAGATTGTATTCATTGGATGTCTGTGTTATTATATGACGCAAATTCTTAACATTTAATAACACAGGACATCCGTAAAATTTATCTGCGCTAAATGGGCGCCCAATGCGTGTTCGAAAGGGCATTACAAACACAGATGCGCAAAAGAAAATTGTACTACTAAAATCTACTATATGTCCCAGTTAGTTACCATTTCATGACAAAAAAGTTTGCAAGTGTATGTCTGTCTTCATGGTGGTAGGTCGGTACCAGTATATGATCCCTAATATTTTGGCCAGTTAAGTCCAGGTCCAAGATCATTTCTAATGTTAATTGGGTTATATTTCAACTTAGTAGCTGAATAACTTGAGAACGATGTCCATGCACAATGAAATTGCACAGGGAAATTGCATGTCACGAGTTACTGTCCCCTATTCATCGGGGTCAGTCTGTAAAAGAATAATGCCATTGTTCTTTTGAAACCTTTGGTTGCTCAGTAACTCCGTGTTGTTAAGCTTAAATTGTAACACTTCAGTGACCACTTTGGTGAAGGTCAAAAGATGTCCACACTAAGTCGAGAAAAGCATATTTATAAAAATTGAAGTCTATACATGAAAAGAGAGGTCAATAGAAAAGTTAAAAAAAAGACCTTTCCATTGGTTTTTATTTCTGATATTTCGCAACAATGTCGAAATAACACTTCAGCACTGAGACGACGAAATGCGACCAATCTGTTATTGTAATTCTTCTTTTTTCTAGGTGTGTGTGATAAAGGAATTTGTGGTATATGTACCTGATGAGGTTAAATTACAATCCGTTCGAATAAAAAGCCACGATATAGAGGAAATGAATGTTGAATTGCTTCCCTTAAGCACAATCAAGGGTTTATATGCTGTGTCCATGGTTCTTCCAGCCCAGCATACAGATGGAAAGTACAAATACGTTCTAACACAACGTAAAGATTATATCTTTCGTCTTGTTTCCATTGACAACGTTATTTCGAGTAAGGACTTTTATATCAAAGAGCAAAGAGTGCAGAGAGACATTCTTGATGATATATTTCCTATCGGTGATACCATACTTGTTCATCTTAAAGATATTCTTGTCAACGCGTCATCGTTCGAGAATATACAGGACGTCTGTATGCAAGCGGAACAACTTTGTTTTTCCTGTCCAATCGCAAACGTAGGGGATATTGTGAAAAGTTTGATACAGGACATTCACTATTATGACTCTGACACGCTTGCAATTGCTGCTTTAGCTATAGGAATATTGTACAAGATAGCCTCGTCTTCAGTACTATTTCACCTCAAACCTGACGACGCAGCGAAATTGGCACATGCGCTTACATCAAAACAATTAACAGTATTCCCGACGTCATGCACAGGTACTGTGCTGGATTTTAGCAAAGGATTGTATAAGGTCATTTATGGAGAACAATTTAGCATTTGTTTATATATTAGAAAATGCTCACACTTTTTGGGAGAAAAAGGAGCCGTGGCAGTGTTTGATGATAATCTGAAACATCCTAGGAAGTCAGAGCCTCTTGCATTAGATGATCAAGATGATGAAGCAAAGACATTATTTAACATTTTAGTCTCTTCCAATACTGATGAGACATGCCTTATTGAAAAATTGCTTCGACATTTGCCTTTTAACTTAGCTTTACAGGCCTTTAATCAGTACTGGCATGTCTTAACAAACGATCGGGGGCCTAAAGAGGCCATAAAAACTAGGGTTCGCGCACAAATAGCCTGTGTGAAGAAATCAAAAGATTTGATAAAACTATTTGAGTTATCCGTGCAGATTGAGAATTTCGTATGTCAAAGCGATTGTATCTTCGGTGATGAAATAGAAACTTCTGTCATAGCTTGCATAGAGAGAAATGTTTCAACAACACAAACAATAAAGCAGCATTTGTTGAATTTTTTAAATAACTGTTCATGCTTTCGAAGTGTTGACGCTCAGTGCAAACTGATTGAGGCTGTGGCACAATCTCCTACGGCTGAGTATAGAGCACAATTTCTTACACTTATGACTGTGGAGAGATTTGTACAGGCATATCAAACGATTCCAGCCGCTATATACGTCACTTTGATAGAACAGGAACTAAAACATGCACCAAGAGCTACTAATAAAGTGACGCTTGCTATAACTACAGTATATGCTATGTTATCGAACGATTTGGTTATTGAACGACAAGATGTGCACGAGAGCATGGAGCAGCTTGTCAAGAAAGAACTAGAAGAATACAGCATTAAAGACAGCATTAAAGCGATAAGTTCGATCGAGCATATGTTAGAACAATATGAAATATTAGACACCATCTTCAGCTGCAATTTTAAAGACAAACTTAAAAGTTTCTCAAAACAACCGTTGGATATTCTGCAAATGTTTACCGAACAGATGGAATCGCACCAACTTGATTCAAGGTAAGTTACAGAGAACCATTTTTTTAATAATACGTGTTGGGGGTTTCTTTTAAAAGGGCAATGATAGTTAGTCTCCTAGAGGTTTTACATCATTTAAAAAATAGTGTTACTATGGCAACATAACCAAAAGGGGGCTGTAGCTTTGCTAGCAAAAGGTGGCGTTCTTGTTTTTATCAAAACTGTAAATGTTAGCCGAAGGTTCTTTCAGAGTCTTCCCTTCTATTTATACAAAGAGTCAAAAGCGTGTGTTGATAATACGATAACAGAGAATTAGAGCTCGTATTATGTGCTATATCTTTTACGAAAAGAGCATTTGCCTTTTTGTTCAATCTATTGGATCCTCGTTTAGCATTAAAAAAAACGTGACTATTGTCACCTACAAAATTAACACACGCTTTATTGCAATTAGTTTATGAATTGATCTACAATCAATTATATGTCCGGGAAACATAAAAAAGAAAAGTCAATTTCATATACATATATTTTAATGTAATTTTATGCACAACTTTAACAGATAGTTTTGTGTCCGAGTGATTTACAGCGACAAAATAATAAATCACGCTTCAATATAACGAATGGAAAAAGGACTGAAGGCTTTTAATAAATAAAAGTAAACAAAATTTCTCTTTCCTATGTGTAAGTTTATAAGTAAATGGAAATAGCCCAGGAAACATTTACTATATATACCTGTTTCAGTTATTCAGCACTTTTCAGAGACAAATGATTTTGGTAGTATTTAAGTGTTGTTTTATACAACATGGCTTTGGAATTAATCGTTTCATGCATTTTAACCAGGTTTGCAACGAAAACCCGGTTATTAGAATGCGAATTTCGTTTCTCGTCTGTCAAACATTGATTTCCGCCCATATACCTTAAGCTTACATTGATGGATAGGCTTAAAAGTTGGTGTGTAGGTAGCTTATGTAAAATGCTAGCTTAGATTTACTTTTGAGGTGTGGGGTCACCATTACTTAAAAAAATAAAATGGTTTCCGCTCAAAAACTTTAGTAAAATTTAGTTCGGGATTTCTTTTGAGGGGATGGGGTCAAGGTCACTGTTATAAAAAACTGAAAAATGTGTTCCGTCCAACAACTTAAGTTAGATTTTATGTATAGTGATTAACGTTTGTGTGTTAGTATCTTATGTGAAGAGCTAGCTGCGGATCCATTTTGAGGAGGCGGGGTCAAGGTCAATATCGCTGTATTAATAATAGAAAAATCGATTCTGCCCAATGACTTTAGGCTGCTACTGTTTCCTAACTCAAACAAGAAATTAATTGGCTATGCTTTCTGATTGCCCAAATTAAAAACCTCGTTCGTCGCATTGTGGCGTGTCTAGTTTATTTGTGGAATAAAAAGGTAGCCACCTTTGAGAAGAAATGTTTGTGTTGGGGTTTTTTAAAGGGAGGGTAAACCAATGGTTTGGCCGTATACTTACTATAAATCATACAGCACAGAATTAAAGCTCTCAATCTCCGAAGCCATATTCCTGTTTGCATAGAGTATACATGTGTATGTTTATGTATTATTACCAACTCATGGTTCATAGCGGATAAGGGTTACAAAGACTATCAAACAATCAACATAAAAAAGGGCAAAAAGACTGCTTATTCGCTGTGCTTTTACAACTATCTCACTCGTGTGTATGAAAGGTGCTCAGTTAACGATTTGATTTTCGAAATACTCATAATGACAAAAAAGTATGTCCCGCAACGAAATACGGTTTTGTTGTTGTATTTCAGATTGCAGGCGAGGTTTGTTTGTCTGGTAATCGATCATTTTTTTCAACAAAAACTGGACGACAATCCATATGTAACCTTTAAACACATACTCAAAAGCTCGAGGTTTTGGGAAAATATAGATAAAGTGAGTGGTAACATGGCTGAAATTGTTCAAAGCAATGCAACCGTAAAACACATAATGCAGGATTTAAAAAGCGTCGGTAAAGCTTTGCTAGAAAGAGAGGCCAGTATACAGTTCCTGGCAGACTTAAGGCTTTTCGATGGAAATACAAAGCGACTTTTAGGAATATGTGGGCTAACGAACGAGGAAATTAATAGTATTCCAGTGATGATAAGAGAGTTTGAAGCTGGTTTAAAGAAAACATGTGATAGTGTAGTTGATGTGTTGGAATCATTAAATAAAATGGGAAAGACTCTTCCTGTACAAGGACTTCCTACGGTTTTGAAGTACATGAAGCGATGCCAAAAAAAAGTAAACTTAAAGCAGCTTTCGTTAAAGGAGTGCCATTCCCAGAAGTGGTTATGGGGTGACTATCAGACATTCCCTGAAATGTGTGTTCGTCTGCAAAGTATTGTCTCTTCACAAATGTTTTGGAATGTTTCCCTCGACAGTACTTGTAAATTGTACGGTACCAACTTAACGTCCAAAGATTTCCTAGACGAAGCGGGGACTTCAATAGACGTTCTGTTATCAATTAGACATTTGTTTGAAACTGAGGACAATCGAAGTGAATTGAGTGGAGATGAATGTCTCCAACGAGTTTCGGAATTTGTTAAATGTATGAAAGATGTTGGAGAAAAGGTTTACCTTGAAGCATGGAAATCACTTGAAGATGATGGAAAGAAAATTACAATATCAAAAGTTATGAATATGTTTGAAAACACCAATGTACTGAATGAAGTTACTATTATAGAACGCCATACAAGCAAAAGACTTAATCAACATGTCCGGGAAACATTGCTTCGCTTAGCAAAAATGGAAAGTGTACGCGTAAGCGTGAATACTATTCAGCGATTCCTGCACCTATTTAAACTCGACACGTCAAGCAGTGGCGAAATTCAGTCTGCGTTTGATTCATTCCATAGGCTAAATAAAAGTCAGGTACTTCAGGAGACTTTTGAAACTATTCAACGGGATCTAGATACGATTTTTCAACTCGTAGGCATTTTAACAGAAGATGCTATTAACATAATGGGTGAGCTAACGAAGTCAACGCAATTGGTGGAATTCATCAACGAAATCGAGTTAGATGATGTAAGAAATCTTATAGATGCAGTTGAAGATATATCTGAATCGCACGTACAAGAATCTACAGTCTCCGCATTGATCGAAACGAAAAAGTTTCTACTTCCACTGTTAGTAACAACTTCTGAGGAGCATGATTGCAAATGGGTTTTGCATACTTTACGAAAACAAGTCGAGAATTTGCAGGCACACGCACCCATATTTCCAGCAAAGATTGCGGAATGTTCTGATAACCTGCATAACTTAAAGTCGTTATACAACAATGTAGCTAATCGTGGTCAACAAACTAGGGACATAATAAAAAGCATTGTATCAAAGGGTCGGTTTGTTTTCGAGAGTGTTCCACATTCAAGTGCAGTGTTGATGGAAGTAAAGTACAAAGAAAACAAGATTAAATTTGTAAAGCAGGAATCTACTTTTTCCGACATACGTAGCAGAGCATTGCTTTTGCTTAATTCGGAAAGAAAAACCACTGATAGTGTAGTACATCACGACGAATTTAAAAAGTTTGTCAATGTTTTTGATACTTGCCTTGAAATCAAGGAGACACTTATTGCGTTGAAATTATCAGGCCATACAAAATACACCAAATACAAACAGAAGCTCGAAACAACTGAATTAAGTCACGAGCGTGCCAGATTAAATCAAGAGCTTTGTGAATGGACACTTTTGTTAAAGGAAATAAGACGGGAATTCTATTTGATAAATTTTATTCATGGATGTGACATTCATATTCTCTATGAATTTCTTGAAAATGGACAAAGAGCAAGTGATGTCGATATGTTATTGAAATTTATTCATCCAGATATCTGTCAACATCATTTTAACGACAGTTACACAGAAATGAAAGAAACGTGTTGCCACTTTCTCAGACACATTGGCATGTCACTGCATCACACATTCGAAAAGCTTTGTTTATGTTTGCCCAGAAGGCTCATTAAAACTGATGATGAGTTGAACCAAAATATGACTGAAATGGTTCATGAAGGAAAGCTACTTGTTGCAAATTTAGACGAAAACAGTGAATTTGTGATACGAACAATTTTAGCTCTCTATCAAAACACGAATGGAATGATGCCAGAACCTAATCAGCTGTTGCTTTGCTCGCACGAAACAGCGTGGAATGAAATAGAATTGCTACTGACAAGGTGTCAGGGTGCGTATTCGTTCTTTGGCGAGTCACCTTTGTATTGTCTTGCAAACGTGGAAAATCTTTCAAATGAATTGCAGTTTCATTTGGTAAAAGAACTACGCGAGTTTTCTACAATGTCACATTTTCGATTGGCAATAGTGTGTCGAGGTTCCAAAAATCACCCGTTTGTTGATCAGTTGTCAGGATACTTATGCAAAATACATCCAGTGTCCGAAAAAACTTCCTCAACCATATTCCGGCAGTTCTGTCCTGAAGTACGAACATATACTTCCGAGGTGGCAGGATTAGGAAAATCGACAAAAATATCGGAACAAGCACAAAGTAAGACCAAAGGCGTTTTGTCCTTGCATATAAGTGGATTATCACCAAAGAAGGACCTGATTGAAAATTTAAAGCAATTGCATGTGAAACCATACCACGTTCTTCATTTAGATGTTGGAAGTGTAGAACAGACACAGGAGCTGGACTTGTTCATATTTGAACTGATCATTATGAAGTATATTTCTGTTGGTAGCCATTCATTTTTCCTGACAACAAACAATGTTTGCATTGAACTGGCAAATACTATAAACAATACTCTAAGAAACAGAATGCACACAGCAACTTTATTTCAACGGGTGCATATGACGTGGACCAATTTCTCAGATTTCATCGTAAGTCAAGAAATTAATAGCCCAATCCAAGTTGTGTGTCATTATCTACAAGCCTTGGAACAAAATGCTCTAGATCGCCAGGAAATAAGACTACACGGACATAATAAGATGCCTCCTTTATCTGAGCAGCAATGCAGAACATTGTTGCAGAATTCGTTTGGCATGACTTCAGACATTTCATTCTCTATTGTGCATACATTTTTGAATGTTTTAGCAGACCAGCTTAAGAAACTGTCATGCAGTGCATATTTCAAAATTTCCAATATTGCTGATATGATTGGAAAGGATTCGTGTCCTACGGTGAGAAGTAGTCTTGTCAAATCAATGGTAGAGGTGTCTCGTGAATTTGCTTCACGATCAGTGAATGCATGTAGAACATCACAGTCGGCTACTGTAGAAAATGATAAACGTATGAAACACCCGTCAAATGATGTCGCGTCGAAACTGGTAGGAAGGGTAGAGAGCATGATACGTTGGGAGGAAAGCAATCATCTCATCTACGTCTTCCACAACCAAGATATCCAGACACTTTCGCCTATGTATCGTGATAAGAGCAAAGTCCCGCTTCATATTAAAACATTGTTCGAAACGCAGATGAAAAAAAGTATGTCTGATTTAAATGTAATGGAACAAACAGAATTGCAACGTTTGCTTCAAAGAGTTGCCCGAACTAACAAATTTGATCTTCCGCTTGTCAAACTTCAAGAGCTGTCGAAAGGATATGCCTTAACTCCCGATAATCTTCTGAAAATGGTTTTAATTATGATGCGTATTACTGCAAAGGTGCCTGTAGTAATAATGGGAGAAACAGGGTGTGGAAAAACGTCCCTGGTACGTTATCTTGCAAGTATATGTGAAGTGCCTTTTGCCGTCTTAAATATCCATGCAGGTGTCGACAAAAGTAGTATCACTACCAGAGTTATGAATGAAAACACGCTAAGTCTCAAAAGACTGAAAGAACAAAGATGGCTTTTCCTTGATGAGATCAACACTTCGGAATGCATTGGACTGAGCTGTGATATAATTTGCCACCACAAATGCAATGGAGTCTTACTTGCACCTAATTTAGTCATCATGGGTGCATGCAATCCATACAAACTGCGAACCTTGGAAACAATTCACACTGCTGGACTTTCAGGAAAGGTTAAAACGGACGACCTTTCAAAACTAGTTTACAGGGTATTACCTCTTCCGGAAATGATGGTTGATTTCGTATGGGATTTTGGTAGCTTAAGTGAAAAGGATGAATTGATATATATTGAAAGGATGATTGAAGCCGTTTTTAGTCCAAAATTTCCACAACATAAATTGCTTCGGGATCTCATATCAATATCGCAAACGTTCGTAAGATCGATCCAGCAAGCGTCGTGTGCTGTGAGTCTCAGAGATGTGTATCGTTGCCAAACACTTGTGAATTGGTTTCGTGGGTTTTTAAAACAAAAAGGGTCATTGCGAAACACAGAAATCGATACCAATGCAATAATACTGGCACTTGCACACTGTTACCACAGTCGATTTACTGATAAGGACGACAGAAAGAATTACAGAAGACGCCTCGCTGTAGGGTTCTCAAAAAATGAGTACCAACAGTACACCGAGACCGTAATCAGTACTGTAATAAGGACTGAACAGGAAGATATTCTTAACAGAATGGATCTACCTCTCGGAACTGCAAAGAATACGGCTCTTCAGGAAAATGTCTTCATGATAATAGTTTGCATCCTGAACAAAATTCCAATTTTTGTTGTTGGAAAACCTGGTTGCAGCAAATCGTTAGCAATGCAAATAATACGTAACAACCTTAGAGGTAAAGATTCCAGGGACGATCTTTTCAAAACATTGCCGCAATTGTATTGTGTCTCGTTTCAAGGGTCGGAGTCTTCAACATCTGATGGTATAATAAAAGTGTTTGAGAAAGCTGACAATTATCAAAAGTCAAACAGTAACGATGATGTTCTTTCAGTAGTGATTCTTGATGAAATAGGGCTTGCTGAAATATCGCGCTTTAACCCGCTAAAAGTTCTACACAGTCTTTTAGAACCAGATGGAAAAAGTCAACCAACTGTGGCTGTAGTTGGTATATCAAATTGGTCTTTGGATGCATCGAAAATGAACCGAGGTATACATTTATCACGACCTGATATGGACGAAGAAGAATTATTTGAAACAGCCGTGTCAATTAGTCGATCATTCACGGACAAAGAAGAAGCCGGATTGACAAAATCTTTTATGATTGGACAAACGTTGAAATCATCTTTGAACACCGACGAAATTGTAGATGATCTGAAGGCCATTGCTCACTGTTATTGTTTATATACCGTCCAACTTCAGTTTAAAAACTTTCATGGACTACGTGACTTTTATGCGCTTGTGAAATACGTCGCCAAAAAGCTAGCGTTTTCTCAGAATGTTTTACATGAAGAGAAAGCCAGCGTTATTATGGAAGGTCTTCAAAGAAACTTTAGTGGCTTAAGAAGCGAAACAAAGAGCTTAATAGACAATTTTCAAACCTGCCTGAGTGGAGAAATCGACTGTCTTTCGGTAAGCCAACTTATAAAGGCCAACATTGAAGATGTACAGGCAAGACATCTTATGATTATCACTAAGGGTGAGTCAGTGATCGGCATTCTTGATCAAATCTTAGAGGACACGGGTCGTACAACAAAAGAAATAATATTTGGAAGCCAATTTGAGGAGGATCTTACAGATGACTATCACTATCGTATACTCAGTAGGATAATTTTATGCATGGAACAAGGTTTTGTTCTAATTTTGAAAGACCTAGACGATATCTATGGAAGTTTATACGATATGCTTAACCAGAACTACACAAGAATCGGGAAAAAGAACAATTGTAGAGTCGCTCTTGGTCCATATAGTAATCCGTTTTGTCACGTGTCTGATACTTTTAGATGCATTGTTTTAGTTGACTCTGACAAAATTGACCTCGCCGATCCACCATTTTTGAATCGCTTTGAAAAACAAGTTTTGTCATTTGCTGACGTACTGGAACCCAAGGAAGAAAATCTAAAGGCAGAAATAGATGAATGGTTGGAAAAAATTAGCACGGTAAATGATAGTTCTTTTTCAAAACACGATTTGTTTCCATATTTCAACGATGAACTGATAGTATCCCTATCAATTTTTAGTTGTAGATATGAAACTACCCTTCATGGTGCATTTGAATTATGTAAGAAAAAACTTCTGCTGTTAATGCGACCTGATGCAATTATCAGGTTACACAGGGCAGAAGATGATGAAATGAGAATGAATTGCACTACTCTTCAAGATGATTATTTTGAACTTCCAATACACTTTGGCCTTCGACATCTAGTGCAGCACAATATAGATGCAGAGATTTCTCCTTATACCGATTCAAAAATGTTCACAATTACATGTACTTACAGTAATATTCACGCCAAAATTGATGATGAGCTAAAAGGATTTGCTGTTCAGATTGAAAAACTAGGGGCATTCAAATCAGAAAAACAGTTATCTCTGAAGCTCCAAGAGTTTTGGCGTAATCCTGAAACAAAGATTTTAATAGTTCAGTGTCATTCGCATGATGATGAAAAGCACATCATGCTTGCAAAATCGCTTATTGAAAAGTATAGAAGGGAAGAAGAAGAAAATGGACAAGTGATGATTATTAAACACGTTTACCTTATTATTCATCTTGTTGGAAGAGGGAATGTTGCCGGATCTTTTTCGCAGTTGAATTTCTTGTCTGGATGGGATCTCTTAATACTTGAAAACTTAGAAAGTACCCCAGTTACATTACCTGAGCTTTGCACCAAAACTTTGAAACAAACAATTCAGGACATGAAACCATTGAAAAACAACATTACCGATGGCCTTTTTTGGGCGTTTACAAAAATCAAGTATGGGTATATGGGACGAAATGTGGACAGTATTACGGAAATCATATCAAAAATGAGTCAATCGATAGAATTTGTGAAAGAAATTGAAACAATGATTTTGAATATCATAGAAAACGATGTTACAGATAAGCAAAACTCTGAGTGGTTTTATGTGGTTGCCTGTGATCAAAGTGCTTTAGGAAGCTGTTCGTTCTTCATGGAAGCTTTAGAAAGATACATTTCATACATAATCAGAGGACCTCTAGCAAAAATTATATTCAAGCTTGAAGACTTAGGTGCATTAGAATCGTTTTTCAAGGCCGATTCATGCACTCAAACCAGGAGAAACTGCTGGGCTGCCATGTTTCACAACGAGAATATATTTTCCATTGCCGATGTCAAATCTGAAACAGGACCAGAATGTTATCGATGTTCTACACCTGATGTTTTGCTTACAATGCCATTTAGTTACATATTCTTTCAAGAAACAGAAAAGACAAAGGATTTTTTTATGAGAGAGGCTATACATGCAAAAGCAAAATGTGATTTAGGAGCAGAGGAGGAACTACCTGTTGATGTGATGAATGAACTTATTACCCAGCAAAAAGAATCAGTTGATGCAAAAGTTCCGGAAATCGACGATGATGCCGTCTACGAAAGTCTTCACAATGATTACATTCAAGACTTCTGCAATTTGGTTTCTCTTTCCCTTTGTTCCGACTTGCCGGAGGAATCTAGAATAGAATACATGAAATGGGCGCTAAAACAAAAGATGGAAGTTGATAACTCGTTACCAGAAACTCTCATTGACATCATTGTTAAGATGCACTGCTGTAGTTGGTTACACATGCCCCTTTTTGCTGCCGTTTTGCACTTGTTTGACGCTTGTCGTCAGTTGTTAGATAATGCAGATGCACTTGCTTCAATTCAGTTATTCTTAAAAAATGTAAGACAAAACTCTGCAGTATTAGAACCAAATGAATATCTTCATGAAGCTATTTTGATTGATGATCAAAATGTGTTAGCTACCCCTCCTTCAATTGAAATTGCAAAAAGTGACTTTGAATTTCAAAGTTCAGACGAAACGAAAAGTTTGGAGTGTGACAATAAACAGGATCAGGCAGAAAGCGGCCAATCAAATGAACATTCAACTGAAAGTTTGCCTATTGAAGAACATACGCACGAGGAAGATCAAGAGGGGTCAATTTGTTCTAAGACAACAAACGAAACTAGTGAAACCGATGACGAAGTAGATGTATTTAAAGATTTGGTTGCACACATTTGCTCTTTAATTTTACCTTCAGAAGAAAACATGGAAACGTTTACTAATATACAGCAGTGGCTTGTAATGGTTCGACGCATTTTACTTATTTCAGAATATATTTCAGTGGACTCGAAAGAATATCAATCGGTAAAGATTTGTCACGATTTTGCATCATTTGTTGTTTTTCCCCAAAACATCAAATGTTTATACCAATTAGGAAACGCTCTGATGGAAAATGATCTTGGTTCTGAGGAGGTATTTTCGCAAATTATCAGCGTCGTCAAGAACGGGAAGGGAAATTATTTACAACCAGATATTTTAAGAGCCATTCGTCAGTATTTAATAAGTTGTATATCGATGAATAACCATGCACATGCTATCGGATTGCCTTTCATTCTTGCATCTATGCAACTACTGACGGATAATGATTTGCATCTTTTGTGTGTGCCATTTTCTTGTGCAATTCAAGAAGAGATTATAGAAAATGAAGACGTGTTGACAACTATTTTGTCTGAAATCGAAACCGAAGAAAACGAAAGTGATTTCATCCAGACTCTTGACCTATTTGTAACTCAATTGCAGCAAACAGGTATGAATAGTCAGTTTCTGCTTCTGATTGTCGATATATTTCAGGATCACTATAATAACAATTTTGACGATTCAAACACTGACCTTATTCTAGCGGCAGGACGATTACTGCAAAATGAGACAACTGGGATCAAAATGATGGCTTCGGTTGCATATATAAAAGCAACAATACTAAAAATGGCAAATCTGAATATAGAAGACCAAGAAACAAATCCTTTGTTAGATGCTATAGATGCTGTTCTCAACGGTTTGAATAAAGGACATGTGCATGAAACAGTAAGAACATACTTAGTGAAGGTATTTGGCACGAAAATTGGTTTGTCATCACTGGTGGAATTATCCAAAAAACTTTCGTGCAGAGTCAAATCACTTGAATCGATTGATTGGACAGAAAAGTATCAATCAACTTGTGTCGAAAACAACCCTTTGCTGTCATTATTTAATACCAAATTGGCACAGATGGAAGACAAATGTTTTGCTACACATGGTAACAGTCCCATTGCCTTTGAGAAAAGCTTAAAAGAAATGTTTCAGACGGTCAAACTTACACCAAATACCGACATTCGTCTCTTTGCAATGGGTTTGGCAGCTAAGGAATTTTACCTACCACAGCATCGAAAAATATTATCGGACACGAAAATGTTTACGGACAAAGTTTTCGAAGTATTTTGTCCTGAACTAGATAAAGATCAGCAGACACTTTTATCGTGCTTACTTGGTAGACGGAATTTTGCAGTTCAGGCTTTACAAAACGATACCCAAATGCCATTTCAGCAGTACGCTATTAATACAATTTTGTTGAAATTGAATTCATATGCTCTTTGTCTTGGGGATGGTGGCATGAACTCGTTGGTGAAAGTTTGTCTTACAAAACCAAAAATGCTTGAGGGATTTTATATTCCTGGTTTTCCGGCAAATCAAAAAAGAAAAAGTTCCGAAAAAGAACACTCATCTCTGGATAACCTAACACTTCAGAAATGCATTTGTGGTCAGGTCATGAGCATTCGGTCGGAAACGAAGATTCAAAGATGTGTGTTTTGTGGAGCCTCTTTTGACGAAGGCAGTTTATACTCTTCGACAATGCATACAACTGAAACGGACCAGGAAGAATCTAAAGGTTGGGTATTGGCAGTTGACTGCAAAAGCGAAACATTTGAATTACAAATAAATCGAGGTATGTCACCGCTTAATTGTGCTGTATTACAATTTTTCGTCACAGGAAGTGTATATAGTTCCTTGGCCTTACGATTTATTGACGAGAAGAGTTTAGAAGGCATTGTCCCATTTGACAGCCTTGCAGAAGGGCTCAACAACGCTTTACAAACATTGTGGAACGAGATAAAATCTTCCTTAAATCTGGACGACTACCATACATGTATGTTTCTGCATAGAGTCATCGAAGCAAACGTCGCCTCATTATTCAAAACAATCGCAATGTTTGAACATCCCTCTGAACGTAGACAATGGGAAAAAGAGTTTGAGAAAAATCTAAATATACTTCTGTGCAACAAACTTACGGGTATATATGAAGAAATTCAAAATTGTGACCAGGTGTATGAATATCCTGCAAACTGCTTTGAACAAACAGTTCGGGAGGCAGACTGTGAAAATGAAGACACCCATTCTGTCCACCATTTATTTAGACTAACTGCAAAACCAACCAAAGCAGACTTTATCTCTCAGCTGTTCATGAAAATGAACGAATACCCTTTCCTGGTATACATTATAAAAAATGAAGACATTCTTTCTTTGCCGCATTACCTATATGATGTAATTCAATGG
The DNA here is from genome assembly GCF_026914265.1 of Mya arenaria. Lineage (NCBI taxonomy): Eukaryota > Metazoa > Mollusca > Bivalvia > Myida > Myidae > Mya > Mya arenaria. The sequence continues at coordinate 25,610,126 of NC_069128.1, forward strand.
CATTTGACAAGTGTTGTAACTATAAGCTATAATTTCAAAAGAAACGATTGTTTGCGAATGTCTGTCCAAGAGTTTCATGATAAGGTTATTGACAAAACAAAACGCAAAACCAGTACAGCACGATTTAAGGAGTTTAAAAAATCCTGGAACAGACTATGTCATATATTAAATGACTTAGGTATCCTGTCAGACTATCCGTTGATGGAAGGTACAACTAAAATGGAAGATTGTTTATTGTTAGATATCAATAGTCGTGTGTTTAAGGTCTTGGAAAAACTGGTACATATTCAGAATGGAATCATCGAAAAGGCTCTAGTTCTTGCGCCAGATTGTCCTAGTTTACAATTCATGATGCATTCAAGAGGTTTTGCACATATCAGATGCACACCGATTGCCGAGATACGGTTCCAAAACCAAAAGGCTGACACAATCATAGCCATAGAAGACGACATAACAAACGGCGATTTAGTACATCTTGACAATACTTGGGAGGATGTAGTTTTTCAGGAATCCCATTGTGAGCTTGTGTATGGTTTGGGCAAGACTATGAAGTACGATTTTCACAAAATTGAAAAACGCATGGCCGAAACTCTTTTGTTTGGAAAATCAATGATCGATTTGAAGTTTGGTAATCTTCCAGCGATTATATTTGTGGATGAGTTGTATAAGAATTTCTTGTCCCTTATAAAGGATTTCCGTGTATCATGCCCGCAAAAACCATTACCAAAAGACATGGAAGACATCATAAAAAGAAATACAAGTGACAACACTGGAATGGCTTCTCAGATGCTCAGTGGTCTAGACATGGTACTTAGCCTACTCAAAAGAACAAAATGCGATCCTTACAAATCTCTGGTCGATTATATAAACGGACGACAAAGCATCATAGGGACGTCATTTCCAACTCAGCATCTTCCAAGCCAGTCTATTTTAGTTTGTCATGTAGTGGATCTGCACGAACTCTTAGAAGAAATCAGCGCTGAAAGATTAATTGAAGGATGGCATGACGATTTCTCCAATGATCTCGAAAAGGAAATAGAAGAACATTTTCGAAATATCACAAGTATTGCGTCCTGTGAATCGATATTAAAAGCGATTAAAAGATTTGTGTATCGATGCTTGTTTATGAGCGAAGTAGATGCTGAACAACAACTTAACCAGTTTTTGTCCCACGAGTCCTTCTGGCCTTCGAACTCATGGCGGAAAGGAAAATTGCTTCTTAACGGAAAAGAAGAAGATATTATGGATGTTATACCCACAGACGTTCAAGTATGCCATATTGGAACACTGGCCAAGCTCTTAAGCGAAAACATCGAGGTAATTGTTTTATTGTCAATATTCAAATGAGGCTTTGTTTAATGTTTAAACTCTAAAATATATAATTGGCTTATAATAATTAATAAAAGTTGATGTTGCATTATTAAAACGGTGGGATACGTTTCGTTTATTTTTTTGAAAACAATTTATTGAAAATAAAGTTTTGTCCATGTTTTCCGTCTAATCAGTCTATTCATCTCTATTCATCTCAGAACTCGTGCTGTAAATGATTCGGTTTTAGAATTAAATGTGTTAGATATATTAGCTGACTTTAAAAACAAACGCAAATCGTTTTGTCGCTTGCAAACGAGATATTAAATATTATATGTATTCAGTCCGAGATCAAGGCATAGTGTAAGATGTATGCATGTTTAAGCATACTACTAGTTTTAGTAATAGTTTTTAATACTCGTATATATCCTTTAACAGAAGCAACAACAGGGAGAAGTCAGAATGGATGCCGTTATAACAAGCTGGAAATCAGTGCGTCCGGAAAAAAGTTCAAAGGTTGTCAGACAAAAGAAGACCGCGAAGAAGTTGAAAAAGTTGTAGGCGGTACGTGAAGTTTTATATATGGGATTTTCTGGGTTTTTTATCTTCATTTTACTCTTAAAAACGGCAGTTAATTTACAACAATTTAGCCTAAAATGTTTTAATTTTGTGAATTACTTTTATGCGCAGTCACCCATAGTCGCTTTTGTGCGATCTTTTCATTGTTCATTTTAATTTTGTCCCGCTCAGACGTCCAGTATTTGACTTAAAAAAACCCATCCCTCCCTCACTTGTTATTATTATTATTACTACTATTATTTTGTTTGTTTGTGTTAGATTGCAACTTATATGTGTTATTTAATGCCTTTTTAAAAGTATTTCGGGCATTTGGCCGCAACATGTTATTATTTCTGTTTAATGACTTACTTGTGTAATACTTAGATTACTGGTGTCGGGGCCATTTTCGGCAAAGTATGATTTATTTATTAAAAGTTATACAATGCCTTGTCTTTGTCTTTTGGAGTAACGATTAATTAAAATTTGATAATAAAACGTGCATTGTTTTTTTTAAGATTGTTGGCGTCATAGCGAAAATAACTGAACAATTGGGAAAATACGAAGACAATAACATTTTTATGTAAAATAATGAGTATGTTAATGTTTGGTTACCGGTCACAAATTAAAAAAAAAAAAAAACGTTAAATAAAAACTTGACAAGTCCACCGATTTAATATTATAGCTTATAATGTTATACTCCAGCGTAATTTGGCAAACCAGTAAATGGACAAGTATTTGAAAAAACAAACATGCGCTATATTTGGTCACAAGTTATTCATCGTTTACTGTATTTCAGGTGGTTTACGCTGGGCATTCAATCATTCGGAGCATGCTTCTGTATGTGCTGCAATAACGGTTGAAGCTTTCAAATGTAATTGATTATGTGTTTACAGACAACTTTTCTATGATGGTAATGTATAGAAATAGGAGCGATCATGCCTAGTGTTATCAAAATTGCCGTCTACAGATTATGTAAGACAAGATTGCAATGCAATTTTGAATATTTTCACTTATATGCATTGTAAGTATGTAATTGTAATAGTGATATATAGTGTTTCATAAAAACAATATTATTGTCTGGAAAACTGCATTTACTACAGAAAGTCTTCTTGTAAAAGGTATTGTTTGCATTGTAAAAAGAGTAGTGTAAATAGAAATATATGGATGCTGTACAGGTTAAATCATTTTCCTTTGTAAAAATGTACATTGTTGACTTATCATTTAAATAAGTATTTGCAGTAGTAAATAATCATGAATATATTTGCTTTGTACAAATTGAAACTGCTTATGATTACATGTTCATATTATATTTTTTATTCTGTGTCTGTTTGATGTGTTTTCGTGTTCAAATGAAATCGCTTTCGGCCGAAAGTGATTTTCAAACATGAATCGTTTGATTAATATATTAAGTTTTGTTTTGACTTACATTTTAACGAGGATGTTTAATAATTGCACATAAGCTGTAGCTTAATCATGGTCGCATGTTTATGTTTTTAATTATCAGATTTGTCATTGTTTGCACATTAGAAATATTGAGAGTGTACATATTGTTATATTTTAGAGATAAATTTACGAGTGGCATTCAGAATTTTATCGAATGCTTAAAACTTAATGACGATTGTGAGTAATGAACATATAACTACATGTATAGAAATAAACTGCTTGTAAATAAGTTATGAACGTGTAGCTATATAATATCAAAGTAGAAAACGAATCAATAAGTGATGTATATAGTGCCCGATTCATTTATAGTTTTGTTATTTTAATTTGCTGTTTATGTATGTACTGCTCGATTGATTGATATTTTTGTATTTTCATCAATCATTTATTATGTAGTGCCCGATTCATTGATAGATTTGTTATTTTCTTCATTAATTCATGTGCATGTATATAGTGCCGATCGATAGATTAGTTTATTTTCATTAATTATTCAGTTATATAGTGCCCGATTGATTGACATTTTTCTTATTCTAATTAATTATGCATGTTATTTTATAGTGCCCGATTGATGAATAGTTTTATTTTTATTATTATTCATGTATGTAGTGCCCGATTGATGGATAGTTTTGTTATTCTAATTAATTATGCATGTAAATAGTGCCCGATTGATGGATAGTTTTGTTATTCTAATTAATTATGCATGTATATAGTGCCCGATTGATGGATAGTTTTGTTATTCTAATTAATTATGCATGTATATAGTGCCCGATTGATGAATAGGTGCCGATTGATGAATATATTTTTTTTTTTTTTATTATTCATGTATGTAGTGCCCGATTGATGGATAGTTTTGTTATTCTAATTAATTATGCATGTATATAGTGCCCGATTGATGAATAGTTTTGTTATTCTAATTAATTATGCATGTATATAGTGCCCGATTGATGAATAGTTTTGTTATTCTAATTAATTATGCATGTATGTAGTGCCCGATTGATGGATAGTTTTGTTATTCTAATTAATTATTCATGTATGTAGTGCCCGATTGATGGATAGTTTTGTTATTCTAATTAATTATTCATGTTTATAGTGCCCGATTGATGGATAGTTTTGTTATTCTAATTAATTATGCATGTATGTAGTGCCCGATTGATGGATAGTTTTGTTATTCTAATTAATTATGCATGTATGTAGTGCCCGATTGATGGATAGTTTTGTTATTCTAATTAATTATTCATGTATGTAGTGCCCGATTGATGGATAGTTTTGTTATTCTAATTAATTATTCATGTTTATAGTGCCCGATTGATGGATAGTTTTGTTATTCTAATTAATTATCCATGTATATAGTGCCCGATTGATGAATAGGTGCCGATTGATGATTAGTTTTTTTTTCCATTAATTATTCATGTATATATTGCCCAATCGATTGATGATCTAAGCGATGCTTTGTGTTTATACTATATTTAAACATTTATTATAGTTTAATGTCATTGTAGAAAATCAACAACAGTTGTTTGCTCGTTAGATGATATCGCTTTAAGATGGATAACATATGTGAAATAATGTTATGAAAATGAACGGCGTGTATAACAATTATGCTACTAGTATGTATGGCCATTTTATGATATATTAAACATTTTTAACAATTTTCGATAAAGATATGTTATTTCCTTCGCCTTTTTATTTGTCATATTGTAAATAGTATGGATTTGAATTATTGTTGATACTTTTTTTATTTGAAAAATATGTATTCTTGCGTATTCTTGCAAACACTTTGGAGACCGAGTGCAGATGTATAAAACTGTAGACATGCGAGACTAACATATTTACATATTAATGATTTTAGTAATCGAAATATAATCAGCAGAAATTAAAATAATCATTTCATTTAAACAATATTCATTCCAATAAAACGTTTTCAATTTCAAGATATACAATGTCTGAGCATAATCCAAGCATTGTTAAGGACTTTATTCTGAAAGGACTGTGCATGATAAAGTGGTGATGGTTTTGCTATCATTATGCTGTTTTGCTTTTTTGATTGTTATACATTTGAAGTTATTCTATTCATTAATTGAACTTTTTAAATAATACATGTATAAATATATTCATGGTGTCTGCAGTTTATTTACTTATCTTTTTGTATTTACATGTTTTTAAATACAAATTGATCTTAGTAGACGGTACATGAACGTAAGTTAATGATGTCTGTTTTTATTTACTTAACTTATTTAAATACTAATTAAATTAGAAGATTGAACATGAACGCAAGTTTATGGTGTCTGCAATTTATTTACTTCGTTAATTTTAATATTATTGAACTTCGTCGATGGTACATGACCGTAAGTTAATGATTACTGCATTTTATTTACTTTACGTATGTGAATTATTATTGAACTTAGTAGACGGTACATGAACGTAAGTTAATGATTACTGCATTTTATTTACTTTACGTATGTTAATTATTATTGAACTTAGTAGACGGTACATGGACGTATGTTTATAATTATTTATCTTAGTAGACGGTACATGGTCGTAAGTTAATGGTGTCTGCATTTTTATTTACTTGACGTATGTTAATAATTATTGCACTTTGTAGACGGTACATGGACGTAAGTTAATGGTGTCTTCATATTTATTTACTTTACGTATGCTAATAATTATTGAACTTAGTAGACGGTACATGGACATAAGTTAATGGTGTCTGCATTTTTATTTACTTGACGTATGTTAATAATTATTGAACTTAGTAGACGGTACATGGACATAAGTTAATGGTGTCTGCATTTTTATTTACCTTGCGTACTTATAATAATTATTTATCTTAGTAGACGGTACATGGACGTAAGCTATTGGTGTCTGCAATTTTATTTACTTGACGTATGTTAATAATTATTGAACTTAGTAGACAGTACATGGACGTAAGTTAATGGTGTCTGCATATTTATTTACTTGACGTATGTTAATTATTATTGAACTAAGTAGACGGTACATGGACGTAAGTTAATGGTGTCTGCATATTTATTTACTTGACGTATGTTAATTATTATTGAACTTAGTAGACGGTACATGAACGTAAGTTAATGGTGTCTGCATATTTATTTACTTGACGTATGTTAATTATTATTGAACTTAGTAGACGGTACATGGACGTAAGTTAATGGTGTCTGCATATTTATTTACTTGACGTATGTTAATTATTATTGAACTTAGTAGACGGTACATGGACGTAAGTTAATGGGGTCTGCATTTTTATTTACTTGACGTACCGTATGTTAATAATTATTTATCTTAGTAGACGGTACATGGTCGTAAGTTAATGGTGTCTGCATTTTTATTTACTTGACGTATGTTAATAATTATTGCACTTTGTAGACGGTACATGGACGTAAGTTAATGGTGTCTTCATATTTATTTACTTTACGTATGTTAATAATTATTGAACTTAGTAGACGGTACATGGACATAAGTTAATGGTGTCTGCATTTTTATTTACTTGACGTATGTTAATAATTATTGAACTTAGTAGACGGTACATGGACATAAGTTAATGGTGTCTGCATTTTTATTTACCTTGCGTACTTATAATAATTATTTATCTTAGTAGACGGTACATGGACGTAAGCTATTGGTGTCTGCAATTTTATTTACTTGACGTATGTTAATAATTATTGAACTTAGTAGACAGTACATGGACGTAAGTTAATGGTGTCTGCATATTTATTTACTTGACGTATGTTAATTATTATTGAACTAAGTAGACGGTACATGGACGTAAGTTAATGGTGTCTGCATATTTATTTACTTGACGTATGTTAATTATTATTGAACTTAGTAGACGGTACATGAACGTAAGTTAATGGTGTCTGCATATTTATTTACTTGACGTATGTTAATTATTATTGAACTTCGTAGACGGTACATGGACGTAAGTTAATGGTGTCTGCATATTTATTTACTTGACGTATGTTAATTATTATTGAACTTAGTAGACGGTACATGGACGTAAGTTAATGGGGTCTGCATTTTTATTTACTTGACGTACCGTATGTTAATAATTATTTATCTTAGTAGACGGTACATGGACGTAAGTTAAAGGTGTCGTCATATTTATTAACTTGACGTATGCTAATTATTATTGAACTTAGTAGACGGTACATGGACGTAAGTGAATGGTGTCTGCATTTTTATTTACTTGACGTATGTTAATAATTATTGAACTTAGTAGACGGAACATGGACGTAAGTTAATGGTGTCTGCAATTTATTTACTTTACGTATGTTAATAATTATTGAACTAAGTAGACGGTACATGGACGTAAGTTAATGGTGTCTGCATATTTATTTACTTGACGTATGTTAATAATTATTGAACTTAGTAGACGGAACATGGACGTAAGTTAATGGTGTCTGCATATTTATTTACTTGACGTATGTTAATTATTATTAAATGTGTCTGCATATTTATTTACTTGACGTATGTTAATTATTATTGAACTTAGTAGACGGTACATGGACGTAAGTTAATGGTGTCTGCATATTTATTTACTTGACGTATGCTAATTATTATTGAACTTCGAAGACGGTACATGGACGTAACTTAATGGTGTCTGCATATTTATTTACTTGACGTATGCTAATTATTATTGAACTTCGTAGACGGTACATGGACATAAAATAATGGTGTCTTCATTTTTATTTACTTGACGTATGTTAATAATTATTTATCTTAGTAGACGGTACATGGACGTTAGTTAATAGTGTCTGCAATTTTATTTACTTTACGTATGTTAATAATCATGTATCTTAGTAGAAGGTACATGAACGTAAATTAATGTTGTCTGCATTTGTTATTTACTCGACATATGTTAATTATTATTGAACTTAGAAGACGGTACATGGACGTAAGGTTTTGGTGTAATAGACGTTACATGATTGTCTGCAAGGGTGTAGACTTTATTTGTGTTAATTAGTATATTGTTTATCTATTGCACTGAGAAGACGTGCATGGAAGTATGTTGATGCTGTCTGTAAATTGTTTGCTGCACCCAATTTTAATATTTTTTGGGGAACATTCATAGAATGTTATGTGTATACTTATTATAATTTTAAAATCTATGAATGTGACGGATGTAGCCACAGATAAAATTGTACTTTTTACTAAGTAAACTTTATATATAAACAAATGCCTGTTGAACATTTATTTAAATGATATTTTTCTGATTTCATTTTTGTTATTCCAATGTGTGTATAAATTCAGTGATTTCTGTGCTCTACGGCGCTTTTTCTTGCAACCCAATACATTAAAATGCACAATGCCTATTTTATGATAATATTTTGAGATTTTGTATATATAAATTGTTGTAATATATGATGTTTGCAATTAATTCGATTAATATGTGTATAATTCGTGTTTGAGTGCGTGTATATGATATGTACCTATTAAATACATTATGTAATGTGATTTATTATGAAAGTGTGAATGCATTGGAATAATTATGAGCTCCATATATGTATTTGTTTGTACAATAGGTTCGTTTTTTATAACCGAATACATATACTACTTTCTTAATCATTCTACTAAATAAGAACGAACGATCTATGTTTAGAATATAGCTATAGTTTGTTATTCTTAACAACACAGTTATACGCAAGAGTTGCTGATTTCAAAACTGATTTCTTGATTATATTGTATTTAATATTGTTACTTGTATATATTTAATAATTGATTAAAGCATTTCACATTGATTACAAATATATGCGTGAGTGTGTGTGTGTGTTTTATGGTAAAAATAAATATTAAAACAAAGAGTTTTCCAAATTTCTAAACCTAGCAAAGATAATGATGATGATGATGATAACGACGACAACGATATTGATGTTGGTGATGATGATGATGATGACAACGATGATGATGGTGGTGGTGATGATGATGATTAAAATATATGTAGTATTTTCCCCCCTTGTATGATGATGATGATGATGATGATGATGATATACCCCTTGTATGATGATGATGATGATGATGATGGTTATATACCCCCTTGTATGATGATGATGGTTATATACCCCCTTGTTCACATACGATGAAGATGATGACGACGATGATGGTTATGATGATGATGATGATGATGATGATGGTAATATACCCCCTTGTTCACATACGATGAAGATGATGACGACGATGATGGTTATGATGATGATGATGATGATGATGGTTATATACCCCCTTGTATGATGTTGATGATGATGGTTATATACCCCCTTGTATGATGTTGATGATGATGGTTATATACCCCCTTGTATGGTGTTGATGATGATGGTTATATACCCCCTTGTATGGTGTTGATGATGATGGTTATATACCCCCTTGTATGATGTTGATGATGATGGTTATATACCCCCTTGTATGGTGTTGATGATGATGGTTATATACCCCCTTGTATGATGTTGATGATGATGGTTATATACCCCCTTGTATGATGTTGATGATGATGGTTATATACCCCCTTGTATGGTGTTGATGATGATGGTTATATACCCCCTTGTATGATGATGATGATGATGGTTATATACCCCCTTGTATGATGATGATGGTTATATACCCCTTGTATGATGTTGATGATGATGGTTATATACCCCCTTGTATGATGTTGATGGTTATATACCCCCTTGTTCACATACGATGAAGATGATGACGACGATGATGGTTATGATGATGATGATGATGATGATGGTAATATACCCCCTTGTATGATGTTGATGATGATGATGGTTATATACCCCCTTGTATGATGATGATGGTTATATACCCCCTTGTTCACATACGATGAAGATGATGACGACGATGATGGTTATGATGATGATGATGATGATGATGGTAATATACCCCCTTGTTCACATACGATGAAGATGATGACGACGATGATGGTTATGATGATGATGATGATGATGATGGTTATATACCCCCTTGTATGATGTTGATGATGATGGTTATATACCCCCTTGTATGATGTTGATGATGATGGTTATATACCCCCTTGTATGGTGTTGATGATGATGGTTATATACCCCCTTGTATGATGATGATGATGATGGTTATATACCCCCTTGTATGATGATGATGGTTATATACCCCTTGTATGATGTTGATGATGATGGTTATATACCCCTTGTATGATGTTGATGATGATGGTTATATACCCCCTTGTATGATGTTGATGATGATGGTTATATACCTCCTTGTATGGTGTTGATGATGATGATGGTTATATACCCCCTTGTATGGTGTTGATGATGATGATGGTTATATACCCCCTTGTATGGTGTTGATGATGATGATGGTTATATACCCCCTTGTATGATCTTGATAATGATGGTTATATACCCCCTTGTATGATGTTGATGATGATGGTTATATACCCCCTTGTATGGTGTTGATGATGATGGTTATATACCCCCTTGTATGGTGTTGATGATGATGGTTATATACCCCCTTGTATGATGTTGATAATGATGATGGTTATATACCCCCTTGTATGGTGTTGAAGATGATTATGGTTATATACCCCTTGTATGATGATGATGATGGTTATATACCCCCTTGTATGATGTTGATGATGATGGTTATATACCCCCTTGTATGATGTTGATGATGATGATGGTTATATACCCCCTTGTATGATGATGATGATGGTTATATACCCCCTTGTATGATGTTGATGATGATGGTTATATGACCCCTGGTATGATGTTGATGATGATGATGGTTATATACCCCCTGGTATGATGTTGACGATGATGGTTATATGCCCCCCTTGTATGATGTTGATGATGATGATGGTTATATACCCCCTTGTATGATGTTGATGATGATGGTTATATACCCCCTGGTATGATGTTGATGATGATGGTTATATACCCCCTGGTATGATGTTGATGATGATGGATATATACCCCCTTGTATGATGATGATGATGGTTATATACCCCCTTGTATGATGTTGACGATGATGGTTATATACCCCCTTGTATGATGTTGATGATGATGATGGTTATATACCCCCTGGTATGATGATAATGATGATGGTTATATACCCCCTTGTATGATGTTGATGATGATGGTTATATACCCCCTTGTATGATGATGATGATGGTTATATACCCCCTTGTATGATGTTGATGATAATGGTTATATACCCCCTGGTATGATGTTGATGATGATGATGGTTATATACCTCCTGGTATGATGTTGATGATGATGGTTATATACCCCCTTGTATGATGTTGATGATGATGATGGTTATATACCCCTTTGTATGATGTTGATGATGATGGTTATATACCCCCTGGTATGATGTTGATGATGATGGTTATATACCCCCTGGTATGATGTTGATGATGATGATGGTTATATACCCCCTTGTATGATGTTGAGGATGATGGTTATATACCCCCTTGAATGATGTTGATGATGATGGTTATATACCCCTTGTATGATGTTGATGATGATGGCTATATACCCCCTTGTATGATGTTGATGATGATGGTTATATATCCCCTTGTATGATGTTGATGATGATGGATATATACCCCCTTGTATGGTGTTGATGATGATGGTTATATACCCCCTTGTATGATGATGATAATGATGATTGTGAAGATGATGGTTATATACCCCCTTGTATGATGTTGATGATGATGGTTATATACCCCCTTGTATGGTGTTGATGATGATGGTTATATACCCCCTTGTATGGTGTTGATGATGATGGTAATATACCCCCTGGTATGATGTTGATAATGATGATTGTGATGATGATGGTTATATACCCCCTTGTATGATGTTGATGATGATGGTTATATACCCCCTTGTATGGTGTTGATGATGATGGTTATATACCCCCTTGTTTGGTGTTGATGATGATGGTTATATACCCCCTTGTATGGTGTTGATGATGATGGTTATATACCCCCTTGTATGGTGTTGATGATGATGGTTATATACCCCCTTGTATGGTGTTGATGATGATGGTTATATAACCCCTTGTATGATGATGATGATGGTTATATACCCCCTTGTATGGTGTTGATGATGATGGTTATATACCCCCTTGTATGATGATGATGATGGTTATAAACCCCCTTGTATGGTGTTGATGATGATGGCTATATACCCCCTTGTATGGTGTTGATGATGATGGTTATATACCCCCTTGTATGATGATGATAATGATGATTGTGATGATGATGGTAATATACCCCCTTGTACACATACGATGAAGATGATGACGACGATGATGGTTATGATGATGATGATGATGATGATGATGATGATGATGATGATGATGATGATGATGATGATGATGATGATGATGGTAATATACCCCCTTGTATGATGTTGATGATGATGGTTATATACCCCCTGGTATGATGTTGATGATGATGATGGTTATATACCTCCTGGTATGATGTTGATGATGATGGTTATATACCCCCTTGTATGATGTTGATGATGATGATGGTTATATACCCCTTTGTATGATGTTGATGATGATGGTTATATACCCCCTGGTATGATGTTGATGATGATGGTTATATACCCCCTGGTATGATGTTGATGATGATGATGGTTATATACCCCCTTGTATGATGTTGAGGATGATGGTTATATACCCCCTTGAATGATGTTGATGATGATGGTTATATACCCCTTGTATGATGTTGATGATGATGGCTATATACCCCCTTGTATGATGTTGATGATGATGGTTATATATCCCCTTGTATGATGTTGATGATGATGGATATATACCCCCTTGTATGGTGTTGATGATGATGGTTATATACCCCCTTGTATGATGATGATAATGATGATTGTGAAGATGATGGTTATATACCCCCTTGTATGATGTTGATGATGATGGTTATATACCCCCTTGTATGGTGTTGATGATGATGGTTATATACCCCCTTGTATGGTGTTGATGATGATGGTAATATACCCCCTGGTATGATGTTGATAATGATGATTGTGATGATGATGGTTATATACCCCCTTGTATGATGTTGATGATGATGGTTATATACCCCCTTGTATGATGTTGATGATGATGGTTATATACCCCCTTGTGTGGTGTTGATGATGATGGTTATATACCCCCTTGTATGGTGTTGATGATGATGGTTATATACCCCCTTGTATGGTGTTGATGATGATGGTTATATACCCCCTTGTATGATGTTGATGATGATGGTTATATACCCCCTTGTATGGTGTTGATGATGATGTTTATATACCCCCTTGTTTGGTGTTGATGATGATGGTTATATACCCCCTTGTATGGTGTTGATGATGATGGTTATATACCCCCTTGTATGGTGTTGATGATGATGGTTATATACCCCCTTGTATGATGATGATGATGGTTATATACCCCCTTGTATGGTGTTGATGATGATGGTTATATACCCCCTTGTATGATGATGATGATGGTTATAAACCCCCTTGTATGGTGTTGATGATGATGGCTATATACCCCCTTGTATGGTGTTGATGATGATGGTTATATACCCCCTTGTATGATGATGATAATGATGATTGTGATGATGATGGTAATATACCCCCTTGTACACATACGATGAAGATGATGACGACGATGATGGTTATGATGATGATGATGATGATGATGATGATGATGATGATGATGATGATGATGATGATGATGATGATGATGATGATGATGATGATGGTAATATACCCCCTTGTTCACATACGATGAAGATGATGACGACGATGATGGTTATGATGATGATGATGATGATGATGATGATGATGATGATGATGATGATGATGATGATGATGATGATGATGATGATGATGATGATGATGATGATGATGATGATGAATATGATGATGATGATGATGATGGTTATGATGATGATGATGATGATGATGATGATGATGATGATGATGATGATGATGATGATGATGATGATGATGATGATGATGATGATGATGATGATGATGATAATGATGATTGTGATGATGATGGTTATATACCCCCTTGTACACATACGATGAAGATGATGACGACGATGATGGTTATGATGATGATGATGATGATGATGATGATGATGATGATGATGATGATGATGATGATGATGATGATGATGATGATGATGGTTATGATTATGATTATGATGATGATGATGATGATGATGATGATGATGATGATGATGATGATGATGATGATGATGATGATGATGATGATGATGATGATGAGATGATGATGATGATGATGATGATGATGATGATGATGATGATGATGATGATGATGATGATGATGATGATGATGATGATGATGATGATGATAATGATGATGATTATGATGATGATTACGATGATGATGGTTATATACCCCCATGTACACATTCGATGAAGATGATGATGACGACGACGACGATGATGATGATGTTATGATGATGCTGAAATGATGATGCATATGATGTTGATGTTGACGACGATGATGGTGGTAGTGGTGGTGGTGGTGGTGGTGATGATGATTATGAAAAAAATCAAGATGATATCCCTTTTTAAAGTAGGACGACACTTTATTCAATTTGAATACTTAATTTGACGTAACAAACATGACGTCATAAGAAAAGAATATTAATGAAATGACATTCAAAAATAACGTATCAATATTCGAACTATATTATAATTTTACTTTATAATAATAATATAAATAATAACTTGACAATCCTTTATGGCCAAATTAACTATTACTGTTTCATTAGCCCGAAATCGCGCAATGCTGCTGTTTAATATAAAATAAACAAAAACTCGTTTCAGGATAAATTTCCCTTTTCCATTATAGTCTATATGTTTTAATGTATTTTAAACGTTATTATTGCTACCTTATAAATGAATCGAGAAAGAGAGGTCACTTCGACGGTTAAATGGTTCATTCGGAACTCCTCGGCCATTACAACCTCAGATGTATAGCGGTACATCAGTAGAAGTAGTTCGTAAAAAAAATAATTACTAGTATTAATGAAGTGTTTTTAAAGTATATTTTGTATAATACAGTTTAATTGAATGTCAGTGTAGTGTTTTATTGAATTAATAATTAATATGTCCATAAGAAAAGTCATTGAATTTAACAGCTAAATCGAAATTACTACGCGATCTAATTGCGGCGTAGTTAAATGTAAATATTTCTGACATTGTAAACCGTCCTTGTACATCTGCCGTTGTTTTCGATGGAAAATGGCCTAGGAGCTCCGAATGTTTCATGGGTTATTTTTAACTCATGGCTTCATTATACAAGCATAAGAGTGATAAATAAAATAGAATAACAAATAACATGGAAGTGCCGAAAAAATAACAACTTTACTGAATAGCACATGTGTTCTATGGTAAAAACAAAACATCAACAATAGTTTTTACTTCTATTTACTGTTTAAGCTAAATTGCACAAAAACACACAGAAAAAATATATTAATTTTAAGGAGAGACTAGAAAATTTGATACAAAAAAGTTTATTGAAAACCCCGTTATATTACATCTCTTTATTTTATGTTTTGAGATAAAAAAAAAAAGTACAAAAATATAAAACCTTAAACAAATTTGTGTGACCGGGACTGCTATAGATGGCGGATGTACGTTTCGATAATAATGTAACGGTCCACTGTAAGTGGCAGATGTGCGTTCATAGTATGACATTTCGTTATAGTCGGAAGTACGTTCATAGTACGTATGTTTACTTGGTTGGTAAACAACAAATTAGCAGATAAAACGCAAATTAGCAGAGCCCGGGCTCTGTGTGAATTTAGAATTTATTGTACATGTTTTTTCTCTAGAGGGATCTCTTGGGTTTGTTGACGTCGCACGTTACAAAAGGATGTATACTGAAAGGGAATGATACATATTTAAACCAGAGGACAAGCATTTGAAACGTTTTAACCTATGATCACAAACATATACACAGCACATGCATAAACATAGATACATACCTTATATACGCCACTAGCGGACCCAGAGGCCGAAGCGCATCCGCCCCCCCCCCACGCCAACATGCTTTTAAACCAAATAAATTTCGCCGGTTCTGAGCGAGGGGCGAAACTCAAAAGGTTACGCCCCTTAGCCTCCAATTTTGAATCCTCGAACCGCTGCTGTATTCACACACACATTAACACGAAAATAGTCATTAATGATACCATTCAAAGTACTTAAAACAGTAAAGAATACTATCGAACAAAAACTATCCATTGGGTACAAAAAAGTTAGTTTCGACTACTGACCCGGCCGACCTCATTTTTTTCCTCCAAACCCTAAAATATGTACATTTATTGAGTGAACAAAATAGTGAAATTGACAATTTCATATTTTTTAACGTTGCTAAATACCCTGATATTAGTCGCTTGTTTGCTATAGAATCACGGTTCTCAACCTAGGTAGGGTATAAAGACAGGCCGGACAAATTGTATCTAAATTATAAATGCACTTCACAAAACAAAACATATTTTTATACACCTTCCAGATCAGTCAGTCTTTTATATATCTGACTTAGTTTTCCGGATCGAAACGAAGATTTACGTTGGGACGGATCTCATTAAATTGCACTTGTACGCACTTATTTCCAACGGGGTCCTTTGTTTTTACTGAAGGAACAACACGCTGAAGAGACAGTGGTGGGATACAAGGAAGTCTGGGTGCGATACCCTAGCTCTTTTTCGAAGAGAACCCTTGGTTCTATTACGTCCTCGGTGTAAAGCACCGATACACGTGCTACAACTTTCCTGGGTTAAACCAGTACTGAGTACACCACTTTTCCAAGTACCACCCTTTAAATGCCGAGCGCCAGTCAAAGGGAGCTACTTGTACCAATTTGTAACGTCTTTTGGTATGACGCGGCCAGGGATCGAACCCACGACCTCCCGCTCCGTAGGCGGATGCTTAACCACTAGGCCACGGAGACGGTGACACTGAAAATATCACGTACACCAGAGTAATGATACAACAAGAACTATGCGGTTAGATTTATCAATATCGAACCTCTGATTAATAAGAATTCATTTGCGATACCTAGGGCTGGCTATTGCACCCTCTCAACATTTGGTGTATCGTAACCTAAGAGTCGACAACGATTTTCGCCGGAAACTTTAACCGCACCCAATACCGGAAGTTCTGGATACAAGAGGTTTTTTTCTCAACATAACCAGAAAACCCTGCTTCTGCTGCTTGTGTTGCTACTCATGGTACTGACATGTCAATCTAACAAAAAGTCACAATTCACCTATGTTTTTGTGTGGTTGAAGCTTTGGATCGAGCACCATTTGTAATCAGAACTGGGTTAGAACGTGTGTATTGCTAAGTCCAGTTTCTTTCTCAATTTTAGACATTTTTTGTCCACAGGGACAGGGTGCGTGGTTATGCCACACCTGATAACGACCCCCCCCCCCCCCACCTACACAGACACACACTTATCAGATACAAAAATTCAAAATTTAAGCCAGGTTTCTAAATAATTATCGGTAGTACTGAATCACAAGAATGATATTTTTTAAGTGTAAAGGTCTTAAGGCGTAAAAAAAAAAAATTGTGTGTTTCCGGTTACCCGGCCGTGTCTGTTCCGCGCCCGCCGACCGTAATTTTTTTATCCTACCCAAATATTCCTCAATGTCGTCAGACGCTTTAAACTTGTATTTTATTCATCCCGGAAAAATCGATAGAGCGTCTGAGCGCACTGAGTAGGAGTAAGCAGGCGACAGAAACAGTGTTCGAAATTCGCGGTAGCCCGATATCCCGAGGCTACCAAATTTCAGCTGGGGCTACCGATTTTCCACAGAAACTAGCCCGACCGGGCTACCGTTTTTTTCCTAATGTGATTTAAAAAAACCAAACACATACCAATTAAACGCGTAACACATCATATTTTTAATACGCAAAACCTTATTATTTAAGAACGCGTTCTTCAGGGCGACTGGAACGACTAAGTCGCCTTGACAACGGCGAAGTCTGATTCGCCGAAATTTACGATGATCAAAAAGCTTATTGCTCTGCGATTCAGGGCTCAAGCCATGTGCTGAATGTTTGTTTATTTAATCAATGAATATAATAAACACATGTCAAAATTAATTAACGGTGACAAGTTATTATCGATCAGTTTTCAACCAGTAAGTGTGTCTATTTATAGCCGCAGTCAAACTCTATGACGTCAATAACTCCGCCCATTATGTAAATTAACGGATAACATCGGCAGTTTCGACAACTTTGATGACAATGCAAATCAACAATGCTAAAATAGCAATATCAACATTGATATTTTATTTATTCCGTTTAAATATATGTTATTTATTTGCTGAAATAAAAAGAAAGATATTTAAGTTTTTAATGCGAACACAAAATAACCATTCTATAAACATCGTCTTAAATGCACAGAAAACAGGTGCCCGTTTACTTCTGACAAATTTAATCAAAGTGAAAGGAAAACTGTCGGATAAAGTACTCGTTGTCAGTGTACAGTACAGTAAGGTTCTATTTTATACCTTTGAATTGCTTTGCCATTTATTTTAAAGAACAATTATAGAAATATTGGCAATATAAACATCAATATATTTTTGTTGTTTCTTCCGAAACTTCAAAGTGAAACTGAAAGTTGAAAAGAGAAAAATGTCATTGCACAATTGCTGGTGGATATCGGATTTGACAAGGATGCATTGGATAACGGAACTTACAGTACATGCATATTTTTTTCCATTTAATAAATGATATGTTCAGAAACTAATAAATGATATGTTCAGAAAATATTTTTCTCTTTTTATCACCTTTTTGAAAACTTTATTAGTTACTGAACTTTGGATGACAACACTAATATATGTATGACTATAATTTATTATTGACGCATTGTTCAGATTGGGGAACATTTATTGAAACTGTATGAATGTGCTTGATTAGATGATCAAAATCGTTGTGGAATCGTATTTAAACTTCCAAAAATTATTATGAACAAGTGATACTTTATAATATTTAAGTTTGGGCTAGTGAAATTGGTTTTGGGCTAGTAAAATTTCCTATCTGGTAGCCCGAATGGGCTAGTGGAATCAAATCCGAAATTCGTACACTGCAGATAATGGCGTCTGCTATTCTGTCACTCAACATAAAGAAATGTCCCCATTACGAGGGCATTCGATGCTTAAGAAGTGTAAACCAAAGCCACCAAATAGGGCAGATTTGGCGAGGTTATAAGCGGAGTTAACTGTTTTGCAGAAAGCTGCATTGTTTTTTAAATGTATGAAAGCAACACATACCCTTTTTGTTTGAATTAATAACATATACTTGTGTTGGAATTGTGAAGTGTGAAATACTGTGCACAGCCTTATCAAGTAACTGGAGTTAGGGCTATATATCTTTGACAAAGCTGCATGAAAGCTAAATGTATATTTTACTGACTCTACATTTAATCCTTTAATAATAATATTTAACATTAAAAACACAATACAAAACATTCATAATTGGCATTTTATTTTTTCCCATAAAATTCCAATTAATTATTATGAATGTTTTGTATTTAATAATATGGGAAATGGAGCATTTGCTCCTCAGGAGCAAATGCTCAGTTTTCGATAATATTTGCAAGAGTGATCAAAATTAGAATACAATGCATTTTTTTTTTAAATGTAGCATACATGGAGTCAAGGGTTAATGGATAAAATAAGCCTTTCTGATTTCACAGTGTTGGTTTATTGATAGTAATAAAGAAACAAAAAAATAAAAATACAAGTTGTTTGTTTTTAATATTGATCTTTTAGCAAGAAAAATGACAGGATAATAGTACTAATTTGGTGTTTCCACAGACGTCCTAACAGAAACTGACAAACATAAACATGTGCAGCATCTTGTTTCCTTTGGTTTGCTGTAATTGGTTGTATGGGTCTTCATTTAAATATTGTACATGTATGGTCCTGAAAGTGCACCAATTAAATTATTATAATGTTATAAAATATTCAAAACATCGAAAAATGGCATCTTAAATGGCATCATATAGTAGTTGTCAAAGATACCAAATATGTGACGGTATAAAAAAAAAAAAAAAAAAGCCTGCCTACCGTCCCTATTTTTTTTTGATCATGTAACCTGAAACACACATATTTTTTTTTTGGCCTAATATTAAAAATATCATTCTTGTGACAAACATCACACAAGGTAAATGTGTCTTCCACTGTGAACCTTAATTCATGGATCTGTGAAGTGATCAGCCAAAGATTCCTCATGACTCCCGTGATTTTCAGTGACGAAACTGTCGGTAATGCACACAGTTACTTGGTATTTGGACTGCATTTTTTGGCCAGTCGAGCGATTGGTCCCTAGGGTGATCTCTTGGACTGAGAATCATAAAAAATGTGTTTTAGTAATCTACGATACACATAATAAACAAATAATCAACTTTTGGTCGTTTATTTTTATACATTAAATATTTTGAAATTTCATACATTCTTAATCATTCACAAGTTATGAAGGTTAGCAGATTTCGGGTCGAGACATGTGTGGAAACAAGCTCAGATCTACAAGAATTTTTGAATAACAACTGTATACGTCGCATGCATGTTCTGTATTAATTTAGGTGAAAAATCGCACCTTTAATCTATTCAAAGAAACTTTTCCCAGGGCTGGTATGGGATAAGGAGTGAGCCAGTTATTTTCAGACCTGCTGTGTTCTGTTTCAGGCGTGATGTCTTGGCAGTGAGGTATGGGGTACGAAGTGAACCGGTTTGAGGGGGATGTGGATGAGGAGCTGATTTGTCCAATTTGTAGCGGCGTACTTGAGGAACCCTTGCAGGTACTTTCTTTTAGTGTTGTGATCAAGGGTGATAAATTTGTCTATTGGTTTAGGTGTCTGCAGAGATTAATCTTGTTAATTTTTGGCATTTTTTAGACCTGTCTTGAGGCCATAAGTAGTCCAATTTTTAGTCTCAATAAATATATAATTTTTACATTCACCTTCAAAGTGAAACAATGCAAAAGATCCCAATCTTATATAAGGCACAGGAATCTGTCCCTTGGGACTGGAGAAATGCTCTGTACCCCTGTATTTGTCTCATCTGTTTTTCAGCTCATCTGCTTTTTGAAGAAAAAGGGGTGAGCTATTTTGATAGCCTTGGTGATGTCACCCGCATTGCTGCAAGAAATTACTTTATCCTAACTCTTAAAAAGAGTTTAAGATATTCAAATGAAGTGGTTCAAATGTTACCACAGACAATGGCAGGTTCCACAACTCTGGTTTTAATAATGGCCAGATATTTCCCTTTTTCAAGTTTAAGAATTTGGTCTTATTTATCCAAAAGTCAAATTTCAATGATGCTGCCCATGTTCTTAACTTTATTACTCTGGCTTTCAATAAGTGAAACCTGGTTATTAGATTGATGTATGTCGTTGTTCTGGTGGGCCGGCAGCATCAAACTTACCTATATGTATAAAACTAAATAACTTCAGTCAGGTTTGACATATCTTGACCGAACTTTGTATATATAGGAAGAGATGGTGGAGACCTTTCATGTGATTGCTTTTGGGGCCCTTAGGGTCAAGGTCACTGTTACTAAAAATAGAAAAACAGTTGAAACCGAATCTCATAATAAAGGCTGAAGTTCTTCTGTCAGTCATTGAAAACCTGGTTTTGTGGCATTGCAGGATTTCTTGTATTATTTGTTGAACTAATTCACTGATGTCCAGAGGACATGTTTATGTTTTACTGGAAACTATAACTTATCAACTCGTAAAAGAACAATCGGAACTGATCAATGACTACACATACTATTCTCAAGCTTGGAAGGAATGTTTGTCATAATCTTAAATTACCTCTCAGACATTTAATGTGAAATAAAGGGGGACATAATATGTTTGACAAACATCTTGTTGAATCATGAAAGGTTATCTAAGTGACCTATGAAAATGACACTGACATTCCAGATCATTTGGCACAGCGGATCGATCTCAATCCTGTCTCTTAACGGGTCTCGATAGAATGATTGTTATAACTATTAAAGTATAAGTATCATAGATTGTAATGAAAAATGATGTTTAAAACATTTGCCTCTGAAGTTGACATTTTTTTATGATTTTTCAAATTTGATGCTTACAATAACAAAACAGTTTTCAAAGCATCAAATTTTAAAAATCATAAAAAAATGTCAACTTCAGAGGCAAACATTTTATTTTTAGACAATACACAATCATTGTTTAATCCCTGTGATCAACACACTACATATTATATTAGGCCCATCAAAAGGGGAAATGCATGTAATGTTTCAGCTTCAGAAGGATATGTTTTGGACCTTGTGGTCATAGAAGTTCAAACAACCATAAAAAATGTAAATTTAAAGCCTTGAAGTAATGAGATAGCACCATGTACATGTAACAAAGATGTTTTTAACTAATTCTTAAAGATATTGATAAATAATTTGTACTTTTGTTATATTTGTGTGAGCTTGAAATTTCTTGTAATATAGTTAATAGAAAGCTGCTTTGCAATATTTCAATCTTGCTCAAAACAATATGCTTAAAAGTTATTTTGGACGCCTACTTTCACATTCAAAGCTTAAGTACTCAGGTTATCTAGTTCGGACCTCAGTTGATCAAGGTAGGATCTCAGGTTATAGAGGTTGGGCCTCAGGTGATGAATTAGGGTCTGAAGTGAATGAGGTAGGACCTCGGGTTAATAAGGAAGAACCTCGGGTGATCGCGATAGGACCTCAGGTTGATAAGGAAGAACCTCAGGTGACTGAGGTAGAACCTCAGGTGATCGAGGTAGGACCTCAGGTTAATAAGGTAGAACCTCAGGTGACCGAGGTAGGATCTGAGGTGAATGAGGTAGGACCTCGGGTTAATAAGGTAAAACCTTAGATGATTGAGGTAGGACCTCAGGTTAATAAGGTAGAACCTCAGGTGATGGAGGTAGGACCTCGGATTAATAAGATAGAACCTCCGGTGATCAAGGTAGGACCTCAGGTTAATAAGCTAGAACCTCAGGTGACCGAGTTAGGATCTGAGGTGATTTAGGTAGGACCTCAGGTAAATGAAGGAGAACCTCAGAGGTAGGACATTAAGTAAACTAGGTAAGGCCTCAGGTGATCATAGAAGTACCTCAGGTGAATGAGGTAGGACCTCAGGTAAACTAGGTAGAACCGTAGGTGAGCAAGGTAGTGCCATAGGTGAACAAGGTAGGACCTGAGGGAAACTATGTAGGACCTGAGGTGGTAAAGGTAGGACCTCAGGTGATCCAAGGTAGTGCCTCAGGTGAATGAGGTAGGACCTTCATGGCTCTTTTGCTGCAGCTATCTAGCCAGGTTAACCCAAAAACTAACTTGATATGGCCTTAAGTTACAATATACATGTAGTATTTGTCATTTTGATATGGCTTCAATTTGATCAATAAGTTGCTTATTGTGACTGCTGATCTGTTTGTGTTGGTCATTACTGAAGTGTCATAGACTTTAAAAGTCTCGGATTAAATGGAGTGGTTACATGGTAATCCTTTAATCCTTGAACTTTTAGTGTAATGACCATAGTTTTTTATATACTGTATAAGCTGCTTCTGCATGTATTTAAACCGAATTTTATGTTGGTAACTTTGATTTACTTTACTTTAAAATTTATTTAACTTTATAAACAATTATACATTTTTTTTTTACATTCTTACATTTAAACAAGAAATGTTACATCTAGTTGCTCATGAGCTGCCTTTAAATTTTCAAGGAAGTACCATAATATAACCCTGATAAGAGACTTAAAGGCAGACTATATAATTAAGACATTTTGTTTCACACTCCTGGCCCAAATTTCTCAAAACTTCTCATGCTTAACAAGCTGAAGTAGCCAAAATACATGAATACCTAATTTGAATTTTAATAACTGACAAATGGTCAATTGTTATAATCATGATGATACTTCCTATCTGAAATATAAAAACTCTTAAAGAAGTAAATAATACGCAAAATGTTGAAAAATAAAAGTAATGAGCTGAGCTTAATCCTGGGACTTAAGAAGTTTCATGAAATTGAGGCTAGGAAGCAAATTATTGTTGTCTAATCATTATATGTGGGGGAAGCTTTCAATATCTAGATACAATTTTAACCCCCCCAAAAAGATTGAAATCATTATGGAATATTGTATATTGGAACTAAGCTATATATATTATATTATATAGATAGAAATGTAATATATCATGTTGCTGTTGTTGACAACATGTATACTCGTTACTGAAAACAGCAAAGCTATTTTAAACAGCATAGTCATTTTAAACAGCATAGTCATTTTAAACAGCATTGCCATTTTAAACATCATTGCCATTTTAAACTGAATTGCCATTTGTAACAGCATAGCCATTTTAAACAGCATTGCCTTTTTACAGAAAAACAGAAAATGCTTCATTTGCATATTTGCTATTAATAGACTATAATTTCCAATACCAAGTCACTGAACTAATGCAATGAAGTGATTAAGTGTTTGTGCAATTTACTTCCTTCTAATGGCAGTTTCCATAGCAAAGAAGTGTAAAATTTCCCATAATATTCATAATATAGATTTCCCGATATGTTTCCTTGAAGGATGCAAAAATAATACTTATATTCGAAAAACAAACAAGACTGTTAAAAGAGCAGATCTCATGCAGTATATTGCTTATAATAATTATAATTTTATTATTCATAGTAATATGAAATAAATGAAGTGGCGTAGAATACGTTGTCGTTGGCTGACACATTATTAACACATAATTTGCAGGGATTGTGTATCAGATGATTGGCAGTGGGCGGAGACCTTTAAACACCTGAAAAAGTTGAAATTCTTAATGATTAAGCCTAGTACTTAATGATTTGCCTGTCTGCAATTTCATTGGCTGAATATGTTGATTGTATTCTAAATATAAAATAAAATAGAGTCAAAGTATGTTTATTTGCTATAATTCATGTATTTGGCATAGTTTGCCTTTTAGCTGAAATTTGATTTTTTTTCCAATCTGGAAGGCCAAGACTGAGGGAAAAAATCCCCAAAAAATCAGAGCAAAAGAAAGATATATGAAACATATCTTATTTTTAAATTAATTTTTAAAAAATATTGTAGAGAAAGGAATTGTATATTGTGTATATATATTGTTAAATATATTAGTTGTAAAAAACGCAAACTCTGAGTTAAACATCTTATTTTGTCTGAACTGAACAGCAAACAAATCTTTTTTTAATTCATACAACAACTGAACTTGCCTTTAAACTATTACCGGGTTAATACAAAGAGATATACGCTTAAAACACATTCTGCAAAAGGAATAGAGTTCAACACTCTCTGTCAGATTAGGACTAATCCGGCCGGTATTAATTACCTCATAATGCGTGGTGTAAGAGTAACGTCTAGGTCACCTTTTGAATCTCTTGTTTCCTCCGACAGTTGACTTTCTACTAATCATCAATACCAGTCTCTCTGTGGCACTAGTGATGCGGTTGTATTAGCAAATTAATGGGACTTATTACCTGCCTCGTTATATGGACAATTACCATTGACTTCCTGTGTGTTTGTAAAGGTATGGTTGTTTATCGGTAATCTTTAAATAATTGTGTAATTAGTTTTCTGTTGATTATTTTGTGGCATAGAATATTCTTAGGAATCTGACCAACAAAATTGATATGCGAATATAATATATGTCAGGTGACGTTTTATTATTTGTATCAATTGGAAAGGCTTCAAAGATTGCAAAAAAATGTCAGTGACATCTGATTTCAGTTGAAATAAGATGCAAAAATTTAACTGCAATAACTTTATGTGTGATGTACTTTGGGTCATTTATTTTAATATTAATTATAGTTATAAGAAAGCAATACCCTTAGAATTCATACTAAAGTTGTATACGGTTACAAGCTTAAAGTGTACCCATTGTTTCTGAGGGATCTATCTTAAAAAAGTGTACTTAGTATTGTCATTCAGTTTATATAATCACTTTCACAATGTCATTTGGCAATG
Organism: Mya arenaria; assembly: GCF_026914265.1. Classification (NCBI taxonomy): domain Eukaryota; kingdom Metazoa; phylum Mollusca; class Bivalvia; order Myida; family Myidae; genus Mya; species Mya arenaria. The sequence goes on from NC_069128.1 coordinate 25,636,444, forward strand.
AAGAGACTGTCAATTTGAACTGCCTCAAGAGCAGTTTTGCACAGTGAATTTTCAGCACCTTACAACTATGCCTTCCTTGTGAGGGTTGTTCGGTTCAAGCCCAATGGAAACAGTACATGAATGGATGCTTAGCGGGTGTTTGAACCCGACTCTTTAGAAGTTATTTCTGGTTGATACGTAAAAGGATATGCCAAAACCCTGATGACTGCAGTAGGTTTCCTTAAATGTGGGAAGTCGATCCACAAGGCTATAGGTTGCACCTTGTCTGAAAATCTCTTGCTGGTTTGGGCTTACTTAAATCAGTGATCTTTCAATGCATCATAGACTTAAGATTCTAATTTTAAATTTGCAAACAGAATTGATATATTTAAGTTAAATCCGTGTTAATTCCCTACGTAAAATGAGGCTGAAAGTGGACCACATTGATTGTTCATGAAACATGATTGTTTAAAAATCAATTTTGTATATCGTGTTCACTATATTTACAATTGTTTTTATTTTGAGTTTATCAGGTCTGCCTGCGCCCATTGGCTGCATTAGCTTTGACCCCGCTGTGAGCTATCACGACTTAAATTGTGTTTCAATGTCATAAGTGACATGAGATAGTAGTGACAGAAATTCGAAGTCAAATCTAGACTTTGGAAGACTGGAAGAAACAGTGAGATACAAGAGATCTGGTTGTGATACCCTAGCTCTTGGCAAAGAGATCTCTTTATTCTTTAACTTACTTGGTGTAAAGCACCGATACACTGGATACAACTTTCCTGGGTTGAACCAGTACTGAGCACACCATTTCCCAAGTACTACCCTTTAAATGCTGAGCGCTAGGGTAGGTAGCTAATGATACCATATGTTAACATCTTTGGGATTGACGTGACCAGGGATTGAACCCCTGACCTTTCACAGCCAGTAAATGTTCTACCACTGAGCTATCGAGGTGGTGAATTTTTTTTCACAATTGAAAGGTCCTTGGCCCCATTTATGAAATTGTGAGTAAAAAACACTGGGATCACTCCCATTTTCCTCTATACAAAAATCTCATTTTCAAATTGACTCTTATTCTCCAGGCACCAGCATGTGAGCACGCATTCTGCGCGACGTGTATCCAGGAGTGGCTGACGCGGCAACCAACGTGCCCGGTAGACCGGAACCCCATTACGCCCAACCAGCTAAAACCTGTGCCCCGTATTCTACGTAATCTCCTCTCTAGGTGCCAGATAACCTGTGATAACACTGGGTAGGCTACTTTAAACCATTGTGAACAATCATAATATGATGATGCTTTCTTTACTCGTAGAAAGTTACGAGCACTAAGATATAAAATCAATTGTGGCGATGTTACATGTTATGAAATAAACCCTGGAATCAGTAAAACTGAAGTTACCTTTCTGAAATAAATATTTGATCTTAAATGGTCCAAATAATTTAAAAAAAGGAAGTGAGATATTAATTGTTATTGAATAATTTTATTATGTTTTAAACTTAAAAGACCAGACAAGAGAATATGTACCCTGTGATGTCCATTAAGGGCTACTGGTTCTTCAATGTCACTGACAGTTTATACTTAGATTGGTGTGACCGTTTGTTATGCAGGATGTGATTCCTTATTTCCTGTGTAGGTATGGTTGCCAGGTGGTTGTGAAGTGCTATTTTTAGATGGGAGCCTGACAAAACATCCCATGGATAAAGCCTCCCATCTTATTTTTGAGTGTCCAAATGATCTTGGATGTTTAATCCATCATTTTAAAATGATCTGGGATGTTTTGTCCACCCTGTCCAAATGGTGTAAGCCATTTTGTCCACCTAGTCAAAAAAGACATGGTAGGCGTTGTCCATGGGAGATTTTATCTGACATTCTATTTAGATAGATGTGTTATGTATGAATGCAGGATGTAATCCTTATTTCCCATGCAGGTATGGTTGCCAGGTGGTTGTGAAGCTGGACATGTTGCCCAATCATCTGAACGAGTGTGAGTTCAATCCAAAGAAACCAGTCCACTGTGAGCTAGGGTGCGGACTGGTTGTACCCAAAGATGAACTCAAGGTAAGTTGTGGGGGAAAGTGATTTATGGGTTATCGCATAGAATCAGGAAGGGGTTAGCAATGGTGTTCGTATTTTGCGCTAACACTTGACTGATTGTCAGTTCAATTCCAAGAAACCAGTCTACTGTGAGCTAGTGTGGAATGGTTGTACCAAAAGATGATCTCTTAAGTACTAGTAGGTACAGTAAAACTGCAGTCGTTCGAACAAGCGGTCGTTCGAGAACCGGCGTTCCCTCGAGGTCGTAGATTGGTCCCGAACTTTTTTCCTTTTATTTTCATATGAAATATACCTACGCTGCATCGAAACCTAATTATGTCGAGGAGTCGAGCAATATTCTCGGTCCCAAGTACACTAATCATGCACAAAACCTCATGGCTCCCTCGAGGTCATAATTTCAAACTTTTTCCCGAACGCTTGTTCCACAATAAACAAACAATCGCTAGGTATAAAAAAATTCGCAAGTTATAAAAATTGCAATGACAGTTGAAAGGCCATTGATAAGGTGTGAAAAACCGTTTAACAAGTTGTTAACGCATGACCGATATTAGTTTATATGGGCATTTTAGAAGATACATACTAGGTCGTTTTCGATAATAACTAGGTATAATTATGAGAAGTTAATGACAAGAAGTTAATTGTGAGAAATGTAAATGAGTAATAAAAATATGAATAAACACCAGTGTATGAAATTCGGCTTTGAATCCACTAGCCCATTCGGGCTACCAGATAGGAAATTTCACTAGCCCGAAACCAATTTCACTAGCCCGAAACCAATTTCACTAGCCCAAACTTAAACACTTAAAAGTATCACTCGTTCGGAATATTTTTTGGAAGTTTAAATACGATTCCGCAACGATTCTGAATATATAAACAAGCACGCTGATACAGTTTCAATAAATGCTCCACAATCTGAACAATGCGTCAATAATAAATTATAGTCATACATATATTAGTGTAGTCATCAAAAGTTCAGTAACTAATAAAGTTTTCAAAAAGGTAATACGAGAAAAATATTTCCTGAACATATCTTTTATTTAATGGAAAGAGTTATGCATGTACTATAAGTTCTGTTATCCAATGCATCCTTGTCAAATCCGATATGCACCAGCGATTGTGCAATGACATTTTTCTCTTTTCAACTTTCAGTTTCACTTTCAAGTTTCAGAAGTAACAACAAAAATATATCGATGTTTATATTGCCAATATTCCTATAATTGTTCTTTAAAAATTAATGGCAAAGCTATTTAAAGGTATAAAATAGAACCTTACTGTACTGTACACAGACAACGAGTTAACTGTATATCCGACAGTTCTCCTTTCACTTTGATTAAATTTGTCAGGAAGTAAGCGAGCACCTGTTTTCTCCGCATTTAAGACAACTTTTGTAGAATGATTATGTTCTGTTCGCATTAAAAACTTAAATATCTTTCTTTTTATATTAGCTAATAAATAAAATATATTTAAATGAAATAAATAAAATATCAATGTTGATATTGCTATTTTAGCATTGTCAATTTTCATAGCCATCGTTGTCGTCGAAAACTGCCGACTTTATCGGTTAATTTACATAATGGGCGGAGTTAATGACGTCATAGAGTTTGACTGCTGCTAATAGACACAGTTACTGGTTAGAAACTGATCGATAATTACTTGTCACTTCGGGCGTTAATGAATTTTGGCATGTGTTTATATTTATTGATTAAATAAACAAACATTGAGCACATGGCTTGAGCCCTGAATGTAAATTTCAGCGAATCCGACTTCGCCGTTGTCAAGGCGACTTAATCGCTCCAGTCGCCTTGAAGGACGCATTCTTGAATAATAAGGCTTTGCGTATAAAAAACATGATGCGTAACGCGTTTAATTGGCAGGTTTTTTTAAATAACCTAAGGAAAAAACGGTAGCCCGGTCGGGCTAGTTTCTGTGGAAAATCGGTAGCCCCAGCTGAAATTTGGTAGCCTCGGGCTATCGGGCTACCGTGAATTTCGAACACTGAAACACTACGGTATTGATCCAACATCGGAATCTTCAAAAAGAATTCCTTTTTGAAACTTTGCTTTGCAATATGGCCATTTTGTAAAAAAAATTGATTTATTGATATTTCTTTTAATTTTTTTACATATAGTATACATATAGTAATCGACAGCCTTTGAACATAATGAGCGATTTCCACAACGCAACACATAATCGGTGTCTTAGTAAACAGACTACTTCATGCTTGAAATACACTGAAACATATTTCATAACAGACTGGATAATTTAAAATCGGGTTGTTCGAAACATCGGTTCCCTCGAGGTTTAGGCTCGGTCCCCGGCGACCTCGAGCGATCACAGTTTTACTGTACTATGTTTTGTGGGGAAGGAGTGTAGTATGATTGGGCTTTACATCGGCCTATAACAACTGTGAATGCAACCATAAGAAACCAGTCAACTGCATGCTTGGGGTGATGACTGGTTGTACCCAAATATTGACCGAAAGTAGATCACCAGGAGTATAGTTATGGTTAGGATAGCTGTGGTTTATAGCCTTAGTGGTTATGTATTCATATGTTTATTTATCACTTGGAGTTTGGCTCTTTGATTAACTCAATGAATATGTTTATGAGATGCAAAGGATTTGGAGTAGGGGTCTCAGTGTATTTTTTAAGGTAATATAAACAATATATAAAAAAAATATCATGCTAACATTTTGTTCCTTAGAATTTTGTATCTAAATGTTTTAGCCTTATGCCTTCTTTAATACTAAGATAGAAAACAATCATAGAAAGGAAGTGACTTGAATGTCATACACTGTTGAATGACGCTACATCGTTAAGCGACAAAACAAATGATTGTGATAGAAACAGAAATATGATATAGATGCATACACATGAACATAAAAGTATTATGGATCACAAGTGATGCAATATATATATTATTAAATATATATTTTTACTGGAATTCCATTCTTGTTTATAAACATATAATTTGCTCATCTGTATTTATGTTTTTTAACTTTTAAGCAAAGATTGTTTCAATAAGTAAATATTATCTTATCAATATTTCAATTCAAGGACCACAACTGTGTGCGGGAGTTACGCAACTTGGTTCAACAACAGAACCAGAAGATGGTCGAGATGCAGACGGAAATAGCCGAGCACAAACTGCAGATCAATGAGCAGAAGAGGGAGCTACAACTTTTAAAGGTAAGTGTGATCTTTGAAGGGACTCGAGTTATTGTACATCGAAAAACTATGGTGTAATGTGAATAAACTGCTCGTTACATTGGTAAAATATTGTTAAATGTTTAATTAATGAAAATATTGACAGAAAAAAATCATTTTGTCTAAAGGCCTTATTAACACTTTAAAGACAAAAAATCCTTCATTTTGCCGAAAGCGTTTATAATGTTATACATTTGAGATTGGAGTAACTTAGGTTGGAATGTACAAATTTCTGCTCAAATAAGTTGCTATCAGTTTTTTTTTTTTCATGTTTGATCATAGTAATACCAGTAAATATAATAACTCAATTTGAACACACACAAAAAAACGTCTATAGATGAAAAAGCTGTTCACACGTCTATTGTTAATTTCCATTAGTGATGTTTTTTCAAAGCCCTGGTCCCAATATCAAGTAAATACTCAACATCAGTCTCAACTCATTTGACTTGAGTATGTTTGTGATTTGGGGGCCTGGTGTCATTTGCATCGCCATTGTGCACAAACTGTAACCTTGGCATTAACTAAAAAAACCTTACAAGATATTCAAAATGAAACTTGGCACATATGTTCACAGAGACAACTAACACGCATTTATAGCAAGGGGCATAACTGTGGCTGCGGTAGTTGTTGAGTTATGCCCCTTGTTTGACTGAGGCGAAAGGAACAGTTGACTGTATGTATACCCTCCATGACATTCTTGCTTTGATCAAATAATGCATTATTGGTTCTTTTGATGTTTTTAGGAGTACATGCGTTCCATGCGTGTGTCCAACCCTCGAATGAGAGAGATACAGACAGAGATGGAACAGTCGGACATTGTCAGGTACACCAGGATAGTTTAACAAAATATACGACATATACAGGATCTAGCTTTAGAGAGAAATTTTTAGCGCCTAACTTTCACAATATGTGATTTGAGAAATAACACGAAGCCTATGTAAATAAAATATACTAAATTAAACATTACTGTTAGATAGGAAAAAAATGTAAACAAAATATATGCTGTCAGCATTTTTAACTTGTCTGTTTTTCAAAAATAATAACGAGGTATTGACTTAGCTTTGATGTCATTATCTGTAGTGTTGTGCAAAACTTTTAACTTTGGTCACAACACATACGCAAAGCAACTCTGGCTTTAATGATTGTCCAGTTATGCTCCTTGTTGATTGTCCAGTTATGCTCCTTGTTGATTGTCCAGTTATGCTCCTTGTTGATTGTCCAGTTATGCTCCTTGTTTGACTGAAAAAAAACGAATGGACAACCATTGTATTAAGCACTTGTATTAATGCATGTGTATGATGCCTGATCATTGAAAGAAGCAACAGCTCTTATTCATAAATCAGGTGTATAGCCTTACCATAGGCCTTGTAGGCTGCGGCCTGCACTCGCTTTCTTAAAAATTGATCACATAAAGATGCCAGATAAAAAGGATTTTGCTTCTAAAATAAAACTTATAGAAGTAAGTGTATCTGGTACTTGTGCCAGTATGAAAGGTATGCCAAAATGAACCTCCAACAAACGGGCTGAAAAAAAATCCAGGGTCATGCCCTCTAACCCGCATAGAAAGCGGCCTTAACATCCTTTTTAGTCAAACTGTTCCCTTGAAGATCTTATTAACATAACTTTTGGTCAGTCCTTTTGCGTTTTACCACACTCTGAAGTATTTGATTGATAATGTTATAGAAGTGGTACTGGACATTGAGACATCCATGGCTTAGATATATCATTAAAATCATTTTATCATTAATTGCACTCTGGAGCTTTAGACAAATTTATATTCACTTACTATTAGGGATGCATATGAATATTTGAATATTTTCTATGGGGAATTTCAGAGACTAATTTTTTGGGAAATCAGAGTCTTTCACACGTGACGGCTATAACAAAGAAGGGCAAAAAAGCCCTGGCTATAACTATAGCGAATATTATATTCATTTTGGTAATGGAATTTTCGTTTGAAAAAATTACCAAATATTTAAATGTCAATTTTGCCATTCATTTACATCCCTACTTACTATACTATTCATTGGCAGATGGACGAACAGCTTACAAACAGCACGTGTAACACGGTGGGGCGGCATGATCTCCACTCCAGACGCTGTGCTACAAGCGGTGATCAAGCGCTCCCTAATTGACAGCGGATGCCCCTCCCACATTGTTAACGATCTCATGGAGAACGCCCATGAGAGACGGTGGCCGGCTGGACTGGCCACGCTTGAAACAAGGCAGATTAACAGGCGCCAGTACGAGAACTACGTCACCAAGAGAATACCAGGTAGGTGCAGTAAAATAAGTCTGTTTTAAGCAGGTTTTGTTTTTTTGTTATTGGGGAAAATGAGCCGCATCGCGCGATTTTCGGCCTTCAGACATATATTTGCTATTGCAATGTTTTAAGGTATTTGAATTAAATGACATTTCAGGAAGTAATTCTGAAAATTTCATAATGATATCACTTAAATTGCGTAAGATACATGTTTAGAAGTGAGACCATGTATTGCGCATTTTCAATACTAAATTTGACGTCATTCACATGACGTCGTTACGAAAGAACATTATTCAAATGACGTGCAAAATTAACGTATCAATTTTACAACTAGCTTATAATTTAAATTATTTTCTTAACACAGAATCTTTAAAGAACATAAATTTAGAAAGAAATGATGATTCATTTTTGTATCTTTAATACATTGTGCCGATCTAAACAGAGACTATGAATGCAGTCAAAATCCATGGTTGCTATGGAAACATGAGTAAACCAAGCTTATACATCATCCAGAAAAAGATGCACCAATGACAAACCTTTAAAAGAAGGAATATTTGAAGAAATTGATATACATAGAAGAAATCAGTATTTTGGGAATTTTTTATTAATGATTATTTCATTTGTAATGATTATTTCATTTGTAATAATTATATTTGAAGGCCCAAATTCGCGCGATGCAGCTCAAATGATCTCTACCCTTAGAATGGGAATTTTTGCATTGTGTTTCACTAAATTGAGATTTTTTTATAAACACTAATTATGTAGGTTAGATAACTCAAATTCTCTATGTAACCATTTATTTGTGAGCCTTTATAGCTTTTTTGAAGGATTTTCGATAGGAAATTTGATTTTGGATAGGAAATATGATTTCGGATAGGAAATTTTATTCAACATTTGGAAAAAAAGTTGTTGTTTTTTATGCCCGTTTTAAAACACCCTAGATATATTATACTTTTACCTGCGGTGGTCAGATGGGCGGGTGGTGCCAAGTATGTTGTCTGCTTAATAGTTTAGAAATCTTGTCCAATCACCACCAAATTTGGTCAGAATGTGTATTGGCCTAATTTCTTGGTCAAGTCTGATAACCAGCCATATCGCTCTAGTCACTTGAGAGTTATCACCCTTTAACTATAGAAATTTCCCCATATTTGTCTTGTCCGCTTAATAACTTTAAAAGCCTTTGTCCATTCACCACTTAATTTAATCAGAATGTCTTGGACCTCGATAACAAGCCATATTGCTGTAGTCACTCAAGAGTGTTTGCCCTTTTATTAAAGATATTACCTCAAATCAGTCTTGTCCCAATAAGAAATTTTCAAGCCTTGTCAGGTCATCACCAAATTTAGTCAGAATGTGTATGGACATAATATCTTAGACATGTTCTGTAACCAGCCATATTGCTCTCGTTAGTCAAGAGTTTTAACCCTGTAATTATAGAATTTGCCTCAAATCCGTCTTGTCCGATCAATATCTTATGAAACTTTTATCCAATTATCACCAGATTTGGTCAGAATGTGTATGAAAGAAGTATCTCAGACAACTGGCCGAGTCATTTGAGAGTTTTGGCCCTGTAATTATAGAAATTAACTGAAATAGGTTTTATCTGATTAATTACTTACAAAGCCATTTCCAATCATTTTAAATTTGGTCTGAATGTGTATGGGCAGAATATCTTGGTCGGGTTTAATAACCAGCCATACCCCTCAGTCACTACAGAGTTATGACCCTTAAATTGGCAAAAACTGTCTTCAAAGTGTTTGCTCTCTAAATTTGGCTAAATTTACAACCACTTATCACCAAACTTAGCGTTCCAAAATTACGATGGACATATTTTGTGGCAGTTAGAAAGAATCAAGAATTGATCACAATATTTTTATTCCACATTGCCAAGTTCTGGGCAGTTGCATGCACTAATGTTCTAATGTCTTGTTTTTAACCTCCGGACAAGATTGCAGTATGGGTAATGAGTACATAGAATCAAAACTTAATAATGGGTTTTGTCATAAGTTTGGCTTATGGTATCAAGCAGTGGGTAGTTACATGCATGGATGTAATCTATTTATATGAGTGTTAGGATTCCTGGTATCAGTTCCAGTTTGACTCTCAATAATCTGTGCCACTCAAGTAACCAATTATCGAAAGAACAATCAGTTTTGACAATACCTTAATTGTAGTTTTATTTTTGTACAATAATTCGTATAATCAGAAGCTGTGCTTACTATGAAGTTATGTAGTGTTGTTGTTGCTTTCGGCCAATAATGATGGGAAAGAAGAAATACAATTCGCAGGTTGAATTGATCTATTTAATTATGACATATGTACAGTAACTTGAAAACTACTTGATGGAATTTCATAAAACTCATACAATGATAAATCATAATGAGAGGCAGCGTTCGGGCATATTAATCACCTTCAGTGATAGCTCTAGTTACGACTATAATAAATTCAAGTGATTGTCATTGATTTCAGGCCCAACCGATCAATTTTCGATTAAAATTGATCATCGGAACATCACTTATTAATATCTTGTATTAAATCTCCAGGCAAGGAGGCGGTTGTGGTGACTTATACAGAGAATCAACACATGCCGGCAGACTTAATTGTGGAGCCAGGGCTGGTCATGATATTTGCCTACAACTTTCAATAATACAAATGTAGGCAGTTAGATTTGCCGATTATAGGCAGGGGTGAGAATTTTCAGTGGAGTTGCTTGGCAAGTTTTAGAAGTTAATGTGTTTATCTGAGGAGAAAATAATTTGGGGTAGGGGTGGGTACACACATGGAAATGTTTGATGGAAATGACGGTAAAATTCAACAATCAATAAAATTTATACTGTTGTGCTAACAGTCACTCTTAACAATTAGATAAACATATGTTTAAATGCAATCTTAGGGCTTTAAAATGCTACCGTGGAGACCCACTCTGCCCCAGACCTGCCAAGGGGCCAACCTCGACCCTAGTGTAATTTTCAGCATTTTTTTATTTCAGCCATTCTCACCCCTGTAAATGTATGATTATCTTACAATATGCATATTAATTGTGTATTTTGGGCTCACGGCCTTTATTGCAGATAAACATGTATTGTATTGTATTGTATTGTATATTTATTCTACAGGAAAGCAAGCGGTAGTGGTGACGAATATAGAGAATCAACACATGCCGGAAGATTTGATAATGGAGCCTGGGCTTGTCATGATCTTTGCACACGGTGTGGAGTAGAACGCACTTTCACATATTGGTAAGGAATCGACCCTTCTGCAAATGTTCTTCTATGTGAGCCAATGACCCTAGAACTTATCTACGATGGAAACAAATGTTTTTACTGAAATTAAGTCAATGTGTTCTCGTTTATTTAATGTACCGCAAATGTCTGTGTCAAGGATGCACTCATAGATAGGTCGCAGGCCAAAAAATATGCATGAAAATTTGAGAGAAAAACTTAAAACCTTGAATACCATGGAAAGGATGCAGAGAAAATTGTCAAATCAGAAAGCCACGATGTTTGTTTACAGTGCCCTTTATTTTTTTATTGGTCGTGAAAATGGCAATGGTTATTGTAAACCCTGTCATATTACATACGAAAGCTAAGTATGTTATTTTTGTGTTTGAACATGTCAGCACCTTCAGCAAAGTATTAAGAATATGTCAAAGAGTGAAAAAAACAATCCTATCATTGAATTAGTTTGTACTACTCATATTGTACTCTACTTAAATGCAGACAGAGTTTTCACATCTTCACACATTGAAAACAACATTGACAGTGCACAATAGTGCTACGGTACTTAACAGTATGCATGCTATAAAGTGCGACCTATACACAAACATTTATGGTACATGTAAAATAAAGTATTTTTATTTGCTAATTTTTCAATCAGTATTGTTGTGCAAATTGTCAGAGCCTTGATTTCATAAATGTTATAGAAAAAAAAATGTAGTCATGAAATTATATTAATATGAAAGTTGGTGCACATGTTCATAACGACAATGCACAAATGTGTATGAAATTTCCACCACTCATAATAAAACGCTATAACTTATGGCCCTTGGTCAAATTGATAACATTTGAAGACTACAAAGATTCCATTCAGAGAAATGAACAAGTGCTGGTATCAAAAAAAAAAAATCATTGATAATTCATGTGCTGTGCTCTTGTTGATAACTAGGACATTATCAGTGTTTCATTTCCACAATCTTCAAAAACATTATTCTTGTCTTTTCAGGACCAAACACAAAATGTTGGTGGCATCATTTCTTAAGACCAATTATAGTGTGGATGTTTTGTACAGCATAATATGTCAACTTATAATGACCCATTTCAAGTGCGGACATTTTGTACAGCAGAATATGCCGGCTAAAAATGATCCATTTCAAGTGCAGACATTTTGTACAGCAGAATATGCCGGCTAAAAATGATCCATTTCAAGTGCAGACATTTTGTACAGCAGAATATGCCGGCTAAAAATGATCCATTTCAAGTGTGGACATTTTGTACAGCAGAATATGCCGGCTAAAAATGATCCATTTCAAGTGCGGACATTTTGTACAGCAGAATATGCCGGCTAAAAATGATCCATTTCAAGTGTGGACATTTTGTACAGAATTATTTTTTCGCTTATTTATCATGATCATTAGAATTGTGGACATTTTGTACAGTAGGATATTTCGGCCAATCACACTATACTCTATCTGTGATGTAGCAACGCTAGTGGCTGATGAGTGCTTGTGACTGAAGTTGTGTGATGTCGTCAGACAGGGGGGGCACCTCATATTGTTTATAATACTGATGACACTGTTCTATCTGATTTGATGACAAAATAAGGAACTTTGTTTAATAAAGAATTACTGTATTATACTGTGTTTTCTCCTATACACAGTATAATACAGAAATGCAAAAAATCGACAGTCTTAAGTGTAAGTTTCATCTAGTTATAAGTAAAAAGAGTAATTGATTGCATTTTATCTTTATAAAGATTTTTTCATCTGGAGGTTTATAAAGCTTGGTTGATGACTGTGACTGTCAGGCTACAGAATGTGGAAATGGCTTTTATGAATAAAAGACTAAGCTAATGTAACAGTTTTGGTCATAAATACTGGTTGTGTTGAAACTTGGCTCCAACAACTTCAACAGCAGTGGTTGATATTAACAAAAGCCCACAAGCCCTGCACTGGTTAAATGACTTTCAGAGTGCTAAAATTGAAAAATTTATGTACAATGTAGCAGGGCTTGTTTGAAAAATTGATGCCAAGCAATAGTGTAAGAATTTGGGCCTGTTCATCCAAGACTAATTTCGATGACTGCACCAGTGTTCTTGTTGAATAAAATGGTAATTTAAAATCAGTCATGCATATGGTTAACATTGTCTTACTATCATGCATATGGTTAACATTGTCTTACTATCATGCATATGGTTAACATTATCTTACTATCATGCATATGGTTAACATTATCTTACTATCATGCATATGGTTAACATTGTCTTACTATCATGCATACATGTACAGTTGGATTGAAAAGCATTATAACAACTATCTTGAAGTATTTGTGTAACATGCATTTGTTTATTAAGTTTCCAAATTTTTATTTTTTTGTCCAAATGAAATATAAAGATTCGTTGAATGAAAATCTTTCCTTGTATTTTAAAGACTGAGTGTTATAAATTGTTTAATTATTAAATTGACATTACTTCAATGTGCAATGATTGAAATAGTAGCAATGTCCATCTCAGGAAAAACCGTTACATGTACAGGGTTTGACGTTAACTTTTTTGAGAGCTGGACCAGTGACTGAGTAATTTTGAAAGCCTACTAGAACTGACCTTAACTGAACTAGACCAAAATGTAAAATTTGAAACATGGTAAAAAGAACATGGAACCTAAATGTATTGAGTGCTTTGTTAATTCTGTACATTGACATGGTTAACATAGTTCATGTGCTTTGTTAATTCTGTACATTGACATGGTTAACATAGTTTATTTGCTTTGTTTATTCTGTACATTGAAATGGTTAACATAGTTCATGTGCTTTGTTTATTCTGTACATTGACATGATTAACATAGTTCATTTGCTTTGTCAATTCTGTACATTGACATGGTTAACATAGTTCATGTGCTTTGTCAATTCTGTACATTGACATGTTTAACATAGTTCATGTGCTTTGTCAATTATGTACATTGACATGGTTAACATAGTTCATGTGCTTTGTCAATTATGTACATTGACATGGTTAACATAGTTCATGTGCTTTGTTAATTATGTACATTAACATGGTTATCATAGTTTATGTGTGTTTTGATGGTGTACAATGACCTTATTAACATAGTTAAAGTGCATTGTTAATGCTGTACTTGACATGGTTAACATAGTTCATGTGCTTTGTCAATTATGTACATTGACATGGTTAACATAGTTCATGTGCTTTGTTAATTATGTACATTAACATGGTTATCATAGTTTATGTGTGTTTTGATGGTGTACAATGACCTTATTAACATAGTTAAAGTGCATTGTTAATGCTGTACTTGACATGGTTAACATAGTTTATGGGCTTTGTTAACTGTGAGCATGTACGATGTTTACTTTATTTGGGATTATTGGCGTAGATATTTACAAAAACAATGCTTTGTTTTTCCTCTTACATTTATTTGATAACATCCAATATTTTTTATAACATTTTGGACAATTTTGTATGTAGACAAGGGTATGCCATGTGTTTATACTGGTACATGTATTTGACATTTGTGTAACGGCCTATATTTCTTCTATCCTTAGACAAGGTTCAAATTCCTTACAATAAACAGATCTTCTTGGTTTTGAATGTGTAAAAAATTGTTTAAACAATATTATATTGTTTACTTTATTGGGAGAATATATCACTGTTCATAGTTCTGTGAGTTGTGTATCGAATTGTTATAAAATAGCATTTTCGGAACATACTACATTCATATTGTTTAGGCTGTATCTGTGAATTTGCTTGATATTGTGTTTAAAAAGTGCTGTTTAAATGGATTGTTGTATGTTGTCCCCTAAATGTGATATGTACATAGCTTATGTAAAAAAAGGTATTGTTTAATTTTGCATTGTGTGTGTATACAGAAAATTCACACATTTTTTGCTCTTTTTTTTCTAAGAAAAAAAGTTGAGGCATTGTAATAGCCTCCTGGTGTTGTAGTTCAAAATTCGTAATCTTAAACCTAGGCCACAGCTCAAGAACGTTCAAGATACATGAAACTTGGTACACATGTTTGTCAGAGACCATGTTTGATGACATGAGTTAAAACCTTAATGATTAAGAATGGGTGGAGTTAGCTTAGTGAACAAGCCCTTCTTAATCATTAAGATTTTATTTCAGGTCATCTGACTTAGAATACAACCTCATTCACTGACACATTGTCAACGCAAAACCTGATGCAGTAATTGAGTTTGGCGGACCTTTAAACACCCGTGAAAGTCATAATTCTTAATGATTAAGCCTAGTACTTGATAATTACCTATCTGCAATTTCATTGGCTGTAAATGGAGGTTTTATTCTAAACACATATGTTCAGCAAGGCCCACAACACTAGCTTTAATAATTATTGAGTTATACCCCCTGTTTGACTGAAGACAAAAAACAGACAAGCATTTGCATACAATCTGTGGCTTGTGCATTGGTGACATACCTGTTATAGGCATATATAGTCGAACCTCGTTGGCTCCAACTCCCTTGAGACCGGTGAAAATACCTCCAGCTTGCTAAAATTGGAGCTAAGCGGGAAATATGAATGCTTACCAGTACCTTCAGTTTAAAGCAATTGGTCCGTTACATCCGGTTCGAGCCAATGAGGAATTTGAGCCAAGCGAGTTTTAGCCAACAACAGGGTTCAACTGTACTTATCTATTCAAACATATATGTAATGATTTAAACATGTATGCAATGATCCATTGTAAATGTATACTATGGCATTAGTTATTAATTTTTGAATGCTGCATTAAATCGTAGTTTATTACAATATGTTACATTTTGATCCATTTTCATGGCTTGGTTTGAGCACTTGAAACAAGGCAGTCAAACTGCTGATTTTCATTGAAAGTTCACATTTCCAAATTTAAGTGTGAACCTTGCTTTTTTGTGATATCCCTTACTTGCATTTGTGATAGGAATCTGAAATACTTTGGAAAGGTTGATTCTGAAAGGTTCATTCTATAGCAGGCAAGAATAAAATTTTCTGTATGATTACAAGATAGATCTCCTGCCTTCTATCACTTTAAACGAATGTCCCTGGTGCTAAATGCAACTAATGGATCTAATTTATCTTTTAATTCATCGGTGATATATTACATCTAAGACATGTGTTTTTGTGTTTTAAAGCTGCACTCTCATATCACTGGTGTGCAGACATTAACGCAAAAATTAACTAATTCTAAGTCCAAAAAAAAAAAGAAAATTGTCAAAACGGCCAATCTGTGAGAGTGCAGCTTTAAAACATGGAAACATCATTGTCACAATCAACCACCTTATACTAAGCAATCTAACAGAATAAACCTTTCAGATGAATGTGCTAGAAAGATTGTGTGTTTTATAGAAACAATGTACTTTGTAAGGGACATGTGATGCTATATATAGATAAAAGGACCTTCAGTTTTGATATAAATATGAAATTGTATATAGGACCATGTAAATTCATATTATTTATGTTGTACTAATCAAAATATTTGTTATGTTAACATGTTAACAAACTACAATGAATGACATTTGTACATCATTGTTACGTATTAACACAATACAATGCATCAAATTGTACATTATAGTTTTCATCGTTTTTGCAAGATATGAAATGGACAGATTTTTATTGTTCATTCAGAAGGGAATCATTTCAATCAGAGACAAACATTTATGTTGTGGTACATATATGAATGTCTCTGGTTAATTTTTGATACATTTATTTAGTCATTATGTTCCTGTCATATCATGATTAATTTTAAAGGTAAATGTCGGTGAATCCTTTTTCAATGGAAATCTTCAAACGTTCTTGGATAAACCTTAAAGAGTATTGATGTTAAGATTTCTGTAAAAAAAATTTTTTCGAAACTTAAAAAACAAATATAACACCCATACTCACATTTTCTTGATTGTGTGAATATGTTAAGGCCAATATAAATAAATTGCTAGATTTTCATACAATTTTTTTTTTTAATGGGGGTGGGCATTTCAAATGGGGGCATTTTATTTTTTAGATAATTATTTCACCATTGAATATGTGCTTATGCTCTTTCTTATTGCATAAGGGACCATATACTTGTTTGTGTAGATGAGGCGCAAACACGATCATAACAATTCTCCTTTTTTACATGTGAATGATTACATCATGGTATGAATAAAAGCTGATCCTGGACAGAACCGATATGCAAATACAAAACTCAGTTCTATATTTTTTATTTGATTCAATGAAATTTAAGAAGTGGCGGAAAAAAGAGGGGCGGGTGGGGTTGAAAATCTAGCAATTAATTTATAGTCCGCTAATGTATAATCTTGTTAAAATCTTGACCTTAGGTCAATAACAGCTGTATGGGGCACAGATTTTTTTTCTTGAGAACTTTCTTAAATGTAGATAGAATTGTTTATTGTGTTACATTTATTACAAATCATTGTTTCAGCCGAGTTGTGGTAGTGTACATAGTTATACAGCTTGTTGCTTTCATAATAAAACTTCAAACTAAACTTGCGTTATTGTATTTTTGATTATAAATACTGCAAAGATCCAATCAATGTGGAAATATGTGTGAATGTGTTAAAATTAGTTAATGATAATTTAAATACTACCCACATTTTAAGCCAATGAAATTGAGGATAGGCAATTATTAAGTACAAGACTTACCATTAAGAATTTCACCTTTCGCGGGTGTTTTAAGGTCCGCCTACTGCCCAATACACAATCCCTGTGTCGATTTTGTGTTGTCAATGTATCAGCGAATGAGGTTGTATTTTAAGTCGGTTAGATGACCTGAAGTTATTTCTTAATGATTAAGATGGCTAGTTCGCTACGGTCACTCCACGCATTCTTATCCATTAAGAATTTACTTCATGTCATCTAACTATAATTTACATGTTTAATTTGGGTATATTTTAAAGCAGTCTGATGTTTTCATTTATTTTCGAGTTAAAACGGTCAACAACTCTGCTGTTCATCTGATTTTACGGAATGGAATTACCTCCCTTCGGTTTAAAAGCAATTCAAATGTTTTGAGATGCCCCCTGACGTTTGATCTGTCGTCCATATCACGGTTACAGACGACTTAACCCTAGGGCGATATACGAAACCATACCTAATATGTATTTGTATGATATTAAGTTATTTAACCTCATATTCTAACAGTGGTTACCGAACTTGGCCAGTGTTTTGGGTCATTTTTTTTTCGTGGTTTAAACATTGAAATTGTGAAATAAATGATTAATTATTGACACTTTCATACACATATATATATATACAAGTATGGGGCGGAATTAATTAAATATTTATTTTAATTGTGTAGTGGCTGTGTGTGTGTGTGTATATATAGTATGTAGTTTTGCAATAGTTTAAATATTTTGGTAGGTGGCTATATATCTTTTAATCAGGATTTTATTTTCGAGATTAACATTCCAAAAGGAGACCGGATTTAACCAATAGTGCTGCATTTGGAGACAGGAGTCGCAGGTTAGTTAAATTAATGACTTAAAACATTTTGGTTTAAATATTTTAGTGGCATAATGAGCGAGAATTTACTAACAGACTATTTAATATGCTTAATCTTTATATGGTATATCCTACGTTATGGCAATATTTTGTTTTAATGAGGTTGTTTTAATGAGGTATAGGTGAATTCATACATGCACACGAAGAAGTTCGGGTTCTTGAACATGTATCAATGTTGAAGTAAAATCTACTTAAACAGTATGTATCAATGTTGACGCTCTTCAAAAACACTTACATCAATATTGAGAAAAACAGGTACTTTTAACATGTTACAATGTTGACGTGAATGCTACTTAATAATTAAAGAGGCAGGCACTTATATATACATATGTGCTACTTTAACATGTTTCAATGTTGACGACGAAGTTTCTTAAACATGTTAACATTATTAATGTTGACCAAAAACCTACATTACAGGTTGAGTAAGAGGCTGCTTAAACAAGCATCAATGTTGGAAAGTCGTTACATGTACTAAATACTGACCATTCAAATGGCGCTTTAAAGAACATCGTTTCTTCTAAAAATGTATATAAAAGTATAAATGTTAAGATATAATGAATAAATGCTATAATCCTATAACAATATACAGAATTGAGGAAATCATTTATTTTAAGGAAATAATGTTTAAGGATCATTTTCAGTTTAAAAGGACTTCCTGTTACGCCCAAGAAAAATACAACAATAATAAATGTATTATTAAATAATTGTGATATAAATACCATTGTAGATCGATTAGATAAAAGTCACATGTTTTCAGATATCTATGCGGTCAAAACTATCATATATGCATATCACTTGCCAATGACTAATTCGTCAACGCCTGAAATACTATCGATGTTTACATATACGAAAGTGAGTAATCTGATGATTTTATTATTGAATGTTTGATACGAGTTTCATGCCTGTTCTCCAGCCATATGGGCACACAGTCACTTCTTGCTCTTTTCGTTTGTACTTCAGACAAATTAGTGGTCAGCATCTTTTAAGTGTCCAATGAGAGGGCAGTAAACTTCAAAATTGCCAAAAATCAGCTGTCAGCAGTTATTGACTTTAATCAAGTGAATCGGTTAATATAAATAGTGGCTGGCCCACAAAGTTGGTAGTTTACACAATAGTATGCAGACCACTCAAAAGTTAAAGGTTGTGAGTAGGCCCTCGGCACATCCGCGGCACCCCAGCGTATCATAGCCTGATATATATGATATAGGTAATGATACGCCGGGGTGCCGAGGATGGTACTAACACAAAATAAATGGGGTGTTGTGCATGACTCCGTTACATACTATTGTAAAAACGCATTTCATAAAGACCGTAGTTATAATGTATCTATACAGAGTGATAAAGAAATAGATACAGCATTCTTGCACCGAACATCGTAAAGCAGGGGCGAATCCAGGATTTGACGTTAGAGGGGGCGTAACCTTTTGACTTGCGCCCCTCCCTTAGAACCGAACTTTAGTAGTTCAAGATGATGGCAGGGGGTTTGAGGGATACTTTTCCAAGAAAATATTTTCAATTTCTAGTTCGAAATGGTGCATTATGGCGTATTTTCTAACTTCTCTCCTATATTGAAATAAAGAGTAAAATTTGATAATTTGAGGGGGAGCGGACGTGGGCATCGCCCCGACTGGAACAAACCGCTGGTGTGAAAAGTAAATATTTCTGAAATGCGTGCCGTATGAATATGGAAAGACAATTTTAGACAGTGAAGTTGTAAGGTTATACAAGAGTAGTGGCAAAAATACTTGAGCAGATGTTTCGAATATTTTGAGTTTTTGTTCTCTGCTTTTTTGTACTAGGTACCATAAGAAAAGACAAATTGGGTCATACTGGAATCGCCCATGAGCTTTATTGAACGACGTATGTTTAAATATTTGACTTAGTTATGTTTTTAATGGTTCACCTCTATTCATATTTGTCCAGTTTCATATTTCACAAGGCTAATAATGCCTTATCATCGATGGCGGTATAGCTTCTTTATTAATACGTTAAGAATTGGCACAGTAACAAGGTATTACAGGTCAAAAATGTACCAGTTAAACATCGTGTAAGGTTTAACCTTTTCTATCAGACATCTTTTCAATATAAGACATCAATGCTTATCATAACTATATTCGACATCAAAGAATTCTGAAGAGGGTTTTAAAAATTATCTATCGAAGAACCTTCATTTATAAGCAAGTTTGTGGGTATTAAAATGATGTTCAAACAGAAACGAAATTATTACTTTAAAACTATAACGCCACGGACGGACGGGTACGTGTGCGCAACTATTTAGAATATAATCTGCATTTACAGGCAATGCAATTGCAGATAGGAAATCAGTAAATTCTTTTAAGGCTGTAATATCCTAATTCGTGTCATCTGACTATTACAGCCAATGAGGTTGTATTCTAAGTCATTTAGATGACCTGAATTAAAATCTTAATGATAAAGAAGGGCTCGTTCGCTACGCTCACTCCACCATTTAATCATTAAGATGTTAATTCATGTCATCTAACTATTACTTAGATCTACCTCAACCCCTGTCACAAATAATTTACTATGACAAAGGTTACAGCTACCAGCAGCGCTTTGAACGTACAAGCCTTATCCCTATCGGGTCAACAAATCGATCCCTCATTAATATTTCAGGACGATTCTTGCCAATTAATTACTCATAAAGCCACAGTCAGTATCCAAAGTTTGGCCAAGCAGAGAAAGGCCCGTGCTTCTGCCTGTGTACTGTGTTCCAAAAAACTTAAATCACTTCCAATCTAGTCGGAGCACTCTTTTACACCATTGACAGTGCTACGTTTCCTTCGATGTCATTGGGTCTCAATCAAACCGAGACTGCTGTTGTCACATTTTCCAGTGGATGCATGCCGTACCTTTGAACGATCTCCATTCGGAAGGATCTTGCGTCCAGCATGTTTGCTCCATGTCTTGAGCGCACTGTATTTTAGGAGGGATGAACTTATTCAAGTGGCCGATGATTGACAGCTCTAAAAATCTCAATCCATCAACCTTTTGGAGTGTAAATATCTTGTTTGTAAGGAGTAAATCGTAAATAAATAATAAGCGCTAATGAGCTAATAAAACAGCACGAATGACACGGTGTATCTAAAACGAACAATGGCCGGTTTATTAATTACTAGTGATACATCACATACGTTTAGTGTGTGGCAAATGTGATGTTACTGTTAAGGTAGTATGGAACATTTTAAAGTGATTGTTCTATGGGAAATTGAAAGAAACTATTCAATCAAAAATACAAAGAGAAAGATTGTGTTATAGAATACATGTAGTCTTAAAGAGACTGGCTTAGTTGCAACGGTATTGCAATGCAATTCGCAAAAAAAATGTAATTCGCATTCCCACTCGAATGTACCCGGTGGGGCGGGGAGTGTGTGAGTGTGTGTGTGTGTGGGGGGGGGGGGGGGGTTGCGTTCCTTGTAACATCAAGTGGATCCACCCCTACTCTACGTGTTCTGTTCATTTGTTGTTTGCCTCCTTCATGAGTGAGAATCTGTCCAATTTCCGCCGGCTTATATTTGCAATTTGCAGTTGTTATTTTTTATAATACATTCGGAAAGCTAGCAAGTTATCATTCAAAAAGGAAAAAAAACCCATTAAGTTGTCCGATAGTTTACCAAATTTACATCCCATGACATTTATTGCACATACAATGTAATCGAGGAACAATTTCGCGGTGGCCAAGATCAAGAGCGTCATCTTGATTCAAGTTTGATATTATATAATTGTATACAAAAAAGCAAGTGAACTTCTTAAAAATGGTTGGGAGGTCTTTATAAACAACCCTCCTACCTACCCGCTACCATACTATACTTTTGGATAGGTAACAATAACCAAACATTTTTTATTTGGCCTAAGCGCTGGGCAAGAACACCATTTTCTTTTTCTCTTGTGTCTCTGTAAAATCAGCCCCTGAACAATAGTTTTCTTGGCCTATTAAGCACATGACACTATGTCCATTCTTATATTATTGGGTCTCGCTAGACTTACTGAAGACACACGAAGACGTAAATCCATTATTTTTACTTGTCAACTATTCATATCTAGGTGTCAGTGACGGCTGTATGACTGATTTATGCAATTGTAAACCAGGGGGTGTTTTCATTTTAATTATAATACTGTTGTCTTAGTAGAAAGTAATTAATAATGAGGAGCTACATTGGGTCGATTTTTCAGATCTTTTGTGAAAGTTAACAGCGTTGTTAACATCATTGTTGTTAACTTTAAAGTTCACTGAATGGATACACATGTTATATCCAATATTCCATTAATTTGACTCTTCTGGAACAATCATATCGCAGTGGTTCCTTGCATTTGCAATACACATGGTCTTACAAACCTAGTCGAGCCCTTTTAGCCTAGTGGTGCGATTTGCCTGGCGACAAGTTTTCATAACCGAAGTCGAGCGAGTTGCCTAACAACTAGCCCTTATAACCATAGTCGAGCGAATTGTCTTACGACTAGCCCTTATAACCTCAGTCGAGCGAAGTGTCTTACGAATAGCCCTTATAACCCGAGTTGAGCGAAGTGTCTTACGACCAGCCCTTATAACCCTAGTCGATCGAAGTGCCTTACGACGAGTCCATATAACCCTAGTCAAGCGAGTTGCCTTATGACGAGTCTTTATATCCCTAGTCAAGCGAGGTGCATTACGACGAGTCCTTATAACTCTAGTCGAGCGAGTTGCCTTATGACGAGTCCATATAACCCTAGTCAAGCGAGTTGCCTTATGACCAGTCTTTATATCCCTAGTCAAGCGAGTTGCATTACGACGAGTCCTTATAACTCTAGTCAAGCGAGTTGCCTTATGACGAGTCCTTATAACCCTAGTCGAGCGAGTTGCCTAACGCTGAGCCCTTATAACCCTAGTCGAGCGAGTTGCCTTACGATGAGCCCTTATAAACCCTAGTCGAGCGAGTTGCCTTACGATGAGCCCTTATAACCCTAGTCGAGCGAGTTGCCTTACGATGAGCCCTTATAAACCCTAGTCGAGCGAGTTGCCTAACGATGAGCCCTTATAACCTTATTTGAGCGAGTTACCTCACGATGAGCCCTTATAACCCTAGTCGGGCGAGTGTCCTTATGACGAGCCCTCATAACCCTAGTCGAGCGAGTTGCCTTACGATGAGCCCTTATAACCCTAGTCGAGCGAGTTGCCTTACGATGAGCCCTTATAAACCCTAGTCGAGCGAGTTGCCTAACGATGAGCCCTTATAACCTTATTTGAGCGAGTTACCTCACGATGAGCCCTTATAACCCTAGTCGGGCGAGTGTCCTTATGACGAGCCCTCATAACCCTAGTCGAGCGAGTTGCCTTACGATGAGCCCTTATAACCCTAGTCGAGCGAGTTGCCTTACGATGAGCCCTTATAACCCTAGTCGAGCGAGTTGCCTTACGATGAGCCCTTATAACCCTAGTCGAGCGAGTTGCCTTACGATGAGCCCTTATAACCCTAGTCGAGCGAGTTGCCTAACGATGAGCCCTTATAACCCTAGTCGAGCGAGTTGCCTTACGATGAGCCCTTATAACCCTAATCGAGCGAGTTGCCTAACGCTGAGCCCTTATAACCCTAGTCGAGCGAGTTGCCTAACGATGAGCCCTTATAACCCTAGTCGAGCGAGTTGCCTAACGATGAGCCCTTATAACCCTAGTCGGGCGAGTTGCATAACGCTGAGCCCTTATAACCCTAGTCGAGCGAGTTGCCTAACGCTGAGCCCTTATAACCCTAGTCGAGCGAGTTGCCTATTGACTAGCCCTTATAACCCTAGTCGAGCGAGTTGCCTAA
This sequence comes from Mya arenaria, assembly GCF_026914265.1. Lineage (NCBI taxonomy): Eukaryota > Metazoa > Mollusca > Bivalvia > Myida > Myidae > Mya > Mya arenaria. The sequence continues at coordinate 25,660,469 of NC_069128.1, forward strand.
CGCTGAGCCCTTATAACCCTAGTCGAGCGAGTTGCCTAACGATGAGCCCTTATAACTCTTGTCGAGCGAGTTGCCTTACGATGAGCCCTTATAACCCTAGTCGAGCGAGTTGCCTAACGACGAGCCCTTATAACCCTAGACGGGCGAGTTGCCTAACGATGAGCCCTTATAACCCTAGTCGAGCGAGTTGCCTAACGATAAGCCCTTATAACCCTAGTCGGGCGAGTTGCCTAAAGCTGAGCCCTTATAACCCTAGTCGAGCGAGTTGCCTATTGACAAGCCCTTATAACCCTAGTCGAGCGAGTTGCCTAACGCTGAGCCCTTATAACCCTAGTCGAGCGAGTTGCCTAACGATGAGCCCTTATAACCCTAGTCGAGCGAGTTGCCTTACGATGAGCCCTTATAACCCTAGTCGAGCGAGTTGCCTTACGACGAGCCCTTATAACCCTAGTCGGGCGAGCTGCCTAACGATGAGCCCTTATAACCCTAGTCGAGCGAGTTGCCTTACGACGAGCCCTTATAACCCTAGTCGAAAGAGTTGCCTTCTGATGGGTCCTTATAACCCTAGTCGAGCAAGTTGCCTAACGCTGAGCCCTTATAACCCTAGTCGAGCGAGTTGCCTAACGACTAGCACTTATAACCTTATTTGAGCGAGTTACCTAACGACGAGTCCTTATAATCCTAGTCGAGCGAGTTGCCTTACGACGAGTCCTTAATAACCTAGTTGGGCGAGTGTCATTATGACTAGCCCTTATAACCCTAGTCGAGCCAGTTGCCTTACGAAGAGTCCTTATAACCCTAGCCGAACGTGTTGCCTATTGACTTGCCCTTTTAACCCTAGCCGGGCGAGTGTCCTTATGACTAGCCCTTATAATCTTAGTCGAGCGAAATGCCTTACGACGAGCCCTTATAAACCTAGTCGGGCGAGTGTCCTTATGACTAGCCCTTATAATCTTAGTCGAGCGAGTTGCCTTACGACGAGCCCTTATAAACCTTGTCGGGCGAGTGTCCTTATGACTAGCCCTTATAATCTTAGTCGAGCGAGTTGCCTTACGACGAGCCCTTATAAACCTAGTCGGGCGAGTGTCCTTATGACTAGCCCTTATAATCTTAGCCGAGCGAGTTGTCTTACGACGAGTCCTTGTTACCATAGCCGGGCGAGTGTCCTTATGACTAGCTCTTATAATCTTAGTCGAGCGAGTTGCCTTACGACGAGTCCTTATAAACCTAACCGGGCGAGTGACCTTATGACTAGCCCTTATAATCTTAGTTGAGCGAGTTGCCTTACGACGAGTCCTTGCATTTGATAAAAGTTCATATAACGTATGATCTAAAATCAAAAGGTACGATCAATTCATTCATATTCCATGAGGATGCTTAAAGTATATATTTCTATGTGGTGCTTTTCGCATTCGTCGATACATATTAGATTCATTGACTTATTTGTTTGTACACCGCGATGCATTTAAATAATTCATTGCAGGTTTTCCTTGCCTATATGTATTGAAATCGTTCTCGCCCATCTTACGGAGTATAAAAGCGACATTAATTCAACATGAACTATTGAGTTATCAAAATAAATATTTACTTACATATGGTATTTACTTAAAGGCCGTTAGTAAATGATTAAATTTTAGTTGATGATAGGAGCCATTATTATGAATTAAATGGAAGACCAGGTACACAGTCAGTTGTTTTTTTCTGTGACACAGCGAGGGAAATTCCACAGGAATACTAGGAGCTATTTTATGAGTAGGACAAAACCTAGTTCTGATTATCACTTTTAGAACCGAAATTGCTACTAGAAAATTTGATGAAACATCTAAGACCTGGCCGAAATTTCTCGTAAATTCTTAAGCGTAACAAACTTAAATATCTTATTTCGTTTAGTTAAAGTACTGAAACTGACTGTTCAAAGTAAAACGTGTTTAGTCATGATTTACATAAAGATATATTCATACAAAAGTGTCAGAACTCATTCAAATGACGATGCAACACAAACAAAAAATAGCGTGCTTAGCCTGATCGTGTTATAAGTGACTTAAGATTGTTCGAGAATTTGGGGCAAACTGATGCAACTTAAAATGATACCTTAAGAGTGGTAAACATATATGATGGATGCTATAGTAAGTTTTACTTCGAATATTCGTTTAGTTCTCTTTTTAAGTTCTTCGTTATAGCAAGAAATCCTGCTTCACAAAGTATAAGTGTTCTGCAACTAAATATGGCTCTTATTTATTTGAAGCAATAGTCCTACAAAATTGTAAAACAGCAATGTTATTGATTTTCTTTTTCAATATTTCATGAAGTCAGGGAATGCACAGACGCATTGACGAGCACTCCATTTTTCAGCAGTTGGAGAAAAGGTCTTCTGGTCCATCTTTTCATATTAAAAATTCTCATCTCTGTCCGCAATTTCACCTCTACCTCGTCATGTTTGTATCTACCATGCAAATTGTTAAATAACCATGCTATTTTGTGATTTTGCCAAATATGTAAAATTGCCACCCTTCTGAAAGCTACTGGAGCGAATACTTACGAAAATAGAAAGCATAAACCATACATCATAAATAAGATGAATTTCTTTTTAAAACTGTTTTATGGTTGGTCGATCTTATGGTTATCCGATATCTTTTTAACTCGAAATCCGCGACGAGTAGTGACCGTTTTGCCAATTAGTATTGAGGACAAGCTTTAGAGAAACGGTTTTTCCAGGCACATTTCAGTATAACATTGAAAAGATAGTGCTCGTTAAGCGTTTTGAATGTGTATCTTATCCTGAGAGGACGGGGCTGCTTTTACTGAGGACACCCCCACCCCTCCTCACACACACACCCGTGTCCTACCAATCGTAAAAACTCGGCCATCTCCGGGGCAAGCTTCGGTATAGCTTCTGCTGGTTATAGGCCGAGGTGTTCCGATTAAATAATGTTCAAGTTTATGGTTAATGGCCGAGGTGTTCCGATGTAAACATAACATTAAATTCCGGTTAAATGCTACCATTACAATTTGCAATAGAGATATTACCACTTCAGACACGAGTACCCCATAAAAAAGTGCGTACCAAAATGGTGTGCCAGCCTCCTTAATGAACTATATGACAACCTAAACTACCTATCTTCACCACTTATTGGCATTATAATCCAATATTGTATTTATACGGCCTAGCGTATGTGTGTGCTGAGCTTTGAAATATAAAACGAAATAAATTGATGAAAAAAATATGTATGATGTACGATTATATTTCGATATGATCAGTATTACATTACGGTATAGGGACTCAGTAAAATTATTCAATGAAATATAAATACAAAAGAAAGCCGTCCCTCTGTATAATATTTTTTCTTCCTTTTTACAATATTTGCGATCGAATTTAAATCATATCCTAATATACGCTTTGTCGTTAGTACTAAATGAAGATGTTTCACTTTAGATCACATGTTTTGAACACCGCGAAGTAAGCCATTTAAAATGAAACCTATTTGTCCGTGTGTTTGAACATATTTTTCGTGTGTATGTGTAAACGTACTATGTGCAAACAGCACATACAACAGTGAAAAGGGTAGAATACCAGCAGAGCATTAAAATAGAAATTGAGAATTTGTACTAAAAAGTACAGAGTTGAAACGTAACTGTTTACATGTCCGCTATCGGTGTCTTAAGTAAATAAGACGCAGTTTCATTTGATTTCGTTACCATCCTATGCTTGCATTCCTCCGTATCCAAGCATAATTTCACCCCATGGAGAGGGTAAATTATGTCGGCTTTGTGAATAAGCCGTCGCCCTTAAATTTCAAATCAAAACAGGTATTTTATTGCGTAGAACCACGGGGCCTGGGGTTGACGTTGCCCACCCAGTGTTTTGGGTTGCACCACCTCATTGCCTCCTTCCACTACAAATACCTAAGTAACGCTGAGAGAAAGCAAACGGTACTAGTCTATATTAAAATGGTTGATCTCAACGTATGTTGAACGTATGCTAAACGTAGGTTGAACGTTTGATGAACGTAGGTTGAACGTAGGCTGAACGTATGCTGAACGTAGGTGTTCGTAGGCTGAACGTAGGCTGATCTTAGGTTGAACGTAGGCAGAACGTAGACTGAACGTAGGCTGAACGAATGCTGAACGTATGCTGAACGTATGCTGATCCAGAATCTATTATCATATAACATCATCCGACCCTGAAAAATTGCTACGTCACCGCGTACTTGACGGAGTTTTCATAAAACAGTGCAGTGCCCATTATTGTGTCACCTCATCCCATCCTGTGAAATTCCTATGCCCCCGCGTACTTGAGTGCCAATCATTTATAAGTCGCCTCCATGAGGTCTAAATAAAGTGCATTTCCCTTCAACCCCTCGACCCCAGCATGAAGACAAGAGTTGCCCCCTCTCTGATCAGTTGCTACACCCTTGAGTGAGTTATTCTTGGTCAATCTAATGACGATCACATTCAGAGACCCAATAACAGGGTCAGACTTCAAAGTTGGGCAAACTGGACACCCACGCTGTAAACAGTGACACTTTGATCGATTTCGGAACACCCCTTGTCAAAAAGATGAGCAGTGGTTTGTTGTGCTAACGTGTATCATGTTTATATTCAATGAATAAGTCATCTTACTGTTAGGTTAAACTTTCTATTAGGTGTCATGCATGCTTTCTAAAAACGATTTTATTAACGTATGCGAGTGCATACGCGAAGCTATATTGGCATTCATTTGTGTATTATTATCAATCAGTTCAGCAATAATGTTGAAATTGTTTTAATTAAACGATCACGCACCATCTTTAAAATGCGAAATTGCGCCGTATTTTCATATTTACGTTCGAAAATATATATTGATAAACTCATTTTCCTTAAAGCTTTACTAACGCTTTTTGTCATTAAACATCTATTTTCGACCGTAAATATGAAAAACTGCGATCTGATTATTTTGTCAGCAGTCTTATATCACTGGTCTCCAGACATTTACGAAAAAATGGCTTATTCCAAGACCGTTAAAAATGTTGACAAAACGTTCATCTGAGCGAGTGCAGCTTTAAAGGCGCACACTACAGGTTGATGCCATTTTTCTCTTCAAAATTTAATGCATAACCATGACTTAAATGAGCACAAAAAGGCATTTGATTTGTGTATACATAAAACATATTAGAGATATGTTGGCGCTTTTTAAACTTGGAAATGTGTGGCCACGTAGCTATTAATTAATATATATTGCTTATAAAGGCTAATACTTTTATCTGTACACTAATTATACGTTTTGTTTGTTTGATCATTTCAGTAAAATGAGTTAAACATGATAATGCATAATATATATATTGCATCATATGAGTTATATATACTTAGACCATGGTCGCTTTAAAGCTGCACTCTCACAGATTGACCGTCAGTTTGGCAACTTTTTATTTTTTGCCATGGAAACCAGTTATATACGACTGCTGACTTTTTTTGCTGAAAAATATAGATCGCAGATTTTTATATTCAAGTTAAAAAATATGTTTTATGCATTTTTCTTAAACCATCATTAATTTTTCGAACAGAAATATGAAAGTCTACGATCTGATTTTTTGTCAGCATTCTTATTGGTTTGCAGATATTTACGCAAAAACTTGCTCTTTCCAAGACAAAAAATAAAAAAAGTTGTAAACATGGTAAATCTGTGAGAGTGCAGCTTTAACCTCTCGATATGACCCTGAAAGAATATACTAAAAAGAAAGTTTAAACAAAATACTACTACCCGTAATTTGAAATAGAATGTACTCATGTAGAACATAAAAAACGATTAATAAACAAATAAATCATAAAATAGCCCTCCCGGAGGCTTATATTCTTTCTGATTATACTGTTTTCAAAGCATTTAAAATCGAGGGGTGAGCACAGCTAAGTTCAAATATGCAAATTGCACGATATTTGTGCTTGATCTAATACTTGTAATAGAAAACCACTCGTGTATTAAACCTTTAAGTTCTTTATCATTGAATAAACAATAGAATATTTAAACGATCGGTGGTATTTAAACATCGATCATTTATTTGTTCCATTTATGAAATTTAGCTCTACTCACTATTGATAATGCAGTGTAAAACCTTAGGAAATGCCACATTTATTATCATAATATGAAGCTGCAATTAATTTCGCGAGATTAAAATCTTCCCGTCAGCATCCAGCTCTGTAGCTGCAGTTTTCTCGAACAACATAACTTCTTTTGAAAATGGTTTATCTCGAAAACAGATAAAAATGTGACTCTTTTGATTTTTGCTCACTTTTGCCGAAAAGCTGATAAAGAATCGCCCGTGTATTTTGAGACTTAAATTTCCCGCTAAAACATCGGAAGCTTGTTAGCCTGCGCATGCGCATACGTGGAAATTATGACAGATCGTATGAGAATGTTTACAAAGTGATTTTACTTGTTTTCAGCTAAAAGATGGGCTCCAAAAGAGATCAGATGACTTTGGAGCAATGTTTCGAGGCTATTAAACAGAAACAGGTAAGGTTTATTCATAACACGTTCGTTTAAACGCACAATTAAACATCAAAGGTACCGGTGTGACACACCTGTCCGTCAACAGTCAATACACAGGTGGGACATGTACATTTTACTTTATCAAAATCTAATCGATGTGGTATTGATATACATGTTTTGTTTTAATGAATGGATTTAAACCAACGTCAGCAAATTAGGAATTGATAAATAAATATACAATAACAGTGAATTTGATGTTAAAAATGATGACCTAGCCGTGATTCTTTAAATCACGTCAACATTATTTCTGTTAGATTTTATTATTATTTGCAAGTTTGATATTTGTTTTTTTAATATATCAGCTGATTAACTATTTAGAATTAAGCTGGCCAGTAACAATAAACATACATGTAATTATGTATGTCTCAGTCGAGCCACAATAATGTGTTAAGGGAACTTTTTTAACATTTGGATATTCATTAAGTTCCTTAAGAGTTGCCAAAACAACAGTTGTTAAAGACTCTGAATAGGCTGTTTATATGGACCAGGCTGGTGTGCTGACTTTTAATGACACAGACTGTTTATACATGTCCTCGTATGTGTATATAATGTTGCCAATAAATATTTATATTCTTCCAACAAAACAAACATCTGTCACAGGCATGATAGTCATCTTACTTATTGTTATACACAGGCCATTAGCCTGCTCCATTTCCTTGTATATATAAAGTTGTAAAAGGGTACGTATTGTATAAAATATTTGGCTGGTTCAAAGTCATCTACTGTCCAAGCTTTCATAACGAAATTGTGAAAATTGCATTTTTAAATGCTATCAGTGTTTCAATTTAAATGGCAATGATGGCTTAGCCAACTCGTTATATAAATAGTCTAGGTAAAATTAGTTGAAGTGGATTAATTACATGTATTGAGATCACTGCGGGCATTGAATTATCTACAAACCTTTTGTACACTACAGTAGTGCTTTATTATTAAACAAATGAATGTCCTTTATTTAAGCCTGAACAGAAAGAGAACCCTTAAACTTGTAAACTGGATTATCAACTCTTGTTTAATAAACTCATTTACATGAAAGAAGATCACAGTTCAGATAATCTGGTGGTTCTCATTTAAACCCAAATTGCCCAAACCCACCTCTGGTCAGTTAGAATCTCCATTCACGGGTTAAAAAGTGATAGACCATTTTACACAATCAGACAATGCTTTGTTGTCGGACAAGATTTAAAGTGTCTGCAGAGTGTCCGGCAAGAAGGTCACTGTGACATTGAGCCTTTTAAAAATATATGGGGTCTGGTAGACAGCATAAAGTCAATATTATTAATAAAGCTTCTGTGCAGCACCTATTAATTTTAAAGAAACTGACTGGTATTATAATCTCCAATGTAACAGGGGCCAATTATTAGATCTCCCTGGCAAATCTGCTTTTTAAATCAGGCAATATTCTTCCAGTTTTAAATGATAACCCTGAAAACTTAACCATGTTATTCAACATAATTTCAAACAGGAAAAATTACACAGTTGAAAATTATTAAGATGCTATTGTATTCACTCAGGCAAGATCATCTAAATTACATTGTGGTTTCACGACATGTATATAAAAATAAAGTGACTATGATTGGACAAATGTGTTATGCTTGCAACAATGTTTTAATAAGTTTGAAGTTCATTAGGAATGCAAATTAGAATACAATTTTCTCTAGTATAAAACATTAAAGCAAAAAACACACTTATTTAAAATGCATTCAGTCGAAATTAAAAAGCCATTAAATTAAATGTATTTTGAACCTAATTTTCACCTCGCTAGGAATGCCTTAAACATTAGCTCTATTGTAAACACTTAAGATTAATTGCTTGCAAATTACGAGTTAGGTACAGATTGATGACCTTTGATTACAGGCTTGCTATGAAACTGGAAGGAGGCTGGTTCAAATAAATGGGTGGTTAACCGACCAAATAAAATATACATGTATGTGTAACTTGGGATTGGCTATTTTTTATGCAATTTTAGGGTGTAGCCTTACTATTTATTTTCATAAATTTGCTGAATGTTTATCAAATTTTCATTAAAGAAGTAAATAAAAATTTGTACCCATTTAACAATAGAATATTATAAATTTAGTTTCACATTTTTGTTCCTCTAACAAATCTTGTATATAGCATTTTTCTTCCTTTGTTATTTTCTTCCTGTGTGTTTGCAGTTTAGGCTACTATAAATCAATTGCAAGATTTTCAACCCTGCCCACCCCCTCTTTTCTCTGCCACCCCTAAGATATATTTGCTTCAAATAAAAATGTTGAAGTAGGGTCTGTTTTTGTGTATCAGTCTGGTTCTCTCCGGGAACGGCATTTATTCATACTTACGGTGTTGATGTATAACGAATGTTAAAAAGGCTAATTGTTACAATCATGCTCGTAGTTTGTCAGGAATTGCATGTTATGGTCCCTTATGCAATAAGAAAGAGCACAAATACATTTGCAACAGTAAAACAGTCATCTGATTTTTTTTTAGAAAATAACAATGTAACTCGAGATCATCGCCCCCATTTATAAAAAATGTATGAAAATCTAGCTACTAATCTACTAATCTATACTGGCATTATCTACACTGCTTGTTTATAGTTCTTCAATAAAAGGAAGTAATTCTTCAGTCATAATCTCTTTTAGTATTTTTTTCCAATATGTGTGGCACTGACGTAACATTAACCTTACAATGAATAAGGTTTGAAAAATTACAATGTATCATTATTATACATAAGTACCAAAATTATGTTTAATGTCAAAATTGGCCATTTTATGTGACATTTATAGCTTGAAAAACACATACAATGATTTATTTACAAGATGATTTTGCCCTTTCTTTTGACCTAGAATGACATGTTATGTTCCGTCATGGCTTATTAGGCTTGATGAGTGTTTTGTGGCAAAAATACTTTGATCCAGATTAAATAAATATATTTAAATAGCTTGCTATCAAAGAAAGAAAAAATAAAGCAAATGTCCAATGAAATCTGCTCCATTCTTACTGTTGATTTTGAATTACTTGCTATGAGTGATCTCCTCTTGTTTATTTCAGAATATATGCAATTTATGATTACTATTCAGTTGATATTTGACATAGAATATACACACTTCTAATATTTTGTTTAAAAGCTTATTAAAACAAATCAAGACCGCATGGACCAGAAGAGAAAAAAGCTCTTCTCTGATTACCTTTTTTCACTAATTATAATCTCCCTTTGCTGGAAAGACTATTTTATCTTGCTGACTGTTATCAGAAACATTGCAATATCATTAAGCAGTGGTATGGTGACACAAGCATGTAATTTCTTTCACAAAAATCTGAAGAATTCATGAGAAACAGACACATAAGCTTGTATCCTTAATTACTTCCCTTTGTTCAACTCCTGATTCTCTCCCTTGCAGACTGCCATCCAGGATGTTCCATTTCCAGACAACCAGCAGGGGATTCAGCAACAACTGGATGCTCTACAGGAGATAACAAAGGACCTGAAACCCCTCAAGAGAAAAGTGGACGAGTTCCGCAAATCTAAGGTACAGTTTGAATGAGATTTTGGGCAAGAATTTAAATTATTCAAGTCCCACAACCACTTAAATGAGTTTCAAACATTAGACTTCAGTCCATTTTTTTAAGTCCCAACAATGAAAGTTAAAATTTATTTCTGAAGTTTGAACATATTTTACATTTGTGAATGAAGTTATATTGACTTAATTTTAAGTTACTCTTGTTGGCACAATGTTGTGGAAGATTGTGTGGTCTTGGTATGTGAGGGAAACCTAAGTACGCTTACCTGCACTGTGCTAACCCAACAACCTTCTTCCATATATTTTAAATTTGATATGGAGTTTTGAGGTTTAGAATTAAAATTATACAAAAGACGCTTAGACCCCGGAAATGACAAAAAGTAAATGTATGTATCCCCTCGATACAGTGTTGGCATATTTTGTGTTATTTCTGAAATATGAAATACCTGTAAAAGCATTCTCATGGCTATAAAATCTCATTGTCCAGGATTAAATGAAGAATTAAAAAATTACAAAACAATTCATTTTAAAAAAATCGAACATCTACACAATTGATATGATCATTTTTTTGCATAATGTTTTTTGCTTGATGTTTTTCAGAAACCTGTTAAAGAAGTACCAGCTTTGGAGACAGAATATGCCTTACTTGAGGTAATATACAATGTCATACATTTAATATTTATGGAGAAATCTCCAGGGGATATTGTTCAGAAAACAAGGGTATTTTGACATTAGCCCAGGGGATTTTGTCCATGAAACAAAGGGATTTTGATATAAGCCAGGGGATTTTTGATGTGTCTCAAAAACTTATCAATATCGCCATTATTATGCCATATTTATGTAAGGCTTTCACTGATAAATACATTTTATTAAAATAAGCAGTTCATTTTAACTGAAAATCACTGTGTTGAGAATAGAATTATGATGTTAGAAAATGTGTAACGGTATTTTACATTGCAATTCATTCTACATTTTTCACCTGCCGGGGGATATGGCATGTATTGATGCAATGTTAATGATGTATCCGTATTAATCCTATATCATGATTCACAATTTAGAAAGAATACTCTGTTTTTTCTGATTTTTTTCTGTAATATGGCAAGATCAACCACTGTGCAACGCTGCAATATCATCATTTGTCTCGATGATACATAATTTATTATCGTAATTATATTTTGCACTGTTGCATACAAACAAACTTGAGAAGATTTAAAAGCTAAATATAAAATACAAATGTGTTAAGAAAAATTGATAAAACATATATTGACTTTTTAAAATGGTATAACGTATTTTCATTGACAAACTAACCAGACCACAGTAGGGCATTCAATGCCATTCAATATTTGTTTTTCAAGTCATCGAATCTAATTGATACTTTTGAAAAACTTTGATAAGGCATTCAAGCCTCATTTGATAGATAAAAATAATTTATATGAAAACTTCTTATGGCTGTGAAAGAGATATGTGTCCGGATTAATACCCATTAAGTCACTATCAATTTTATTGAAAGTTTAAAATAGTCTCTTGCAATGATAACCCATTGACCAGGTAAATTTATAACACTGATAGGGTCACATATTGACAATACTTCTTAACACTTGAAATACAGTCTGTTTTCATTATGTGCAAAGCTGGATTTAAATGAACATTACCTTTGAAAAGTACTGTAAAATTTAACAATGAAAGAGGAAAACATTTATTTAAACTGTGTCTAATGTGAATTAGAAGAATTCGACACATTTATATGCTAATTATGTTTATTCTCATGAAAAAAAGAGTAGTAAAATACCAGTAGTAAATTAGTTGCTTGGGATTTAAACATGTTTATAATGTCATTAATATTATTTGAAAAACCCCTCCAAGACTGATATCCTGTTTTGAATATAAATACTGCAACAAAATGAAAAGATTTATCTGTAGGAGCCCCATATCAAATACCAAACATTGTATACAAAACAGTGTTGTATTTCTAAACATGAAATGTGAGATCACAAACACACGCCATTTTTGTCGATTGTAATATTGTGTGTGTTTTGTTTCGGTATCAATTAACCTAAAATACCTTCAAGGCATGTATTCATCGCCAACTATATTACCATTCTTTAGAAAGACAGTTTAACTGATTTTGATGAATACTGAAACTTGTTACATAGGAAACAATGAGTATTTTTATCAAGATGTCCTGTCACAGTTTGAAAGACGAAATGAATTATGTGGTGGCTATCAGACATAGAAGTAATATTTTATCACTTTGTTTGAAACAATGCTCTTACAGTACATTTTTCCAAAAAACCCATTTGTCATGCTGAAATTCACAAGTTTTGAAAATGATATTATTTTAAGAACCGTCTTCATACATGAGAACGTAAAATATTTACCACAACAAAACAGATATTTTATAGATATTTTAAGGGACTCAAGACACCAGATAGTCCAAAAATTGGCAAATACAGTATTTCCTCAAAACAAGCCTAGAATTGTCAATGTGAGATAGTAGAATGCTGATTATACATTTTACATGATCTTAAGAATAATTTATGAGTACAGATAAATATACCAACACTATAATTTACCTGGATTTTAGTGGAATACAACCCCAGAAAATTTCCCATTGGAAAAATATGCAAAAGATGCATGTGTTGTAAGCTATGTGATACACCAGTTAGTAAGATACATTGCGTGGTACACAACGGTGTTAATTTTATGTAAGTTTTTGTAAAAAAAATTTTGCAATTGTATCATCTGTTGTCTAGTCTCTTAAAAGGAACAAATCCAACATAAGTGACAAGACACATAAATCACAAAAAGTCAAATTAATTTTGCTTTTTCTAGAAATAAAGTTCCTTTTTCTTATTTATGCTTTTACTATATGGTTGTAAAATTTGACTTTGTTAAGAAAAGGAATATACCTTTCTAACAACTTTTGATAACGGGTATGCGTTTTGGTTCTGAATACATTCCTTTTAAGAGTGTGGGAAAAATATCTATCGTTTTGTAGGGCAATATGTCCTTCGATTTTTTATAAGAGAGTTAAGTATTGTAAATTGGCATTGAATGATGGGATAGTGTTTCGGTATTTCATTGAGAATATATTGAATATATATATTATTTCATTAATAAAATTAACGAAAATTGCATACCGTATTAGTGTGTGTTCAGTTTTGATATGTCCGATACTGAAAAATGCTATTTCTTTTGTAAAAAGGATATTTATGGATCGTTGTTTAATAAAGTCATTTAAGGCATTATATTGTGGTTTTCTAAGAAACTGTTAGTGTGTATAAGTTCCCTGAATAACATTCCATAAATTTGTCTAATAAGATCTGGTCAGGTTTGGTATTCAATATTAGTCTTAATTGTATCTTAGAACAATGTAGCTAATGGGATTACTTGTTATTAATAACTGACCAATAGAGTGAATGAAGTCAATGATGTATGACCATAAGATTCATTTAAGTTTTGTACTGAATACCACCCCATGCAGGTCTGCCTTACAAAATATTTATTATAAAAAAAAAACAAGTACTGAAAAAACTTCAAATTAAAATTACCTCGCACAATTTAACATTGAAATCATGCTCTCAATTACATACTTGCTAAGGCTTGTTTGTCATCAGTGTAGATGCATTGTCTTGTTAAATTAATCAGAGTTTTTGTGAAGACTTAATTGCATTATGTCACCCAGACACGGCCTGTCATCTCGGATATTCTGTCACGAGACGCGCATGTATCATCTGTCATGCATCGTCACAGTTTTGCACACTTTTCATGGTTTTTGTTGCCCTTTGCCTTAAATGACTGCAAACCTGTGCAGTTTTATGGAATGTTTACGACGCAATGTGATAGTCTGTACAAGTAAATCATAGGCCCTCCTTAAAATTACAAAGGCTCAAACTTACTTCTTAGTTTGTTTCTATACGCTTTGCACATTCTATTTGCAAGAGTGTTCTTTTTAATGAATTCAATTTGTATGCACTTTTATATAATAATGCTGTCAGCTCAAGAATTTAAAGGGCAATTAATTGCCAAGCATCTTGTCATTGAATGCAAGTAAATAATGAAATGCATTTAAGAATAAGATTTAATTTTACAGCCATAAAATTTGTCACCTGAACTAAAATTTACATATATTAGTTGTTCAGGCTTTTAAAATGAATATATTAACATAAAATAAACTACTTTTATTTGTGTAAATTAACATTACATAAAAAAACCTATTATTGGTGATTGTATTTAAGTATGAAGCCTGCCTCACAGGCGCCGCCCCAAAGAGGTCGAGGGTTTGACTCTTACTAAGACACACTCCCTAGGACGTTTGTGTAAAAATGTGTTGATTCAAATCGCGCAATGGAGTTGATTACAGCCTTAGCAGTTTTCACTATAGGGCTTAAATAAGTTTGTATCTTTTAAATAATGCTTGTACTTTATAACACATGGGCAGGTACCTGGGTGTGGGCAGGGTACAATTTAGTGGGCACCTGGGTACAATTCTATGTCGTGTCTATTCTGTGGCACGAAATATATATAGATTCCCATGGGTAATTGCCGATCGGACCTGAGTCCACAATTTCTGCCTGTCAATGGCCCTAGAACACTGAAGATTAATCCAACATGTATATTTTCAGGACCAGGCCCTACAGAAGAAGCGATGTCTGGAGTCAGTGCTATACGTTAGTGAGGTGGAAAATGTATTTCAGGTCAGTTTATTTTACGATTGTGAAACAAGATATAACAGCAGTATATTATTCTCTTGAATTTGCACGATATTGTGCTAGAGTGTATGTTGTTTTGTTGGGGGAAATTCGTTGAGAACCTGTAAAAAACTCTTTTGTCCAGCTTGAGGACCACATCATCATAAAACTCATAAACGTCATTGCCTAGAATCAAAGCCACGATACTTTCATGATGAGTGAGTGTGATATTCACAGTGCGTTGAACATCAGGGAATATGAGGCATACTATTCTTGCCGTAACTATTTTGCATTACGACTGCAGTTAAAAGCATTCGATATAATTCATATCTGAATGGAGTTTCCTCAATTTCAAAGACCACTTATCGCAAAATTCTGTAAACGGTTGAAACCCTTTTAAAATGATACAAAAACATGCTTTGCTTGTAAGGTCAATTGTTAGTTTACAAAGGAATGAAATTTATTTTCAAGTCAATTTTTCTTCTTGTTTAAATATTGATACAGCATTAGGGTAGTTATGAGTAAAGAAAATGAATATATAAATTGCTTGCCCTTAGAGCATCAAATTTTGAACTGGATGAGATGTGTTTAAAATTAGATTTGAGTTTTCTTGATACAGTCAAAAATGCATTTGGAATACGGTTTTAACACGCATAGTTTAGTAACCACAAACAATGAGAAATACTTCCGATTGTTTACAAAATAAAATCCACAGTTTCCAGTGTTTCAACTGCATGACTAATACAGAAATTATGTTGCCAGCCATGAAAGGAGAAAATGTGCATTTTTTTTATTTCTCTTTCCTTTTTTTCCCCATGGTTTCCATAAATGGTTGATATGTGTAACAAATGTCAAGTCAAGTTTATTAAGTAATTTACGGCCACCGGCCCATAATACAAAAACATATTTACACTGATGTCGTACAATAATATCATTGTCATTTTTAGGACTATTTAAGCAATATTATGTAGAAACCTATCAACATTTAGTTAGTTTGCATAGTTACATGGATAAATTGCATGTCTTTAACAATATGTTATAGTTTTTGCATGAAAGTTTGCTATAAAATACTTCCACAGACGAACTTGCAGTTGTAATACTGTCTAAGTAAAAATCATATTATATCATATTTCAAACTTCAGTAATAAACTGAGAATTCTGTAAATCTATATCGCAAAGTTCTGGTGCATCGATTAATTTCCGTCTCTCTTCATAATCATTACCATTGTAGATCTACCTGTTACACATTTTATAGTTTAAGGTACTAAAATGTTGATGGCCATTTTTATTTCCTTGGTGTAGTAAACTCTTACAAAGATTTCATTCAGACATTCTTGCAGTTAAGTCATTAAGCTTAACCCTTTGCATGCTGGGTAAATTGTCGTCTGCTCAAAAATCTTGTCTGGTTTATTCCAAATTTCTTTCAATTTACTTAAAAATTTGGGGATATATTGACTGAGTGTCAAACAGCTTGGAACCTGACCAGGCGCGGAGTTACTCGGCGTCTGGTCTGGTTCCAAGCTGTTTGCAAAACCTTTAAAATCGCCATCAGCAGCTTAAGGGTTAACAAAACTCAAATATAGCCCTCAGATTTGAACTCTTCATAATTTTAGCTGGTATTGTTTCAACTCAAATCAACTTAATAGTTTACCAAATGTTAATGCACTATTTTTACTAAGAATGTTAAAACTTGTTGAAAATAAGTTGAAAAGAACAAAACAAATTACCAAAAATATAGAGACCATTTTTAATAACATTGTGGAAGTACAAGTTATGGGGCAAGTAGGTGACCCGATATGGGATTTAGGGGCCAAATGAAACCATATTCGGTGATAGTTGAAGCCCTGTATATTCCAATCTGGGTCACCTACTAACCTTGTAAAGTTTTTTCTCGTCCAAAATCTATTTACATTGATCAAGTCGCAAACAAAATCTGGGTAATGTTTCATTTATTCATCAGAATCTGAAAATAGATGGCATTTTGGTATGAAATTAAGATAAGGGACCCAATATTGAAAAATATGGAGTCACCAAGTGACCATTCCTGGACCAATGGCGTTGAATCATTCATATTGGAGGCATGATATCTGTCATTAGCAGTGTCATAGACAATAACATGTATGTATTTCAGAGTGCCCAGACTGAGTTTGAAGAGCGAGCCCTCTACCTTACAGAGAGGCGAGGCGTGTTTGACAGCATGTATCGGCGGGAACACATGGAGCAGTCCTCGCGCATGCACAGGGTAAGGGGAGACTCCTTAGACATTGGGCTAATTGTTCAGAACTTTGTTAAGGTTAAAAACGTGATTAACAAGATTGTTGTTAACTTTTTAAACGTGAATTTATTTTTATTATGTGCTCATATATTAAGATAAACAGTTACTGCTAAAATAGATGTCTCTAATATTGTTAGAAATACTGCAGATCACAAGTGTATCTTTTATATTTCCAGAGCAGAATAGATTTGAAAGTTAACAACGATGATGTTAACAAGGTTGTTAACTTTATCAAAGTTCTGTACAATCTGCTCATCAACTTCATTCATATTGAATGTATATTATTTATTAAGACATGAGAATTTCAGAGCAGCAAAATGTTTCAGTAGTAAATGCATAACAATGTTTTAACTTGATACTTTTAGGACTGTGTTTACACACTACGACGTTCATGGGGCTGGCTTGGCACAGTGGCTCGATGTATGGAAACACATTTACAGAACGCTGCTGACTACCATCAGGTAAGGGAGATAAGTTTGGTAGAAAAATCTACTGTAGTAAAAATTTGACTTGCTGTAGATTTCGATATGGATTTTTTTTTCACTAATAGTAGCACTTTCACCATGTCCTAAGTTAACCTTTGTCAATAAACACATCATGTTTACGGAAGGTATCACATCATTGTTTCAAGTGCCAAATACTAACTCTGGTGATAAAAAGTTGTCATGTTGTAAATGTTGAGATTTAAACCAAGCAGAAGTCAATTTCACATTTTTTTCCAGGTGTTATTTATTTAGCAAATAAATTTATATTCTACAACAGAGTTTATGATAATGTTTTAATTTAGCAAAACCAAAGTTCTAAGGCTTAGTTATGTTTGTCGTGAGTTTACCTAACAAGAATAGGAATAAATCCCTTAATTTCCTATACCATATCATGCAATACATGAAAATCAATTTTGTTCCAGTTTTTCCATGAATCCCAGTATCTTTGTGAAGATATGCAGCTGTATCTTGCCTGGCTGGATTCCGAAAACATGAGAGAGAGAGTGGAAACATTAGAGCCTTCAACCATTATCAAACACATCAGGGTAAGGGTCCGTATAGTCTTAGAGTGGTTCTCCAAAGAATTGTCATAGCCTTGGTACTGTAGTTGTCAGCAAAATCATCATTTATTTTGCAAAAGTACTCTGCCAGTGGAGACAACTGACACTACAGGGTTGGTGAAGCGTATTTAGTTGTAACATGCAATTTCATGGAAGAGTTCTGTCCCCTGCCTCATGCATAATCAGTAAAATGAGATTTTGTCAGTCTTTTTTTCCCACAGTATGTATGAAGTGTAAGGGAAGAAAGTACCATGGCTGCAGACAATGTATTAAATGTAGCCTGGCATAGAACATTTCCAAATGATGTTTCTTAATAACATAAATATATGTTACAGTCATTGTTCCATTACAGGATGTAACTAACCGCCTACTAGACTACCAATCCCGAGTTGAGCGTCTGTCAGACCGAAGCCAAGACGTGTATCCCATACACCTCAGAAAGGAGGTTGAAGAGTTTGGGATCAAGGGGAGAGCACTTGTTGACTACCAACAAGCAGAGGTAGGTGTCAAATAATTATATAAGCATAATAAAGTTACTGTGCATGCAAAAATATTTTGGTTCTTAAATTCTTTCATAATAATTTTTAAATTGTGTGCAGTTTTGTAAATCTATTTATGTTTTCACATATTAGCGAAGAACATTTAATGACCAAATGTTTTAAGAGCATGTTAGATGATTTTGTTAACATTCACAGTGACTTGTTTCCATTAGTTTATGATTGGAATAATGTTAAGGGTTTAAATGAATATAGAATCTGTTTACAAGTAACTTTTAAGCTTTTCTTATCATCAAAGAAAATAGTCATACTCTTGGTGCCATTGTCATTGCAGCCTTGTAAAATTTCAAAGAAAGAAAAAAAAGTTCATTCAATGAATATCACAAATAATACATACTAGTATAACCCGTGATCAAAGCCATGAAATATGTTATGTTAAACGATGTACATTACTCATGGATTGTTCGAGATATTTACATTAAACATAGAACACATGTACTTGTGACAATATGCAGCAATAAAACAAGCCCCTTAACTCCGGCTGGAATTATTGTTGGTTATGCCCCTTGGTTGACGGAGAAAAATGGATGAGCTTTGGTTTTCGCTTGCAATGTGGATATCTTATATCATGTATATCTGGATATTTTAAGATGGGTTTATGTTATATCCCAATTTTTTTCAGGTTCACCTACGAGAAGGGGAAGAGTGTGTAATACTTAACAACTTGGACAGTGAGGTGTGGCAGATCCGGTGTAAGGTTGGGACCGAGACGGATGTCCCTGGGATTGTCATGATTATACCCCCACCCGATAAACAGGCATACAATGAGGCTCAGAGGTATGGCAATAGGAATTCACTGTTTATGAAGGTTAACTGTGTGATTTTTAACAAAATGGATAGTGGGGTGTGGCAGGTCTGGTGTAAGGACAGAATGCAACCAGCCCTGGGGAACATTTCATCAAGAATTCTAGGAGATTCCATTTTGTACGTAGGAAGGATTAAAAACATTGCAGTAGCGTTGTTAAAAATCTCTCCCATTAAACCAAACCGCTACTACGATTCTGGATCAAATGGGTCCTGCTGGATAAACGGGCACATTAATAATGTTGTTGGTGTGTTAGTTCTATTTCAGTGTATTGAGAAATGCAAACAAGATTCAACTTAATTGCTGGTTGTGAAAACAAAATTTAGGATGTGTTGGTGTGCGAGTAGTATTTCAGTGTATTGAGAAAAGTAATTTGCCTCTTGGTTGATGGAAAAAATGGATGAACATTGGTTTGCTTGCAATGGAGGCTTCAGATAACATGAATTGAGCATGCAATTTAGTTGCCTGTTGTGATAGGACAGTTTTGCCTGTTGTGATAGGACAGTTTTGCCTGTTGTGATAGGACAGTTTTTCCTGTTGTGATAGGACATTTTTTCCTGTTGTGATAGGACAGTTTTTCCTGTTGTGATAGGACAGTTTTGCCTGTTGTGATAGGACAGTTTTGCCTGTTGTGATAGGACAGTTTTTCCTGTTGTGATAGGACAGTTTTTCCTGTTGTGATAGGACAGTTTTTCCTGTTGTGATAGGACAGTTTTTCCTGTTGTGATAGGACAGTTTTTCCTGTTGTGATAGGACAGTTTTTCCTGTTGTGATAGGACAGTTTTTGAGCACATCTATACCAACATTAGATCATTTATTAGATTTCAGTTCAGTATTTTATTAATAGATTAACCTACTCATACAGCCACAGATTGTTTTTAAAGTTAAAACTTAATAAATCCAATATTAATACCATCTGTGTTAAAGCAAATTATCTCTTTGAGAGTATCTGTGAAACATCCTGATGCAAAATATTAAACCTTAATTCTCTCCAACAGGGCGAAGGATCAGTTACAGGTGAACTGGGAAACAACTATCCGCCGTCTGCGCACCCAGTTGGCACAGTACCTAACAGCATCAGCTGAGGACACAACCGTTAAAGAAGTAAGGTGTCATTGAATAATAGTAATAATAAAAAACAGAACCCCCCCCCCCCCCCCCCCCCCGGATTTATTTATTCATATGTGTTTCATTTTCCACAGTTTCATAAGTTGTTTCATCCAACAATTAATTAAAATATAGTTTTACTCTCAATTTCAATTAGATTTAGTGTTGTTCTATATTATTAAAGCAAAAAATAATGTACACAAAATGTTTGTTTTTTTGGTGGGAGTCAATTTTAAATTTAGTATGGTGAAATTAATTTCAATCATTTTCTAGCTCTACAGTGTTTCGACCAATCAGAAGGCAGAACTTATGCGTCTAATGAATGAGGCTGTCCAGGTCCTTAGGCCCAGCCCTAACCAAGATGACGTAGATTATAGGGACCTCGTTGCCCAGGCAACAAGCTTCCGGAAGATCTTGAGCCAGGTGAAACCAAGCTCCCGCGACAACCAGAATGGGACAACACTCACCTGGCAGGCTAATGGGAAGGCTCTGGTTATTTATAAGGTATTAATTAGTTTATGAAAAATGTTTAATAGTAAAGACAAGATTAGGCAAGACAAGGGGCTAGACACCAGGTCATGCAATTTCAAGGAAACAAAGACACATGTATCTTTCACAGTTTTTGCACATTTTTCAAATTCGAAATTTACTAGGGTTGTCTACCATGTAAATCCCAGTAAGTTTAAATATAGCATCAGTATATTTATTTGTACCCATAAACAAATTAAACTGGGAATCTATTATGCCCTATTTTAAATGGGGAAACACAAATGAGAAAGCAACATAAATGTCGGCTCATTAATTTAGTCAGATAAAGTGATGTATAAGCGGCCTCCCACTAGCTTGCATTGACAATTCTAGGTTTGTTTTAAGGAAATACTGTATTTGACAATTTTTGGACCATCTGGTGTCTAGCCCAATTATAATGTATCCTGAGTGTTGATGGAACCCACAACCTCTTCAGTGAGAGGCTGACACCTAAACCACTAAACCTTTATCACACACAACTTATGACTTGTAACACAATATTGCTTGAAAATTTCTGATAGCTGTTGTATGCCAGCTCAATAAATTGATGGGTATGTTTGTGTTAAGAAGGAATTTTGCAGAGATATGTGGCCAATTTTAGATTTAGATTTTTAAAGTAAAGATGTTGAAATCATAATTATACTTGTTCAATCTGAAAATACTAATTTCTTGAAAATAATGTGATGAAATATCAAGTAACTTGTATGACTTACACAGATCAAGTGTTAAAGCTGCACTCTCACAGATTGACATTTTTTTAGTTTTTATCTCAGAATCAGCTGATTTTGGTATCATTTCCTTCAATACAGCCATATAAGATAGAACAGATCTCAATTATTTGGGAAACTGCCAAAATTATAATTTTTCTTAAAGTGTTAGTAACGCTTCTAACCATAAAACATCAATTTTGAACATATTTAAATATGAAAAACTGAGATCTGATCTTTTTTCAGCAGTTTTATTTCAATGATTTTCAGGGATTTACGAAAAATTGCCCATTCCAAGAAAAAAAAATAAAGAAAATTTTCAAAACAGTCAATCTGTAAGAGTACAGCTTTAATTAATCCCAATAAAACCATTTCCAACTTACATTTAATTAGTTGTCATGCAATATTCTACATTGAAATACTCCCCAGAAACATTTTCCAGATAATTTATATGGTATCTTCAGGCGATAGGCAATGACACATCCGACTATCTGATTAATGAACTAGACAGTGAGTGCATTAGTGTTGAAAGCAGGTGACTTTATTGATTAGCTTTAAGCTTTCTGGCTATATTTGTGGGGGAAATGTTTTGTATAAAATTGTGTATAAAACTGTATAAAACCACCATTCTATGTTGTTTGCTATAAATATTTAAACACAAGTGCGAATGAAAATTATTGCTACCAAAAAACATATATGGACCACATCAATTGGTATCCTTTTCACTATTTCACTAGCAAATTGGATGGGGGGGGGGGGGGGGGGGGGGGCGGGGGCGGTAGAGGTGACCCCCAGACCATCAAACCTACACTGACATTAACAATATTTCTGTTCTTGGGGACAAGGCACATGTCCAAATTTTTGCACTGATATAGTGCCTGTTCTAATAACAAATGCTTTGGTCGCCCCTGTTTCTTTTACAGGAATAAAACATTTATTGAGTTATTCTGAAAGCTTTCGTTAGGTATCTGATAAGGATTTTGTTAAAAAACATGCTTCACATATTTGCAATGGCAGTATACCTGAATGTGCAGCAGGTCCCATGATTCATGAAATAATGTTTGTAATGCTCCTCTTCCAAAGAAGTGGGGGTATATTACATTGCCCAGGTTGGTCTGACCAGCAGATGACCCCTATTGATTTTGATATCAGTAGGTTAAAAAGGTCACGGTTGTGTTGAATTTGTCAGATTGATAAATAAAGTATGCTTGGGCTAAAGGTCCTCAAACATAGCAGGGAGATTGGTCATAACCAGCAGCTCACCCATAATTATTTTGAGGTTGGTAGATCAAGAGTCATGGTCGTGGTGACTGTGGACACAAAAAGCTTGTCCGATTGATAACTAGATTATGCTTGGGCATAGGATCCACTAACTTGTCAGGGAGGTTGGTCATGACCAGCAGATGACCACTATCAATGTTTTAGTCAAAGGTCATGGTTGATGTGACCTTATGCACAAAAAGCTTTTCTGATTAATAACTAGACTATGCTTGGTGCTTTAGTCCTCAAACATGGTAGGGAGGTTGATCATGACCAATAGATAACCACTATTGACTTTGAGGTCAGTAGGTCACAACTTACAGTGGCGGTGACCTTGAACACCAAAAGCTTGTACAATCAATTGCTACAGTATGCTTGTTCTTACTATCCTTAAACTTGTAGGAATGTTGATCATAAACTTAAATTATCCCTTGTACATTAAATGCGAAGACTTATTGGTTGCCATTAGGGGGGCATATCTCTTGTGTTCTAATAATGGCTATTTGTCCAAAAAAGGCTCAAGTGGGGGCATTTGTCATGTGACTGTGACAGCTCTTGTTGATGCTTGATTGATTCACACAAAGTTTTGACCTTTGACCTAGAAAAATACCTAGGAAGAGTTTGGGGTCTGGAGTGATTTACTGTCTTACATTTTGTTCCACAGCTTTCATTGAAGTATAGGGGAAAATTAATCATTAACATTCTATAACACTGTTTCTCAGGAGTTCCTGACCTACGCCAAGACGTACAGACAGACCTTAGCCACAACAAGGGAGAAAGCTGGAGTTCTAATCTCAGAGAAAACTGGGCCTACGTACTGCTCAAAGGCTTACTTTGAAATGTAAGAAGGTTATTTCAGCTCCAAAGGTTCAGATGTTGCTGCGACATTTGTTTTTAACTTGTTTTGTCTCCCCTTCGACTAAAAGGGAGACTTAATAGTGTATTTTTCATTTAATTTCGGAGGAATATTGATGAGGGTAAATAAGCATTATCAATTGTTTGTACCATTTGACCATTGACCAGTCTTCTTTTAGAAATTTCTTAAGGTGACAAAAATATTATATTTCATTGCATGAAGATACATTTACACAATATATGATGAAACAATTCAGCAACTAAAATAGTGCATGGGTTAGGCATATATCAAAAAGGACATGTAAAGGGATTGGGTCTCGAGTTTCAACGTCAGTTACAGCCCAAAATACAAATATTGCAGGTGAATATTATTATTATTGTTTATATAATAGCTGTGTGTCTTGGCCATATGACTGTTTATACCAATTGTAATTAAAACCCAAAGGCAAGATGCCGATTTGCTATCAAAACTTGAAACTTGACAATGTGTCATATTTTTAGGGCCATACCAGTGGTAGACATTGACATCCACACTAAGCAGACGGCCATCACCAAGGTGAGATCTGAGCTCTACATCCATGAGCGACGCCCAGGCAAGGCGCCCATCCCCCCACCCAGACGGAGACAGAAACTGAGACGTGTAGCCTCTGCACTCAGCGGGGATGCTGCGGCCATCGCTGGTGTCATCCAAGAAACAGAATCTTTCATTATTACCGGTTGGTGGATTGCTGGTGTAAAAGCTAAAATGGACTTATGAAGTTTATAATTATAAGACCTGTTTTTAGAATATAAACAAAAATACAATAATTGTGTAAGGTAACATACACAAAAGATTTCCATCTGTATGTTGAAGGATATGTGTTCAAAACCAATTATGTTTTATGTTGCATCTGCGGACCAGTTTAAAAATATTGCTATATAAAAATTGCACTTCATCAGCATTCATTTTACAGAAGAAAGACAACTCAGTATGAATTAAAACAAGGCCTAACAGTTTCTTCCCTTTCATATCTACGTAGGTACTCATAAATCCCTTAATGCTTTCAGATGTGCTGGACCCCAAATCAAAAAAGCAGTTGAGTGTCTTCCAAGCATTATCAAATGGCATACTAGATCAAATTAACGGCACATATCGCAACCCTGCCACTGGTGAAGTGATGTCAATTCCCGAGGCCATACAGAAGGGCTTCATTCTTGCAGACTTTAGAGAGAACTTAGCAAATGGAGATGTCGATGCCCACAATGGTGGGTTTGCACCTATGAAAAATAAGATGAAAACTGTTAAGTACCCAGTTGAAGGAGTTATTGACCCGAAGACCGGGGAATGGGTCGGAGTGAAGGAAGCTATTACTGCTGGAATTATTGACCCAAGAACTGGACTTTATACCAATCCATTGACTGGAGAACAAATGAGCATTCTTGAAGCAGTGCAGAATGGTTATCTGGTGGCTGATCCGGCATTGCTTGATGAAATAACTGAAGAAAATGGAATGTACACATGTGTGGATTTTTCCGATGTTTCGCATGAAGTTTTGTCAGTGTTGGACCCAAGCACTGGTGAAGAATTGAGTTTAAAGAGGGCGATACAAGATGGTGTCATAGATCCAGCAAACTCACTCTACCGTAACCCACATACTGGTGAAACAATGAGTGTTGCCGACGCCATTAAGAAAGGATTGATCAAAGTAAGACCAGTTGACTCGAGCACTCCGAGTGAGAACATTCTTACATTCAAGCAACTTCATATCAAAAAGCAGAGGTTCATTCCAGGGATGGGTGATATTTTCGAAGGTGATGATATCGATGGCCTCCATAGAGATCCTAATAAGAAACTTGCTGATGCTCTTCGATCAAAACATGATATGTCTGTGCCTTTAGCCAAAACTGCTGGAAAACGGGAAGTGTCTTTAGAAGAGGCTGTTTCACAAGGCCTTATTGACTTTGTCAAGAATGAGTTCTGCCCACCTGGTGGAAGCCCTATGTCAATCGAAGAAGCTGTAGAAAAAGGGCTGATATCTCCCCAAGCTGCCAAACAAATCTTGGATGTGTACAGTGAAAATTCTATCGGACAGCTAATCAAAGATGGGAAATTTGACCCTGATACTGGATTAGTCACTGACCCGAATACTGGACACACTATATCACTTCAGGGTGCCATTGCTCAAAGAATCATAGACCCAAATTCTGTATTCTTGTATGATAACCAAGCTGGAAAAGTTGTGTCACTTGCTTCAGCAATTGAAAGTGGCCTCTTAGATCCCAAAACTGGAAAGTTTGTCGATCCAAATACTGGTGAACAGTTGTCATTGTCAGAAGCTGTAGCAAGAGGTCTTGTGCAAACCGATATTAATCCTGATAAGATTGTTGATAACAGAGCACTGGTTTCAAAACTTGCTGCTAAGACGGACCTCAGTGTTAAATGTGTCCAGGGACCAAACGGTGAATTAATTTCACTTGAAGATGCGCTTAAAGCTGGAATAATTGATCTAAAGAATGGGAAACATGTGAACCCCGCCACTGGTGAGATAATGTCACTAGCTGATGCTATTAAATCTGGTAAGATTGATCCCAGGTTGGTTGTGCCTTTACTTGAAGCACTCGATGAAATGTCAATAAATGATGCTGCGGAGAATGGTGTACTTGATTTGAAAACTGGAATGGTTATAGATCCTCTTACTGGAGACAACATGTCGGTAACGGAAGCAGTTGCTAATGGAGTTTTTGATCCCAATAGTGTAATGCTAGTAGATAACAAGACCGGAAACATTGTAAGCCTTGGTGCTTTGATAGAATCGGGGCAATTTGATCCAAGATCTGGAAGATATATCGATCCAGATACTAAAGAGAAGATCACGCTTGCCGAAGCCATCAAACGAGGCCATATTGACCCAGAAATCAACCCAGACCAATTTGCAGACACGTCAGCAACTCTTCGCGACCTCATTGATGGTAACAAGGTGAATCCAAGAACAACAAACTTTGTAACACCAAATGGTCAATCCATGTCTCTCCGAGACGCATTAGCCAATGGTTTCCTCACAATGACCTCTAAGGTCAAGGTCGACCCCTCAACTGGGGAAGTGACTTTAGCCTCGGAGGAGGAAGAGGTTGTACAAAGCCTGCTGGAGATTAGGGACCAGTCAGACTGGCTTCAGGAGATTGAAAGGAGGTTAGCCCAGCAGGGTGCGCCAAGTGAACGTATGGAAAAATTGGAGAAACAACGGGAAGACTGTCATGTGAGTTGAGTTTGCATTCATTTATAAAAATTCTTTATCTCTGCTTTACCCCACAATGTTTTGGATACAATTTAAAAAAAATTTGGTAGTGAAATATTGTTGCTTTACTTAAGATTTCCTTTTTGCAAAGACTACTGTGAAATGTTTTATGTTTGGGATGTCTTATTTTTGCAGATATTTGGCACAAATTTATAGTCCGTGAAAAATGACCATATATTTTTTTACCAGCGCCACCATTGCTTGAATTTTTTATGTTAATTGTATGGTAAAATTATTAATAAACTTGCCTGTTTTTCCGCGAAATATTCTTCACTGCTTTATTTCTGATAAATGTTTTTTCCCTTTAAAGGACCTGAAGCAGAGTATGGATGAAAAGGCTGACGAGATTACAGACTCCATCAAAGAGGCTGCGACCCTCGTGGGGGCCAACAAAGTTGACAGCAAGGATGAAGGGGCACAACAGCTACAAAAACTCAAATCCAGTACCTCGGACCTCCGTGTTAGGCTTGATTCAGTGAGTAGTATGCATGGATTTTACACGTACACAAATGGTGCTTAGTGTAATACAATGCAGAAACATAAGTCCAGATGCCTTATTCATTAGGGTTCTAAGTAAAACTACCCAACTAAGCGAAAAAATGATTTTTTCTAAGTTGAATTTAATCAAAGTAGCAATGTTTTAACACCAAAGATATAAAAATAAGCAAGAAAAATATCCACATAATAAAGGCATATGAAAAAATAGAGGGTATAAATGTTTTTTGATAGTAAAAATTCGAAACATTTCCTAAGTTGAAAATAGTCACATTGAAGTTTTAACAATACAGTTCCAGTATATCTGACTTGTGGTCGCCTGTAGATGTTTAAGTTTGTATACTAGGTTTCTGTCTCTCACTTAAGAGACAACTGTATTAAACTGTAATTGTTTTGTTTAAACTCTATAAGCAGATCATCAAGTATTTCAAATTCAAAAGTTAGCAACGATGTTGTTAATCATGCTGTTAACTCAAAATAATTCTGAACAATAGGCTCAATATTTAACATACCATCATCATTAGAGATTGATACTGTTACCTGTTACTGCCATGAGTTATCCTTAGTAATGTATTTGAGGGTCTTTATAATGGATGGATAATCCCTTTACAATAACTACTATTATTATTATCATTATAAGAATTTTAATTACAAAAACTAAATAAAATAATTTGTGTGCAAAAGAATAGCAATGCATTTATGTTTTTGTCAATGATCATTTTACTGTTGATTATTTTTTTAAAGTGGGGTTTCTGTATGTATTGGTGTTAATTTGTTCTTTAAAATTTCATTTACTTTTAAAATGGTTCAGTAAATAAATTTACAATCCTATGTTATTTTCATTTCATAAACTCTTAAAAGGGAAAATTATCATCCAATTATAGTAATTGTCAAATTATACAAAAATATGACTTGATCCTTGCCATTGATCTGAACTTATTTTTAATTTAAAAAAAATCCAAATGAGTGTGAATCCTATTGAAGGGTCTTTCAAAGGTAATTGTTGTGTAATTGTACATTATGGGTTGGGTATATTGTTAAGTTTTAAAGCTGCACTCTCACAGATTGAACATTTTGACAACTTTTTATTTTTTTTTGTCTTGGAATGGGCTAAATTTTGCGTAAATGTCTGATAACTGGTGATATAAGACTGCTGATAAAATATCAGATCACAGTTTTTAATATTTATATTAAAAAATTATGCTTTTATGACTAAAAGCGTAACAAACACTTTAATGAAAATGATTTTTTTGAAATATTTTCAAACAAGGGATCTGTTCTATTGTGAGTCACTTTATATGACTGAATTGAAATCATTAATGCCAAAATCAGATGAGTCTGAGACAAAAAAATTTTTTAAAGTTGTTGATTTGGTCATTCTGTGAGAGTGCATCTTTAATTATTGCAAATGACTATTTGAAGAATTCATTTTCAAATGGAAACCTATTGCTTAAGAAAAAAGCTACTAACTTGCAATAATTTCTCTGTATGAGGGATTTTCTATCTTTATCTACCATGTGTTTGGTACAAAACAGTAACTCAACGTAACAGAACGGATAAACTTCTTATTTAAAGTCCAATTTGGAAGTGAAATTTAGACACACTAAGGATTAAGTCGTCTTAAACACAGTTAATAACAGTGTCTAGTGGCAAAGCTGTGAAGGGTTACTCAATCATTCGACTTTGAAATGACCAAGATTTATTTAGTGCAAAATGAGTCTCGTTAAATGTACCAACATGTTTTGTTTTTATATTTAGGTGCAAGTTTTAGTGCATAATGTTTTATTACGGTATTACCATAAGTGCATTACCAATGCTGGATAATAAATGTATTTGGGGTTTTAAAATACTGCTCATTAATGGATTATTTATTTTTATGTGCGTTAACTTTTGACAGGGATAATAATATAGGCATTATCCTTGGAATAAAAACATTTATAAAAGTAGCTATAAACATCGTGTTTTGTGAAATAATTTTGTTTGAAAATTAATGGTAGCTAGGGAAATCTTAAATGATACAATCTTTGAATAGTGTGCTTTCTGGTTATTTTTAAAATGGCCGAGGTTTTAGGCCGATAATTTACTGATAATCGTATTGTGATCCTGTGAAGTGATAAAAAAATGTGGGAAACATTTCATATACTAACAGCAATGAAGGTACAAAGAGCTATGTATTTTGTAGAGAATTTGTAAATCTCCAAACAGAGGAATTTGATTAAATATATTTATCCATTTAACATATTTCCATGACTGAACCATGCTTATTTTATGAAGAAGGGGAAATAAATTTTATCTTTCTGATTCTTGACGAGTTATTTTAATAATGCATAATCCTGCAGTGCTATTAAAGCGGTCAGTTTCATAGCAAATAAATAATTTGGGCTGAGTTCTTTAAAAAATAAGGAAACTGTTAATAAGTTTTGTGTCATTATAACATTTGTCATGATAAAGGAAATTTTAAGAATTAAATGCATTTTGCAAAGAAAATGATGTTCAAACGTTACCGTGGATTTATTAGGAAGTGGAAATATGGAGGCTGTTCATGGCCAATAAATGGCAAAGGGAGACTACTTATTGTAAGTTTCACTGTAGAAATTACCTCCCTTTAATTATTATTATTAATTATTATAACAGTAAGCTCAATTCTGCTCACCTGCCCCTTACTATGAGCTTGTCTTTTTCTCAAAAGAGTCAGGGGTGTTGATTGAGAGGCATTATTAGGTAAAAACCTCTACCTAGGCCAGATATTTAAAAAAAACTAAATTTAAGATATACAAATGAAACTTTGTACATTGCCAAGGCAAAATGTACATGTGTTATGATTGAGCAAGCCCATAACTATTAAGGAAGTCATTGTCCATTTAAGTCCCTTTTTATACTTATTGAGTTATTCCCCTTAAGCCCCTTATTCAAGTGTTCAGGGAAGGGGACATATCACAGTTTCACCTGCATCTGCTTGGCGGTACCAAATTGGGTCAGAATGTGCATGGGCATAATGTCTTAGACAAGTTGGATAACCAGTCATATTGCTTGAGTCACTTTACAGTTATTGCCCTTTTATGATTGAAATACCTTAAATACTGTTACACCAGACAAGCCTTCGTGTAAATTAGTTCCCTTTGTGGCACTCATGTTTAAAATTTAGATCTGAAGATTTTTTTATCAGATATGTTGGAACTATGAAGTTCACGCACAGAAAATTAATGACCTTTTTGAAATGTACTTTTCATGAATGATAACTTAGTAAAATTGTATTAACAAATTAAAAAATCATAATATAATAATCACAAAACAACCAAAAACGATCCATTCATATCCAGCTGTTCAGTTTGAATGACTGATGTCACAATTTTGTAGCACATTTTAATAATCAAATCACCCCAATGCATCTTCTCACAGTCCTCAGTGAGATTGATGAATTTGCAATTTTATTGGTGAAAGTTGAGATCACTAAAAAAGTCTTTTCAATTGTGTTGCTTATATTATCATTTTATGAATGTTCGTGTGTTTAATATTAAATGTTTTGTAACAAAAATGGAGAAATTTAGATATGCTTGGATTTTTCGGCTAAAGGTATTTTATAATACTGTTAAGAATTCTTAATATTTCAACTTTAAAAGTGATTATTTTTATAAATTGGTTACATTTATCGTTTTATGTCTAAAATGTATTTTATTCTGTTCTGGAGAGTAACTTCGAAAATTAATTTTGTTTGATGAAGTCGAGTTAATGCTGTAGTTGATTACATCCAATTTCATACAAGATGGAAGTTTTTAAGAGGTTTTTGAACCCATTACAGCATATTCACTCTATCGACACAATCTTGCTTAACTTATTATAAGTCGAATAAATTCAAATATGAATGTAATGTAAGTTTAGTGATGTTAGGTAGTTCATGATAAAGTATATAAAGTTTAAAAAATCTCGAGGTGTTCTTTAAATGTGATAATTATGTAATTATATATATAGTTAGCATGCAGGTGGCATGAATTAAATCTTAATGATTAAGAATTGGCGTAGTGAGCGTAGCGTACAAGCCCTTCTTAATCGCTATAATTTTAATTCAGGTCATCTAACTGACTTAGAATACAGCCTCATTGTCTGACACTTTGTCAATGCAAAGTCTGACGCCGGGAGTGTGTATCGGAGGAGTGGCAGTGGGAGGAACTTTAAACACTCATGATAGTTGAAATTCTTAATGGTTAAGCCTAGTACTTAATGATTGCATATCTGCAATTTCGTTGGCTGTAAATGTAGGTTGCACTCTAAGTTGTCCTAAACAACACAAGAATCACTTACAGTTTGCAAAAAAAATCTTGAATATACCTCAACAAAGCAACTGAGATACAGACACATTGTTCAGAACATGGTATCATGTGATATTGCTTGCAATTTCTCCAAATCTATTTTCGTAAAAAAAATCAGTAGTATTCTGTACTCTATTGTTTACAAACCATGCAAAGCAGACATTAAACCAAGTTTCCTCCATTTCCAATCCAAGTGTCATTAGAAAAAGGGACAATACTCTGGCTTGTTTGGTTGACTCAATATCGTAACTCGATATCTACCTATTAAAACCTGATGCATCTCTTGAAAATAATGCCCACTTTGTTATTCCATCGTTAATGATGAGAAAGATTAAATACTGACTCTGTATCATTGTGAACTGTTTTTACTTTACGTTATATAAAATGCGAGACTGACTTATGTTCAATGCGTTTCTAAAGCCATATAGGTGGGTTTGGGCTGTGCTCGTATTTGGTATCAATTAACATGCTATATTGAAAACTTTCAAATGTCTATTTGTTGGTCATCATTTTAATGTTCACTTTGTTTTGGAGTTTGATAAGAGATTGATGTGGATTTGTTCGAGTTTTTTTGATCTTGTACTGGTGGTGAATGGACATAAAAATAATAATATTTATTCTATAAAATCGGTCGAAGATCTGATAATAAAATGATAAAATCATATCAATACAATCAAAACGGATTTTTTTTGTCTTAAATGAAGATGATTATCAAACTAACATTTCACAGTGAGTCGTGAGATAAGTGTTCAGATGGTTTGGTTAAATTCTATAATTGACAAACAATTTAGGAAATAAATTTATAAAAGAAAACTGTGGAAATAGTGTAATCAAGATAATGATTGTGTCGATATACATGCACAGAGTGAATCAGGTGCTTGTGAAGGTCACATTCAAAGGTGACTGTAGCATTGAGCCAAAACTTGTCTTGAAGTCTCAAAGGTCACAGAGGCCAAGGTCACAACCAAGGTCACAACCTCCCAAGGTCAGGGGAGGCTATTCTACATGGTGGAGAAAGGTCAGGGTCAATGATGAGTTCATATTCAGAATGTGTATTTTCATATTCATGATTATATATTTGTTATATTAAAATCTCAAAGGCCACAGACATCAAGTCCAGGGGAGGCTACTCTATATGGTGGAGAAAGGTCAGGAGCACTGTTAGGGTCACATTGACAGGATTATAGCTCATAAAGGAGACCAATTCATGATGAACCAATGGCATTATCCTTTAATTGCTATAAACACTGATCATGTTTTGAGAAAATACAAACATCTTTTTTTAAACACAACTGAGATTAATTTAGGAGATGACAATTCTTTACTCTTTCTTCTCAATTACTTGCTGCTTTTAAAATTAGTTGTGAATTA
Source organism: Mya arenaria (assembly GCF_026914265.1). Lineage (NCBI taxonomy): Eukaryota > Metazoa > Mollusca > Bivalvia > Myida > Myidae > Mya > Mya arenaria. The sequence continues at coordinate 25,693,770 of NC_069128.1, forward strand.
TAAAGAGCTGAATTAGTTTAACTTTATTTATTTGAAAACGATTATGGAACAAGGTATTACAACATTATATTGATCAGTCTTGTTGGCACGATGTCACGCGAGGCTCAGTGGTCTGGCATATGGTGCTGGAATTATGTATGATTTTCTACCAAAAGTAAAAGGATTGTTCTGGTAACACAATGTTTACAATTCAACATTATTATAAACTATAGTTTTGAATTGAAGGGCTGAATTCATGTTTATTTTTTTATCAAAAGTAAAAGGATTTTTCTGGGAGCATGAAGTTTTCAATTTAATACCATATTACTATTCAACATTCATAATTGCATTTGTTCGCTGTACTTTCAGACATCAGCGGAGACGACCAAGCGATGCAAGCGCCTGGATGATATGTGCGATGATCTGGAAGATTTCTACAGCCAGCTACAGGACCTAGATCAGTGGCTCGACACAGCCATCGAACGCTCCGAGGATCTTAAGACTGCACATGATGGCGTGGATGTTCAGTATAGTAACTTTAAGGTAGGCAGAAATTATTACGCAGTATTATTTGAGCTGTGAAATCTAATTTCTGGTGTTATTTAAGCAAAAGCTATGGTGTCGAGACAATGATCTTGTCAGGTATTCATAAAACATATTCAGTCATTTCTTATTTTAAGTCAATTTCTTAAAAAAAATTATAGTCAAATTAAAAGAAAAATATAAGTGATTTTTTTAATAAAAGTATGTAAATTCAATAACATCAATGACAATAAAGTGTTTCAGGTATTATTATTAAGAAATCATATTAAATTAGCAGAAAAATACTTAGTTTTGGAAAATGACTTAAGTTAGGAAATGACTTAAGATGTTTTATGAATACCGTCCCTTAGTATCATTCACCTTTAAGTTAAGAAAATGAATTTCTTTACTTGTTTAATACTTTTTAACCTGTAACACCCTCTTTTCAAATTTTGGCTTTATATACATTGTACATACTACAGTCGAACCTTGTTGGCTCGAACTCACAGGGACTGGCGAAAATACCTCGAGCCTTGAACAATTCGAGCCAAGCGGGAGCTTACTGTCAGTAAAATAATATCGGTCCTTTACATCCAGTTCGAGCCAATGAGAAATTTAAGCCAAGCGAGGTCCAGTCAACGGAGTTTGTATAAATCTATGATATTTTATAAGCTGAAAAAGTAATGAGAAAAAAAACAACTTATGATAATAGTTGCTGAATGCTGTCTGAGGAATATGCGAAGTATTTGATTAATCTATGAGTTTTATTATAAACAAGACAAATGACAAAAATTAGTTAGTATTTTCATGTCTCAACCGATGGATTTGGCTTACTCACTACAGATCCTAGTTAAGCATTTAGAAAGCTTGAGGCAAAAACGTCCAGCAAAATTCCATTTAGTCCTTAAATAGATTTTTATTTAAATTTTAAAGAGTTTAGCTATTTGTGCATGCATGCGGCTGGTTTGTATATTGACATTTAGTGTACTGATAGTTATTGTTAATGTGCCTGGCTAAATGCAGATCTAATGTTTTAATTATGCCCAAATAAACACTAACTTTTACTTAGTACTCATTTTTCATAATCTGTAATAAAAATACAATTAAATTTGTGCAAAATGTATTGAAAGAAAGTGAAGAAAAGTGGGCATTTAAATGAATTGCCCTTTTTGAATTAAGAATTAATTGAAACTAATTGAACATACTCCTGTATAATTCTATAATTCTACCCGCTTTAAACTGTTGAATCTTTGATATTGTGATAAATTATCAAACAGAATTGTAATTGAACCGTTTAGCATTCAGCCTGGTTTCAAAGGTCATTAATACCTACCAGAATTGGTCAATACATTTTTTTCTATAACTTGCATACTATGGTATATCTATCAATCAATTATCACGGGCCTTTTATTAGTCAGTTCAAAGGACTGCAAACAAACATATTTGCAATGAATTGCCTACATTTTTCCTTTAACAAAAACATCCAACAATCTCATACAATCAATAAAGGGAATCAAAGAGTATTGGAGTTGTTTACCAGTACTTTCATGTTAATTCTTTAAATTCTCAAAATTAATTTGAATTAAACGAAAACGTTTTGTTTCGTAAATGTGAATGAAAATGAGAGTATTTACAATTTCACAGTTTGAAATAATCAGCAATAGGAATTAATAACTGGGATATTGAAGTTTGTTGTAAATTATATAACAGCATATATAATTATTAGGATAGTTTCTCCATCACGGGGATTAGCGGATTATATCTGAATGGATTAATTATGAAGAAGGCAAAATTGCATGAAAACGACGATAGAGATATATTTTCTATTAATTGTGGAGTTGATATTTTAGTAATTTTTAAAGCAATCATAAAGAAAAGCAATATAAAATAGTGTCATATTTACATATAATAAGAGTCACTAGTAAATTTATGGATGAAATGTAGTTCAGTACACTATTCCATTTGATGCTATTAAACAAATTGTTCATTTTAAGTCTAAGAGTCACCCTAACAGTTGACTCGAGTGCTATTGAAAGTAATAATTTGATAAAATTTGTTCATTTATAATGTGATAAATTTCAAGAAGTTTGTAATGTTAAATAGAGACTAAATTTTGATGATATTTTGCATGGTGTATTTAAGACTAAACCTTTTAAAGTGATTAAAATTTGTAAGACTTTAAACAAATATGTATAGTTGCTTATGAAGAAGTGACATCAGATTTTGAATGGAAATGTAGAAATTTATTGCAGATAAAATTCAGTGTTTGAATGATAACTATTTTACAAGTGTTAAATCTAAGTATCTTTTTCTGTACTGGTAAACGAAGAGTATTTATTTCATTGATTAGATAAATTCGCAGTGATCGATATATTAGAGGACTGAACAGTTCAAAGCTTCAATTATTGTTTTTGTAGATATTGTTATGGAATATTGACGCAATAATTGCTTTATGATATGAATGAAGAAAAAAAATAGAAGTGCATTGACTGTTTAATGAAATTTATAGATCATTTGCGTGTATGGATATATTTTTTTACAAAAATGTGATCGTAACTCGGACTTTAACAGCCTCATTATACGTAACGTTTTAATTCAAAATATTGAAGTTTGGGGTAAAAAAAATAATAAGTTTGACAAGATTATAAATCCGACTTAACCGCCTCATTACACTAACATTTTAATTCAAAATATTGAAGATTGGGTTAAAAAGAAATGTTTGAAAATATCATAAATCAGACATACATGTAACAGCCTCATTATACTAATGTTTTAATTCAAAATATTGAAGTTTGGGTTAATAAAAATTGTGTTTGAAAAGATCATAAATCGGACTTTAACAGCCTCATTATATGTAACGTTTTAATTCAAAATATTGAAGTTTGGGTTTAAAAAAATTCTGTTTGAAAAGATAAGATATATTGGGTTGAACTTCATCTTGTATTTATACAAGTATTTTTGCATATGTATGATAACAGTAAACGGCAAACAAAAGTACTTCTACGTATAAATAAACATAGATGAAACTTTTTATTAATTCCATTATTTACAGTGCCATAAATAAATTTTCAAGAACCATTGATTCATTGATTTTTACAATCTCAAAAGATAAAGAATTGTTTAGTGGGACAAATCGCTGTCAGATCATTTAAACATTAATGTGCTTTCATTGTAATTTAAAGATATAATGATAACGGAATTTTTGCATTAATTTATGCAACATTTTATAGGTATGATTTGGCATTCTTAATTCATGTCTTGTTAACCATATTGGCCCATGTTTTATTTATGAGATGAAGTTATTTATAAGAAAAGAAAATATCGACATTGAAATTTGGTTCAAAAATTTGCATGTATTTAACAATAGGGAAAAATATGTCTACAAATTATGTTAACAGGACATTGACTTTGTAACTGAGTTTAATAGGATTTATAAAGCTTTCCTTTCTGTTAAATCAGGCAGCTATAATATCTGAAATCATATAACTGTTTCTGTCTGTTTCAATTATTCATGTTCATTGATTGTTATATACTTTATTGAAAATTTTGCAATAAGTCTAAAAAAAATCCAAACAAATTTTGTATTGACTTAAATAACGAATCCAGGAAGTCGTATAATTTGTTCTTCTTATCAATGATAAATTAGTAAAAGGAAATGGATTAACAATTATTGTACATTGCCATAGAACTAAATCTGAGAAATGGACCATGATGAAGAAAAAAAAAGTGATCATTCATGTTTTAATTGATATAACTTTGAAATCGGTACAGATGCCTGATGAAATACTGATTGAAAATCAAATCAGTAAAGTAAAGATCTTTATTTTCTCTTCATTGACCAATGTAAAGAGTGGATGCTGAATTTGAAATTTTGAATTTTTAATATGAAATTCAGCCTGATTATTTGTGCACATCAATGTTTTAGACATAATGAATGAACATGAACAAGGATGGATAGATATGGAAGTCTGTGTAAGCTTCCTAGAAATATATGGAAAATAGAGAACCATGTATGTATGTTTGCAAATCCAACTGAATATGCTGACGATACTGAGCAGATTGAGTTTGGAAGAACTGAAAATGCTGATAGGTCTGTGCAGACTAAGGAAAGTAAGGTTGAAACTGCTGGGCTAAGTGCTGACAGTAAGAAATGTGCAAAAGGTGGAATAATTTACTGTGAAACTGATGAGGATGTACAATATATGGATAATAAAGATGATGAAGAGTTTGTAGAGAGTTCAAGTCACAGTGAAAATGTAAAGATGTTTGTTTCTAAGTTAGAGAATGTTACTCTGCAATGTCAGGGTGAAACACAGGGGAATACTAATGTTCAACTAAGTGTTTTAAGTATGGATGCTGTTAAATCATTTGAGGAATTAGAAAATGTAAGTCATTATGATATCTGCTTTAGATTTTGGTAAAATTTTCAATGGCTATATAACCAATGTCAACACATTCCATTACCTCATTCATGAAAAACTGTTTCAAACTCTGAACACACTTTCTCTGTATCTCTCTTTCTGGACATTATAATAAACAATGTTTTGAGTCTGCCATTTGATTGTCAGAAGGTACTTCAGTGTCTATGGCCTTCTTTGCACTTTTATGTAAAAAAATGAAAAGTTTTGACCACTGTCCAAAATCAAAAAGATGACCAGCAGCTTTGTTATTTTATAGTTATTGCTCACATTACAGGCAATCCTTTCAGATTGAGGTTATAATTTGTGTGGTTTTAGGACGTTACTGAGGAGTTGCTATTAAGGAGAAGAGGAGCAGTTGATGAAAAAGCAAGCCATCATGATGAAATCATACTCAGCCTTTTAATAGTCTGAACTATTGTAATATGGAAATTATGTAATATTTGCTTGGTTTCAGGAGTAAAACTCATAAAGAGCTGCAAGGCATTAAACGTAAAGGAGCTTGCCAATGTCATCAACATGGCCGACAATGTTTGGATGTCACAAATTCTCATCTTATTAATCTTAACACTTCAGTCTGCATATTGCATATAAACTGTGATGTATATTGTTCCAGGAGTTCATTGAAGAGCTACAAGGGAAGGAAGAGGAGCTGGCAAAGGTCATCAAGATGGCTGACAACTTCAAAGATCAGGCACAGGTAAAAATTTGTGGGATGTCTGGTCTTTGAAATATGATTAATATATTTCTTAGAAATATCCCTTGTTCCATTTTAAGTTATAATTCACAACATTGTTTAGACCTTTAAACCTTTCGCCAAATAAAATTAATGGCCATGATATACTTATAAAGAAAAGGAAGCAAAAATAATTGCTGTAACTCCTTAAAATAGACATTGACTCATTTACATTGTTGTGTTAGCTATCTGGAATTAGTGAATACATTTGAATTTGTTTCATTTACTCTTTATATTGGTCCAAATGTATCATGATGTTATTAAACACATTTCAGGAATTCGAAAAAGAAGCAGAAACTTTCAGAAAGCGCCTTCAGTTTATGCCTCCAATACAAGAAGAAGGAGATAGTCAGGTTATTGATGAAGAGATTGAATCACTAGAGTCTAAGTTCAAAGATATCTCTAGAGATTGCGCTAAACATCTTGACAAACTGACAGGGCTTGCCAAGCATAAGAAGACATTTGATGATGTACTTGAGAAGCTGGGGAATATCTATCCCAATATTGAGCAGAAGCTGGGCAATATCGAAGAGGAAAACTTTGGTAAAGATGCGGAGGAAGATAAACAAAATTATGCACAGTTGAAAGACCTGAAAGCTGACTTGATTGGACAAGAAAGGAAGTTGAAGGATTTTACAAATGCTGCTGATAAGCTTGTGGCTGGTTTGATGGAAATGGGTGAAAAAGAGAAGGCTGATGAAATTAAGAAGAAGGTTGAAGAGATAAGAGAGAAACATGATGCACTTAGTGAAGAGATTGCTGATAAGGAGCAGAATTTGGACAAGGCAGTCTCTCAACAACAGAGCGTTGTAAATAGGGTGGAAGGACTGAAAAACTGGGCAACAGAAGCTGAAAACATGCTTGACGATCGACCTCTTATCAGCCTTGACAAAGATAAACTCAATCAACAGCTGCAGGATCAGAGGGTTATGAATGCTGAAATTGAAACCAACAAAGGGTTGGTGGAAAGACTAAGCCAAGAAGCAGCAAACACTTCATCTGCTCAAGATGCTACAGAGGCTTTAGCTGATCTGAGTGAGTTTATGTCAGACCTGGAGAAGAAGGCTGAAATGCGGACTTTTGAGCTGGAAGAAGTTATGTCAAGTATCAATGATATTGATGCTTTGATGGGAAATGTGGATGGATGGGTCACTGAAGCAATAAAGTCACTGAAGAACAAACCTAAAGGTATGTGAATCTTAACTGTAAAAATGATTTAAAGCTGCACTCTCACAGGTTGACAGTTTTGATTTGTCTTAGTTTTAATTTTTGTTTCAGAATCAGCTGATTTTGGTATCAGTGTCTTCAATTCAATCATATAAGATAACTCACAATTAAACAGATCTCCAGCAGTCTTAAATCACTGTTTTCCAGGCAATCAAGCATAAATTGACCTATTCCAAGACACAAAATAAAGAAGTTAAAATGGTCAATCTGTGAGAGTGCAGCTTTAAAATTCACGGAAACGTCCTACATGTATATATTTATCTTTGAAAAGTTCATTTTAAGCATAGTGATTTATTTTGTCCTGTGTCAAGGTTACCAAACATGTATAGATATATGTTCGAAGTATTCTGCTTAATTTTTAGTCTTATCGCATAAAGATTTATGAATAAATGTTTTAAAAAATGCACTTTAAATAACTTTTTGTTTGGAGGCACCGTTGACATGATATCATAAACCTACAGGCACCACACAGAAAGCCCTGAAGGCCAAAGTGGACACCCTTTACTCGGAAAAACGTGAGCACGAGTTTGACATGGAGAATCTCCGTAACACATCACGGAAACTGATGGACGATGATAATGTGTGTGACCAGTTCGTGATGAAGGAAGGGTTATCAGAAGTGGAGTCAAAATGGCATGAACTGACGGAGCTGCTGGTGCAACAAGTTTCATTGGAGGTAATGAACAGTTTGTTAAGTTTTAACCCTTGACTCTTTATGGAAGTTATGAAATGACAGCAAAGGAAAGAGTTTCTTTTACAGCAAGTTTCTTCAGAGGTAAGGTAAACGTGAGAAATGAATGATGTCCAAAAAAAGCATATAACTTGGTCAAGTGTTAGAAAAAAATAGTGCTAGTACATTATCAAACCTTTATGTAACATACAAGTGATGTAGCTTAGGCAAAAACATTTTTTTTTTGTTTCCACCAACATTTTCTAAAAATAAATAGGGTAGGTAGGTATGAATGACTTTATTTAATCCAAATATTATTTTGAGAATCGGTATTCTGTACCATGCTGACCTATATCAGGATATATCATATTATAGAAAATTTTATATAAATTTTAACGTGTTCACTCAAAAAATTCACATTTTCAGGAAGAGGAAAAAATAGGTTGGTTGTCTTAGTGGAAATTGTTTGTTGACGCCTTATGATATCACTGTATTATTTAAGCCCTTACTTGTGTGGGGTTACATTGTGTCATGCTGCACTATCTGGACAAGGCAGAAAAATGTTGAACCAATCAGCATTGAGGCTGTAACACTGGGCACACATTTTGAGTAACATAGGTGGATTGTTCAGATATTTGTTAAATTTAACAATGTTGTAAATTTATCGTTGTTAACTTTCAAATTGTTACTTCTCTGGAAGTTTGATGGATACAGATTTGTAACAAGATTTGAGACAACTCATTCATCTCTTCTAGTTTTTGTTTTAAAAATTAAGCACAACATCAAATGTTTCACATAATTATAGTTAACAACAATGTCCTTTAAAACGTTGTTGATTTAAACAACATTTCTGAAGCACTGGCCCTGTGTTCACCAATTTATGCTATAACGCTGCATCTCTTAGGCCTTTACCAAGGTTGACAGCATGTTGCGCTATCTGGACATTAACACTGCTGAACCAATCAGCATTGAGTTTGAAACGCTATGCATCCATTTTCTATAACTATGTTTACCAATTCATGCTATAAAGCTGTATCTTCTTGGCCCGAATCGAGGTTGACAGCATTTTGCGTTATTTGGAAAAAGTCGGAAATGACGTCAACTCGGCTTAGCCAAACAGCATTGAGCTTCCATTTTAACTAACTATGTCACCAATTTATGTTTTAACACTGTATCTTCCAGGCCCTTACCGAGGTTGATGGCATGTTGCGTTATCTGGACAAGGCAGAGAATGACATCAACACGGCTGAACCAATCAGCATTGAGCCTGAAACATTGGGTGTGCAACTGAAAGAAAACTTGGTATGCAAATCACGAGATCGTTTTTGTTGTCACTAGATAGTTGTTTATTCTTACATACCTATAATTTTAAGCAATTGGTAGTATACATTTTTGCAGGTGTTAAAATGAACAAGAACTTAAATTTGGTATTTTAATTATTTCAGCTTGTGGCAAATTGATTAGTTTGAGTAATGTTTTCCGTCATCATAATTGTGAGAATAAAACATTTGTTTCTGTTAAATTGATTGAAACCATGTTTCTTCATATAACCTGTGTCACATTAATCTGTATTTTTTTTGCAAAAGTGAACTATACATAATATTCATCATCCCAGTAAAGATAGCCTTTAAATGAGAACTTTATTTTCATCATTGGAGAATGGTATTACAGTTATCTTCTGTATATTAAAGCATTACTGGTTTTAAACTGCATATTAAAACACAGTTAAAAAAGCAAAACCAAAAATGAGTATAAAAACGGTAGGTTTGGCGCCTATTTCGTAGGGAGGGTTGGGTAACCCGAACCAAATTTACTTTTTTTTGGGCCTTATTATTTCCCCTAAAGAATAATTATCATTTTAATATCGTATAAGATTGAGCCAATATTGACTCGAAGAGCTAGTATGATATTCTTAGATACTTCTAAAGATGAAACAAGTGAGTTAGCTGTTCTATAATGCATGATTGACAGGAGTTAATATTGGGGGCAATCAATAGAGGAAAGTCTGTCAGAAATTGCTTTAGCCTAAAGTTTCAGCATCTTCTGTTTCATATAGCAATGTCAATGATATTGTAAAGTTGGAAATACGTTTTAAATATATGAATGGGTGTAGTGTATCATTAATTTAAAAACCTTTCATTAAAATCAAGAAAAAAGATAAACCGGCTAGATGGAATGATATATTCTTGGATGATGCATTTCTTATTCTGTATATTGTGAAGAACTATTTGGATTTTAAAACAAAATCCCAAAATACCTCCCATTGGATGCCTTGGAATATTTTAAACGTACAATTATTTTTTTGGTTGCTGAAATACTTTCATAACTTACAATAAATCATTTGTTTGTTTTTTAGAAACATCAAATTGTTTTCTTTCTTCTAGTCATTCAATGCTGACCTCAATGACAAACGCAATGCAGTCAAGGACATCATTAACAAGTGTAACAAGATGTTACGTGAGACGACAAACTCACAGACAGATGAAATAAAGAGCAGACTAGAAGACATCAAGTCACAGGTAAGCATTCCCACTTGGCTGGAATTTTCCGAGACTCAAAGTATTTTCGCCGTTCCCTAGGAGTTGGAGCTAATAAGGATTGACTATAATTCCATAAAATGTCAGCTTTCATCATAATCAAACTAAAAAAATTCAGTTGCCAACTTTTTAAAAGATAATTCTATATAGTGTATTCTTAGATTAACTGTTTTCTTTATTCTAAAGATATTCTTTCTTCTAACTGCAGGCTGACATAGTGTGCCAATTAAGTGCAGACCGCCTCCAGCAGTTGGAAGCTGCCCTCCCATTGGCTACCTCATTCAGTGAGAGCCAGGCGGAGGTATCTGGTTGGCTGGATGAGATGGAGGCGGAGCTTAAGACTCAAGGGTCCCCTGGGGATTCCCTGGAACAGGTCAAGAAACAGCATGAGAGTTTAAAGGTAAGTCCAGTGTTACTAGCATGTATATTTAAATCATGTTAATGTAAGCAACTTCACCTCTAAACAAATATATTAGCTGTTAACTTGAAAGTACAGATATTAAAATGTCGAAATAAAAATCAGAATAATTGAATAAAATATCTGAAGTTGGAGATTCAAAGAATTTTTTCTTTTTAATTTTAGGACATCATTGTTTATCCTTTTTGGTCTGGTTGATTTATTTTGTGAGTCTGTCTCCTTCTAAGGTTAGGTTCCCGTTAATTACAACATCAGATTTAGTTTCTTTACTAAACATTGTTAGATCATCGTTAAGTTAACATTATCAGCTGGCCCAATTTTTTGAAACTTCTTAAGCTTAATAGGCTTAAGTAGCTTATTTCAATTAGCCAAAATTTGTACTTAAATTTGATTTCAGTAAATGAAAATTATTATTATGATTATCATAAAGATAATTCCTATTTACCGGTAAAGTCTAAAAACCCTTAAATATGAAAATAATACGTCAATTAAAGAAACTGGAAATAGTCAGTTTAGCTTTATCATGTTAAAAGAGACTTAAGAAGTTTGAAGAAATTCGGGCCTGTTGCTGATATTAATTATTCACTTCAAACAGGTTTTACACAAACATATGTTGAACGTTTTCTTACATACTGTATTTCAGACTACACAGCAGATCATAGATGACCGCAAACCTTTCATAGACGACCTGAACGCCACTGGCCTGGAGTTGATGGAACTGTGTGGTGACAGTGACGCCAGTGAGATACAGAACAAGCTTGTTAATGTGAACGACAGGTTCGTCAAGCTGAAGAGCCAAGCTAGGAATAAACTACGGGATATGACGGATGTACGACAAAATATGACGCAAGAGGTAAGGGTTTGTTTCCCAGTTTAATAAATGTAATTTTGATAAATCTTTTTGAAAAAATTGAATTTTAGTCAAGTCACAAAATGCAATAAAACAGTATAAAGAGGATTGAGCAGAGCTGTTTAAATTGTTGTGTAGTATGAGAATATTTTAGTAATACAATTATTCTACTCTGTTTTTCAAGTGCTATAATTTAGTAAAAAAAACCCACAGCTTGTGCAAAGCTTTCTGAAGAATACACAGCTTGTTCTCATTTCGGAGAAAAAGCAGCACTTTTTATGAAGCTTTGTTTTAATTTTGCATGGATTACAGCAGAATTTACCTTCCTACTTGTGAAGTTACTATTTTTACCTCTTTAATAATCATTTAAAGATTCATGGCCAAGAATAAAAACTAAAATTATTTCAGGTCTCGGACGGCCTAGATTACCTGCTAGAAGACCTATCAGGTCTGAATCGCCTGATCGTTAATGCTGACCCAATTTCCGCAAACCCTGACAAACTGAAAGACGATCTTGAAGAGAACAGGATCATTATGGAAGAGTTGGAAAGGTCAAAGCCACACATTCATAGGGCCATAGAAGGGGCCAAGAAGGTTGTGGCTCAAGGCAGTGAGGATGAGATTGAAGGTATGTGTAACAGTAATACTTTGTAATGTGAATTTTATTGATTAGATTTGTTGAAAGATTTGTTTTTCTCGAGTATATAAAAAATCGTAAAAAAACCGTTTAAGTACAATATCGAAGTATGGTAAATTAGTCCTGCAAAAAATTGTGGGTGCCCTATTATAGTAATCACTCTGTCTGTCCATCTGTCCATACGCATTTTTTATGGTTTTTTTGGTAAATAACTTATCAGCCATTCAAGAAATTAAGTTCACTGCCCATACTTGCCAACAGTCATAAGAAGATTTTGTGACAAGTTGTGTAATTTATGCTGAACAACATGCCTTTGAATTTCACCCCCTTTATAAAACTTTCTATCACAGGCTCAAGTAACATTGTCTTTTTAGACAGAAATAGGAAGTTTAGCTGAGTAAATTAGATGTTTAAGTTACAGTAGTAATTTATTATAATGAAAGAATATCACTGTCTTTCTTCCAGCTGATGACATAAAACAGAAGATCTCCGAGCTTAACGGCTTAGCCAATGATATCGCAGATGGGGCTGCTGGGCGAGAGACAGCCCTGCAGGAAGCCCTTGATGTGGCTGACCGGTTCCATGACCTTTGTGGAGAGGTCATGACCTCTTTACGTGACCTCAAGGACAACATGATATCCCAGGAGCCACCAGGGGTCGACCCACAGACAGTGAAGGAACAACAAAAAGAGCTTAAGGTGGGGAATGATTTAACCATGAAGTAACCGAACTCAGTTGGTTTAAAAGGAATGACACATAGAATGTTAATAAAGTGATGTTTTGAAAAAAAAAAAATGCTTCTATTAAGCTCATCTGTTTCGAAGATAAAAAAGTCAAGGTACCATGAAAGGCTTGGTGTCTGCTTTGTTGGTGGTATTGCCTTCATGCAAAAACTTTAACCTTGGCCTTAACTTATTCAAGATTTGTAATGAAATGATATTCTAATGAAAATTGGTATACAAGTTGCCAGAAACACTACCCACTTTTTATGCGTGGTCTGTAACGCTGGTTTTACTGATTATTGTGTTATCCCCCTTGTTTGACTGAAAAGGAACACACAGTGTTGCATTGCATTTGCTCTGCACCTGTTTTTTTTCAATGACATGTTTTAAGATGTTACCAAAATAATACTCTGTAAAAAATGCAATTTAAAATGTTTTGCTGCCAATATTCATAGGGCTATGAAAGCGTTTTGCTAAACTGATATATCAATCTGGGATATAAAATTGACATACTGGTACTAAACATTAAAACTTAAAAACTCATGTAAGGTTTTGGGTAATACCATTTGTCATATAATTCACCTTTGTCTACTTCCTTTACTAGGAGCTAAGAAAGGAGCTAGGCAAAAGCCGCCTGTCTTTGGACGAATGTCGCCAAAAGGGTGAACAGCTGGGTGGACTTGTGGGCGACCCTGGACTCATAGAGATACGTAAACAGCTAGAGGACATACACAACCTGGCTGACGATGTTCATGACATTGCTAAGGAGAGAGAAGAAGATTTGAGGGTGGCACTCGGACATGCTGATAGATTCCAGCAACTTCAGGAGGTAAGTGGAAAAAGTTATATTTGGTTATTTGAGAGACAAAAGCAGCTAGAGGATATAGACAACCTGATTGATGATGTCCATGACATTGCTAAAGAAAGGGACGAGAATTTAGGGGTGCGGATAGGTTCTGACAGGTGGTATGTGGAATTTATTATATTGGGCTTTGGGGTGATCCGGTGGTTTTTAGACAAAAGCAGCTAGGGGATATAGACAACCTGGCTGATGATGTTCATGTCAATGCTGAAGACAGGGAAGAGTTTTAGATGTTGTGGATAGATTCCAATAACTTCAGGATGTATGTGGAATTAATTATATCAACTTTGTGGGTTACCCTTGGCTTAAAGGTATACAAAAGCAGCGTGAGAATATACACAACTCCAGTGATGTTGTTTAAGCTATTGCTGAAGAAATGGATGAGTAATTGATGTTGCAGGTAGGTTCTGACAACTTCCTGAGGTATGCGAAATTAAATATAATGACGTTATGGGTTACCCTAGGCTAAAAGGAATTCAAAAGCAGCTAGAGAATATACATAACCTGGCTGATGATGTTCATGGCTAAAGTATGGGTAGAGCATTTGAGGCTAGGTAGGCTCCAACACTTCAGAAAGTATTCGGAATGATGATATGATGGTAGAGAGCCTAAGAGATCAATTTTGACTGGATCAGTAATTGGTTCTTAAAAGAGAGTATTATAGGTGGATTTAATAATGCTTTGTATCTGTCAATTTTTTATTGGTACAAACTTTAGTTAGTTTTCTTTACAAAAAAATCATCTTTTGTTTGTTCATACTAAATGTATACAGTCAGAACGTTTTTACTCTAGCAAGAGACTCAAAGATGGTGGTAATATTGATATGATTCTTAGGCACAATGATTTCACAAAATTAGTTTTAGCAGTATCAAAACATCATTTTAAATCTTTATTTCATGTAGTTTAAAAAATAATAAAAACCAACTTATCTCCCTTTACAGGCAATAGACGAGTGGCTGCCATCATCTCAGCACAAGCTTGCCAACATGAAGGCTGTATCACCGGACGTGGACACGCTGGGACAACAGATTGAGGAGCTGAAGGTATAAGACACAGTTGTGTACAGTTGGTGTTCATCCCAACTTCCATTTCTATTTTTCCCCTTCCTCCTATTGTTTATTTTCCCCTTTTCTTTGTAAAATGGTGACTTGTTTTATTTGGCTTTTTTTTAACCACTAATGATTTTAAGGGTCATCAAGTCAAAAGTCAAGGTCACAGTGACCTTAAATGATATAAGGTTGTCCGAGTAATAACTCTACAATGCCTGCACCCATGGCCCTCAAACCAGTAGATGACCCCTATTGATATTAGGGTCATCTGGTCAAAAGTCAAGGTCACAGTGACCTTTAACGCAAACTTGAGAAATCCTGGAGCTATGGTCATCAAACTTGACATGAAGGTTGGGCCTGACCAGTTGATGACCCCTATTGATTTTAGGGGTCATCGGGCAAAAGGTAAAGGTCACGGTGACCTTTAACACGTAAAGTTAACAAAGCTTCTCCGAGTGAAAACAATGCCTTGACCTATGATCAACAAATTGACATGGAGGCTGGGCATGACATGTAGATGTACCCTATTGATTTAGGAGTCATCGAGTCAAAGGTTAAGGTCACAGTCACCTTGAATGGGAAAAGGTTGTTCGACAATGCATGCACCCATGGCCCTCAAACTTGACATTTAGGTTGGGGGTGACCAGTTGATGACTCCTTTTGAGGATTTTGAGTTAAAAGGTGAATGTCAAATCTCATATTCATCATCAAAATTTACGTCATGTTTACTTATTCCCTGCTACTAAGAGGATAAATTTTTATCTGCAAATATCAGTCATCATCTGAACATGATTAAAAGCTGTACCTACTATCCTCACACTTTGAATGGTCTTAATCTTAAAACTACCTCAATGGCATCCAATGTCAATCACAAGTCAGCTGTCATTTCGGTCTATGCATATTTCATTCAATTGTTCAAAATATCCTGACAACATGGCACTTAGCGGGGTATAATGTTTGACAAACATCTCTTGTTATTTTTGTTATAGTTGTGTGATGTAACCTTCAGTTCACCCCATTTTATCTTAATGATTTCCGGATAGTTTCATTCCCTTGTTTACGCATATATTTATTGTTTTACGCTTAGCATGTATTTATTTTCTGTTGTAGTCATTCAAAGCCTCCATTCACCCTCATGTTACTGAGATTCAGCAACTTAACCAAGAGTTATCTGCCCTCAAAGACATGTCACATGTTGCCGCGGAAACCCTTCAACGACCTGTTGATGCTATCAATACCAAATGGGCAGAGATTATTCAAGCAATTTCTGAACGCGAGGTAAATTATTCTCCATGTTTTTCTACTTTCTGCAACTGCATTTTTATTCTTGAATAAAGACATGTCATGTTTATCTGCCAGAAATGTATGATATAAATATTGCTTTTTTTGAAGGGGCCTAATATAAGGTTACAATTGATAAATGCAAGAAATGTGGTTTTGTGAATGCATTATTATGTTTAACTCATTTCACTTCAATGATCGATCAAAAAAAGCGAATGATTTGCGTACAGTTTAAAAAATGTTGGCGATATTTTGGCCCCTTTTTAACTTGATTCTTTGTTCTACTATTTGAAAACCCAATCTATAAAGGCTAAATTTAATATTTTTTAACTGTACACAAATCGCAAATTTAAAGCAATAGGGAGTTTACATATGTAGAAGTCCAATCCTTAAAACATTTATTAATCTTTAAAAAATACAGAACTAAAATATTAAATTGTATTTTTGGTTTTATTCACTTTGGTAATAGTAAAAATAATGGTAAAGGTGTACACATTTCACTGTGTTGTAAAGAGGTTGAGTTGAAATGTTCTTTCTGTTTAACAGCAGATCATTCAGAATGTCCCTAACATACAGTGGTATAAAACTGTTGTCAATTTTAAGTCATCAATTGAATTTATGTTACATTTTTCATTATATTAACTCATTAACATTTTTCATATTAATTTGCTGTGTAGAAAATTTTAGTAAGTATTTTTTAAGTCAACCTTTGGTTTCCATTTCCTAAGTTTAGCTCTGAGTGATTAACACAATGTAGCCGAAATAACATTAGCTGTGAATTGTTCAGATCTCTTAATATCACATCGTCAGAAACCCACGGTACAGTATTGTACTTTACTTCATTTAGTGCTGTGAGACATTTATCTACGAAAATCTGAAAATCTCGTAGTCATGAGTAATTCATGAGGTATTGGTGCAGAATGGGGACTTTCTTCGAATCTAATCTTATGGAATTTTATTGTGTGTTCTTTTCTATATTTAGTAACAAAACCCCTGTATTACATAGTTAATCTTCTTAGTTGAAGAGTATTTAATTGTAACAAAAGTTTTCATTGGTTGAAGAGTTTTCTCGCCTATCTCATTAATATTCATGAAAACTAGATTTTCTCAGTCAATTTTCCCAAGGTACTAGTGTAAACAGAATTAAAAAGTGTGGTTGCTGACGATGTTAATATCTAAACTGACTTTATTTTCTAGATTTGATTTATGTTGTCTTAGTATTACTTGTAGTTAATGATTTTATTTGTATTGCTCAATGAACAAAACAACTTATGTCATAAGTATAGGCTGAACATATTATTAGACCATTTCAAGACTAATATTTACTGTATTTTTAAGTTAAAAAAAACAATATCATAAAATAACACTATTTTGTAAGGGAATTTTAAAAGAATTATTGTTAGTATTGTATTTACAAGTTTCTTGAACATATTTTGCATAGACCCTCCATTGTGAAAACATGGTTTATGTAATGAAACAGGTCGTCCCTCAGATGAATTAATTCTTATACATAACTTATGAAATCAAAATTCTTAATAATATTACTCGTACATAGAAGTTAATTGATGTAAACTAACCTATTACAATTTTTTTTATGGAGAATTTTCAAAGTTCTGCCATCCTTCATCAACATTGTGTTCGTAACTGTGTACTTAACACTCTAACAATAGATGTAAGGTTGGTTTGTTTAGCTCATCCAGTTTTAATAAAGAATAAAGTTAAGATACTGTGATAGCCTTGGTGTCATTGTTAAATGCCTAAGATCAATCATTCAGGGCCAGTATTCAATATTGATCTTATCCTTATCCTTAGACATGCCTCAGTGATTCCATTCAGCCTATTGGTCAGCTAAATATATAGGCCAATCAAAACACTTAAATCTAAGTTGGTTATTGAATACGGCCCCAGATGTATACCAGTTTCAATACTGTGTATGAAGCTATAATAATATTTAACTTATGCCCCTTGATTGACTGTAAAAGAGACAAGCGTTGGCATCCACTTGCAGTTCTCTTGTTCTTAGTTTCACTAGCCTTTATCAACATTGCGTGTACTTAACTCCCTAACAATTGTCGTAGTGTAGGATTTTTCTTGTTTTGTTGTCGTCATGGTGATAGATTTTGCACTGGTCTATTTAGGTTATGGGGCACTTAAAACTGGTGAGTAAGTTTTTTGTTACAATGCCATGACCTTCTGGTTGCTATGGTGATTCTTGTTGCAATGGTGATTTTTTCCATGGCAACAAGTCATCATCAACTTGGATATTCTTCAAATTACATTGTTTTGGTGCAAGTGGTTTTGAAGTTCATGTTTTTGCGTGATTTGATTGTTTTTTTTATTCTTTGCTTAGGAAAATGCATGCTAGTTAAACTTTATGCTGCCTGCGATTTAGGTTGCTATGGAAATAGGATTTGGTAGATTTCAGATATCACTATCATCAGAATGCATTGTAGACTCTCTTTTTTGGAATTGCTTGCATGTTTCGATATATTATGAGTTAAGAATACCTAAATGTTTTCAAAGTCTTTGCATGTGAAATTCACCTTACATTTATATTATGAACAATTAAATTTGTATATCATACCATTTACAACTTCCTATTATATTTTATCACAAAATCAGAAATAAAATGAACTGAAGTACTGCATGCTCATAAGACTTCCATAATTTGACAGCATTACTTTATTTTTAGCTTGTATCTTTTAAGAAAAATAGTCAATGAATTGTCATAGTCTTGTTATCACTGCCATCATCTGCGGTGTCATCAGTGTCATTGGGCAAAAAATCTAACCTTGCCCACAACCCTAAAACTGTTCAAGATATTCATATGAAACTTGGTACACAAGTTGCCAGAAACAGAAAGCACATGTTCAGTTAAGCCTATTACTCTAGCCTTAATAAATGAGTTATACCCTTTGTTTGAGTGAAGACAAAAACTGACGAGCATATATGCATTTGATCTGTGGCTCCCTTGTGCATTAATAACTTACCTATTAAAGTGTATAAGCGTGTATATAGCAATGCCCGTAACTCTGGCTTTATTTTTGTTGAGTCATGCCCTTATTTTCAACAGAAAAACAGACAAGCATTGTTGTTAGTTCTTCGAGTGCTCTTGTTTCATTATTTGACTGCTTGATTGGTTTTTTTTTTGCAATATTCTTTCCTTTGCATGATTAAAAAATCCACCCGCTATAATAAACCTCTGTTGAAATATGAAATATAAAATAAGTTATGGGGATGTCATTATAGCAAAACCATTCTATGCATGGCACTGTGACAAACCTTTGAGTTGACATATTTTCCCCTTTCTATTTGTATGAAATGTATGTGATCTTTCACAGCTTTAACACTGAATGTATTTGGTGTTGTCTTTTCTTCAAATACAAAAATTTAATAAATACATAGCCATGTTTTAAACTTATACTCATTTTTTGTACATTTGCATATAAAAATATATAATCACGCAATTTATTTAGTTTAGTCACATTCACTGATAAAAAAAACAACACTGAATGTTGAATTCTTGTTCTTTTCTTTTGCAAGGCAAATTTGTGTTGTTATAGTGTTTGAGTGAAATATGTTGTTGTTTTGTTGCAAGTATGTGTTAGTGTTACTAACAGCCAAGGTTATGTGTTCTGACAACGCTAAACAACTTTGAAAGAAACATATTATTGTTTGTCATTTGGTCAATGTTTGTTTGCAGTGGCTACTGACAAACCAAAAATGCTCAATCTCAATTTATTCTTTACACTGTAGAGGCCTTAAAAATAATTTTACCAATATTGTATTTTGAATTTTTTTTATTCTGGCCCACAATCTAAATGAAAAGAAAATATCTGTGTTGTGCAAATGGAAACGAGCAATGTTTCAAGAAAACCTAAGGCAATGCATTAAAACATCAATAGGAAAGCTAGAATTACACACTATTGACAATATGTTTTCAAAAATGTCCAAAAAAAATGTTTACATCACTTTACACAATACCAGCATGTCCAATCTAATCCACAAATGCTTACCCCAATTTTCTCTCCCATTTTAGGCTAACCTACAGGAAATGCAGTGCCAGGTCGGGGACATCGAGCGTGCAATGGTAGAGGTCACTTCCTCTTTGGAGAATGCCATGACGGAACTAAACCTTATGGACATCATCACTGGCGATACCAAATGTCTGGAGAAACACCTAAAGAAACTCAATGTAAGTTTAGCAATACCTTAACAAACTTAATTATAGTGTAGCAATGCCTTAAAAACACACACATTTTACTCCCTAAATATTGAGCGTGGAATGGTAGAGATTACAGCGTCTTTGGTAAAGGTCATGACAGGGTATAACCTTCTGAGTCACATCACTGATGATACCACATGTCTAATGTAAAACACCTAAATAAACTAAATGTAATTGTATTATATATGTATTATGGATCTTTTCTCAGCTTTCATTATGGCCATGGTGTTGTAAAAACATTGTAGTCTGGCAAAATCTTCATATATGGACCTCAGACTTATTAAAAAACAGCAGGCATTTGCTTTACAAGTTCCTCATAACTCTGGTGAAAGTACTTGTTGAGTTGTGTCCCTTGTTCAAGTTAGAACAATGGTCTTGTCTGTTCATCCAGGTTGAGCATATATCTGGATATTGATTATGTAACTATAGGTTATCGTGAAAAGGTAATTATATGAATATATGTACAGCAGGAGTGTGACATATGTTTAGCTCATGCCATATATTTTAATATCAAACACTTTATAAATATTATGTTTCATAATGATATATGTTAATTTAGTTGGTATTTATCAGAACTTTCAATTAATGTTGTTGAAAACAGTGAAGCATAATTGACATAAGAAGTAATAAATACCATTACAAGAAATCTTTGTGTTAATATACCTGCAAACATTGGATTTGAGAAGGCACGCAAGTAGCTCATTATTGAAGTAAGAATGACGAGATATGACGAGACATGACGAGAGAAGAGACGAGATATTGAAATCAGAAATTGAATCAAATCAATAAAAGGATTTAAAAGATCAATCTTAAGACTGAATTTACCTAAGTGCCCAAGTAAATGCAGCTTGAAATGGCTAGTGGTTCTGTGGGTACTGGTGTAGATGATGATGATGATGAGGAAGAAGATCTGTATGTTCTTGACATTGACTTTGAGGCAGCCTTCTGGTACTATTGGGGAAGACTCTGCTTCTTTGTGGATTACCCGGTAGAGATAACCATTGTTACAATTAGATGAATTTTAGCTTACAGCTAGAAAGTTGAGTCATAAAATGGCAGGAATTACATGATTAATACCAGTAGAAGTTTTCATTTCAGTCTTACTCTCTCTAGAAAACAATACATTACGTTTAAATACTTACCAATATTAATAATGAATTTAAAACTTGACTTCTATAATAGCATGATAAAAGGCTTCAGGGACTCTAAACAAGGCTTTAGATGATGTTTTTTCAATGGTGAAAAGGAGAGCTCTCACATGCTAGACAGCCTGGGAATTTTGCATCCCCTTCCCCTTTTTATATGTGTTATTAGATTTTGCTGTCTCTATCATATTTGATGCTGAAATGAGTTGTAAGAGGCACATATAAGGTCTCACCGAAGCAAAAACAAAGGCAACAAGGGAATTGTATTATTCAATTGTGAAGGGAACAACCTGCACATGTGCTAGGCCATTGCTGCCAAGGGAGGAAAAAAGTAGGTTTAGTATTTATTCATTTATTATTTATGATTTTTCAGCTCCTTCAATCAGATGTGAAGGGCAAGGAGAGGGCATCACGAAAACTGAACAAGGCCCTGGAAGATGTCTTATCCAAGGGCGAAGGGGACAGTCCTCACATGAGAGAAGTTCAGGAAGAGATGAATGAAATGTTGAGAAGGGTCCAGGCTGACTCCAGAGACAAGGAGGCTAAACTGCAGGAAAAACTCAGACAAGTAGGTGTCTATTTAGATTGAATATACCAGTAATATTGTTAAGTTTTTAAATTCATAACCTGAAAAAACAACAACAATTATTTATGCACAGATTTGTTTTAAAGTTATTCTCTTGGTTTTTTTATGTTTTTTTATTCATCTGAATAACAATACCTGAAAATTAATTTCTGTATGAACTGCTATTTACAGGTGAAGAAGTATATTGGAGATGTTGATGACATGATCCAATGGCTAAATGATCTGAGGACAGAACTCAAGTCCAACACTCCGTTTGGGGCCCTTCCTGACACAGCTAAGGTCCAGTTTGACAAGTTCAGGGTATGTACATCGAAGGAAGTTTATTGGTTGTACTCAAACAACTTGAGGTTAAAGATATATCCAATTCAATTTCAATTTCATACAAGTTTGGCCTTCCTTTACATATATTTTATTTAAATTTTGAGGCTCTGAAAGCAAATAAATCTTTTGGTTTTCTCAGACATCAAAACTGTTTACTACATGTGTATCTGACTTAAAATAGTCTCTGCAACTTTGAACAATGGTAAAATAGGAAACACCATCAGCTACACTGAAGGGGGCTGGTAAAGACTGCTAAAGAAAAGCCACAAGTTCCTAGAAGCTAGTCATTCAGAGTAATGTGCTGCAGGTTTGGATGGAGAAAACTAATAATTATAAAGCCTGTATTTTCTCCCCCTATAGGAAAGACACCAACAGCTCCAGCACAGAGAAGAACCAGTGAAGACTCTCCTAGAGAAAGGCCAAGAGTTTCTTGAGGTTTGCCCACCAGAAGATGTGCTCCAGGTGTCAGATCGGATGAGAAAACTGAAAGATCTATGGAGTGACACGAGAGACAGGGCACAGAAGAGGAAGGTAAGTTGGTTTGTGATAAAAATTAATTTGGTGTCATAAGAAGTTTATTTATGTTGGAGCACATACTTGATGATAAAGTTGTTGATTGAACAATAAGAGCTGGGTGGTTGAAAGGGATGTAATGCAAATTCGTGCCATGTCATTTTCACACTAGCTTTATGGTCTTTTTGTTGGTTTATTGTTATTATGCTGTTTGTGGGCTGATTGGAAATTTGTTTTAACAAAGTTCTACCAACACCGCCATGTTGATTAGTCCCAAGGTAGATGAAATGAACAGAACCAACTCAAAATACAAGCCCTTCTTTTGTTAAACTACCCTCCAAAATCAGTGCTTTATTAAAATTTCTTTTTCCAACCTTTACAGGACAGGATGGATGAACACCTGTTGAACATAGATGAATTCCACGGGATTCTGAAGAACTTCACAGACTGGCTTAACAATGCTGAGATCAAGATGAGAGGCTTCAAGTACCCCAGCAAACTTGTGCCCAAGATTCTCAAACAGATGGAGGACCATTCAGTATGGGATACTTCAAATTTCTTTTGGGATGCTTTGAAAACGGGGTTCTAAACGCATCATTTCAAGCAAGCATTTTCAACAGCTTTTGTTGCTTTATTTGTGTTACAAAGAAACAAAAGTTGAGGAATTGTCAAAGCCTTGATGTTGTTCTTGGTCAGCAAAGCCATAAATATTGTGTATAACTCAGAACACATTCTCATTCATCAGAGGTTTGATGATGGTACATATGTTGTACGCATAGCATCATCCCTCTAGTCTAGGAGAATGTCAGAATTTGAAACAAATATATCGCAGGTTCAATAATGTTTGCTAGAATACTTGCTGAATTATATCCCTTTGTATACGTAGAAACATTACAAGTGCTGTCATTTAGTTGTATTTATCTCTTTATAAACTAAGCTAATAAATTTAAAACAGGCCAAAACTTCTTTACCAGGATCAAGCTTAGCACACAGTTTTTGGCTAGGTATGATTTGTGAAATTCTGTCATTTTTCTATTACTTTTAAAAGTATCTTCATGATAATCCCAATTAACTATTTTGCATTTCTTAAGATCAATTTCGCTAAAAAAAAAATGAAATAAAATACTTTTATGAGATATTGGAGCAAAGTAAGGCGTATATTTTATTCACGATTTATTTTGTTCCGCCAGTTTTTAAGACAGAGCTTGACTCCAAGATAAAAAAAATGCACAGTGTTTATTGATTGTACAGGGACATTCCTAAAACATGTAGTTGGCAAACACTTTTAATCTATATCTTTCTATTGTCCAGTCTCTGAAAACGGAGCTAGACTCACAGATTGAGAAGATGCACAGCCTTGATCGAACAGGGACCTACCTGAAACATTTCGGCCGCAAACAGGACACCATCTATATCAAGAATCTCCTTGTTGGCATCAAACTCAGGTGGAAGAAACTTCACAGGCGAACGGACGAACGGGGAAGACTGTTCAAGCATGCTTTTAAGGAAGATAAGAGGGTATGGTTTGGCAACTGTTTGACTGATCAAAACATGAAAAGTATGAGTTTGAATTTATGTAATGAAGGCTATCAAAGATACAATATTGTACTGTTTTTTTGTACATGATTAAATGTGTATGCACATGTACGTACATGTAACTCTTATTCAGTCATGAACATGTATAAAATAAAATTATATAGTCTACCTGTATTTTTGTTTAGGAATTCATTCCATCTTTATTGTTTTGAAAGATTGTATCATCATTTTTATTGCATTACTGAAGAATAAGGAAAATATCACAGTTGTTTAAGATCTTACAGATTGTTTAAATGTTATGAACATTAAGTTGAGTTGGATATATGGAGAAGTCATTTAACCATCTGTATACATGGAAATACATAGACTTCATTAAGTATACAGTAAATATAGAAATCCTTTTTATTTCACTTCAGTTTGTGCAATGCCATTGGTATCTTGTCCTTATTGAGAGTTACTAGAATACCATATGCTTCAAGGAATAAATATTTATTTATTTTTCATATTAAGTATATTTGAAGAATGGTTGATCTCAATGTATGGATATTTTCCAGTTACAGGTTACGAATTAATTACATTCCAATTAATGTATTAATTTGTTTTAACATTAGCCACTGCTTATCCAATCAATTCACCACAAGCATATTCTGAGCAATCAAATGCCATGTTTCAGTTCTATGATGCCTGGAAGGCACTCTGTGATTGGCTGGATGAGAGTGCACCCAAGCTTACAAGATTTATGTCCCCTGGATATGCTTCGAAACAAGATGTGGATGAATTGAAGGTAGGGTTACTGGTGATGGGGACATAACAATATTTGTTTCCAACTATTTATCTATACAATTCACCTTACTCTTATTGTTCAATATACTGCCTTGTAGATTACATAGTGCATGTAGATTTTGTGTCCATATATTATTAATGTGTTGTTATGCATGTTACATTGTGTAAACATGTAAATGATAATTGTTATCAGAGTTATCACTAAAAAATCATGGTGGTGGTATTTTGGTGAAATATTTATTATCTCATTGATTAAAAAACAACAAGATGTTTTTTATAAACATGTGTATGTAACATTCATCAATGTTTATTGGTTTCCATTTTGTTTATTTCATCGTTTATTTTTTGTGAATCATTGAATAAAAATCCATTCTATATACATAAAGTCTGATTCTTTTATCCATATTAATTGTAGTACAATATTGTTTGACACATTACATTTTTGTAGTACAATATTTTTTGACACATTACATTTTGTAGTACAATATTGTTTTAACATTACATTGTGTAGAACAAGATTTTTTCATACCATTTTGTACATAAAATTTTGTAGTACAATATCGTTTTTGACATACTATTTTGTAGTACAATATCATTTTTGACATACCATTTTGTAGTACAATTTTGTTTTTTCCATACCAGTTTGTAGTACAATATCGTTTTTTACATACCAGTTTGTAGTACAATATTGTTTGTCATATAGCATGCTTGTAGTGCGGTTTGAGGTACTGCAATTTGAAATACTTCAACCTCATATATTTTGCATGTATATGTAACCTTTTCATAGTGTGTTTGATTGTATATTTGACCATTACATTTATTGTATGATTATATAACACTAGGATGAGGAGGGCAAGGATGTAGAGGTATTCAGAGCTTCCCAGAAACTTACCCTCTAACCCTGTACTGTGTGCTTAATACTCGTGCCTAATACTCAAACGTAACCGCTATAAACGCCCCACAGACTGATATTTGTACAGCAAATCGGCTAGAGTTATTGTCATTCTTGTGATTTTAAAGTGTGGTAGCTGCTTTTTTATCAGAATGTATGTCTTTGAATAGAAGACTTCAGTAGATACCTACTATTTTTAATGAACATGGATCCACAAAATACCAACACAAGTCAAACAATATTAAAAGCATGGGTCGTAATGGGAGTAGGATAAAAAGATATTTGTCTATGATTGCATTTTATGTTAAATTATTTAAATTTATGACAATACCTCTTGTTTATGCATTCAAAGTCTAGGGGCGGTACATCTTTCTTTTGTGAGTGTGTTGTTTGATGTGCAAAACCTTATACAGAGGTTGATACCCCTTGTAGTGTAGCCTTGCTGTGTAATACCCACCCTTTTAACTCTCAATTATGTGTAGAATTTGATTGTTTTATATATTACAAAAAAAATGTACATTTAATATTATACTCCACCAGGTTGTGGTTGGGGCTACATAGAATCCACATTGTTATTTCTTGTTTGCTGAAATATTTCTTTCAGACTTCAAGTAAAAACTATTTTTTGATGATTAGGATCATTTTAAACACACATGTTTTCAAGCTATTCCAAGCTCTGATAGAAACATCATAGCTTTGTAACCTTTTGCTTACATCATCATTTTTGTTGTATCCATGGCTGTCTTCGATGTTTGTTATGACATCGCTCCCCTTTGCTTTGGATGTAGAAGCCAATAACCCCCACTCCTTAGTCCAAATCCATCCGGTCATCTTTTCATTTGGACAAGTTACTTTGCTTGGCAACGATCAATGCCAAAATGTTCATACAATCAATGCTTTCAACATGGCTAGGATGAAATTAAACTCAGTCTCTGAATGGCTGAGAATCAAAAAGCGAAGACAATGCGACTTTTAAATGTATACCCATAGCATTCGCAATTGTTGAGAAAATTAATAAAACAATGGAAATAAAAGGACAAGCCCAGTAGCTCAACATAAAATCAAGAAACTAGTCAGAAATAGACTGACTTTTGTACTGAATTTCTTGTCTTGAGCTACTATAAATTTCCTAAATCTGATACAACGCAAAAATACATGCGACACGAACAAGGGCAAGTAAATGAAATGGTTATTTCAGAAAACTTTCTTTAATTCTGGTTCCAAGGCATCAAGGCGTTAGTTTCAAGGCATCAAGGCGTCGCTTATTTAAATATAAACATATAAAGTAATACAACTTGGACAAGCCCATCCGACATCATTATAACAATGTTTATATGCACATTGTTCAATGTCTAACACTATCGAGAGTGACATACAACGTCACAATTGAACGGACATTAACATAATGTTAATAAATGTTTGGATTACCGTCTTAAAACGGTCAGTGAAACAGGAGTATACCGGGGGTGGAGGGGGAGGGGGGGGGGGGGGTAGCCGCTTTACGAGTACTTAACCTCGCACTTGTCCCAACAACATTTATCAATTCAGAGCAAATCTAAAAAATGGTGTGTGTATCGGTTCGTACATTATTTTGCTGTTGCCAAAGCATACATTTTCTTGCTCTTTTCTTGTTATTTCTTTGTGAATGTGTGTGGACGTTTTATACTAAGCATTTAAAGTAGTTCACTGCAAAAAAGAATTTTACATACATGCTCTACATACATGCCCTTTGTTGCATTTATTTCCTGCATATTCAGAAAAAAACTTGAAATGTGGGTCATGCTAGCTATGAAGGTTATGTAGCTAAACGAGATAATGTTTAGAGATAAACACTTGTTGCATTGTTAATGTATAAACTACATTTTTCTAATATTTAGTATGTAAATGATGCGTCTTATACAGAATTTAATCAATTTTCAAGTGAGGATATTAAAACGAACACTCATAATTTAGACATGAAATTAATGTATCGTATCGTAGTATATATCATGAACACCACCCAACACATAGCATTCACATGAGGTACCTGTATGTACACATATTGCACCGTCAAAACATTATTTTGGAAACAGGTTTGTCCGAGTGTTTGAGGAAAATAAACACCAAATCAAACTCCGGTATTCAAACGAAGGCGGGGCTCTTTAAGCAGCATAGATTGTTCTTTGTTTCATTTAAAATGGTGAAGGAAAAGAAAAGTTATCTTTGTTTAAAGTCTATTTGAAAGAAAAATGTTGCCTTCCAACGTACCATTTATCACGTAATTTATCAAGCGGTATACACACACTATTTTTGTATGTACATATATTGGTTATGTGTCTTCCCTAGCATTTTTATGGCTGGCGACTAAATGAAACATACCATTGTGAACGCCAGTTTAGGTCAAATTTGTGTTTTAATACTCCTTTAGTTAAATCAGTTTTTTAGTTCAGGCTGTAAATTCCTCTTCGGGATAAATGGATTGGACAGTCCTATTGAGAACATGCTGGTTTGATCTTCTGGTGTAAATAGGAGCTCGGCATGGGGTATTATCACCTCAATGAAAAGCTGAATGCAAAAATCGGGAATGTTGGCAAACAGAGTCACAGAAAGAGCTGATTTACTGATATGTTTGTAAGAAAATCTCGGTTATATTTGGATAATACCAAAATTTCCTATACAGTTGTCCCGTTTGCAAATTTCCACTTAATGTCAAAAACCTTAACTTATCTTTAATGATTTAAGGGCATTATCATTTAAACTATTAATAGTTTTTTATCGTAGCATACAATTTTGTTCCTAAGAAAATAACACTAAAAGTATTAAACAAATTGCGTGGCTTTCCAACATACTCTGTCAAGCTTATATCCGAGGTCAGGTCTGTTATTCAAGATTGATGTTAAGATAACATGCCATTGAGCAACTACTCCAACTGAAATTAATGAAATTATTAAGATTTCATTCATTATGAATGTGCTTTTGAAAGAATGAAACATGTACGATTTTGCATCCTTATTTGACGTGAGATTCGGACCTGGGTCGTTTTAAACCCCAGTGGGTTCTGCCTACGTTTTCACTGACGATGCAAAGGTGAATGGCACAACAATTACTTAACAACGTTCAGTGTTTGTTTGTCCTTGATTCTGTGTACCTTTAAACATGGTCTTGGTTAATGTGTGGGCTACTCGGTTTTTCCCTTTAAACATGGTCTTGGTTAATGTGTGGGCTACTCGGTTTTTCCCTTTAAACATGGTCTTGGTAAATGTGTGGGCTACTCCGTTTACTCCTTTAAACATGGTCTAGGTTAATGTGTGGGTTACTCGTTTTTTTACCTTTAAATATGGTCTTGGTTAATGTGTAGGCTACTGGGCTTGACCCTTAACTTGTCCTTGTTTCTTTTGATCGAGATCTGTTTAATGATTAGTTACAGTTGGTTTCATGTCCAAATTTTGCAATAACATTTAACGCCTGAAACTAGAACAATCTTAGTTTTCACAAAAATGGCTGTTTATTAGTATGTACATTCATAGTGAAAATTAATTGTAAGTGTTTCAAAGGCTTACATACAATTCATAAATAAAACAGAAAATTGTGTTCTTACAGTAACTTTCCAAATATGCGACGGTTGTTAAAATTGCATGTTCAAAAAGCCATGTCCGACCACAAATACAAGCGAGTGGTTTCGATAAATCAAATAAATAGGTTTAGGTGTTGAAATGTTTGCAATGTTTTAATTTCTACCAACCGTTTACTACTCGCATCATACATACTGATGCTAGCTTTAAAATAACAATATGGTAGTGTTCCACTCTGCTGACGCGAACCATATTGGCCTCTTTATGAATATGGATGGTTAAACTGAGTGTAAAGACATAGCAAATGTGTGTATTTTAATCCTAAAAATTGTGAATTTATAAAACCTCCTAGGGATATTTAACAGATATATTTAAACGAAGGACCTTTTCGATCTTGAAGGTAAGTGTGCAAAGTATTTGAAAGTGTAAATGCAATGTAGTATGTAATATTTACAGTCCAAGTTAACAGGTGTTCAAAACTGTAACCTTTCGTGATGATATGCAAAACAAGTTGAGTTCAATAGAATATCTTACCTTTCATACATTGTCAAAGCCAAGGTTGACGTTCTGCTTTTATTTGCTTTGGTGGAGTCATGTTTAACTAAACACATGTATGTTTTATCTAATGTTGAAGTTATATTCAATAAGTTGGCCAAATAATTTGTCTGATGAAGCCATAGTATACTTACCATAGTTCGTTAAGTGCTATATTCTTTCATGCCAAATGCTACTTCATTTGCAACTGAAATGACTCGAACACTTTCTATTGGCAATCCTTGTACTAGCGATATAGATCTTCTGGTGAAGCCATAGTATGCTTAGGTGTTGGTTGTTGCCAAATGCCGAGCTAAGCCCTGTAATATATGTTTATATTAGTATGTGTTGTAAAGAAGGGCAAGAAACCATGGTGCTGTAACATTAAGCCATTCGAGAGTAAAAATATTCACAGGACATTGCCCTTTGATTCAGTTGGTATAATATTAAATTTCTTTTACATCCTATCATCTTAAAATCTGCTTGCCTGTCATGCAAATTTACTACAAGTCCTAACAACATTTTGATTTATACAAACTGTTACATTTGTCTCAGGTCAACTGTTTTGAGTATTATACACATCAATGTTATCAACGTTATTAAAAGAATGGTAACGTTTATCCATGTATCGGCTGAAGAATCTCTGGCATTCCATTGTAAAGAGTTGAAAATCTCGGTTCTATCTCTAGATTCCATAGCCAGATATAAATCATACGTTACTCCCTTTTATTAGATTGTCATCGATACCAACCCTGACCAGATACCGTTTCGTGTACCTGTCCTAAAACAATAGTAGAATGTGACTTTTGTTTCATAAAAACAATCTATCAATAAGCATTTGTACCTCAATATGTTTATTTTAATGCAAATAAGACGAGCTGGAGTTAAAATCAGCCTGTCATTTTATTTACAATAAACCTTTATTTGATAGTTGATACACTGTCCAAATCATCGTCCAGAATGAGTAACGGATGAAACAAACAAAGGAAATCTGTTTGCTGTCATAAAAAAACTGAAATGAAAATAATTTGTTTTATTGTATCTTACATACGAAGTAAATAGAGAGAATAATTGTTTAGGACAACGGAATTTTGTTTGTAAACAAAACCTGTAGTCACATTTTACTGTTATTTAATAATGACAAAAATCAACATGACGTTTTGTTTTCAATATCTGCTGTAATATGATAAATGAACTGCATGACCACCATTGAACTTCTTAATTATCAATATTTATAAAAACTAAAATGTGAGAAATTTAAATACAGTTCACATTAGCTTTATTATACATGTATCAAAGTTTTATTTTCATTTTATGTCTGTTTCAACAAACTACTCACTTTTATGACACTTTTATAAACATTTTGTATTAAATTAGCCAACACGAGTGTGTCAGATAGTTAAAGAAAATTGGACACCCAACAAAGCGTAGTACTGTATGAAACGATAAATGAAACCACCGTATCGGGTTTCAAACAAATTTTATGAATGAATTAGAGCCTAAAACTCGCGTCGTTCAATGCAGGAAAATCCTGTTTAACCAAACTGAACTATATAGAAAAGTTCGGTGGAGAAACACCTACCCTGGTCTAATAGACGACATGCCGTGTATTTCTAGCATTTATTACTATCCTACAACTACAAGCACAGTGGAAACATTTACCAGGCCTGAACAACGACACTGACCATCGCATAATAATCATGTATAACTAAACTAAAACTACAAGGGGTAAGTCCAATAGAAACATTTACCAGGCCTGAACAACGACACTGGCCATTGCATAATAA
Organism: Mya arenaria; assembly: GCF_026914265.1. Taxonomy (NCBI): domain Eukaryota; kingdom Metazoa; phylum Mollusca; class Bivalvia; order Myida; family Myidae; genus Mya; species Mya arenaria. Next base: position 25,725,551 of record NC_069128.1, read on the forward strand.
TCATGTATAACTAAACTAAAACTACAAGGGGTAAGTCCAATAGAAACATTTACCAGGCCTGAATAACGACACTGGCCATTGCATAATAATCATGTATAACTAAACTAAAACTACAAGGGGTAAGTCCAATAGAAACATTTACCAGGCCTGAACAACGACACTGACCATTGCATAATAATCATGTATAACTAAACTAAAACTACAAGGGGTAAGTCCAATAGAAACATTTACCAGGCCTGAATAACGACACTGACCATTGCATAATAATCATGTATAACTAAACTAAAACTACAAGGGGTAAGTCCAATAGAAACATTTACCAGGCCTGAATAACGACTCGCCGTTGTACAGTTGTCCTGTATAACTAAACTAAAACTACATTAGTGGAAACCATTGGAAACAAATACGTCCGACTAATGGCAAATCTTTGTATGATAATCATTCAAACCAAAACTAAGACAATAGAGACAGACCGAATGCAAACATACAAAAGGTGTAAATACTGGAACATTGTTGTTTGATAATCATTCAAAACTAAACTGAAACATCAGGAATAAGCCCAGTGAACATGTCTTATCTATGTCAAAGTACGGCACATCGGTGTGCTATTTAACTAAACAGAACAACAGGGACACGCCAATTGCGAACCATCTGCACAGGAATAGCATTCCTTCAAGAACGAGACAAAATATAACGCTCACATCTGACAAACAATTTGAATAATATTAACAAAATTGATAAAAAATACTGTTCATAAAACTAATTGCATGATCAACTTATGCTACTTTTAACAATCGAATGTACACTCATGCACGGAAATCCTGAAAGAAAGCCAGTGGCACACATTTTTACTTCTAAATGACACTTCATGTTCATGTACCTATGTATTAAATGTACTCGTACAGTAATAAATGCATACGCCTGCATTTGGTTTTATATTAAAATCTTTGTTGTCGTAAATCTTGATAAGTCAGTGTGTGTATATAAAGTGACAAGTTTTATTCGCTGTACCGTAAACTTTAACATGTCAAAATGATAAACTATTATGTCACATTTTTATTCCATGTTTCGATAAAATTGACATTTATCAAATTAGCATATCTTATTTCTTTAAATGCTGATTTTGAAGGCGCCAGATTTATGAATGGAAACCTACAATTATGCAATTATTGGTCGATTAGGGCGGGAGAGCCCGTAATTTCAATATTCTAACTATTCATTCCGTCTTGTTAGTTTATTGTATATAGGTCAGACTGTCTATAAGTTATCAACACTACATTGACAATATCATAGTTTCCCATGTCCTTGGAATACCCTGTGGTCTTCTGTAATACGAGGAATGACAAAACGATCAACACTACTATTACATCCAGATTTTCAAATGTCCTTGGCATACGCGATGCCCTTCTGTAGTACGAGGAATGACAAAACCATCAACACTACTACAGACAGAACTATTAACAATACTGTAGTACACGTGTATCCTTATTTCCCATGTTCTTGAAATACCCCATGTTCTTTTGTAGTACGAGAAATGACTCAACTATCAACATTACTATAGCATCCTGACAATTCTGTAGTATCCTTATTTCCCATGTTCTTGAAATACCCAATGTTCTTCTGAAGTACGAGAAATGACTCAACTATCAACATTACTATAGCATCCTGACAATTCTGTAGTATCCTTATTGTCCATGTCCTTGAAATACCCAATGTCCTTCAGAAGTACGAGAGGCTAGGAGATGACACAATTACCACCACTACTATAGCATACTTGTACTATAGCATCCTCATTAACACCTAATAATAATAATAATAATAATAATAATAATAATAATAATAACGTACAATGTAAAAAACTAGCCAGTATCCAAACAGCCATCAACGACGACCCTGTTGAGAGGAAGATAGTGAAGACCTTACAGACGAGATATACACATCGACACAAAACGACAAAAGCACTTACTGCATTTGCATTAAAATATATTTTACATGATAAATACATGCTGGGATTACCGCACTGGTATGTGTGACGGAATAAAACAATGGCGTATGTAATACATGGTGAAACACCTTCCATGGACCACCTACTGGCATGCTTGTTTGTATTTTGTCAAATTTAGATGTTGAATCCCTTCCTAAATGTAAACATTTACCCAAAGGGCGAAAGCTCATGACCCGGTACACAATGGCAAAGCAACTTAATGCAGATAAATTCACCTTTAAACAGACAGTTAACATACAAAGTATCTTATTAAGTTAATGATGAAGGCATCAAATTTCAACGTAGCTTAGTAACAGGTTAGAAGGGGAGCGATGTTTATACGGCGTGTCAAAATTGTTAAAATAATTGCACAAACTTCCAAGATGGGTTTTTAACAGTGTTATATTCATGGATTATTAATCATGCAAATTAGGTAAACGATTTATTTAGTAAAAAAAACATGGCCTACTTTATTGTGTGTCGTAATGCGTTACTGGTGATGAGATATTTAACATGGTGCAAACGTTTGTACAAAGTAGTTGTGTACTCCACTTCTTACACGGGCTGACAAATTGGTTTTTGCAAGCTATTTGAAATATTATACGATGCAGGTAAACAGTTAAAATTTCCAGATATAAGAACACAGTATGACATCAATATACTCGTTATTATTTATTGATTCGAGGCATCATTTGGTAAACTCAGTGTTACCACTAACAGTTTTGGAGAGCGCTGTTATTGTAGCTGTGTACTTGGTGGCTCTTGATTCAGCTGAAATTTCCAAACATTAAATAATTGTTATTAAGTTCTATTACATTGTCATTCCATTATATAAGTTCTTATAAGTAAAAGATGCTGGTAAACTATAAAAAACTAATGACGTTGGGCTGAACGTTTTGATTTTTTTATTTAAAAATCTTAAATATACAATCATGATTTCGTTAGATATTTGTACATGAAGAAATTTCCTAACCTAATTGTGCTGATATGACTGTCCCCGTGTTTTCTCGTTATTTGTAGTTACTCAGTTGAAACGCTCCCTTCGCTTACTGGCAACGGTAAACATACAAAAATAACCCATTTAGTGCTCTCTCTTTTTAAATATTCTCCCTTTTCCGAGTTATTCGAGGACAAATATTTTCTTTTCACAGTCTTTTTGAACCGACCCTCTTCGTGGGTCTTTCGTGTGATACACTTGAAACGCCCCCTTCGGTGTGGGTTTCACGAGCAACACATTTAAAACGCCGCCTTTATTTCATTTGCATTCATTTGAATATCCTCATTGTTTCCAGTATATAGAATTCGTCCATTGAAACAACATCAGTGGTTTCCAATACATTTGAAATGCCCCCTCCTTTAAAATACCCGTTCTCTTGCAGAGTTTACTGAGATTTCAAATTCGCAAAATTCGAAGTAATACAAAAACATCACACACACATACCTTTCATTATAATTTTGTTCACACGATCTCTTTTTGCTCCAGCGTTTCCAACACCAACTAGCAGCGAAACATCCGGCATTCTATTCCGCGTCTCGTCTCGGTCGTAACCTCAAGGACCGGTGCACGAAAACGGACCCAGAACGCGAGGAGCTCCAACAGATGCTCGATGACCTGAAAAATAAATGGAATTCTGTTCGTTCCGTGGTCTCAAAAAGGTAAGTTTGTGAATGAATAATTATTGTAATTTTGTCGCTATATGAATTAAATTACTCATATGTTAGACAATTTAATAATACAAAGGACAAATCCAGTAGTCGAATCTTAAAAAAATAAACCATGTTTAGGGCACAAGACAAGAACCCAAACGACAAAGAACTATAGACACAAACAGATTTACATCATGTACATAGACACCAAAATTACACCACATACACACAAATACAAACAACACAAACAACCCTCTTTAAGTTGCTTTACCCATAAGTAATAAAGCATTCATTATACCAGGTTCGAGTTTCATAAACGTTTCGGCTAGAATAAGCATGGTAATCACTATGTATGTGTCCGTCGAACTGTCTTCATCCTTCGCAAGACGTACTCTTTGGAAAGATATATCCTCGTCAACAGTAAAACGGGCAGACGAACATTTGTGAGAGTATGCCTATAGATGTTAATTTGGAGCACACTTTTTATCAATGAAATCGCGAAAGGGCCGTATCTGGTGTTTGCAAAACTCGTGGCCCACAATCCATGCTTGATTTTATAATGACGGTTTAAGTATTGTGTTAAACTTTGCCAAATGTGTTCTCATGCAATAAAATAGTATTAAATCAAATTACCAATCAAAACTGATAAAAAATGTCAGCATTACACAAACATAATTTGTCCCTCGTTACTTACCGTCTGGTGAACTCTATATCGCCATTGGCTGTAGTTTTGGTCGTTAAGTTTGTTAGTACACTGTTGAAAAATGCATTTTGTTGCACAGAATTTGTTTTATGTAATTTTTAGTAACTTAAAATCTTGGAGTTTGTCTTCGATAAAAATCAGAAAGAAAAATTCATCCAGTTCAAATATCGTTATTTTTTAAAATGGTACAAATGTATTTCAAATATTTTGAGACGCCCCCTTCTCTTACCTGTCTAATGTCACCGGAGCGTGACTCATACCGTATACGGCATACTTCTGTCAATACCGCCCACGGACTATGTGAACGATAGCTACCGAAGCATCCCGAAAACCGAATTGTCAATTAAAGCGTCTAAATTGGGACAAACGCTTGTGAAACTAGAAGCAATTAGTGGGGATTATTGTGTATTGTGGATTAATTAAAAGACTATCAAACTGGCGTCAGACTCAGGGACGGATATGGGCTCGGAGGAGGAGCGGTGGGGACAAATGACAATTCCTCGGTTGATGAGAATGTCAGTGAGGTAATATTCATTGTCAGGTGTGATTTAAATGACGCGATCTTTTGTTTACACTTTGCCTTTGATCAATTGATATCGATATAGACCGAAAGTAATATATATTGACATACGCGATAATTAGGTTTTCACTGAAGAATAAATACATTTTCGATGATTATTTAACTGATATAGTGTGATATGTATATTTTCTACCATCAAGATGTTTTATCGGTCTTGGTAAAACAAAAGTTACATTGAATTATTCATCAGGAGGATTGGAGAGTGGAAGTATGTTATTGATCAGGGGCATCTGGTTTCACTGTTTTACACAGTAATGCTATTTACATTAATAAGAAAATAGAATTTGCTAATGAATTTTCAATATATTATTGGTCATCAAGATAGTATGATATGATATCATCAACACTGAACAACAGCCTACTCATTGCAACATGTATAATGTATATATACAAGTATGTAATTGAATTGTGTATCTTTATAAATAAAATTAATATAGTATTAAAGATGTCTGGATTAAAATACTGGACTGGATTATTCAAGAGTTTGAAATCTTTTCATATGTAAAATATTATAGTACAGGTGTTTATAGAAGGAACATTAGCAGACATATATATACATTCATTTCATTTATGCGCCTTCGTGTAGCCGAGTCATTTATTGACAAGTTGCTCAATTTGATATTTATCGTAAATGGTACAGACATTCTTATTTATGTTTAGGTATTGTTTTACTCTTAGGCCAATAAATATAATTGAAAGAAACAGCATGGAACCTTGTGCATTTTATAGACATGTAGTTTAATTGTTTATCATTATCTAATATCGATAAACACATATTGCATTTCCGTTCATCAAATGCCGTCTCTATTGATGCTCCCAGCAGCATATCACAGTTCTTAGGGACTTAAGGAAGCCCTTGTGTCTTATCACACTTGTCAATAGATTTGCCACTTCATCAAAATGTTTTCTTAATGGCCTAATCACCTGTCATTAACAAATACCTTAAGGCAAGGTTGAAAGCTTTTGTTAAACTATTTTGCTACTTAACACACATTTAAAAATAGTGTCATTAAAATATTTTACAAATTATGTCAGAATTTCACACTTAAGTTACTCTGATGTTTAACAGTATGGAATTTTGCAGCTGATGTTTAATAATCTGAATAAACTGCAGATTATTTATTTAATGATATTTTTTTGTAGAAATGACAGAAACTGATTATTTCAAATTTAACCTAAATATAAAACATGTTTTGCACTCAGTGTTTTGGCAAAAACACAATTTTAAATTTATAATCAAATGCTCTTAAAAACAGTTAATTTTAAAAAACAATAAATCAAATCTTATATCATTTATGAGACATAGTATGTCTGTATGCATATAGCATGCCAATTTCGTTATGCCTCAAGAATAGGTTAAGTACTATTTCTGTCTCTCTGTCAATGGTTTATGGGAGACATGTACACATCATAGACAGGCCATTGATAGTTTTTATTGCCTTGCAAATTGTAACATTTCATATGATTCAATATATTTAGTATTTACAAATCGCAACACAGGTTATAACACCAAACCTAGGTGGCCTTGTATAACTATACTGGTCATTGTCATGTTTATAGTATAGTTGCATAGTTGCGTTATTGTTATTTAGTAAACATGTCCAATTTTTCATTTCATTGTCACAGGTCATGCACTTAGGTGCTCAGAAAGTCACAATTATTTTTATTTATCTTTTAAGTCTGTATTTCCTAAATTATACTTTGTAGTCTCTTTTGGAAATATTTAATGCTAACTTTCTTGGTGATTAGTCCTAAATGCCTCGCCACTGCCTTTATTTTAGCCATTGCACATTAATGAGTTACTAAATAACTCACTTAATGAAATCTAAATTGATCATTCGACTAAATGAAAATTTGGAGGTTGCTTTTGTTACTACATGTATATATATTCGCAATTTGGCATTTTGTTATATTTGATATCACACCTCCAACATGAATGACGCACCGTCATTGGTCACACAGTGACCCCATATTTTTCCAAATTTGGTCACCAAATTTAAATCATACCAAAATGGCATCTTTTTTCTCATTCCAATGAATATTCCGATGCATAAATGAAACATGTAAACAGGTTGTCAACGTGATATATATGTTATGGGGTTAGTGACCCAATATGGGGCGCAGGAAACCATTTTCGGGCTCGAGTTTCTGCCCCCTGTACATCCCATATCTGGTCACCTACTAACCCAATGACGTATATATCATGTCATCAACCCGTTTTTATTGATCAATTTCTGGGAAATGTTTCATTTATCGATTGTAATTGGAAGGTAGACTTAATTTTGATACAATAATTAAGTGACCCAATCTGGAAAAATATCCGCTCACCGCGTGACCAGTCCTGATCCAGTGGCGCTGTTTCTTTCACCTTCAACATTTACAGATAACTTTTGTATACCTGTTTTGAATGCAAACACCGTATAATTCACTATCAGTGCGAAGAACTCTGGTGGAAATAATTTGTACTATAGGGTACTTTAACATTCGACAATTCGATGAAATAACATAATTGCAAGGTAGTTTAAAATCCTGGCTAGAAGTTGGTTTTGTGCGAAGATTATTCAATATTGTGTATTCTCGGGTATTGCCACAGACGTTTGTACCATAAGACAGTGAATGCCTCATTTAGCAAGTTTAATAGGCTCTGACAGCTTAATTTATGAATTACATTATCACTAAGAAAACTATCAATGAAAATGGTTTAAAAGTTTAAAGTTGAAATATTTTATGAAATACGTTTGTATGAATTTGGATGTTTAGTATTAGAGTCAGACTGTATACTTCATTAAGTAGAGCAATATTTATTTTATATACCATTATTGCATGGCATAATATTAATTTTTGAGGATTTGGGAGGATTGAATAAGCTAAGAGTAAGCAGATTATTACTTGACTTTTTGAATCAGGCTTTAAGTTTTAATTAGTATTTAAAAGTACATCTATAATTGAACTCCCTAAATCATCAAATATTGCAACTTTCATAATGAGATCAGACTTAATTGTTTAGAAAGCCAAAAGAAAGCACTCACTTTTACTTAAAGATAAATCAACATCACAAATCCAAGTGGATATATTCATGGCAGCATATTCCAGTTTATTCCAGCATTATGACCATATATACATCTGGTACTGGATGTTCATTACGGCACATTTTCAGCATTATGAGTTTATGACCATGACCATATACATCTGGTACTGGATGTTCATAACGGCACATTTCTGTATTATGACCATACATACAGTACATCTGGTACTGGATGTTTATTACAGCACATTCCAGCATTATGACCATATACAGCATTATGACCATATATACATCTGGTACTGGAATGATCCAAATCATAAGTAAGTTATGCTGATAAGCCCATGATTATCAACTTTCCCACAAATCCTGCTGTCTGTTCACAGTATTCATTTTGCATTCTTTAATAACTGACTGGCTTATTCAATGTAATGTACTGAAAAAACATTCGGAAAGAAAAGCATTTGAAATAATATAATGTTATCAATTTCCTCATGCAATCACTGACTACACAACCATTTGTCTCTTACAAAAATACGACCCTCCCCCATCCCCAATAGAGTGCTAAGGTCCTGACCCCCAACCTGGAAAAACCTACCCTACCAAATTCACTATCAACCCTCAAGCTTGTTACAGGATGCATAGAGCACATATATTGTGTATTTCAAAACATCATGTTTCACTGTAATGCACATTTTCAAGCTAAAAACAATTGCATTTATTGTTGTTTTAGAAATCCCACCCTATGGCCTTGACCTAATAAAATTGTGTAAGTTTTTTTAGCATTCTGAAACTGATAAGGACAATATAACGGTAACCACCGTAATACTAGTAAGTCAGCCAACTCACAGGCCATATGCTTCCAGGATAAAACAAATGTTACTGATACTCCCTATTGATATTATGTCTGGTTCTCCATTGAAATATAAGATGAAACAAATTGTGAAGATATTATCAGTATTTCATTTCATAGGTATGAAAGGGACCGTCTCAAGGTTTGAAATTTGATATGAAATATGGATATCATTATAATTATGTTTGGTTTTGTCATGACCTAGTTAATTGTAATTAAAAATGTACATTTGGATGGCATTCATGATACAAATATCAATATCAAGAAATTTATTAATTACCGGGGTATTAAATTTCTGTAACCAATTTTACAAGTAATTGTTAGATGACATGAATTTAAAACTTAATGATTAAGAATGGGTTGAGTGAGCGTAGGGAATATGCCCTTCTTAATCATTCAGATTTAATTAGGTTCATCTAACTGACTTAGAATACCACCTCATTGGTTATTGATTGGTCAATATTTATCCAATTATAACTACTGACCAATTAACTTATTTTTATAAGTTTATTAGCCAAAAAATAACATGTGGACATCTTCTTAAATTTTTTACATACAGTAATTGGCTAGAACTTAAATAAATTTATGTTTGGAAATTACCTAAACAATGTAAAAAATGATGGACAAGATTTACCATGGTTCCTTTTTCGCCTATTGACATGATAGTTGGCAATATAATGTATTCGATTAGATGAAACATGTGTATATACAGATATAAATCATCGACCAACATTTTAAACGAAGTTTGTTTAGGTGGAAAGTGTGTCCTAGAATGTATTTTAATCCCTTTGAAAGCTGTGAAGTGCTTTTCAAGTGTTTATATTCTGTTTAACAACATTTAACTAAAAGAGTTTCAATATCATCAACTTTCCGTTTTTAGACCAATGCAAACATTTCATGTAAATATTTTCACCGTGTTAGCTCAAAGCGCCAATGACGTTGTTAAGATTAAAATTTTAAAGAAAGAACTTGATATGTTTCTTAAAGGATTTTGCCCCTCACTGGCAAAGTGCCTACTGTATCAAAATATGATTACAATTTCTGATTAACATATATTAGGAACCATTTTCACTTAAAAGCTCTTCTTAGCACTTAAGTTTGGTAAGTTTTAATTTGACTTAAAAATGTCAAGTAGTCCGTTTTCAGTCTGTAACAACATTGCAGTCTTTTGAAAAAAGCTGTATTTTAAAGCTAAATGCTTTGTCATTCTTGACCCTTGTGTTATGTTTTGATTGTTGTCCTTGCTGGGGGAGTTTAATGTCTTTTACCTGATTTTGTTAGGTGTGCAGCTTGGAAAAGCATTTCTGTTATTATATAACATTATTTGAATAGTTTGTAAAAGCTTAAAGGGACTAGACACCAGATATTACACAAGTGCAAGAAAAAAAAAAATTAATATCATTGTGCTCAATGCATTGAATCTTTATGTAATCACATCACTTACGACACAATGTCTTGTACCTTTCACAGGTTTTTGGGAATTTTTCCAATTCGAAATATACTGGGTCTGTCTACCATGTAATTCCCAGTTAATAAATAGTGTTGGTGTATGTATCTGTACTAAGTACCTGACTTTCACATGCTAAATATACACAAGTAAACTGGGAAACCATTATGCGCTAATTTAAATGGGTCACAGTAAAATTGAGTCAGCAACAAATATTCTTTTCATCATGTGAAATGATACAATATCGGCCTCACACTAGCTCGTATTGACAATTATAGGCTTGTTTTGAGGCAATAATGTATTTGACGATTTTGGGACCATCTGGTGGCCCTTTAATATACCAACATTAATACATTTAGCTCAACTTAGAAGATTTGTCAGTTTTGAATTACTCTTGAGTCCTGTTTCATTGGAAGAAACCCTGTCTTGAGCTGAAGTACTGCATGGTGTTCTTTCAAACAGACCAAGAAGAACATGTCTTAGGTTGGGCGTGCACCCAAGCCCTCTTGGGTGGGAGGTGGCACCTTGACCACCAGACCACGCTCACCTTCTCACCCAAATATTATGTTGGCATCTCGACAGAGTTGTAGTTGTGACCTATATCTCTATTTACAGTATAAAGCCATTAACCATTTAAACATATCTGCTTATTTGCTCAAACTTGGCCTATTTTCAGAATGTACCCAAACAAACATTGTCTGGGATTACTTTAGATGACCAATTTCTTCTACCTATATATTTTGTACGGACAATAATTGCCTGATTACATGTAAATACAAATATCGAATGGTCAGAGAATCTAGTTTTTATTTTCTGCACCATTTCAGGATCATATTATTAATATATTACCTAATATTTTAATTTTAAAGTTTATTATATTAAGGTACATTTAAATGTGAAATGTGAACATCAAATTTAAAAAATGTTGAAATGATTTATCTTTAGCATGTAGCTAGCAGAAAGCCAGCCCCAGTTCAAACAGACCCGTCTATCATTCTATTTTAGACTTTTTCAAGAGGAAAATTAAAATACAGATAACTGCCCATATTCATTGAATTTGTTTACATTTGGTTTATTGGTTTTGGCTGATAGCTGGAGGACCGTTTGAGAGCATATGTCTGTTATTTGTTGTAATATTGATCTTGAATGACAAATTCAAAACTGTTTCTGACTGTTGAATGATATACAGTACCCCAGTATTTGACTTTTGAAGCCTATGCACTCGAAGAAGTCGAAATATATTGAGGCAATGAATTCCTCGTCCTTTGTAGTGGAGAAAGAAGTAATCTCCTCTGGTTTTATACAATCTTTGAAATGCAGCCACATTTTTGCATATATACCAGTATATATAGTATTTTTTGCACTTCTTACGCTTCTCCCACACCAAACTCTGTTTCCAGCCAAACATAAATACTCAGCAAAAAACAATTCATATAGAATTGACTTGGCAATTTCTACAATCGAAGCACTGATCATATTGCACACAAGTTTGCCAGCTTGAATCATTCTGGGTTTTGTTATATGTTTTTAAATAAGGGCTCATGGGTTTATAATCTTATACTAGTGAAGGATATAGCACACATATTCAGGGCTTGTTTAAGAAAAATCTGATTTTTGATGTAACTGTCTAAATCTGTCATTATAAACATACATACATGTATGTATAAAAATAAAGTGACCTCTTGTTACAAAATGACCATTTTCTATTTTCAGTCAAAACAAGCTGGACGAAGCGTTGTTGACGTCGGGGCGAGTGGCCGATGCCCTCAGCTCCATGCTGGAATGGTTGAGCAAGGTCCAAGCCAGCCTCGGGGAAGAACAGCCAATACTGGGTGACCTTGACACTGTCAGCATGCTTATAGAACAACACAAGGTGGGTTTCCATGGTGGCCATTTTCATATCAGATTTCTGTATTATATTCAACAATTGTTTGTATTCAATAATCATTCAGAGTTAAAATGCTTAGGCAACATCCAGGCCAGCCTCAGGGAAAGTCATGATTGGACATTCTTATTACACTGTATAATTATTTTGCTCCTATAGCTAGATTTATCTTCGCAGACCAAACAGCTGTTGCCATGAAGATTATCTGGTAATCTTACCTGTGGTCAACTTAAGTAAAGGGAGTTAATTCACCTCTAACACAACAAAGAACTGAAATTAGTGAAGATAATTCATATTGACATTGTACATGCAGGCTCTTCAGCAGGAGTCATTTGCTCTAAAGCATACAGTTTCTACCATGAAGCAAAGGGAGCAAATTTACCTCATACATTTAATAACTGAAATTAGGGGAGATAATAAGTATACTTTCTACATGCAGGTTCTTCAGCAGGAGTCATTTATCCTAAATCAAACACTTCCTACAATGAAGGCCTCTGCCATTCACCACCATGTTCGTCTGAAGTAAAGGGAAATTCTCTTGAATTTTAATTGAAGATTTAAGGGAGATAATTCAATATTTCTTACACCATTGCAGGCCTTACAGCAGGAGTTATCTGCCCGAGAACAGACAGTTGCTGCTATGAAGGCTTCTGGTAACCTGCCCCCAGTACAACTAGAGGAGCTGAACACACTGTGGGACTCCGTTAACATGCTGGCGGATGTCAGGGAAAGCAAACTTAAAGAATCTCTACAACTGGTGAGTTTTTAAAAAGCTTTGTATTGGCATATTTATTTAGATGCATTATCTGACTTTTCAGTTGTTTTCAAAATTAAACAGAAATAGACATAATTAAAATACTATTGAGTTTATGGTTGTTACTAGTGTAAGATAAAATGCCTTGCTATACAGTATTTTTAGCTTCGGTGTTGGATTTAAATTACCAGGGTAATTTCACTATTAAAATAATACTTTTATGGTATCATAAGGGATATTTGTTCACCTCTTAATCTTAAATGTTATTTGAGTGGGTCATATAATTATGTGTTATGTGCTATGTGTTTCATGGACCTTATCTTTATTATAAATTAATATTTGTTTTCCCCCTCCAGGCTGAAGAGTTCCAGTCTGTTGTCCAGGTGATGAGGGAATTCCTGCCCCAAGCTGAGGCTGAACTTAAGTTTAAGGCCTTGCCTGAGGATGAGGTGGCCATAATACAGCTTATAGAGAAACATGAGGTATTTAAGCTTATGATGTATTTTAGCAATTTTAGCCTATGAGGTATATTAGTCATTTAATCCCATGTGGTATTTAGCCCATGAGGTATATAAGCCCATGAGGTATATTAGCCATTTAAGCCCTTGAGGTATATTAGCCATTTTTAGCCCATGTGGTATTTAGCCCATGAGATATATTAGCCATTTTTAGCCCATGTGGTATATTAGCCATTTTTAGCCCATGTGGTATTTAGCCCATGAGGTTTATTAGCCATTTAAGCCCTTGAGGTATATTAGCCATTTTTAGCCCATGTGGTATTTAGCCCATGAGGTAAATTAGCCATTTAAGCCCTTGAGGTATATTAACCATTTTAACCCATGTGGTATTTAGCCCATGAGGTTTATTAGCCATTTAAGCCCTTGAGGTATATTAGCCATTTTTAGCCCATGTGGTATTTAGCCCATGAGGTATATTAGCCATTTAAGCCCTTGAGGTATATTAGCCATTTTTAGCCCATGTGGTATTTAGCCCATGAGGTATATTAGCCATTTAAGCCCTTGAGGTATATTAGCCATTTTTAGCCCATGAGGTATTTAGCCCATGAGGTATATTAGCCATTTGAGCCCATGAGGTATATTAGCCATTTAAGCCCATGTGGTATTTAGCCCATGAGTTTTTTTTGTCATGTTGCCCATGAGGTATTTAAGCCCATGAAGTATTTTATCCTATGTGCATTTCAAAGGATACTCACTTGGAACAAAGTTCTTATGTTACTAGTGTCTGCAAGTGCATCAATTAACTCTTGAACCCATAACTTAATAATTGTTGAGTTGTGTATCTTGACTAACTGTGAACAATTTACATTATTTGACATTAAATTGTAGAGTTTTTGTGTTTCAAGAAAAGCCAGGTATGAGGCATTGAACTTGTACTGAAATTGGCGTAACATACTGGATATCTTACACTTATGGCAAATTCTTCCAAAAAACAAGAAAGATGTATTCTGTAGGGATGGATATTGCCTTTCAATATTGTATGCCTTGTCAGTAGTACTTAATTTGCTTATGAAGGAGAGAACTTAAAACATTAACATGCTTCATGCTTTTACAGAAATTTCAAGCAGAACTACGAGGTCACCAAGACAACGTAGACAAAATCAAGATGCTTGCGGAAGAAATTCTGCTAAACTGCCACCCTAACGCCATCCGGTTTGTGAAATACTACCTGACCATCACGCAGACGCGATGGGACCAATTATTACAGAGGGCCAAATCTAGGGAACAGCGATTACAAGAAGCTCTCAGAGGGATTCAGGGCAACGCTGCCTTGGTTGAGGAATTACTATCTTGGCTCACAGAAGCACAGGTGAGAAAATGACATTTACTTGAGATTTCATGGTGAAAACAGTGGTTTGTTTCATGTATGATTTTAATAAGATTCTTTTCTGTAAGCTTAAAGTGTTTCAGGTGCTGTGTTTAGAAATTTCTCAGTTCTGATAATTAGGAAATAATTTCTTAATTTATCAATCCACCCCTAGCTTCTCATTTATTTAATTTCCTTTAAAATTCTGGAGCATTTTATGAACAGCATGCAGCTACAACATATTTGGGAGAAGAATCCTGCTATGGTTATAAATATTAGTAGGGATAGCAACAAGTAGTAAATTTGGTATGAATATGGGAGTAGTGAATTAGTACCTGGGTACTCGGACGATCAATCGAGTACTCCGGTACTTGTTGCCATCCCTAATTATTACCATATCTCTTGCAGGTGCTACTGGTTACCAAAGAAAAGGACCCTATTCCCGATGACCTGAGTGTGGTGGAGACCCTGTGTAAGGAGCATTCAGAGTTTCACGAGGATATCAATTTGAAGAATGCTGATGTAGAGAGACTCACAAAAATACTACAGCATGAACCCAAGTCCCCCGGAGGGCCACGGGCATTTGGAAGGTGGGTAGGGGGTGTGGTTCGTGCTTTAATAACTTCTTCCAAGATGGGGCTGAGGCTTTTGAGAGGTGGGTAGGAGGGTGTAGTTTGTGCTTTAGTAACTAGTCTTCCCGAAGGGCCAAGGGCATCTTAAAGGTAGGTGGAAGGGGATGTTTAAGCTTTAATAACTGTTAAAGAAAAAAATATTCAGGCCAAAAACACAGGTGAAGAAGGCCTGGAAATTCTCAGATATGTGTATGTGTGTGTATTTATGTAGGATTTATACATATTTTAAGATTAATTGCAATGTACAGTAACTTCAACACCATTCTTAATAAAGATGGATTAGTTTTTAAAGAGAACATATATACATAGTCCTAAGTTATTCCTCTTATTTTCAGTCACTCAAGACTCAATGAAATTGACACACACAACCCGCGCGTAATTGCCTTACAAAACAGATGGCGAATGGTGTGGAGAATGTCCGTCGACAGAAAGAAAAATCTTGACGATGCGTTGGACACGTTAATGGAAATGGAAAGCATTAAAAACTTTGACTTTGAATTGTGGAAGGTTAGATATTTAAAGTGGATACAAGCCAAGAAAATGCGGATTACAGATTTCTTCCGTCGCCAGGATAAGGATGGGGATGGATTCTTGTCACGTGACGAGTTCGTGAATGGAATGTTACAATCAGGTAGGTTGGAAAGGTTTTTTTGTGTCGCCTTCGAGGAATCATGTGACTTCAAAGATTAGAAAATATTTTTTAGCCTGTAAAAGACTATGCTACTTTTTGCTTCGTGTAAAATATTTTAGATTTGCTTGTATTTTAATGATCCAATCCTTGGCCAAAATTTTAGCGTTACATATTGTACAGAATTGTGTCAAGTTGAAAGTTTGGCCAATATCTTGTCTTTTCTGTCAAAAAAATTATTTAGAAATTAATGTCACTTACTTGATTGTTTACATCATCCATGTGAGAACCACTTTGAAGTCATGTGATTCCTCACCCTGTTACACAGGTATAACTTTGTCCGACATTGTTGTCACACTTATGTTTCCGATCAATAAGTTTTAATACGACTTGGTGTAGTCTCATCAGACACACATTCCCAATGGCGGTCTTTACTATATAAATAAAAGGCTGTCCCTATGACCGTCTGTTTCTATTTAATTTAGTTAATATTTGATGTTCTATTGTGTTTGTAGAGTTTAAACTTAAGGTAAAAAATATTGTCAGACATTGATAAAAGTTATATAACAAGATGTAGTATTATTAAAGCATTTGTTCATTCGACCAAAGAAATATAATAATATTACTGCATTATTATAAATATGTTCCTGACCCAATTTTGCATTATTATGCCCCCCTTCGAAGAAGAGGGGTATATTGCTTTGCACAGGCATGTCGGTATGTCGGTCGGTCGGTCGGTCTGTCCGTCGGTAGACCAAAGCTTGTCCGAGTGTTAACTCAACAATTCCTGGACGTATGGTCATCAAACTTCACATGAAGGTTGGGCCTGACCAGTAGATGACCCCTATTGATTTTGGGGGTCATCAGGTCAAAGGTCAAGGTCACAGTGACCTTTAATGTTAAAATAATTTTAAAGCTTGTCCGAGTGATAACTCGACAATGCCTTCACCCATGGCCCTCAAACTTGACATGGAAATTGGGCCTGAGCAGTAGATGACCCCTATTATTTTTGGGGGTCATCAGGCCGAAGGTCAAGGTCACAGTGACCTTGAATGATAAAAGGTTGTCCGAATGATAACGTGACAATGCCTGCACCCATGGCCCTCAAACTTGACTTGGAGGTTGGGCCTGACCAGTAGCTGACCTCTATTGTTTTTGGGGCTCATCGGGTCAAAGGTCAAGTTCACAGTGACCTTGAATGGTAAACGGTTGTCCGAGTGATAACTCAACAATGCCTGCACCCATGGCCCGCATCATTGAATTGAAGGTTGGGCCTGACCAGTAGATGACCCCTATTGTTTTTGGGGTCATCGGGCCAAAGGTCAAGGTCACAGTGACATTGAATGGTAAAAGGTTGTCCGAGTGATAACTCCACAATGCCTGCACCCATGGCCCTCAAACTTGACATGGAGATTGGGCCTGTCCAGTACATGACCCCTATTGTTTTTTGGGGTCATCTGGCCAAAGGTCAAGGTCACAGTCACCTTGAATGGTTAGAGGTTTTCCGTATGATAACTTGACAATGCCTGCACCCATGGCCCTCAAACTTGACTTGGAGATTGGGCCTGACCAGTACATGACCCCTTATGTTTTTTGGGGTCATTGGACCAAAGGCCAAGGTCACATGTACCTTGAATGGTAAAAGGTTGTCCGAGTGATAACTCGACAATGCCTGCACCCATGGGCCTCAAACTTGACTTGGAGAATTGGCCTGACCAGGAGATAACCCCTATGGTTTTTGGGGGTCATTGGACCAAAGGCCAAGGTCACATGTACCTTGAATGGTAAAAGGTTGTCCGCGTGATAACTCGACAATGCCTGCACCCATGGGCCTCAAACTTGACTTGGAGAATTGGCCTGACCAAGAGATAACCCCTATGGTTTTTGGGGGTCATCTGGCCAAAGGTCAAGGCCACAGTGACCTGGAATGGTAAAAGGTTGTCAGAGTGATAACTCGACAATGCCTGCACCCATGTCCCTCAAACTTGACTTGGAGGTTGGGCCTGGCCAGAAGATGGTCCCTATTGATTTTAGGGGTCATCGGGCCAAAGGTCAAGGTCAAGGTGACCTGGAATAGTAAAAGGTTATCCGAGTGATAACTCGACAATGCCTGCACCCATGGCCCTCAAACTTGACTTGGAGGTTGGGCCTGGCCAGAAGATGGTCCCTATTGATTTTACGGTCATTGGGCCAAACGTCAAGGTCACAGTGACCTTGAATGATAAAAGGTTGTCTGAGTGATAACTTGACAATGCCTGCACCCATGGCCCTCAAACTTGGTTTAGGTTTCTGGTGACTAGCTGATGACTCTGGATTTTGAGTTAATATAGTCAAAGGTCATGGTCATAACACACTCTATCCTCACACTTTAATGGTCATAATCTTTAACTGCCTTAACGGCAACAAATCAGCTGTCATTTCGGTCCATGCATATTTCATTCAATTGTCCATATAATCCTGACAACATGGCGCTCAGGGGGGGCATAATATTTGACAAACATCTCTTGTTATATACATATTGACATGCCCCCCCCCCCCCCCCCCCCACTGATACATTTATTCATAGCCAATGGAGAACCTTTCTAGTCACTCATATAATAACCAAGGACCAACATACATGATATTGTGATTGTTAAACAAAGACAATAATTATCTAAAGCGGTCATAATCCAAATATTAGTATCAATTGCTTGGTGAAGTATATTAATGATTTGTTCAAAACAAAAGAAAGATGTTACATAGCACTATAGGGTCCCTTGAGAGTCAAGTAACACTGGTGCAACATCTGTTTAAATATACATGTTCTTGAACAATTACTAATAGGGATAACTCATATCAAGGGAGATAGTTTGTATTCCAATTACAATTCCAGAATAATCTCCCTTACAATAATTGAATCTCTATTATTATTTAAGATTAGCTTTTTTGTTTTGGTTTAAAAAAAAAAATCTCCTTTCAAAGGTTTTGATAATTTTTTTTGGTATATAAAATAAAGTTAAAGAGCGTGTTTGTAAGCAACTTAAACCCATAATTAGGCACCGCTTGGGCTAATTCTAAGCAATGCTTTATGTTAACTTTGTGCTATTTTCTGTTTTCAGGGTTCAAAACCAACAAGACAGAGTTAAACGCAGTGTTCGATATATTTGAACGAGAAAACAGGGACTTTATAGAATACCAGGAGTTTATAGAAGCCATGAAAAAGAAAAGACATGTAAGTGGCAAAATGTTGCAGAATTTTGCATGAATTTTCTTGTATTCCCATTTCCCAAAGTATTCATTTTAGATTCAGCAAGTTGAGGTTTCCAGTGAACAGTTATGTGGAGTTTGGACGCCTGGTGACCCCACATTTTTTAAGGATCATTTATTAGGACTTTTTGGCCATCTTAAATCAACACATGTTTCATACGATCGCTCTTTCTAATTACTGGTAATATACCTACTATCTTTTGTGAAAATAAAAGCTTCATTCCTCAGTTGAGGCAAAGTGTATAATAATGTTTTTACAAGTAAAACTTCCGATTTAACTTTTGTTAAATTCTTGATCTTATCATATTTTCTTTTTCAATCGTTGACACCTGTATGTGTACAAAAAGATTTTTAAAAAAATATATCAATTTTTTTTTGCAAACAAACTTTTCTGCTCTTGAATGATTGCAATATTATAAGCCTTTTCACATCCAATTTCAATTTTAATGTAGAACAACAATATAAACTGTGTTAACTTTATCTATAATGTATTTGCAGTCATAACTTCTACATATGGTAATAGCAATGAACAAGTTATACTCCTTGATACTTGAATTCTCACAGATTGACCGTTATGGCATTTTTTAAATATTTTTTCTTTGTCTTCAAATGAGCCAATATTTGCAAATATGTCTGAATACCAGTGATATAAGACTGCTGACAAAAGAGCAGATCACAGTTTTTCACATTAACGTTGAAAATTGATGATTTATGTTTGAAAGTGTTAATATGGAAACGCTTTAAGAAAAAAGAGTTTTTCAGCAGTTATCCAAACATTTGAGATCTATTCTACTGTGATTTATCTAATATGACACTTAATTGATGGCATAGATGCCAAAATCAAATTATACTGAGACAAAAATTAAAAGTAAAGTCAAATTAATCGGTGAGAAAGCAGCTTTAATTCTTACAGAAATCATATGGGGTCACCATCTAAATTTAAAATTATCGCCAACAACACGATAAATAAACAGCTCAATTGTTGTACAGCGGACATTTATAGTTTTAACTGAAAAAAAGACAGGATTATTGGTCAGTTATAAACACTACTTTTTAAACTGGCCTTTAAGATTCTAATTTTTTGTGCACTACAAAATTATTGTTTGATAACAAAAACAGCCTAAATGTTCAAAAGTTCCATCGCTTAGTTTGAAGCATTTAAAAACTGTGTGCTTTATTTGCATTATAGTTAATGTTATGTAACTATTTTCTTAATCTATTTACAGCAAAAAGAGAGAATTAAGGGCAGTAACAAAATGATGTCAGACACAGAGTTAATACACGATGAAATTGACCGAGAGGTGGCTCTGTGTTCCTGTCGTAGCCCCCTCAGGGTGGAGATGGTGGATGAAGGGAAATATAGGGTATGTTGGGACTTGCTTTATTGTTTAAACATATGTTTATAAACTTAATTGCTCGATTTAACTTTTCTATGACAAGTTTCATAAAATTGTGTATAAAATGGCAAGTTACTTGCTGAATAAAGAATCTTTAAGGAAAATTTATATTGCAAACCTTTTGAAGAGCTTTATAAGTTTTCTGTAATGAGTTTCATAAATCTGTATATTAAATGGCATCAAATGTAAAATAATTTTGATCACATGACACATTTGCTGCCAAAAACGATGAATTTATTTGTCTTTTGGTACAGTTTGACACTAAATTAGAACATGAAGAAGATGGTACCATGTTTATGAACGGTTAGAGATGTTGATATGGTGATATTGAAAGATGATACTGTGGTTATGTAGGCATAGAGATGATAAATAAGAGAAATCAAAATGTATGTTGTGCATTTTAGTTTGGAGAGAAGAGCGCTATACGGCTTGTACGATTCTTAAACTCGACTGTGATGGTGCGAGTGGGTGGGGGTTGGATCACGTTAGAAGAGTTTCTAGAAAATAACGACCCTTGTCGAGGTATGTATGGCTGATTTTAGATTTTGAGTGACTTTCAATTACAATGGCATTTCCTATGAATCCATCTACTTTTTAAAGCAAACATACTTCATGTGGTACTCGCTTCTCACCAAGGCTACCCGGGTTCCATTCCTGACCTGGGCGCATGTGAGTTGGGTTTGTGGTCACCATGCCGGACAAGTACGTTTCCTCCGGGTACTCCGGTTACCCCAAAACACACGACCACAATCTGGCCTAATATCGTGGCAACAAGAGTGATGAATATAATGTTGCAATAACTGCACAATTGTTGTAAAATATACAAGTTTAAACTAAACTTACGTACTGGTACTTAATTTGAAATATTTCCTTGATATAACAACAAATATTATAAATGACATGCAAACAGAAAATTCAGCAACCTCAAGTGAATGAATTTCTTTTAGGGTCCGAAAAACGTGTAAACAATTTGAAGGCATTCAATGATAGTTTCTCAGAGAGCTTTTATAATGGTAGCAATTGTAAGTATGTCAATGAGGAAGAAGAGCATCACTTGTTAGTTTTGGCAAGGGAGCTAACTTACATTGATTTGACCTGCTGCACTAAAATTTAGCACATAACTCCTTACATTATGCACCTAATTGTTGAAGATGTGTTGCATTTTTCGGATATGGGCTGTTTTGTTTTATAATTTTTCATTTGCAACCTTAGTTAGAGAATGATAAATTACAGTATAACTGTTGCTTGATTTTGTTATTTGAGTTTTTTATTAGACTTCTTGAGCTGTAAATAAAGAAATAAGGAAATGGATACCAAAACTAATTAACAGAGTTTAAAATATTCCAAAGATGCAAATATGTTGCCTAGGAAATTCAAGGTTTGACTTAAAGTTCTCATTACTGACAAAAAACCCACTTACAAACATATTTGTAACTTTCAAAGAATTGTTTGCATCTAAAATGAAAGCTGGAAATGATTTGGTGGCAGATTTAAAACAAAGGGAGATTACTAAAATCTGCTAACATAACCTTGGTTGTCTAACTTTTGTTTTATACAGCAAGAGGAAGAACAAATTTTGATCTCAGGAAGACACTTGGCGGGGCGGAAACCCCTACATCCCCTAACGGAAACTCAACTTTCCGGTCACGCTCCGGGAGCGGGACTTATGGGTATAAGTCTCGCCCCAGCGATCATGGTTACGCTTCGTCGGTTTCATCAGGTTTGTGGGAAGCAAGAGAATGTAGTCAGAAGTTATTTTTTATGAGACCTGTGTATAAGAGTTTATTGCAGTGATTTTTCAGATTTATAAGCAGTTTTTAGGAGCATTTCGCCTGTTTGCCTAAGGTTGACTCCGATATGGACATGCACTCAATAGAATTAAACTTAAGTACATTGTTATTTAAAAATATGAATAACAAAAGCCTGCCTCTTGCAAAAGTTACATGTACCTTCAAAGAGGTCTCTGGTTTTATATAAAAACCATGGTTCATTCTTGGAAGAATTGACATTTTCTACATTGGTTTGTCCAATTATATAATGTCCATATCGGATGACAGAGTTTCAACACTTGGACCAAGGAGATAGTTATAAAGCTAGAATTAGCCAGTCTAGTAGACCATGAATAATTGATCTCATTGTTATGACATTGATAATTCTTTGAATGCAGGTCAAAACTTAAGACAATTGAATTGGAATATTCATAATCTTTCGTCCATTGAAAATTACTTAGTACATACACCAATGTCTTTGCAAAAATGATCGCTTGACAGATTCTGATTTTATTATTTCGGAAGCCATTTATAAAGAATACAATATATGCTTCTGTTTAAAATTTGATAACATGGAATTTTTACAACTTTTAGAGTTTTCAGTTCCGACAGAAAAATATCGTTTTAATACTTTCAAAGAATTATTGGTGCGTCATAACAATTATCACATGGTTTCATCTTCACATTGTTGATATATTAATCTCTAACATTTTGGCTGCGGGATATTTTCTCATTTGGTTTTATAACATGTCATTTATAACATTATTAAAAAATAAAATTGATATATTAATAAACTTTGTAGCTTGACAATTTTGCTTATTAACCTGAATAAAAATATATATTGTTGTTCTAACATCAATGGTTCGTGTTAAGGATACATTTCCAGAATCTGCTCCGATATACATTTTGCCTGCCAGGTCTTTCTTAGGCTTAAGTTTTATAACATGTGTTAGCAAATTGCCAAGAAATACACAGCTAATTGTGTCTTTATTTCTACCCAGTCCGCTACCTTTTACAATCTTGGATAAGTAATAACCATCCAAGCCTTGACTATTGGACATTCGGTACATATTCATGTTGTCAATATAGCCATTATATAAATATCGATATAGACCATATCATGTGAACATGTCTATAAACAACATAGTCACCTTCCAATTTTCATCGTTGAAATTGTTGATTTTCTTCGTTTGCTATTATAAAGACAGTTGTTTTTTTGGCATCTTTTGAGATTTTTTATTTTCACTTGGAATGATTAATTTTACATTACAAGGCATGTGTGCTTCATAATTTGATTTAATGATGGATATTTGCATGAAATTATAAAGCATGCAATTGAAATATGTTTTATATTTTATTGTTAAAATGAAAACGATGGAATATTATTATTTCTTGCTTATGGCTTCCTATAACTTTCACAAACTATATCATAATTCAAATCATATCAGTTCGTGTCATTCCTAGACAAACATCTGATGTAGAAAACAATACTGCCTTATCACAAAAATATTATAATATCGATAGTATAAAAAGGCAATTCATCAGTCATTTGTTAAATTTCACTGCTACTAACCATCTTTCTACTCAGAGATATATCGCTAGAGCTCAGTTGCAACATCACATGTTTTATACCGTATAAGTCTTAATAGATGCATCAGGCACCTGTTAATTTAAAAAAAAATGTCAACTACGTATTTGTTCTAATATTGGTGTTGTGTAACCTAAATGTTGTACAACAGGGCAATTGTTTATATTAATGATGTCAGCAGGTTTGTTTAAACAAATGGAAGTTGATACAATGTTCTAATAAGACCACTGTGAATTAGAGGGCTGCTGAATGGCGAAAAGTCGAATGTTGCATTTATTCTTTGATATCCTCGTTGAGTGTCCATAAGGGTTATTCGGACTCATCAGTTAGGACATATACGGTATCATATGCAGTTCACCATATTTACGAGTTACCATTGCACAATCACCGTGTTTCATTGTAGCGGGAAGTTCCGGAGATTCTTCACTGCGGAGGAGTAAACAGATGACCTCGTCCATGGTTAACCTCTCTGGCAACTCTAAATCTAACTTTGTGAACTCGTTGAGAAAACACCCTGACTTTGGTAGGTCAAATGTTTGAGAGGAATCGTTGACGGGGGAAAAGTTTTAGATGGTTTGAAAAAAAGTTGAATTCATTGTCCAAAATGGTCCAAACTGGCTAATTGTTGATTTTCTTTTAAGCCCTGGTGGTAACTCTTCCTGAAAACACACTGACTTTGGTAGATGAAGTGGCTGGAGATAAATATTTGACAGATTTTTAAAAAAAAAGTAGCACAGGAATGTTTATAGATACCATCTTGGCGAAGTATTCCCTGACTTGGTGACAATATTTAAGGATAATAAAACGTCCATTCAATGTTTGTCCATAATATATTGAAGGTATTTGATTTATAAAAATGTAAATATTAAGTTTCATATGTAAAGAAAAAGTGTGTGTTTTCCAAAAAATTATATTAATGCTCTCGTTTTTTCCCTATTTCAAAAACTCACTTTCTTTTTAATAAAAACTCGTTTTTTTTCTACCCCGACAATTCTGAGATCAAAATTTATCAACTCCGTTTCTTTAAAATAAATAAGAACTCTACAGTTCACTACCTGACTATCTGAATGGACAACAACTCCATATTCAACAACTCCATAATCAACAACTCCATATTCAACAACTCCATAATCAACAACTCCATATTCAACAACTCCATAATAAACAACTCCATATTCAACAACTCCATAATCAACAACTCCATAATCAACAACTCCATAAACAACAACTCCATATTCAACAACTCCATATTCAACAACTCCATATTCAACAACTCCATAATCAACAACTCAACAACTCCATATTCAACAACTCCATATTCAACAACTCCATATTCAACAACTCCATATTCAACTCACAATAACTCCATAACCAACAACTCCATATTCATCAACTCCATAATCAACAACTCCATTTCTTTTGAATAAATATAAACACCATCCTACTTGACCATAAGGAAATCTGCATTACACTATTTTTACTCTCTAAGTTTGTCCAATTGTGTTGTGTGTTGTGTCTAACATATTTAACAACTGAGTGTGGTTGAATTATATGATTTTGTTTTATCAAATTTAAATCCTCTGAATACAAACTCATATTGTTATCACTCATCAAGTTAGTAGCTAGTTTTCATGATCAAATTTTATTTTACTTATAGATAGAAGAATATAGCTTGATAATATACAGAATGTTCTTGTATTAGACTAAAAAGTTTATTATTATTTTATAGAAATGTAATTAATATTTTGTAATGCGTACATATTCCTTCCCTGGAGGTCCTGAAGCATGGATGTAACTAATTTCCTTTAAAAAAAAAAAAAAGTCTATATTTCACTGCCATTGAAAATGTTTCTTAGTTCCAGATAGAATGTAATTGCATTCAGAAATGCTGTCTTTATTTGAAAATTTTTTTATTTGATGCAATAATTTATTTTTTATTTTTCTGATCCATTAACTTGTGCTCTTTCTCTGAACAAAATTCGCAAAATCTATTGGCAAAAAATGTTTGATATTGATATTAGATATATATTTATACTCCTACAAAAACGTTCGACTTTATCTTATTTTTTTTTTGTTTTGATTGTATAATCTCTGATTTTACCTCAATTTTAATTTCTCTCCAGGTTCCTCTGGTAGTCTTACGCGGTCAAAGCGTCTTAGTAGTTCATCTTCAAACATCACGACACCGACGAAACCACGCACCCCGTCTAATTCGGGAACCCCCACACCCCGATATATGTCTCCACGGCAACCCTTCGGTCGTTCAACCACGCCAACCCCGACTACAGCATTTGGTCGATCAACGACCCCAACACCTCCAAGGTCATCCGGGACACCTCGGGCATCATCTACGCCCAAAGCTCCTCGGTCTGGTAGACAGACACCCACTGCCGGGGGTAGAGCTACCCCTACAGCAAGTGGACGAACAACGCCCACAATGTCAAATGGACCTAGGAGATTACCAACAACTCCAAAACCTAAAGTATAGTGATAATAATAAGCTTGCAAAGTGCATGGTTTTATCTACAGTGATACGACAGTGTCTTAATTGGAGGTTGAAGTGGTGGTTCAAGAATGTGGCAGCCAAACAGCGATATTGTATAACAGCAAGTACAGCTGATTCTTATTGGCTGAAACTGTCATGTATTGGTCCAATCAGAAACAAGATGGGAATTCAAAAAGTGGCAAAGTTCAAGCCATCATACAAGACAAGCTTTAAAGTTAACCATGGTGCTTGCTTAGTGAATTTCACAAACTGGAATGGTAATGGATACCGTAAAACTGGTATTACATCATTAAGTGTTCAGTGTTTTCCTGAATATATTTTTAAAATAATATGTTCAGGAATGTTTTCCTAAACATTGATTCAGTTAAGGAATTTGTATTCTTTAATGTTTTTCTAGAACAGGAATATTTTCCTGAACATATTTAAGTTCAGGAATGTTTTTTGCTTAAACTAAGTTTTGTTCAGAATGTTTTTCCTAAACTAAGTTTTTGTCAGAAATTCTTATTTTTGATTATTTACTTTATCAAAGAGTATAAAACTAGAAATATTTGTATAATGAATTACTCTAATGGTCTGGGGCTGTATTCAATATAAATCTTATCCTTATCCTTAGACATGCCTCAGTGATTCAATTCAGCCTTTTGGTCAGCTATATATACAGGCCAGTCAAATGACTTAGATTCTAATCTTAAACTTAAGTTCAATCTAAGGTGTGTATCAATATTGATCTTAATTGGATCTAAGAACGATGTAGCTAATCGGATTACTTGTTATTAAAACTGACCACTAGTGTGAATGACGTCTATGATGTATGACTGTAAGATTTACTTAAGTAGTATATTGTATACCGCTCCAGGTGTCTGACCACAATAAAATTTAATATTTCATTGACACAATTGTGTTATGGAAGATAATTGTATTGTATTCATAGAAACTATGGCCAGTGTATCTAGAATCTTATGTATGCAGAAGATCCTTCATTAGATGCTTTTCATTTTTATTGTGTGTGTTTTCTAAAACATACGTCAAGTACTTTGGTAAAACATGTTTACGCCACATGCAGGATATTGTTCATATTATCATGCAATACTCTGAAAGTGTTGAAGCAATGCAAGAAAATGAACAAAAATTAACTCACTGTTGAACCTTGTTGGCTTGAACTCCCAGGGACTGGCCAGGGACACCCAGAGCCTCGGAAAATTCAAGCCAAGTGGGAATGTTTACTTTCAGTACAAAGAAATCTGTCATACAGTTCGAGCCAACGGGAATTTCAAGCCATTGGCAAGTTCCAGCCAATGGGGTTTGACTGTATTAATTTATGGAAGAAGATTTTTACTTGTTGTCATTGTCCAATAACGTTCACTTTGACCATAACTCAAAAAGCGTTCAAGATATTGAAATACAAACTTGGTACATATGTTTCAAGAGTCAATAAGCTTATGATTATCATTAGAAAGGCCCATAAAATGTATATATAAGCATTAATAACGGTTAATCAATTCAGCTCTGTTTAACTGAAGAAAAGGTTTTCATTCGCTTTGTTGCTTGTTTTTGTCTGATAACCTTGATGTTATGATTCAAAATTATAGATTTTTTCTGACTTAAACATTCCATTGCATTTTGTCTTTCATGAAGATTTCAACATGAACGAAAACTGCCATAGATTAGACTCGACATTCCATCATTGTTTCAACAGGCTCATAATGTCTCTACTGGTTGTGTTAAGCTTTATTTATTTACAGATCTTAATTATACTGTTGTCCCTTCAGTTTTGTAGCGAGTTTTTGGACTTAGAAATGTCTCATGGTTGTGTTTCTTAAGTTTGTGTCTCATTATGGGATTCTGAGATGGAAGTTAGAAAACATTGATTTGGAGTAAAGTTCACTATAATTGTACCCAGAATTAATCAAACTATAAAATAAGATGTAATAATAGTCATTTTTTCAAAAAAAATATGACTTCGGTTAAAACACTGATTTGACACTTATTTGATCTCTTGGTGTCATTAAAGCTGCATTCTCACAGATGGACCATTTCGATAACTTTTTAATATTTTGTCTTAGAATGAGACCATTTTTGCATAAATGTCTGAGGACCAGTGATATAATACTGCTGACAAAGGATCAGATGGCAGTTCTCATATTAAAGTTCGAAAAATTGATGTTTTATGCCGAAAAAAAAAACACATTTACATAAGGTTTGGCTAAAAATTTTAGCCACAAAACTTATTTTCGAACATAAATATTAAAAACTGAGATCTGATGTTTTGTCACCATATTGTTATTGATAATTTTGACAAACAGATTGGAAATTGAAATTACTTGGTCAATTTTTGCATGTTTCAACTCCACCATTTTCAGATTGACCCAGTGATCACTATCTAAACCATTTGTGTACAAATTGGATGTTATGAATGTTAAACCTAAGGAATGGATAATCAAATTAATTCATTTTGTTAACATATTTTTTTCTGCAGTTTACATTAATATGCCTTAAAAGTGATATTATGCATTTTTGTATATCTTGGCTTTTTCACCTTTTAAAATCATTTTATGCAAACATATCATATTTTATTATAGATTTCTGCTATACATATTCATGTTTTGTATATATTTATTTGTTTTATGCCATATAAACATATCACTGAGTTAATTCCCTTTAATGGTAATTAATTTCATAGTTTATTTAAAAAAATGATGTAATAATACAACTAATTTTTTTTTCGATGAGTTTTCATAAACCAAGAGTTTCTATTTAAAAACACAGGAATTAAGTCTATGAATATTTATAAATATTTGTTCATAATGTCAACCATTTGAATCCATGTACGCTGGTATGTTTTTGTATATTTCTTGTTCAACCATGTTCATGTATATTTATATACCGAAATACACTAGGCTATAGGGACTTGGAACATTAAGATATGGCCGTTTTGTATATCGAAATGTTAACAATAAAATAAAATGTACATTATGCAAACTGTGTTTTGTTATACCCCCACAAACGAAGTTTGAGGGGGTATATAGGAGTGAGCTTGTCGGTCTGTCGGTCGGTCGGTCTGTCGGTTTTCATGGTTAACTCATGAAAGGCTAGACAGATTTGAAAATTTTTTGGTACACAGGTGTAACATCAGAAGATACAGGTCAAGTTCGATATTGGGGCTGGTGGGGCCAAGGTCAAGGTCACTGTTACTAAAAATAGAAAAACGGTTTCCGGACGATAACTCATGAAAGGCTTGACAGATTTGAAAAAAATTTGGTACACAGGTGTAACATCAGAAGATACAGGTCAAGTTCGATATTGGGGCTGATGGGGCCAAGGTCAAGGTCACTGTTACTAAAAATAGAAAAATGGTTTCCGGACAATAACTCATGAAAGGCTTGACAGATTTGAACATTTTTTGGTACACAGGTGTACATTTCAGAAGATACAGGTCAAGTTCGATATTGGGGCTGGTGGGGCCAAGGTCAAGGTCACTGTTACTAAAAATAGAAAAATGGTTTCTGCTTCATAACTTTAATTGGGCATGAGCTATTGTGATGAAACTTGCTGTATAGGCAGCCTCTGTAAAGACAATGCTTGTGATTGAAAATGGGGCCAGTGGAGTAAAGGTTTTTGTGCACTGTTACGAAAATAGAAAAACGGTTTCCGGACAAACAATACATGCATGATAAAAGAAGATGCAGTGTGCAGTAACCTTGGAGTTATGGCCTCTATTCAAAGGAATGGTTTGCCATTCCTGTGTCCAGGCGGCATTTGGGGGTATTCGTCACTCCTGTGACAGCCCTAGTTTCTTTTATTTCATAAAGTACAGTGGCTTATAATATATTTAGGTTTTCATTCTTTCTTACTATTTTCATGTCTCCCCCTTCTGAGTAGACATTTTTTTGTGCCTGTGCCTCCGTATGTTGCACTTCGTTTCCGGTCAATAACTGGAGAACGCTAAGATTCAGGAACTTCAAACTTGGTATGCCAGTTGGTCATGACTAGAAGATGACCCCTACTTGAGAACAGGAGGTCAAATGTCAAGGTCATCGTGATCATGAGATGAAAAAACGGTTTCCGTTTAACAACTTGGTATGCAGGTCGGTCATGACCAGTAGATGACCCCTATATTGTTCGTCTCCAGTCCAACAGTACAAATTTCATGTCTATCATTGATTATTTTTCACCTACGACCCCACAATGGGGGGAACGAGCGCTTTAAAAAAAAAAAGCATTTTCTAGTTAAAATTTATACCTCGTCTTTTTTTTATTTTTCACATACAAGACAAAAGTACATGACCTGTGGTACAGTAGGTATCATGGTGTTATTAGCGTCAGTATAGTCGAGCAAAACAAACTTAACCTTAGCCCCATTTAAAAAAAAGAGCCAAATTTCCACATAGAACTTGGTACATACATTGGAAAAGACCGTACGCACATGCGTAACAATAACCATTACTCTAGCTGTAATTATTGCTGAGTTTCGCCCTCTTCCACTGAAAAACACAGACGAGCGTCGGTTTATAACAGACAAAATGGCCTTGGTTTTAATGGACTTTTACTGCCATTGAAATGGATAAAGTGTGGCAGAATGTGTGACCCTATTTAATAAAACTAGGTATATTTATGTTGCATGTAACAGAATGAATTATACCTCAAAATGCACCTTTGGAGAATAATGTAATAACAAAAAAGTCTAATACAATTGAGGGGACACCCAGCTCGACATCCCTTCACATGTATTTTACGATGTATTTATAAAAAAAAAACAGCAATGCATCTCCGAAATTATGTTTACAGATGGCAATAGGATCATGTCAATTTGGTTGAGTAATACTTTGATCGTGTAAAGAGGTACAGCGTTCAGTGCCTATTCAACAAATCACTCAAGGAGAGACTCAGCGGTCAGCGACTGTGTTACCGTCTTGGAAGGGTCAGCGACTGTGTTACCGTCTTGGAAGGGTCAGCGACTGTGTTGCCGTCTTGGAAGGGTCAGCGACTGTGTTACCGTCTTGGAAGGGTCAGCGACTGTGTTACCGTCTTGGAAGGGTCAGCGACTGTGTTGCCGTCTTGGAACGGTCAGCGACTGTGTTATCGTCTTGGAAGGGTCAGCGACTGTGTTGCCGTCTTGGAACGGTCTGTGACTGTGTTACCGTCTTGTAACGATCAGCGACTGTGTTGCCGTCTTGGAACGGTCTGTGACTGTGTTACCGTCTTGGAAAAGTCTGTGACTGTGTTGCCGTCTTGGAACGGTCACCGACTGTGTTGCCGTCTTGGAACGCCAGTGACTGTGTTACCGTCTAGAAACGGTCAGCCACTGTGTTGCCGTCTTGGAACGGTCTGTGTCCGTGATACCGTCTAGAAACGGTCAGCCACTGTGTTGCCGTCTTGGAACGGTCAGCGACTGTGTTGCCGTCTTGGAACGGTCTGTGACTGTGTTGCCGTCTTGGAACGGTCTGTGACTGTGTTACCGTCTTGGAACGGTCTGTGACTGTGTTGCCGTCATGGAACGGTCAGCGACTGTGTTGCCGTCTTGGAACGGTCAGCGACTGTGTTGCCGTCTTGGAACGGTCAGCGACTGTGTTGCCGTCCTGGAACGGTCTGTGACTGTGTTGCCGTCATGGAACGGTCAGCGACTGTGTTGCCGTCTTGGAACGGTCAGCGACTGTGTTGCCGTCTTGGAACGGTCAGCGACTGTGTTGCCGTCCTGGAACGGTCTGTGACTGTGTTGCCGTCTTTGAACGGTCAGCGACTGTGTTACCATCTTGGAACGGCCAGTGACTGTGTTACCGTCTTGGAACGGTCAGTGACTATGTTGCCGTAACGGTTAGTGACTGTGTTACCGTCTTGGAACGGTCAGCGACTGTGTTACCATCTTGGAACGGTCAGTGAAATATATCGTAGGGGGCCCGAAAAGTTCATAGGTTAAACGTGAAAAGTTGTCTCTCTTGTCAAAGCTAATGTACTTTTATATACGATGAGATTACGAAGGCTCATGACAAATGATTGTCCGAATAGCTTTAATATCAGGCAAAGTTCATGAAATTTGGTACAAACAATCGACATTCATTCAGTCAGCCAGCCAGCCAGCCAGCCAGCCAGCAATCCATCCATCCATCCATCCATCCACATCCATCCATCCATCCATCCATCCATCCATCCATCCATCCATCCATCCATCCATCCATTCATTCATTCATTCATTCATTCATTCATTCATTCATTCATTCATTCAGATAATAATGCCCTTATTAATATTATTTTCGGGAATGGATATTTTCACTGGCTCTTTGCACTTTGGGAAAATTGTTATTGATCTTACCAATGCCACATGCAATTGATTTTCTAAATGTACAATGACCATTGTCAAGCCACGTCAACATTCAAGATTCAATGCCGTTTGTCGAGCTAGCTCAATATTCAAAGGTGATTGTCGTTTGTCCAGCCAGCTCAACATTCTATGTCGAATGTTGTTTGTCAAGCCAGCACAACAAATGTATTATGTTTGTCAAATGTCTATCAACAAGCTTCACATTCTTTTTTGGAATGTCGTTTGTGGAGCTAGCTCAACATTAAATATGGAATGTTGATTGTCGATCCTGCTCAACATTCAGTATCGAATGTTGTTTAACGATCAAGCTCAACGTTCAGTATCGTATGTTGTTTGTCGATCCAGCTCAACATTCAGTATCGAATGCCGTTTGTCGGTCCAGCTCAACATTCAGTATCGAATGCCGTTTGTCGGTCCAGCTCAACATTCAGTATCGAATGCCGTTTGTCGGTCCAGCTCAACATTCAGTATCGAATGCCGTTTGTCGATCCAGCTCAACATTCAGTATCGAATGCCGTTTGTCGATCCAGCTCAACATTCAGTATCGAATGTTGTTTGTCGATCCAGCTCAACATTCAGTTTCGAATTTTGTTTGTCGAGCCAGCTCTACATTTATATACTGAATGTGGTTTGCTGTTTTTGCGCTCAGCACCACCTCATCATTCAATATTAACTGTTGTTGAATGATCCAGCTTGGCGTTCATTTTCTGAATATCGAATTGTGCTTGTCAAGCCAGATGAACATTCAAAATTAGTCAGATGCCTTACATGACAATAATTAATATCTTTTGTAAAAATGCAACACTTCACTTTTGAAATTAATTAATATATTGTGACATTCCTCAAGACGAGGACGTACTTAAAAGCTGCACTCTCACAGATTGAACGTTTTGACAACTTTATATATATTTTTTTGACTTGGAACGAGCCAATTTGTGCGAAAATGCATGGAAACCAGTGATATAAGACTGCTGGCAAAGAAATTAGATCGCAGATTTTTATATTAAAGTTGAAAATTTTATGTTTTATGCATTTTTCTTAAAACCGTTAGTAACGTTTTAAGCCATAACACATTATTTTTCTAACGGAAATGTGAAAGTCTTTTACCAGAGTTTGATTGCGAGTTTAGTGTCTTAAAACACGTTGAAAAACCTTTTCCCAGTACGGCCGTTGTGACGGAGCACTGTCAAAACATTAGTTTGGAAACAGGTTTGTCGAAAGTGTTTGATGAAACTAATGACTTTATCAAATTTCGGTAATAAAACAAATGCGGGGCTCTTTAAGCGGCATAGACTGCCCTTTGTTTTATTTAAAATGGTGTTGAAAAAGAAAAGTTATCTTTAATTTAAGTCTTCATTTTAAGAAAAATGTTGCCTTCCGACGTAGCATTTATGACGTAATTTATCACGTGGTATACACACACTGTAAAACTAGATTGTGGATACCCAAACTCACACTCGTTCAAACATTTATCAACTTCCATTTCTTTAAAAAACGGCTTTTCAGCAATTGCGACTATTTTCCGATCCACGCTACATATTTGTGTATGCTCGGATCGCGAAACATTTCGCATTTATAAAAATCGCTTACTATATTTGTTTTGTGTCAGCAGGCTATCAATGTTTTAAATCAACATGTTGAAAAGTTTATGATTTGTCAAATGTTTTGTTGTCATCAGCGTTGTAATTTTCCGTTCAAAAGTGATTCTTTTTGAATTAATTTTGATTGCAGCATAAAAATGTGTTGACCAATCGGATAATTATATTTACTACATGGATGTGAAAATAATAACTGTACGGTTTTCTTAAATGAAATTCAGTATTTATTAATACTTCTGGAAAGAAATAATGACCTATTGGTGTAAATATAAGTAATAGAATTGCGTGATTGATGTCATTATCGGGGATATGAACGCGGTTGGGCTAGTTAAAGTATGCGTGGACTCATTCCGACTCCACACACTTTAACGTACACACAGCCCAACTGCGTTCATATCCCCGATCATGACACCAATCACGTAGATCATTTCTTAAATATCTGCAAAATTAAAAAAATATATGCCGTCCATTGGAGCAGGCAATAACTGGTAAAGTAAAACAAATCATAATATAAACAATTAAACTCAATTCAAGCACTCAATGACCAGAAAAATACATCATTTGCCGTCGAATGAATCCGGCCTGAGCAAGAGACAGCTACAGTGAGTGTATACCACGTGATAAATTGCGTCATAAATGCTACGTCGGAAGGCAACATTTTGCTTTGAATGACAACATTAAGAAAAGATGACTTTACTATTTTTTCACCAATTTAAACGAAACATAACGCAGTCTATGCCGCTTACATGGCCCCGCATTCGGTCTTTTACCAGAGCTAGATAAAATGTTTAGTTTCTGAAAACACTTTAACAAACCCTTTTCACAAAACCACCGCTTGATAGGGCACTGTCAAAACATTAGTTTCGAAACAGGTTTGTTGAAGTATTTGAGGAAACTAACTACCTAATCAAACTCCGATAAAAAAACGAAGGCGGGGCTGTTTAAGCAGCATAGACTGCCCTTCGTTTCATTTAAAATGGTGAAGAAAAAGAAAAGTTATCTTAAATATAAGTTCCGTTTTTCTTTTATGATGTTTTTTTCTGTTTAAGGCGAAGCATATTCATTGTTTAGTATCTCGGCCACTAAATTTTATTTTATTTCCTTCATGTTTGTATCAATTCTTTGCCCAAAACAGTCAATGGTAAGTAAACGAACATCTTCATTAGGTGTTTAAATATTTCAAATGGTGCTTTATGCGGGGCATCGTTACGCGACCTAAATGCAGTGATATATCTGCCGCATACTGTTATGCGGCGGCGTGGTGCCTCCATGTCACAATGTTTACGGCACTGTCTCAGAACTCTTCATAATTCAAGAGTAGATAAATCATTTTCTGCCGTTATACAACTTACAGTCATATATTCATGCATGTCCGTATTTTCGCACATTTCATTGTGATGGCCAAAGGCGTTACTATATATCATTGTTATTAAAATAATACACTTATTTATAGAATATTTGATAATTATATAAATAGACTGAATAATCAATAAACGGAAGGTATTAAAATAAATGACTAAAATAAGGCAATTAACTCATTTTGAAGAATTGTCATTCCAGAGTAAATTATAATATTATAAAATGTAGTCTGTTTTCGTACCACTGCATGAATTTATACAAATAACATTTCCACGGAAATGTAATATACATCTGCCATTTAAACTTTCAAGTTTTGTGTAATGATAAAATCCCAAGGTTTCAAATCTCGGATGAATTTGTACGGGAACTAGCTGTGCTGGTTCTCGAGCCTAGCTCTCTGAGCCACCGCTCGTACGTGTGGTCGTGCATGGTACGAGATCTGTCTCCTCTCTTCTGTCTTTCCCACGGGCTCTTAGAGCCACCATCGTACATGTGTATGTGGTCGCACATGTTTCGAGATCTATCAAATTTTTATTACTTTTTGATACGTGCCTCCCTACTCCACCCTTTCCAATCCCTTTACACACCTTCCCTCTTTTACTCTTAAATCTCAAAAACTTTCTAAGCTTCCAACCTCTCAACTTCCGCTTTTGATAACCTTCCTCGCTCTTCTTCCCCTGTCACTTTACACTTTCGCCTGTATCTCTCCCATACCTCCAACTATTTCTTTACCACATTATCTTCCCTTTCTCTTTTCTGTCCCTCAATTCCCTCCAAACTCATAAATCCCTCCCCTATCTTTCTCCTCTCCTCATTCCCCCTCCGCTTTATCACCCATCTTTCTCCCCTCCCATTTCTTCCCTCTCTTCCTTCTTTCCCTTTTCTTACCCCTCTCCTTCTCTTCCCTCTCCTTCTCCTCCCCCCTCTCCTTCCCCTCTCCTTCTCCTCAATTCCCTCTCCTTCCCCTCTCCTTCTCCTTCCTCCCCTCTCCTTCCCCTCTCCTTCTCCTCCATCCCCTCTCCTTCTCCTCCCTCCCCTCCCCTCTCCTTCCCCTCTACTTCTCCTCCCTCCCCTCTCCTTCTCCTCCCTCCCCTCTCCTTCCCCTCCCTCCCCTCTCCTTCCCCTCCCTCCCCTCTCCTTCTCCTCCCTCGCCTTCTCCTCCCTACCCTCTTCTTCTTATCCCTTTCCCTATATAAACATATAAATATAAGCTATCTGTAATCATATAGATTCAATAGTATAGGTAGAAGCTCGGAAAATCTTTTTATTTCATATGTAAAGGGAATGAATCCAGACGAATGGTGTAAGAGACCCTTCGAATATGTGAGAATCAAGCATGTCAGATGTAAATTAAAACAGTCAACAAATTAACGTCTTAAATGTCGTTACAACTTTAGTAAAGACTATTCCAATTAAAAATTCCCTGTTTTTTCCCTAACTATATAA
The DNA here is from genome assembly GCF_026914265.1 of Mya arenaria. Classification (NCBI taxonomy): domain Eukaryota; kingdom Metazoa; phylum Mollusca; class Bivalvia; order Myida; family Myidae; genus Mya; species Mya arenaria. Next base: position 25,762,735 of record NC_069128.1, read on the forward strand.
CCGCCAAAATGTAATGACAATTATTTTTCAAGTTTTGAGGTACTTATCAAAATGACTCTTCTTATACGTGTGTACACATACATGGAAAAGATTTGGGATGAACATGGGTTCTAAAAAATACAGAATGGACCAGTAAGCATTTTCTTAAATGTGCCGATCTATATCCAAAACTGGCGATATGCACCCGGAAAACGATGATAATACCTTTCGTTGACCAAAACAAGGTATCAGATGAGATTTACACTAAGAGAACGGTATAAAATCGTAGTTTTGAAGTGCATTGAGTGAGTCGGTAAGCCTAGTAAGAACGTGCATTGTTTTCACGAGAAATTTTTATACAGACATGATTTTCATCTAAAACAAGCGTCATCATTAACAAGGAATTGCCCTTCTTTCGGTGCACAGAGTCGTTTCAAATATAACTGTTTTACCATATTGTAAACAATGTTTATATTCATCGAATCGAAGATGTTCTTTGTCCCAAACAGTGTACCAGGCAACGTGGACGCACCTGACATTACTGCCCCTGAATTTGATCGAACCTGACATTACTGCCCCTGAATTTGATCGAACCTGACATTACTGCCCCTGAATTTGATCGAACCTGACATTGCTGCCCCTGAATTTGATCGAACCTGACATTACTGCCCCTGAATTTGATATCTATAAATTTTTCTGAAGAGCCATAACAGTCACGGAATGTAATCACAATGGATGGTTGAAATGTTTGTAGATCCTCCAAGTTCGTGTTTTTTGCTATCTGTAAGTTTATCATTCAATAAGAGCTCACTCTTCCATATATTGGGAGTAGAGAAAGTTGTAGAATACAATATATACGCGCGAAGCACACTTGTAAACTAGTATTTGAAAAATATTATTTAAGACATATAACACACCACTGAGGGTCATATTTAAGAAATATTACACACCACTGAGGGTCATATGACATTATAAGGACCGGCCAGTCAACCAACGAAGGTGTATAACGCCTCGGTCCATTCACCTTCGGGGGCTGACATGCCGGTCCTTATAATGCCTTATGGCCCAAAATTGTGTGTAAATATTTCTTATATTATACCGAACACTTTATATTACCATTCAATAATTTTAAAGCACATTAGATGTGTTTTATTGAACATAGCTTATAATGTTTACTTGCGACATTTTTTGCCGTTGTGAAAAAAGCAATCTGCACTTACCAGTTGTATGACGTCAGCGGTCCATATTTCATTTTGGTGAGGTCCGGACCGGCCAAAAATATGATATGGACCGCGGACGTCATGAAACTGGATTTTTATCAATATACAGTGATATACGGACCGATCGACTTTAAATATACAAAGAAGGGACACATTTATGTAAGGTATAATATTACATTATAAGGACCGGCCAGTCAGCCCCCGAAGGTGTATATGGACCGAGGCGTTAGCGGTCCATATCATATGACGTCAGCGGTCCATAGTTTGCTTTTGGCGAGGTCCGGACCGGCCAAAACATGCTATGGACCGCTGACGTCATGAAAACTGGATTTTTATTAAAATACATTGATATACGGACCGATCAACTTTATATACACAAAGAAGAGACACATTTATGTAAGGTATAATATAAATAAATCGACTAAAACCCGATGCATATTTTTGGGAGTTTAAAAAAATGATAAAGTGTATTGGCAAACATCATTTTAGATTTTAAAGCTGCATTTTGACAGATTTACCGTTTTGACAGCTTGTTTTATTTATTTTTTGTCTTCGAATGAGCCATTTTTTTGCGTAAATATCTTAAAACCAGTGATATAATTCTGCTGACAAAAGATCAGATCGCATTATTTTTCATATTTACGTTCAAAAATAATTTTCTTTTGGCTAAAAGCGTTACTAACGCTTTTGGAAAGCACAAAACATCAGTTTTTTTCATAAATATGAAAACCTGCGATCTGATTTTTTGTAATTAGTTTCATATCACTGGTTTCCATGCATGTTAGCAAAAAAAATGGGCTTGTTCCAAGACAAAAGAAAAGTTGTCACAACGTTCAATCTGTGAGAATGCAGCTTTAAGCGTTGTCCGTTCTACACAATGCGCTTGAATGTTGTTGAACCATGGCTTCTTTGTTAAACCCTGAGCTATACAAAACAACAACAAATCATCAAACTTTTAGCAGTAAGATAATTTGCGTCTGACCGTTTTTTGTCAGGCCGGTCTCGGGAGCGGAAACATAATATTTTATCTTATGTCTCATTATGATTGTACTATTTTACAAAGCATCTCAAGCAAAATGAAAAAAAAAAGCACAAGTAAGAGAAAATTCAGCCGATCATCCTGTTCCGGCTAAATTTTAAAACGAAATGATGCCATTTTTCTATCAACCCCTGTATTACAAAGCATTGTTGTCGCATAGACAAGTTTTAAGGTCACACTGCATCCACACGAAGGCCGCACTGCATCCACACGAAGGCCGCACTGCATCCACACAAAGGCCGCACTCGGACGCTAACGCTCACCTCAGTCGATAAAGTTGGGAGAAAATTGAAACAAATATTGAATCCTGAGTTATGGATTTTGCCCACTCGTGCTTGCATGGCTTCTGGCAACACACGTGTTAAGTTTTTTTTTAAATATCATAAACTATCATTGGACTGCAGCCAATGCAACAGCTTCAGCACGCCAACAGAGGCTGTCGTCGAATACAGACGAGGTAAACATTTAGACATCTGTTCAATGTATTTAGAATTCACGGTAGAGAACGCTTGCATTTCATGTAATGCACCAGTCAATTGTAACCCCCCCCCCCCCCCCAGGTCCGGGGAATAGCGGGGGCCCGGGCCAAATCTCCACCCTGCGGGGACGAACTGCTGGTAAACCCCCCGCCAAATACCCCCGCCCCCAAGCGACCCTAGATAAGGCCAATTTCCCGCTATATTTGGCGTGAAGACAAAACCACCGCATTCACCCGGCACTGCGGGGCCACCTTGGGGGTAAAAACACGGCACATTTCCCCGGCTATCCCCGGTATACGCCGGACCTGGGGGGGGGGGGGGGGGGGGTGGTGGCGTGGTTTCAACTGACTGGTGCATAAAGCACATACCATGCTACTATATATGCATTGAGTTCATGGGTACCCTGTAGGTTCAATTGTAGCCATGCGTAACATATTTTACGATCACATCAATACCATTAAAACGCATGTATGACCATTGCTCGTGTGGAATTATGAATCTAAAATTACGTCTTAAACACAATATAAGAAGAAACATACCTCTGAGTGCCCCTTAACTTTAAATTCAGTATCTGCCTTTTAACGATCCCCCCCCCCCCCTCCCCTATAAAAATAAATTAATAATAATAAAAAAAATAAAAAAATATTTTATCTATCTATCTTTTTTTTTGCCATGTTAAGGCCCTCGTACCGACGATGGTGCTTTTGTCTCAGAATATATTGACATTTCAGAAAATATACAACTTCAATATTTTAATACACTTCCATCAACAAAATCAATAATATTTATTTCTATTTATTTTATTGCTTTTTATTTTATTTTTATTTTTTGTGGGGGGAAGGGGGCGGTGGCAAATAGGGTAGGCCTTGTCAACGTTACTGCCGCCTGTGTTGGTTTATATCTTGAACGTTTTTAATCAACGATTTGCATCAGTATTATGATCGAAGTAGTCGTTCAATTCATTTAAAAAGAATTTAAACTTGCTGATTAACTTAAGGTGAATATTATGCTCGAATGTAATATTGCAAAAGTGATAGAAACGGAAAAAAGTAATAACAATTTCCTTATTTTAAACTCAATGTGAACATATTTATAATATATTTATTGCATTATAACTAAGTTTTAAAAAATAATAGCATACTTAATTAAGCTACATTGTTAGCAACAGCAAAATTATGTAAAAATGTAACAAAAAATACAAATATATATTTCAAATGTACGAATAAATATAACCCTACATTGATATGTAAGACATACTATCGAAAATAAAATATCACGTTATGATGAAGACTAGTTATTAAATCTACGTAAACAGTAATAAATTCATTAAATTCATTATTGAATTCATTTCGTCGCTTTTCCTTTCAGTACATTTTACGCGTTTTTGGGGTATGCGTCTTTGTAATATTGTACGCGTCTTAAGATAAAATTTTACGCGTCTTTAGGTAACATTGTACACGTCTTAGGTAATATTGTACACGTCTTAGGTAACATTGTACACGTCTTAGGTAACATTGTACACGTCTTTAGGTAACATTGTACACGTCTTAGGTAACATTGTACACGTCTTAAGGTAACATTGTACGCGTCTTTAAATAACATTGTACACGTCTTAGGTAACATTGTACACGTCTTAGGTAACATTGTACACGTCTTAGGTAACATTGTACACGTCTTAGGTAACATTGTACACGTCTTAAGGTAACAGTGTACACGTCTTAGGTAACATTGTACACGTCTTAAAGTAACAGTGTACACGTCTTAGGTAACATTGTACACGTCTTAGGTAACATTGTACACGTCTTAAGGTAACAGTGTACACGTCTTAGGTAACATTGTACACGTCTTAGGTAACAGTGTACACGTCTTAGGTAACATTGTACACGTCCTAGGTAACATTGTACACGTCTTAAGGTAACAGTGTACACGTCTTAGGTAACATTGTACACGTCTTAGGTAACATTGTACACGTCTTAGGTAACATTGTACACGTCTTAGGTAACATTGTACACGTCTTAGGTAACATTGTACACGTCTTAAGGTAACAATGTACACGTCTACATGAACGCGTCTTAGGTAATATTATACACGTCTTAGGTAACAATGTACGCGTCTTATGTAACATTGTACGCGTTTTTAAATAACATTGTACACGTCTTTTTTATATGGTACGCGTCTGTAAGTAATATTGTACACGTCTTAGGTAATATTGTACACGTCTTAGGTAATATTGTACACGTCTTAGGTAATAGTGTACGCGTCTGCAGGTAATATTGTACGCGTCTTTCTGTTATGTAGTACACGTTTTAAGGTATATAAAATAAAAGAGCACAATAAAAAATGAATCCAAATGTGATGTTGCGTAAGAAACATAATATATAAACACACAGTTCAATTTGAAGGACATACATATTTACAGAATGGTGTGTCCATAATTCTTATTTTTCTTGAACACAGTAGAATAAGTCATTTTTGATTGTCAGTATTAAATGCAAACACATTATGCTATCACAATTATGGTACATGTATTTTCATTTTCAAACAAAGAATGAATATAATAATCACAAGAATATTGAAAGACATTGAAATACATTCATAATACAGTTGTAACAAGGTAAGAAACGATATTCCACAATTCTCATGCCTCCTTATCGCCATTGTAAGATAGCAAATGATATAAACGCTCTGAGGCACTGCACGACAACATGTTTTTAAGCAATTCATTGTCCTCAATTCTTTCATCTACAGTTATGCCACATTCCTGTAAAATCACAGAGAGAAATTTCTGATAAGCATTTTCATGCTTCAGATGAATATGCTGGCCATGGTATCTTGTGTCTAGCTTGCTATCGTCATCCGTTAGGTGAAGAAAAACAACCTTGCATTGAGGAATGATTCTCTGTTTTAAGAGACAGTGGTTTAACAAATCATGTATTAGTTTTTCTTCTTTAGTACCATAACTCAGAGTAGTAAGAAACACAAATACCAGAATTTTGTTTGTATTACCAGTTATCTCTTCAATACAAGCGTATCTATTGGTCTGATAATCGCTCAAAACATCGGGATCGAAGCAGCACTGGCTTGGAATTCCACCCTCAATAGACAAAACGTTCCGCAGAAGTTCGGTAACGTCTCGGGTGTACTGGTCAAAGGGGAGAGTCAGCAATAAAATCGAGAACTTGCTCTCGTCCAGGTCCTGTAACATAGCCTGTGTAACGCTTCGTTGAAGCTTTTTACCACTGGATGCCTTCGATTGTAACCCTGAGCTTGTTTGTGATCGAATGCTGGACGTCCAGGAGGAGCCACTGGAAGGAAAAATCGAGATAGAATTGTATCACGTTTTCCCATCCTCCATACGAGCTTGACCCGGCATTAGACTTATTACCTTGAACTTAGACAAAACATAAAATGACCTACATTTTCAGAAGGTTGAATGAAGCACGAAAGTACAAATATTCAGTGTTAAAGGTAAGTATTTTAGCATTGCTTTAATTCTAGATGAATACCAGTCAAAAATTAATTAACCTTAGTAAACAAGAAACTTATGGTTCCAGCTAAGAATCTATGTAGTCATTAAAACAACAGGTTTGGGCAAATCAATTACATTTATATATAATCAAAACTCGCTATGTCTAAGTAGTTGGGACCTCGGGAAATACTTCGAGATAACAAACATTCGATATAATAAAAATACAAAAAGTGTACATTAAACTTAACTGAAAAAAAAATGAAAAAGAGTTCGACATAACGAGAACATCGACATAACAGAGTTCGACATAGCGAGTTGCTATGGTACAACAGGTTAGTCCAACGAAACAGAGATGTACATAAATAGTCACCATGGTTAAGAAAAATATTATAAACAGAAAATCACATGAGTATAACGCTACAATTATTTCCATGCAAATCTAAGTTCAGTTTATATCCGGAGCAGAAACAGAATAGCACCCACCCCACCTTAAATTGACCAAAGCAATTACTGCAACTTGGCGAGGGTTTTCAGTTATTTCATAGGATAATGCAACCATGTGATTTTATTAACTAGTATTTTCATCTCATTTTCGGAGAAGTATATTATGAATGGATAACATCATCATGCACCAATTCAGCATAAGAATGGTTCAATTTGTCATTGGGTTGACACTTAACCAACGTCAGTGCGTGTAAACCACGTGATAAATTGTGTCATTAATGCCACGTCGGAAGGCAATATTTTGCTTTGAATGAAGACTTTAAACAAAGTTATCTTTTCTTTTTTCCACCATTTTAAATGGTACATAGAACAGTCTACGCCGCTTACACAGTCCCGCCTTCGTTTTTATACCAGTTTGATTGAATGTTTAGTTTCTTAAAACAATTTGACAAGCATTATTTTGGAAAAAGGTTTGTCGAAGTGTTTGAGGAAGCTAGTCACCTAATCAAACTCCGGTAATAAAACAAAGGCGGAGCTATTTAAGCGGCATTGACTGTCCTTTATTTCATTTAAAATGGTAAAGATAAAGAAAAAATATCTTTGTTTTAAATCTTCATTTGAAGCAAAATGTTGCCTTCCGACGTAACATATATGGCGTAATTTACCACGTGGTAAACACAGACTGAACTTTACCTTTTCGAAAAAGTAAGACTTTTTATATGTGTTACACAGGGTAAAAACAAGGTAAAGAAAAATAGCCACCAAGACAATACCTTCCTAACCTGTTGTGTGAACTCTTGCGTGTGGAATTCCTTTGGAAGCTGGTCTCGTGTTCACCGGAAGTTCCGTTTCTATGACCACGCAATGATTGTCCCTCGGGATCAGAGACAGGTTTGTGTTTCTTAAGGATGGAGTTTCTAATGATCTCATCTGGAAACCAAACTTACAAGTTATCCATATATTTAAGGAGTAAATGGTAACATATTGCGATTCATCGGGTTTAAGTAAATAGTCAGTAATGGTATTAAAGGCTCAAGAGACTTAATGCATCAAGTTGTTTCCTACCCAACTCGAAACTGTGGCTTTATGCAAACACGCCACAAGCACGTTGTATACTAGGATGTCGTAAAACATATTTAACCATTCGGAACTTATCGGCCATTTTCCATCGAAAACAACCTCGGACGTGTAATGCACCAGTCAATTGTAACTACGCACCCCCAGGTCCAGGGGTATACCGGAGATAGCCGGGGAAATGGGCCGTGTCTTTACCTTTCAGGTGGCCCCGCAGTGTCGGGTAAGGGCGATGGTTTTGTCTTTGCACCAAAAATATCGGGGAATGGGCCTTACCTAGGATCGCTGGGGTGCGGGGGCATTTGGCGGGGATTTTAACAGCAGTTCATCCAAGCCGGGCGGTGATTTTACCCGGGCTTGGCTTGACCGAAAGTCAAAGTACCCGCTACTCCCCGGACCTGGTGGCCGTGGTTACAATTGACTGGTGCAAAAGGATGGTTTACAATCTCAGAAATCTTTACATTTTAAGTTCTACGCTGCAAGTATATTGCGTAGTAATTTCAATTTAGCAGTTAAACTTAAGGGTTTTACTTTATTAATGCAAAAATACATTCACTGACCAAAATTTTTAAACTAAGATACACAAAATACACGTTCAACAATACACTAAACTTATACTATTATTAACAAAATTACGAACTACTTTTACTAATGTACCGGCATACATCCGAGGTTGTTTTCGATAGAAAATAGCCGAGGACTTCCGAATGTTATTGAAATGGGAACATAAGTGTATTAGATAATATAAGCGACTAACTGTTGGTGACATGAAGCTATAAGAAACTCAAAAACACATTTGTCTTTATGAATATACCCACTTAAATGAAATCGCCCGTGAACCTTTATAAAGAAAGCTTGTCATAGTAAATATTTTGTCAAATTTAATCTTGATCAATTAAGAATTGTTAACTACAGCATTGCAGTTTATCAAAAAAACATTCATAATTTTGTCTGAACCAATAAATTTTTTTTATAAATTTGCATTAATGTGTCTTATAAATTAAAAATTTGGACATAAATGTATGTCTATGAAGAACTTCATTTTTGTGGAAATACATATGATACTAAGTTGTACATGGTACAATTTGGAACACCTGCTTACTCATGTATTGTCGTCTGTTTTAAATGTTAATGTTCTTCCTCAAAATGAATTGTTGTTTTATAATGGAAGCCATAACTAATTTCAGTGTTGTCCTAAGAGTAGGGTTGTCCTGTATTATGTTATGGCAAGTGTACATTAGTTGCTAGATTTTCATCCCCGCCCGACCTCTATTTCTACCGGCCCTTAATTGTCAGTGTGTGTATACCACGTGATAAATTGCGTCATAAATGCTACGTCGGAAGGCAATATTATGCTTCGATTGAAGACTTCAAACAAAGATAACTTTTCTATTTCTTTAGTTACCATTTTAAATGAAACATAGCGCAGTCTATGCCGCTTACGGAGCACCACCTTCGGTCTTTTACCAGAGTTTGATTGAGAGTTTAGTTTCTTAAAACACTTCGACAAACCTTTTCACAATACGGCCGTCTGACGGAGCACTGTCAAAACATTGTTTGAGAAACAGGTTTGTCGAAGTGTTTGCTGAAACTAAATTCCTTATCAAACTTCGGTAATAAAACGAAGGCGGGGCTCTTTAAGCGGCATAATCTGACATTTGTTTCATCTAAAATGGTGTAGTAAAAGAAAAGTTATCTTTGATTTAAGTTTTCATTTTAAGAAAATTTTGCCTTCCGACGTAGCATATATGACGTATTTTATCACGTGGTAATTATCACCATATCACGTGGTAAACACACACTGATTGTATTGACTCAACTAAAATTGTTGAACTAGGGTCTGGGTTTGCATATACTGCCCGGGAACGACGTTTATTCATACCATACGGTGTCGATAACATTCAAATGTAAAACAGGAGAATAGTTACGATCGTGTTCGTGGTTCGTCTAGAAACACATGTATATGGTATCTTATGCAATACGAAAGAGCATGAACTCATACTCAACGGTGAAAAAGTCAAAGAAGAAAAGAATGTCACCCCGTCCCAATTTAAAAAAGAAAATATAGCAATTAATTATTTTGGAATATTCTTGCACCCTATTTTCACCATTAAGCCAGCATTGTCAATTGCGTCTATTCCGCAAAAAAGTACACTAGAGCCAAATATTTAATAATAAATGGGTTGTTGTTGTTGAGTTAAAAAATGTCTTCCCGCGCCCTATAGTGGCTACATTATGGCTTGACCCCGTCACATCCCCAAGTGTGACTGAAACATATTTTTGATGCCAAAGGGCAGTTTTATTCCCACCGTCTTGTGGGATATTCGCCAAATGAGTAATTTTGAACCCCAAATGGAGTGAAGTTGTTGCACATATATATATATATATATATATATATATATATATATATACAAATGACTTCATTCTGATTGGCTTGTCTGGATGTTATGAATAAACACACACTCACCTGTCTTCAGGTGTCCTAGGGGAATAATGGAAAGGCGGCGACGTTCTTGGAAATTGCCATCTGTAAAATAGACATAGTGAAACATATTAAAAAAGTGGTAATTTGTTTTTAAAACAACGTGACTGCTTTTTAATGACCTGCAATTGGATATAAGGAACAACTGTTATACCCTAGTAGAATACTAATTCGTTTACTTTACCAAATTATTGATCAATCAAGCATTGATTATATTTTTTTAACAAACTGAAATTATCGAAATAAACACTTCATGTAGGAGCAATATTTCATAAGGCTCTATGTATATACTTAATAATCGAAAATGCAGTGTTATGCATGTGTAATAAAGTTATCTTCTTTTCTTGGTCTCATTCAAGTCGTTAAACAAGTTCAATAAATTACTATGAGGGTTGAAAAAAACCCCTACTTTTTTACTCTTTTTCTCATTTAAGACAAAATACCAGATTACAGGGTGGGGGGACAATATATTTCTGTTGATATCCCTATGACCATTGTATTATTATATACAGCTTGTATTGATACTCCGTTCATTGGAATGTGAACAGAAATATAAAGCATTTTCTCCTCTACACTGCCTTTAAAGGGACTAGACACCAGATAGTCTCCAAATCAGCAAATATTTTCTCAAGACAAGCCTAGAATTGTCAATACGAGCTAGTTTGAGGCCGATCGTACCAAGGGCAGTAATGTCAGGTGCTTCCAAGTTTGCTGGTTCATTGTTTGGAGTGAAAAACGTCCACGACTCGATGAGTTAATTATTGTTTTCTTTATGTTAAAACGATAGTTTTTAGAAATGACCTTGTGCACCGAAAAAAAGGCTATTGCTTGTTTACGATGACGCTTGTTTTAGATGAAAAGCATGTGCGTATTAAAATATCTCGTGAAAACAGTGCACGTTCTTACTAGGCGTAAAGACTCACTCAATGCACTTTATTCTTCAAAACAACAGTTTTATACCGTTTTCTTTCATGTTATTCTCATCCGTGATTTGGTCAAGCAAAGGTATTGTTATTGTTTTCCGAGTGCAGATCGCCAGTTTTGGAGATAGACCAGCACATTTAAGAAAATGCTTACTGGTTCATTCTGATAAATTGAATAACCCAAGTTCATCCCAAATTCGGTAAATCTATGGCACACTTTAAAGCTGCACTCTGACAAGATTGGCCTGTTTGACAACTTATTTTATTTTTGTTATGGAATAAATCAATCTTTGCGTAATTATCAGGAAGGCAGTGATATGGTTACAAAATATCAGATCGCAGTATTTCATATTTCCGTTCAAAATATTTTTTATGGCTGAAAGCGTTACTAAGGCTTTAAAAAATGCATAAAACTTCAATTTTTGAATATAAATATGAAAACATGCGATCTGAGCTTTTGTCAGCAGTCCTATAGCACTGGTTTCCAGACATTCTCGCAAACATTCGCGATTTCCAAGATTTAAAAAAAAACGTTGTTAATTAAAACGGTCAATCTGTGAGAGTGCCGCTTTAAAAACGCTGAAAAGGCGTCGATTGTTTTACGTATCCATGTATGTGTACTATAACTCGTGGAAGAAGGGTCCTTTTTGAGCGAGGAAGCCGTGATTCACCTATGATTACGCGTAAGCCGCGATTCACCTAATTTAGAGAATGCGGGTACTTGATTCACCTAAGATTACACAGAAGCCGTGCTTCACCTACGATAACGAGGAAGAAGCGATTTACCTATGATAACGCGGGAGACGTGATTCACCTACTATAACACGAAAGCCGTGATTCATCTGCGATAACGCAGAAGCCGTGCTTCATATACGATAACACGGGAACCGTGATTCACTTACGATAACGCAGTGGCCGTGATTCACCTCTGATAACGAGGAAGCCGTGATTCACCTACGGTAACAAGGAAGCCATGTTTCACCTGCGATAACACGAAAACCTTCCGATTCAGGCGAAGCGAGCCTTGTAACGCCGCATAACAGCATCGCCGCATAAACGTGTTTTTTTTCGTTTATGCGGTGATTTTCAACGCATGAAAAGGATTTTTTTATGTGGCAAAAAGGCACCCTTTTGCTGCATAAAAAGCAATTAAAACACATACTAGTACAATAGTGGTTGATAAAGTTTAATCAAGATCGGTCTTAATTTTTTGTATCCACTTAACCAAGCTTTGAACTAGACTTTTAGAGACGTAAATTTTGTCAAAGCTTTAGTAAGATCGGTTTAAATGTGAACCAAACCAATTGATATTTTTGCGATAACGTTTGAAATGACGTTTAACCCGACTCAAGGCTGGAATAAATGTTACGACAAAGCACAACACCGTCATTTGGGACAATCAGAAAACTGAATCGTCGTATGACGTAACATATATTCTAGCCTTATTGTCAGACTGACGGGCATGTACCCTTGACAATGTGCACTTTCAACATGTACGTGAAGTTAGTGGGCTAGCGGCATAGCGGCCTAGCGGCGTGAAGTTAGCGGCCTAGCGGCTTGAAGTTAGCGGCCTAGCGGCCTGGCAGCCTAGCGACGTGAAGTTGGCGGCCTAGTGGCCTAGCGGCCTAAAATTAAATCCTATTTCAAAGCATGTTTACATGCATTTTCTCCTAAAACAATGACATATTAACTATTTTTATGCACAAATTAACACATTGAAGCTATTATCAACATTTTTTTTTCAAAAACGTCGATAAAGCAGCTATTTCAAAGCATTAAACATGCCTGTTCTTTTAAAACAATGATATATTTACTGTTTTTATACACAAATTATCACTCTTAAGCAACTATCTTCTTCTTTTCAAAATAGTCAAGCAGTTCAGCGGCCTAGCGGCCCAGCAGCCCAGCAGCGTGAAGTTAGCGGCCTGGCGGCCTAGCGGCCTAGCGGCCTAGACACCTAAAATTGGTTTCTATTATAAACCATTTATACATGCCTTTTCTTCTTAAAAAAATGACAAATTTATGGTTTCTATTCACAAATCACCATCCTTAAGCGAATGTCTGCATTTCACCCAAAACTCGACCAAGCTGCCTAAAAAATCCATTATAGCGAATATCAGCATTTTCATTTTATGTATTTAGCAAAATTGTTAAACCATACATTTATAATTGTTTTGGAAGAAAACGCATGTAAACATTCTTTGAAAAAGGAAACCATTTTAGACCGCTAGGCCGCTAGGCCGCTTACTTCACGCCGCTAGGCCGCTGAGGTGCTCGATCGACTTTTTTTGGAAAAAAATGTTTATAATTGCTTAAGAGTGATAATTCGGGCATAAAAACAGAAAATATATAAAAAAATAGAAGGAGAGGCATGTTCTCATGCTTTGAAAAGCTGACTGCTTGTTCGACTTTTTAAAAATAAATGTTGATAATTGCCTCAGAGTGATAATGTGTGCTTAAAAAAATCAGTTAATATTTCTTTGTTTTATAAAAATAGTATGTTGACTTCCATTTTGGATCAACTTGCCTGCCAACTGTACCATATTTTCTTTAAAATGACAGTAATATGCAACGCCCTAATCTTAATCATCACCATAATCAACAACATCATCACAACCACCATCATCATCACCCCAATCACAACCACTACCACCATCATCATCCCCATCATCATCCCCATCATCATCATCATCATCATCATCATCATCATCATCATCATCATCATCATCATCATCAACGTCATCACCATCGTTTTTGTTGAAATATTTTTTAGCTTTATAATAAATGGTTAAGTTAATCCTCTTTATGTGGCAAAATGGCGCAGTTGCGCCCCATATAAGCAAGTCCTGCTATATGCGGTGAGCGTCGCCGCATAAACGTTTATGCGTTGAAAATCACCGCATAAACGAAAAAAAACAACACGTTTATGCGGCGATGCTGTTATGCGGCGTTACAGAGCCTAGTAACCTTTTGCATTGTAGGAATGCATACAGGAATGGCGAGTTTATGTTATGAAGCCAGCTAGATGTGAAGTGAAATAAAATTCCCAATTTTGGCTTCCAATTTCGAATCATAATGGACTTTTCTTACAAATATAATTTCCGTTTACCTTTCATGATGTTTTTTTTTCTGCATAATGCAAAGTTTCACGGCCACTAAATTTTATTTTATTTCCTTCATGTGTGTATCAATTATTTGACCAACTAGTCAAAAATAAGTAAAATACCATCTTCATGTTTAAGTATTTAAAATGGTGCTTTATGCAAGGATCGTTATGCGACCTAAATGCAGTGATATATATGCCGCATACTGTTATGCGGCGGCGTGGTGCCTCCATGTCGCACTGTTTACGGCACTGTTTCAGAACTCTTCATATTTCAAAAGTAAATCTATCCCTTTCTGTCGTTATACAACTTACAGTCAGATTTTCATTCATGGCCATATTTTTTGCACCTTTCATTGTGATGGCCAAAGGCGTCACTATATAGCATTGCTATTATAATAATACATTTATTAATAGAATATTTGATAATTATATAAATAGACTGAAAAAGCAATAAACAGAAGGCATAAAAATAATACTGAATAGCTTAAATAAGGCAATTAACTCATTTTTGAAGAATTGTCATACCAGAGTACGTGTGGTCGTGCATGGTACGAGATCTGTCTCCTCTCTTCTGTCTTTCCCACTGGCTCTTAGAGCCACCATCGTACATGTGTATGTGGTCGCACATGTTTCGAGATCTATCTCTTTTTTTTTGCTCCTCTCTTTCTTCTCTCCCCTTTCTCTCCTCTCTTTCTTCTCTCCCCTTTCTCTCATCTCTTTCTCTCCTCTCATTCTTCTCTCCCCTTTCTCTCATCTCTTTCTTCTCTCCCCTTTCTCTCCTCTCTTTCTTATCTACCCTTTCACTCCTCTCTCTCTTTCTCTCTCTCACCCTCTTATCTCCCCTTTCTCTTCTATCTTTCTCCCCTCTTTTTCTCCTCTTTCTCTCCTCTCTCTCCCCCTCTTCTCTCTTTCTTCTCTCCTCTCCCCCTCTTCTCTCTTTCTTCCCTTCCCTTTCTCCCCCTCTCTCTCCCCCCTCTTCCGTCCCTTTTCTCTCCTCTCTTTTTCCCCTCCCTTTCTTCCCTCCCTTCTCCCCTCCCCTTCTCTCCCCCCTCTTTCTTATCTTCCCTTACTTTCTTCCCTTTTCTCCATTATAAATATATATTACAATATCTTTAATCATATAGATTCAATAGTGTAGAAGCGCGTAACATCTTTTTTTATACAAACTAATGCCAGACGGATGGCGTAAAACGACACTTCGAATATGGACAGAATCAAGCAGATGAAGAGTTTAGACTGTCAATAATTTAAAGCTGCACCCTCATAGATTGAACGTTTTGACAACTTTTTTTATTTTTTTTGTCTTGAATGAGCAAATTTTTGCGTTATCTGCAAACCAATGATAAAAGACTTTTGACAAAAGATCAGATCGCAGCTTTTCATATTTCCGTCCCAAAAATGATGTTTTATGCATTTTTATTAAACCGTTACTAACGGTTTAAGCCATAAAACATTAAATTTGGAATGGAAATATGAAAATCTACGATCTGATCTTTTGTCAGCAGTCTTTCATCATGGTTAGCAGATATTTACGCAAAAAAAAATCAAAGTCCAAGACAAAAAATAAAAAAAAAGTTGTCAAAGCAGTAAATCTGTGAGAGTGCAGCTTTAACGTCTCAAATCTAGTTCGTCACAACTTAAGTAAATTTCAATTAAAAATTTACCGCGTCTCTTTTACTATATAACCGCCATAATGAAATGACAATTCTTCTTTTAGCGGGGAGTTCTGAGGTACTTATCAAAATGACTCTTCTTATACGTCTTATAATACACATACATGGATTAGGATAAACAATCGACGCATTTTAATTGTTATTTTAGTGTGCCATAGATATACAAGATTTGGGATGAACATGGGTTCTAAAATTTACAGAATGAACCAGTAAGCATTTTCTTAATGTGCCGATCTATATCCAAAACTGGCGATCTGCACCCGGAAAACGATGATAATACCCTTCGTTGACCAAAACAAGGTATCGGATGAGAATTACACGAAAGAGAACGGTATGAAATCGTGGTTTTGAGTGAATCAGTAAGCCTAGGGAGAGTGAATTGTTTGCACGAGATATTTTAATACGGACATGCTGTTCATCTAAAACAAGGGTCATCAATAACCATTCGGTGCTCAATGTCGTTTCATATATAACCGTTTTAACATGTTGAAATCATTGTTTATAATCATCGAATCGAGGATGTTTTATACCCCAAACAATGTATCAGTGAACCTGGACCCACCTGACATTACTGCCCTTGAATACATCGTGCTGGTGCTTTAAAAGAATATCTTGTCGCTGTCTCAGCTGAGTTTAATCCGTTAGAAAACATAGCACACACTGGTTTCCCAGTTTATAGAGAGTATATCTGGCGTATGAAAGTCACGTGATTAGTCCAGGCCCCAACATCAAGAACATACTTAAGTCAAATCTCGATCTCAATCTCAAATCATTTTTCCACATTACCGTATGACATTATTAAAAATAACTAATGTTTTACTATTTTTAAAAGCACATTCTCACATGCATTGTGTTGATTAAAATTATTGTTCAATATTCTAAAAACAATTATTTCTACAGCACAAAATTCACTTGTAAAACTCAAAAATAATAAATTGGACTCAAGTACAGTTTTGCTCTCATTTTTTTTTCTATTAAATATTGTACATTTTTTTAATCAACAAAATGAATGAGATAATGCGATTTTTAAAAAGGTAAAACATTTACAATTTTGAATCATATGATGCTGTTTTTTTGATAAAAGAGTTGAGACTGAGATTGAGATTTGACTTGAGTAATTTCGTGATATTGGCCCCAGATACTTGTACTGACGCTATTTTTAAATTAACTGGTATTACGAGGTAGACACAATCAGTAAGTTTCGAATATTGGAAAAATACGCTAAATATGCGAAAGATACATGAGTCGTTAGCGATGTGATACATCAGTAAGTAAACGATATCAAGGTTTTGACCCTTTTTTTTCTTGGAACTGTATCATTTGGTGTCTAGTCCCTTAAACGGTTTACATGAACGTAAAAAAACTAGTTGACCTGAATTCCGAATCATACCTCTGCTGTTGCAACACGCTTCTTGGAGTACCCTTAGTTTCTGCACAACTGCAATGTAAGAGATATTAGGGAGTCGTTGCATTTCGAAAGTTTATACATGTATGCCAAATGGAAATGATTGACAATAGTTTAAGCTAAACCGCATTTCGAAAATTTGTATGACAAATTGAAATGAATACCAATTGTTCAGGGAACACCGCTTTCCAAAAGTTAAAGATGCACTCTTACTCCCAAATAAGATTTACCACAATTAATACAATTGTTTTAATATACAACAAAGGATGAATAAATGTCAAAAACAATGGTTCTTATGAAGGATTTTTAATTTGAAAGAAATGTGCAGAAAACACGATATTTCTATCTTATCAGACGATAGTAGATCACAGTAATTCTTTTAGCACTCACCAGTCATTTAATATTTGTGCGTTCTCAGCTATTAAAAACACGGATACAATCTTGTTATCAGTAATTGATGTTTCCCATAAATGCATTTAAAAAAAGTAGTTTTTTTATCACTCAAAATGTATGTTTGTTATACATTTAAATGTATTTATTTTGAATAAGAGTGTCACTTTAATATGATTAACTTAAATGAACGACAATAGTTAAGGGTAAACCGTAAGGTGCATTTCGAAGTCTATATGGCAAATCAATATGAATGACAACTATATATGAATACTTTTCTTGAAAATTAGATCCATCTTTTTTACTAGTATTACATTTCAAACGTTTTATCATGAATACAAACATATAAATAAATCAAGCTTATTTATTATTTACGCGCAGAAGTTAGTTGAGGTGTACTTAATTGTTTCTACATACGCCGGGGTTTTACCGGTAAAACGACGATACTAGTTAAGTATAATGGAATACCAGCAGATGATCCTGACGTTAGATGATATGTTTTACACAGGAATAAATGAAAAAGCATAAGCAGTATCTTTGTCCTTCTGTCACTCCAAAGTTGCCATCATTCTTACATTGTAACCACAGGAAAGTATGACGTTCTGTTTCCTGCTTACGTCATATCGATTTCTAAGACCTATATTCTTTGAGGTAGGGACATTGGTCTTGCACGCAACATATCGCCCTAACGTAATGATCAAATGTCAATTTATCTTAAAATCCCCCTGCCCATGTCACATTTGCAGCCCGGAAACGACCAGCTATGGAACGGTATTGGGTCTTACACGCGTCACATCCATTCGGAGCTCCTCGGCCATTTTTTTTTCAAAAACAACCTCGGATGTATGCCGGTACATCTGTTGAAGTAGTCCGTATTTTTTTGAATAAAAGCATTAATTAAATGTAGTGTTTAAGAGTTGTATTCATTGCTCTCAGTTTAAATTGATTGCCAGTGAAGTGTATTATTGCAAACATAATTACGATTCCCAAGAGTTAAGTCATAAATTTTAACTACTAAATAAGATTACTACGCGATCTATTTGCAGCGGACTTAAACGTACCACTTTTTAAGTATGTAAACCGTCCATATACATCCGAGGTTGTTTTTGAAAAAATGGCCGAGGAGTTCCGAATGGCGTCACATCGTATGCATGTACCAAACACATGTGCCAAGCAGTTTTAAAATCTCTCTTTGCATGACAAAGTTAAAGCCCGGACACGACCAACTACACTGTTTATCCATTTATGCAGCTATCAATGATTATAAGCCTATATGTGTGACCTTGATCTCTGAGGTATGGACGTAGGCCTTGGACGCAACACTTCGTCTTTATGTAACGAACACATGTGTCATGTACTCTGTTAAATTTCTACCTGCATGACAAATTAACAGCCTGGACACGACCAAATAGCAGCATTCCATAGTGATTAAACAGCGTGACCTTGGAGTTTCAGGTAGACTTGTGGGACTTGTGCGCGACGTGTTGTCTTCATGCACTGCGCACATGTGCCAAGTGATTTCAAAATCCTTCCTGCATGACATAGGTGCAGACCGGACACGGGAAACCGAACGGCCGGAGGAACGGACAGACGATGCGATTTCAATTGGACCATCTGCGGGGGCATCAAAATCATAGAAACATAGCCCATTAAAAGCTTTCATGTTTTACTAAATCATATTCAGCACTTACATGTTGCATATAAAAGGTTCATTTGAACTGAACATAACTATTTTAACTTACCAACTATGATGAGAACGACAATGGCCGTTAAACACGTCATCATGATGACGCCAAATATCACAAACGTCCCGAAGGATTCGGTATCGTCTGCAACGGAGCAAAATTAATAAAAAAAACCTTCAGTTGACATTACAGTCGAACCCCGTTGGCTCGAACTCACTTGACTCGAATTCCTCGTTGGCTCGAACTAGATGTAAATGACCGATTTCTTTAAAATTTCCGCTTGGTTTGAATTTAACGAGCCTCGATGTATTTTGGCTGGTCCCTGAGAGTTCGAACAAACGGGGTTTGACAGTATTCAGTCTTTTACATATTGGCGCGAGCGTGCTTGCTGAATCGGAACTATTCATGCTTTACTAAATATCGTTCATTAAAGATGCACTCTTACTCCCAAATAAGATGTACCACAATTAATACAGTTGTTTTCATTTACCGGAAAAAAGATCAATAAATATCGAAGACAATTGTTCTTATGAAGGATACCGTGTTCAATCTGAAAGAAATGTGCAGCCAACATGGTAATTCTACCTTTTGAGACGATAGTTGATCCAACAGTCATTTAATATTTGTGCGTTTTCAACTATTACATACACGGCTACGATCTTGTTAGGCCAAAAAAAAATTGTTTGTTTAGGGTAACCTTCCCAAAATTTCTAGGTAGGGTAGGTAGGCATTTTTTATTTTTTTTTTGTTTTTTTTTCAAAATCTGTCCTAAGTTCAGAGTGTTTTCTTGCACATGGCAGTCTTTCCTACATTACTGTCATTGCCTGACTTTGTTTTATCATATAAACAACAATTCTGATTAAAATCTGCATTTATCCGCCCTCCGTAACTCTCTATTCGCTAACGAATATTGTTTTTGCTCAGAAACGGAAAAAATAGTTAGGGTCGGCGCATTTTTATAGGTAGGGTCGGGTTACCCGAAACTGACTTTTTTTTTTAGGCCTTATCAGTAGTTAATATTTCCCATAAATGCATTATTCTGTAAGTAATTCAAGATGTCATACCCAAACTATATGTTTGTTATACATGCATAAGTATTGATTTTAAACAAGAGTTCCACTTTAAGAATTGAAAAATAAACATGTTCATAAAACACTTATTAAATTTCATTACGTCATTTAAAGAGGTTTATAATCATATATGACCAAGTTTGTTTAGTAACTTTCTCAAATGTATTATCAAGTCCATACTTAATGTTATATTTCAAATCACAAATCATGCAACTACATTTACCTCTGTTTTATGGCATTCTGTATTAGAGTGGCAGTAAACTAACGATTAAATTATTCTTATCTAAAAGGGTGAGTGTGTTCATTAAAGATGTTGTGGGCTCGATTCCTACCAGAACTTTCTCATGGCCTCTAACAATGGACACTAGTCCCACTTATGGCCTCATAATCGATAAATCATTATAAACTATTCTAACATGGACAAAGAGAGACCGGAGTTGTTCAACTGTTCAATAAAACATTCTTAAATATTTGAATAATGCTAACTTTCGCTGAAATGTTGACAAATTCCACCACAAATTGCCTACTATAATAAAGTGAGTTTTATACATTTTCAAGTGCCAACCATTGCGCAGTGGACTCCGAATTTAGGCCGAGTGGACAAAGGATCGAATCCTTCCCCGACGGAATAGTTATCGTTCACTTTTTTATTTTCTAATTGTCTTTTACATATTTAAAAAACATACATTTTATAACTATCCCATTGATACGTTTTTCAAACGTTTCAGAAATAGTTTACATCTGCATCAAAACTACAGTTAATTCGCCATTTATTTTTTACCATTTGTGTTAAACATTTCTAATACTATAGACATTAAACACATCACACATAGTATAATATATTATATAGCCGATTGTTCAGAACTTTGTTTCTTTTGTTGACGTTGTTAACTATTCATATTGGGCTGTTTTATGATGTTCTCCCATATTTGAATACAACAAATACAGCTATAACAGTTTTACGCAATTTTCATACAGTCGAACCCCGTTGGCTCGAACTCGCTTGGCTCGATTTTCTCGTTGGCTCGAACTGGTTGTAAAAGACAGATTTGTTTCTAATAAATGTAATAGTTCCCACTTGGCTCGAACTTCCTGAGGCTCGAGGTATTTTCGCCGGTCCCTTGGAGGTCGAGCACACGGGATTCGACTTCTGTAGCACACAAGTGATTCAAAAAAACTTCATGAGAAGTAACGACTTTAAAGTCAATAAAGATCCACTCTTACTCCCAAATAAGATGAACCACAATTAATACAATTGTTTTAATATACAAAAAAGGATGAATAAATATCATAAACAACGGTTGGTATGATGGGTACCAAGTTTAAGTTGAAAGAAAAGTGCAGAAACCACGGCATTTCTACCTTATGAGACGAAAGTAGATCATAGAAAAAAATATTAGAACTCGCCAACAATTTTTTTTTTTGAATATTCAGCTATTAAACACACGTTTACAATCTTGTTATCAGTAAATAATAATTTCCATAAATGCATTATTTAGTCAGTAGTTTAAGGTTTATCACTCAAAATGTATGTTTGTTATACATGTGTATGTATTGATTTTGAATATGAGTGTCACTTTAAAGTTAACAATGATATCGTAAACAACGTTGGTAGCTGTTAACACAGTTCTGAACAATCGACTTTATAACATAGGACATACAAACACATACTCTCACAACGTCGACCGTGATACGGATGTATGCACGTGCAATTGTAGCGAGCCTCTACAACCGTGCAGGAGCCCCCATACAAACAGGGGCTCGGGTCACATGGATCTGTGCAGACCAGAGCACAAGTAATATCAAAATTTCCGTATGCCTATAGAACCAGGGGGTCTAACGTAGGTTATATTCGCGGAAGCTTAAGTGAAGGAAATGTTAGGTGCGGAACAAAATGGCGGTTTTTGTTAAATTATTTTGGTGTTTTCGGAGGACAGTTTGATTTTGTAAGTAAGTTTATATTAATTCTATCGCAATATAAACACGCCTATCCGGAGGCCACACGTGTTTTTAACTTATGTTTCTAGAGGCCTTAAACAAAAAGTTATTGAATGTTTAAGATGAACGATTGCATGTTTATAAAGTGAAAATACAAGATTGCCTGACTTGAAACTGTGTGTTTAGTCAAAGTGTACATTTTTTGTACCTATCTTAACTAGACGTTCTGTGACATCATGAGTTCCTGCATTGATATAAAGAGTGATCATTTTATGAGCAGATAAATGAATTCCTAGAATAGTATACTTCTGATAGGTAATTTTGCATAACAAATACTCGAGACGCTCTTATTGGGTAACACAGTCATTGCCTTTTGTTATAAATACCAAGATGTCTTACAGCTCATGTCTTTAATACACTTTCACTGCTTCACGTTTTTCTGATTCCCCATCGAACAAAAACTGCATAAAACTTCCACGCCAGACATAAAAGGTGTTTAAACATAAAAACAATGGCCGTATAGTGCTCATGTTAAAGACACAAGCCGTCGAAAAGAAAATGATGCACAAACTCAATATAAAATTGCTAAAATAGTTACAAGAATGGATTCACTTAGACTGAAAACCGGCCATTTTGAGGTTGCAATTTTTCATTTGGCAAAAGCTTTCTGTTGACATTCAACAAAGAAAACAGCTCAAACGGAAACACTTGAATTACCTTAATTGGAAAAATCAAGCCTTTAAACCTGCCCATAAACAAAATTGCAAAGGAAATCACACACATAAAACACAATATCTTTTATTCTAGATTGTTTGTATATCAACTTACCCTGCGGGTCGGGTTTTGATGTCACGTGATCACAAAATATTCTGACGTCACTGTATAAAGTGCAGTAGAAGTCTCGCTTTAGTTCTCTATATGAGACCTAAAAAGGAATAGGGTAAATCAATTAAGTTTCATCATCGATGCTAAGCA
Source organism: Mya arenaria (assembly GCF_026914265.1). Lineage (NCBI taxonomy): Eukaryota > Metazoa > Mollusca > Bivalvia > Myida > Myidae > Mya > Mya arenaria. The sequence continues at coordinate 25,786,086 of NC_069128.1, forward strand.
TGTTGCAAACATAATGAATTTGAAATGCATCCAACGAAATCCAACACCAATGTGAATGTTCAATAACCAATAAAGACTGAACTTGCAATATCATAATACTGCAACGTTCATTACTAAATGATAAACAGTCCAACTATTACAATGCAACTATACGATGTGCTTATGGTGCACTTTTCTTTTTTAAGTTATGCTTTTATTATAATTAATCTCAAATTTGGTACTGAAAGTACGGACATTGGTATATTTAAGAAATATAACATACCACAAGGGGTCATATGACATTATAAGGAGAGACCAGTCAGCCCCCGAAGGTATATATGGACCGAGGCGTCATAAAACTGGATTTTTTAATAATATACAGTAATATACGGACCGATTTACTTTATATATACAAAGAAGGGATGCATTTCTGTAAATATTGTAGTATATACACTGACATACCTCAAGCCTTCCAACACCATTGTATTTGTCGTTAAATTGAAATGATATGCTTGAATTGGTCTGAAAAAAGAATGGAATAAAATAATGAGATATAAATTACAGGGACAAATTCTATGGTCTGCGTTTGAAACATCTTGTATGAAATTGTAAAAGTCCAGGGCATTTAAAGACCAAAAAGAATGGTTTGGTTACGGTAAGGGTTAGATTTTTTTCTGTTTTATTCTTATTATGCTTCACGTCAGAACGATATTGTCATCATTGGAGAATGGTGTTAAAGTAATCTGTATAAATATTTATAAATATATACGACATGTTAAAACACACACTTGAAAAAAACATAACTGACGATAAAACGGTAAGGTCAACGCCTGTATTCTGCACTTTACGGGTTTACATGAGCACTCTTATGCAGATTTAGGTTTTCGACTAATATTATAAGAATCATCTATGGTCCCTCATGTAAAATAGATTCATCCCAAGCGTAAACGAGGTTTACCGAGTTTCCACAGAACACACTGCGCGATGGTTTGGATGAAACTACATAATGTATCTTACACAAGCGGCCATGACATATGTTTTTTCTCCCACCTCAGTGAAACAAAATAAATATATATATATGTTTTACTTACGGCAACTTTTGTAATATTTGCCCGTGGGCAAGATAAGGATTTCCGCTATGGCCAAATATATGGATCTACTTTCTGGGGAGAGTGAACTATCATTCAAACAGGGCTCTTGACCAGCCGCCATTTCAAGATAAACTGCATCTGAACATATATTTAAGATACTTACAACTGACCAGTGCTTAAGTGTAGTTCGACCTTTGCCAAATGGTGAAAATGTTACGCGTAATACTCGTGCCGACGGCTTGAGATGAAATGTTCCATTTTTCGAGCACAGGTAGGATGGGTTGAACATTATGTCACTAGGCTGGCATCCCTCTTTACAAGTGTTGATGTCTGCAATTATCGCATACAATTGAAAACCCGTACAATGCAATCGTATAGTCTTTATTACCAACTCTTTAATCGTACAAATAGCAACATATCTGAGAAGCGTTGGCCTTCAGCTGTTCATTTTCACAATTCATGCTTAATAAATGAAATTAACGTGCTTTATGATCAATAAGCCTTTTAACCAAATGCATCGGAATATAAACATAAGTAATTTCTTTCTAATGTAATAACATTCTATTCACTAGATAACATTGCATACTTTAGCGCACTCATAATAGTACATTGGAAAGTACAGGGATAAATCCAAGTTAAGCGATTATCCCACAAAACGGTGGGAATAAAACTCCCCCTTTGGCATCAAAAATATGTTTCAGTCACACTTGGGGATGTGACGGTGTCAAGCCATAATGCAGTCACTATAGGGCGCGGGCAGACCTTTATAAATTCAACATCAACCACATGGATAAATCCTAGTAGCCATTTTTTAAGAGACTATAAGTTTCTTCAATGGCCGAGAGTGTAAAATAGGTTCATTCCGACCCGAGCGTATGGTATTTTGCGGAAACGAGGTTTACACGAGCGGCTATGGTAGATGCTTTTTCTCCCACCTCAGTTAAACAAAATTAATTAAAAGAGTATTTTTTTGCTGGAACTCTTTTGTGCTAAATGAAAATAATTGCGTATGGATATGCGATAATTCGTGGCTGTAATGGATATGCGCGCAGTGATTCAGATTATGTTAGTAGTCAAATCGGTCTTTAAATAGTTCTAAGGAGAGTGAAGCATTATTTCTTGAAAGGTGCGTAAAAACTGTTTTATGGTGACATTTAAAGAGAGAAATAATGAGCGTTCTAAACATTGCCACAAGACAAGATTTCCATGATGCTTCAGGCGGCAGTCTTCAACAAGGGAGGTAATAACAATGTGGTGACCATTAAAAAGGAGTTCCAGTGGGCAATATAAGAATTTCTAGCATGGTTTAACTATTGGATCTACTTATCTGAGGTAAGAGACATAAAGTTTACGGCCTATCATACACTACGTGAAATACACAAGTTTCAACGCCTAACAGGCACTACTAATGCACCCGTTAATTGTAGCCACGCCCCCCCCTCCCCCCAGGTCCGGGAGTATACCGGGACAGCCGGGTAAATGGGCCGTGTTTTTATCTTTCAGGTGGCCCCTCAGTGCCGGTCAAATGCAGTTGTATTGTCTTTGCGCCAAATATAGTGGGGAATGGGCCTTACCTAGGGTCCATGGGGTGCGGGGGCATTTGGCGGGGATTTTACCAGCAGTTCGCCCCGGCAGGTTGGGGGTTCTACCCGGGCTTGGCTGGACCGAAAGTCAAAGTCCCCGCTATTCCCCGGAACAGGAGGGGCGTGGTTACAATTGACTGGTGCATAAGCGAGAGACACACTACGGCACAAAAACACAACGCAGATGGACTATCCACTTATCATCATTTGTATATTATTACACAATGGGAAATCTTATATTTAGTTTTCTAAGGATATATTGACTATATCATATCCACTCGTAATAGGCAAATATTTTTATTATCCGTAAGTTACGATGATGATTCTTAGCTTGAAATCAAATGCAAGCCATCGTTTCTTCATATGCAAACAAGTCTAAGCCTAATTTAAGAATAAGTGTTGATAAAACAATTAAAAATAGCTCATTACAATGCAAGCAACAAAAATAACTCACAACCTACCATCTGTTGATGAGGACAATTTTAACTAGTTTTAAAGTAATTCATTTTATTATGTTTGTTGTATCGTCTGTCATTTAGTGTCCACTATGCCGTAATTATTGTGGCTGTGATTATCATGGTTCAATTTAACTTGATTGTCCCTGTAGTTTTCATTTAACCAAATGTTTGGAAAAGTGGCTTTGTGAATACAGTTTCTGATACCAACAAATTCCCAGCCCCACTCCCTTGCAACACCAAGGTACCTTTGTCAGCAACATCCAATGTTGAACTGGCAACTGTGTTGTATTCGTCTCCGACAGCCTTGACATTGATGGCAATATGGAGATGATCGGGGACTGATATTGGCAGCCAGCAATTCTAGGGAAATAAGAAAAAAGTCTTCGTAAACGAGTCGAGGATATTCAAGCCTACATTGATTTTCACTTTATTTTAAACAATGTTTTGACGTGGTTATACAATTATAGTATATCATATTGTCAAGATTATTATTATATTATATATTTTTCAAAGACAATATTTCATGAATGTTCTCATTTGTGTTTGTTTAAACCGAGTCAGATAGCAATAATGTGTGATACATCTGTTGTTGTCTCTGAAGTTTCATTTTGGATAAAATCAGTTAATAACAGCTCGAGGATGAAAGCAATATAAATATAAAATGAATAAATCTGGAGTCCGTTTCCTTGGCTGGAACCATAACCGCTTCCTTTCGGAGAGACCATGATACGTCTCCAGTAAAGATCATAACAATGACCTCTGTTTCAAATGGCGGACACCTATACCACTAGACCACTCTTATTCTGGTGGGACCCGAACGCACGTCCTCCGTGTATAGAGGCGGACACCTATACCATAACACCACTCTCACTCCGGTGGGGCTCGAACCCACGAACTCTGAATAGGGAGGCGGATACCTTAACTACAAAATCCACTCTCACTCCGATGGGGCTCAAACCCACGACCGCAGGGTAGAAAGGCGGACACCCTACCACAAAATCCATTCTCAGTCTGGTGGAACTAAAACCCACAACCTCTTGGTATAGATGCGGAAATCTTTACCATAAAAACCACCCTCACTCTGGTGGAACTAGAATCCACGACCTCTTGGTATAGATGCGGAAATCTATACCACTAAACCACTCTCACTCTGATGGAACTAGAACCCACGACCTCTTGGTATAGATGCGGAAATCTATATCATTAAACCACCCTCACTCTGGTGGAACTAGAACCCACGACCTCTTGGTATAGATGCGGAAATCTATACCACTAAACCGCTCTCACTCTGGTGGAATAGATGCGGAAATCTATACCACTAAACCACTCTCACTCTGGTGGAACTAGAACCCACGACCTCTTGGTATAGATGCGGAAATCTATACCACTAAACCACTCTCACTCTGGTGGAACTAGAACCCACGACCTCTTGGTATAGATGCGGAAATCTATACCACTAAACCACTCTCACTCTGGTGGAACTAGAACCCACGACCTCTTGGTATAGATGCGGAAATCTATACCACTAAACCACTCTCACTCTGGTGGAACTAGAACCCACGACCTCTTGGTATAGATGCGGAAATCTATACCACTAAACCGCTCTCACTCTGGTGGAACTAGAACCCACGACCTCTTGGTATAGATGCGGAAATCTATACCACTAAACCGCTCTCACTCTGGTGGAACTAGAACCCACGACCTCTTGGTATAGATGCGGAAATCTATACCACTAAACCACTCTCACTCTGGTGGAACTAGAACCCACGACCTCTTGGTATAGATGCGGAAATCTATACCAGTAAACCGCTCTCACTCTGGTGGAACTAGAACCCACGACCTCTTGGTATAGATGCGGAAATCTATACCAGTAAACCACTCTCACTCTGGTGGAACTAGAACCCACGACCTCTTGGTATAGATGCGGAAATCTATACCACTAAACCACTCTCACTCTGGTGGAACTAGAACCCACGACCTCTTGGTATAGATGCGGAAATCTATACCACTAAACCGCTCTCACTCTGGTGGAACTAGAACCCACGACCTCTTGGTATAGATGCGGAAATCTATACCACTAAACCGCTCTCACTCTGGTGGAACTAGAACCCACGACCTCTTGGTATAGATGCGGAAATCTATACCACTAAACCACTCTCACTCTGGTGGAACTAGAACCCACGACCTCTTGGTATAGATGCGGAAATCTATACCACTAAACCACTCTCACTCTGGTGGAACTAGAACCCACAACCTCTTGGTATAGATGCGGAAATCTATACCAGTAAACCGCTCTCACTCTGGTGGAACTAGAACCCACAACCTCTTGGTATAGATGCGGAAATCTATACCAGTAAACCATTCTCACTCTGGTGGAACTAGAACCCACGACCTCTTGGTATAGATGCGGAAATCTATACCACTAAACCACTCTCACTCTGGTGGAACTAGAACCCACGACCTCTTGGTATAGATGCGGAAATCTATACCACTAAACCACTCTCACTCTGGTGGAACTAGAACCCACGATCTCTTGGTATAGATGCGGAAATCTATACCAGTAAACCGCTCTCACTCTGGTGGAACTAAAACCCACAACCTCTTGGTATAGATGCGGAAATCTATACCACTAAACCACTCTCACTCTGGTGGAACTAGAACCCACAACCTCTTGGTATAGATGCGGAAATCTATACCACTAAACCGCTCTCACTCTGGTGGAACTAGAACCCACAACCTCTTGGTATAGATGCGGAAATCTATACCACTAAACCACTCTCACTCTGGTGGAACTAGAACCCACAACCTCTTGGTATAGATGCGGAAATCTATACCACTAAACCACCCTCACTCTGGTGGAACTAGAACCCACGACCTCTTGGTATAGATGCGGAAATCTATACCACTAAACCACCCTCACTCTGGTGGAACTAGAACCCACAACCTCTTGGTATAGATGCGGAAATCTATACCAGTAAACCGCTCTCACTCTGAAATCTATACCACTAAACCACTCTCACTCTGGTGGAACTAGAACCCACAACCTCTTGGTATAGATGCGGAAATCTATACCACTAAACCACTCTCACTCTGGTGGAACTAGAACCCACGACCTCTTGGTATAGATGCGGAAATCTATACCACTAAACCACCCTCACTCTGGTGGAACTAGAACCCACGACCTCTTGGTATAGATGCGGAAATCTATACCACTAAACCACTCTCACTCTGGTGGAACTAGAACCCACGACCTCTTGGTATAGATGCGGAAATCTATACCACTAAACCACTCTCACTCTGGTGGAACTAGAACCCACGACCTCTTGGTATAGATGCGGAAATCTATACCACTAAACCGCTCTCACTCTGGTGGAACTAGAACCCACGACCTCTTGGTATAGATGCGGAAATCTATACCAGTAAACCGCTCTCACTCTGGTGGAATAGATGCGGAAATCTATACCACTAAACCACTCTCACTCTGGTGGAACTAGAACCCACGACCTCTTGGTATAGATGCGGAAATCTATACCACTAAACCACTCTCACTCTGGTGGAACTAGAACCCACGACCTCTTGGTATAGATGCGGAAATCTATACCAGTAAACCGCTCTCACTCTGGTGGAACTAGAACCCACGACCTCTTGGTATAGATGCGGAAATCTATACCAGTAAACCGCTCTCACTCTGGTGGAACTAGAACCCACAACCTCTTGGTATAGATGCGGAAATCTATACCACTAAACCGCTCTCACTCTGGTGGAACTAGAACCCACAACCTCTTGGTATAGATGCGGAAATCTATACCACTAAACCACTCTCACTCTGGTGGAACTAGAACCCACAACCTCTTGGTATAGATGCGGAAATCTATACCACTAAACCGCTCTCACTCTGGTGGAACTAGAACCCACAACCTCTTGGTATAGATGCGGAAATCTATACCACTAAACCACTCTCACTCTGGTGGAACTAGAACCCACAACCTCTTGGTATAGATGCGGAAATCTATACCACTAAACCACCCTCACTCTGGTGGAACTAGAACCCACAACCTCTTGGTATAGATGCGGAAATCTATACCACTAAACCACTCTCACTCTGGTGGAACTAGAACCCACAACCTCTTGGTATAGATGCGGAAATCTATACCACTAAACCACTCTCACTCTGGTGGAACTAGAACCCACAACCTCTTGGTATAGATGCGGAAATCTATACCACTAAACCATTCTCACTCTGGTGGAGTTAGAACCCACGACATCTGGGTAAAGGGGCGAACATCTATACCACAAAATCCACTCTCAGTCTGGCGGAGGTAAAACCGACGACCTCTTGGTATAGATGCGGACACATATACCACTTAAACACTAATGCGCTTAAAAATATTTTATTGTAATATAACTGTTGTCAGGGAAAGTTTATCGTCCAGAGCTTAATGCAGATAGGAAGGCCAGTAGATTAAAAGAAACATTGATCTCTCATACACAACAATACAGACCAACCAACGAATCGCGTGCAATATTACAATAACTCATTCCTCAGAACATAACCAGCAATTAGGAAATTAGTTTCAAATGTGTTCGTTTGTTATCTTATGTAATCTATCTTCCCTATATTTGCATCGATTGCAATAAAAAGAGTTGGTAATCATGAAATGGTGATTGAGTAAATTGTTTTATAGCATAGGCAAGTAATTAAGCAATTAATCGATCTATATATTGATAACACATTGCTTTATTCAGTTTATAAAAATATTAATTGCAATACATTAATATGCACAAATAATACTTATAATACTAATACTACTAATACTACTAATACTAATAATACAATTACTAGAAGAAGAAGAAGAAGAAGAAGAAGAAGAAGAAGAAGAAGAAGAAGAAGAAGAAGAAGAAGAAGAAGAAGAAGAAGAAGAAGAAGAAGAAGAAGAAGATGATGACGATGACGATGACGATGACAATGATGATGATATTATTCATAACCAAATAGACATAACGAAATTTCAACATACCAGTTTAACAGGTAGGGATGTGCAATAGTGTTTAAAAACAAAACGTTACTTGCAGCTTTAGCTTATGAACTTAAGAAATATTATATCAAATATATGATAGCATACTATATCCACATTCAGATGTTTCTTAAGAATGTCCATTAGAAAAATACCTACTTGTTAAGTGACCCTTTGGGCCCGGAAGGCGAATCAAACAAGAGTAAATTGCATCATCAGCTTCACATCAAACATAAAAGTTAAAACACAACCTACCAGTTGTTTAAACTCTTTTGACCTGGTCAGCAGCACGGACCGCTGTAATGTCTGTAGGCGACTGGAGTTGCGGAAAAACGCGAGTCTGTAGCGGAAATCCAGCGTCAACTCAGCCTTGGTCTTTTCCGGAAATATCAACGCTGCAAGTATAGATTTCTAACTTTCAATACATGTTTAAAGAAGACTAGAGATTCAGAAGAACGCCATATTGTAGCGCATTTACCCTTTACCATTAAATCAATTTCACTCTGGTGGGGCCCGAACCCACAATTTATGGACAGAGAGGTCGACTCCTTTACCACTAGACCACTTTTACGCTTAAAATATTCTTTTGTAATATGTCTTTTATGCTTGCAAGGAAAGTTTATCATCCAGAGCTTATTGTAAATGGGAAGACAAGTAAATTAAAAGACGCATTGATCACTAGTTTACATATATTGCAGCGTATGTTCGGCGTCAACGATGAGAGGATCTCATATTCATTTTCAAAAGGAAATGCAGAGAAATATTAGATAACTGAGCTAGAGATGGCTGTTGACAACAAGACCGAAGTTTAGGGTGTACGCTGAAATGCAGCCAATGCCAGTTAACAGCTAGGGCTTATTTTATTTGTGTCTGAGCAGCTCATTAGACACTAGACTGTTCTTAGTCACTGGAGAAGAACACTTAACTCCTTGAAGAACGGGAGACTGTACCGTCAAGTACGACTTGTTACTATTTGTGGAACTTAAGGCTGCACTCTCACATTTTGACCGTTTTAAAACTTTCTTATTGTTTTGTCTTTGAATTAGCGAATTGTTGTGCAAATGTCTGGAAACCAGTGATATAAGAGTGCTGATAAAATATCAGATCACAGATTTTTCGAAAATTGATATTTTATGGCAAAAAGCGTTGTTAACGCTCTAAGACAAAAATGATATTTTGGGCAGTTGTCAAATGTCTGAATTGAGGGCATTGATGCCAAAATCAGCTGATTCTGAGACAAAATTAAAAAAAAGTCAGAACTGTCAATCTGTGAGAGAACAGCTTTAATTTAGGCTGCAGTGGAAATACATAATTATATATATCTTAGAGCTGCATATTATGTGGTAAATGCTTTCGTTCAAAACCTCATTGTCTATAAATACTATCCATAGTTGGTAAAAATCCCGAAAGCTACAGAAGAGTTCAAACGTAAACTTTTTTTTGCAGTCATATACTAGTGTAATGTGTCATATAACAAAACGCAAGATATCTGATTGGCTAGTTTTAGTTGTCAATTAATATTCAAATTATAAATAACATTGAAGGTTGGATGTACAAAGTGAATCTTATACTGAACAGACTTATGCCTTGATTTTTGTATAATTCTTTCGAGTTATATAAGTTGTGAAATATCATAAGTCGATACGTTTGCCATAATTCAAAGTGCATCCTGACATCAATTTACTTCGATAACTTCAAACGCCAGTAATTGCCATGACAAAGACAGATTAGAGTTATTTCCGCTATCTCATATTAACAGAAGTCGATTTCCCAGAAAATCAGACACTCGCACGGCAGGACCTCATACTTCTGCTTTGCATTTAAACTGCTTTATACGATTGAGTGTTTGAAAAACATTTTGCATTTTGCATTCTTCAGATAACCATCTGTGCTAAAATACTTGAGCAGTGCATTTTTTTTCAAAACTATATGAGATGTTTGATATAATTTTTATGCCATCCCATTACATCTTCATTGATGTAACTAGTTAACCACTTAATTAACTAGTTAGTTATATGGTTATCTGGTGACAGAAGTATGCCACCATATTAAATAGAACAGATCTGTTGGTGAATACAAAGATTTATTTTCGTAGAGAGTATTTTGTCGGTCTACATGATTTGGTACAGTCGTCTATTTTTATAGATCGCTCTGCCCTCTGCACATGCGCAAAGAAACTATGATTGATAATTTAGGATGGCTTTATCTGGAGGTAGCATTCGGAACTCCTCGGCCATTTCCCATCTAAAATAAGCTCGGGTGTATATACATGCGTAAACTAATTTGACGATTACTTTCGGTATTCCATTTACAAATAAAACAGACAATGGACACAAGTTGTCCCATGTGTCCAATTTCCTTGAGAGGGATAAAGTATATTTGCAAGTGAAATGGCCGTTTGCAGTCCAGTTGATGGCTAAGGCAATAATTCATTTAATGATGCCATTAGTCTGGTCACAAATTCCATAGACAAGGCATGAACACCATCAATGGTCATCATGTACGTTTATGATGGAAATCAGGACCATTCCCAGTGGTCTGCTAGTTATAGCTTTGAATAATAGGAGTCTTTATTTTATTTCATTTTTTAAGAACAAAGAAGAGAAAAAATACGAGTTGAATCAGCGTGGTACAAAGGACGAACAAGCATGTTTAAATTTAATAACTGTCCGTCTGCACTCTTATTATATTCACTGAATGATTTATTCCAATGACTTGTTGTTATGATGTCATGTTTTGTCTTTACCTCATGGTTAGACAGAGGGACAGAGGTCAGTAGCTCTAAGTCATAATATATAAACAAGAGTCTATGTAAAGGCACAATAGCTATAACCGCTTACTCTTAAAACCTTGCTCACAATGATTATCCTTTTTCTCTCTCAGTCTGTCAATTACTGAAGAAGATACCATCCTAATTGACATTTGCTTTTATTTGTAGCTTTTCTGCGCTTGACACTTGTATTTTCAGAAAAGGCTAATCGACTTGCTTCATATGAAGCAGGTACTTGTAATGCTCTCATGGTCGAAATGAAATAGAAAGAAAGTGATAGAAATAAAAGATGAATCAGCACGTTAAAAAGCACGCTCAAGCATGTTTAGATTTAATGAGTGTCTGGTTGCTTTCACATCGTTATTGACTAAATGCTTTGTTCCTTTAAGTGTCTGTTTAATCTCTTTTGGCATTTATAGGAATGCCGTAAAATATATACATCAGTTGTCTACAAGAATAGGTAAAGTTGAATTGAAAATTTGAAAATCACGCAGAGCACCATCGCGGAAAACAAAGACTTAATGGCTAACGGCTTTTCATAGGTTGGCTGCGTCACGTGACGCTAAATATACATATTGACCTATTGTCGAAGTACATATATATTTTTATGTCCGATAAACTATTTTTAATGGCTCTTGATTTTGTGATGTCCATATTAATTGAATTTTCGATTTTTTTGGTGTCTTTTCGTTCTTTTTGTTTCCTTATGACTTGAAACTCAAGGGACATATCTAGTAGCCTATTGGTCAAATATAAAACATAGAATCTGTTTAAAGGCACAGTTAAACCCTTGCTCATAATGGATCGCTTTTTTTCTCAAAGTCTGTCAATAAGCTCAGAAGATTTTTTCTCGTAACTGACATTTGCTTTTCTGCGAAGAAGACTTTAATGATGAATATGATTTTCCTAAAAGGCTGAACGACTTGCTTTATACAAACAGGTACTTGCAATGTTTCATGGTCGAAACTGATTAATAAGAGAACGTTTTTGGCTATATCTGTTATCTACTTATGCATGATTGCATCGTCTCCAACAAATAGGGCATAAATGAAAGCATTATAAAAGTATCATTAATGAAATAACTTATGCGTTTTATATTAGCTTTATATATATCAAAGGAGAGACATGTTTGTTTGCCAGGCATCGTAGGTCTTTGCATTTGTGTATGATTGAGCATTGACCACATTAAGTAATTTCACACTCCTCCTCTTAGCCATCACATTATACGCGTTGTTTTATGTAGCCATTACATTATACGCGTTCTTTTATGTAGCCATTACATTATACGCGTTGTTTTATGTAACCATCACATTATACGCGTTGTTTTCTGTAGCCATTACATTATACGCGTTGTTTTATGTAGCCATTACATTATACGTGTTGTTTTATGTAGCCATTACATTATACGCGTTGTTTTCTGTAGCCATTACATTATACGCGTTGTTTTATGTAGCCATTACATTATACGCGTTGTTTTCTGTAGCCATTACATTATACGCGTTGTTTTATGTAGCCATTACATTATACGCGTTGTTTTATGAAGCCATTACATTATACGCGTTGTTTTATGAAGCCATTACATTATACGCGTTGTTTTATGTAGCCATTACATTATACGCGTTGTTTTATGTAGCCATTACATTATATGCGCTGTTTAATATAATGTAGCCATTACAGTATACGCGTTGTTTAAGGAAGCCATCTTGTTATACGCGTTGTTTAAGGAAGCCATTTCGTTATACGCGTTGTTTAATGAAGCTATTACCTTATAAGCGTTGTTTTATAGGCCCAATGCATAATACGCAATGTTATATTTGGCCATTGCATTTTACGTGTTGTTTAATGTAACCACTGCGTTAACATCGTTGTTTAATGTGGCCAGACATTATTCTTGCAACAAATGATGTCATCGAAATGTGAACGTGTAATCGCAGGCTATAATATAATTTGTCGTAACCGCTTACCTTTTTCAAATATTCGAAAACAGTTCTGACTATGTATTACGTTTTCCATCTATTAGCGGGTCTTCATAACAGAAAACGTTTACCAAGCTTAGCTGGAATTGAACGCGCTATTTCCATAAATTCTCCCAAGTATACAATACTTTCTACTTTAAATGATTTCCAAATGTTCGAGAACATTTTGCAACATGACTATCAAGATGCTTTACAACCCGTCACGTTAAATTATCGTTTACGCGCCAGTGACGGATGTAATGCATAATGATGTTAGGTTTGTGTTATGTCTTCTTTTATCAGTTTATTTTCTCGACGACTCTAATTGCAGACACGAGTTTTCGTACAACTTGTTTTTGCGACCAGTATTCACGAGATATTTTCAACGTTGAACAAATGGACAAGTGATTTATCCGTCTAGCAAAAACGTTTGTGCTTTAGTTTAAGACGTGCAATCAACAGTCCGCCCAACTGCCAAGCTATTACAACGTGTGGATCTTGTTTCTACATCATACGGTGAGAAACAACGATTTTAAGAAAACACTTACCTGATAATAAATAGGGCTATCCTAATTGCTTCCTTACTTAAATCAATAGAAAGAAGAGACGTGTATAACTTTAGACAATTGCGAATAATAGTGACATTGTTCACAGCATTGTCTCCGGCATGAGGCAGCAATGCGAGATAGTCAAAAATAATATATAGCATACATTCCATTGTTAGCATTTTATTTATCAACGTCACTGTAAAGGAGATGTGAGATGTGTGTTTTCCACGCATCGAAGCAATTTGTATTTAGAGTTTTTGTTTAATCCATTGGCAATACGTTTAGGTACAATGTCTTATTGTATAGTCAGCTCCACAGAGCTGCCACTCTCAATGTCTGATTGTATAGTCATCTCTACAAAGCTGCCAATCACAATGTCTGATTGTATAGTCATTTCTACAACGCTGCCAAGAACAATGTCTGATTGTATAGTCAACTCTACAAAGCTGCCAATCACAATGTCTGATTGTATAGTCAACTCTACAAAGCTACCAATCACAATGTCTGATTGTAAAGTCAACTCTACAAAGCACCCAATCAAAATGTCTGATTGTATAGTCATCTCTACAAAGCTGCCAATTCTATAGTCAACTCTACATAGCTGTCAATCACAATGTCTGATTGTATAGTCGACTCTACAAAGCAGCCAATCAAAATGTCTGATTGTATAGTCAACTGGACAAAGCAGCCAATCAAAATGTCTGATTGTATAGTCAACTCTTCAAAGCTGCCAATCTCAATATCTGATTGTATAGTCAACTCTACAAAGCTTCCAATCACAATGTCTGATTGTATAATCGACTCTACAAAGCACTAATCATAATGTCTGATTGTAAAGTCGACTCTACAAAGCTGCCAATCTCAATGTCTGATTGTAAAGTCGACTCTACAAAGCTGCCAATCTCAATGTCTGATTGTAAAGTCAACTCTACAAAGCTGTCAATCACAATGTCTGATTGTATAGTCAACTCTACATAGCTGCCAATCACAATGTCTGATTGTATAGTCAACTCTACATAGCTGCCAATCTCAATGTCTGATTGTATAGTCAACTCTACAAAGCACTTATCACAATGTCTGATTGTATAGTCGACTCTACATAGCTGCCAATCACAATGTCTGATTGTATAGTCGACTCTTCAAAGCTGCCAATCTCAATGTCGTGTTGAATAGTCAACTCTACAAAGCTGCCAATCAAAATGTCTAGTTGTATAGTCAACTCTACATAGCTGCAAATCTCAATGTCTTGGTGTAAAGTCAACTCTACAAAGCTGCCAATCACAATGTCTGATTGTTTAGTCAACGCTACAAAGCTGCCAATCACAATGTCTTGTTGTATAGTCGACTCTACAAAGCTGCCAATCTCAATGTCTTGTTTTATAGTCAACTCTACAAAGCTGCCAATCTCAATGTCTTATTGTATAGTCAACTCAACAAAGCTGCCAATCTCAATGTCTTATTGTATAGTCAACTCTACAAAGCTGCCAATGTCAATGTCTTGTAGTATAGTCAACTCTACATAGCTGCCAATCTAAATGTCTATTAGTTCTTTAAGTTGCAAAATATTATAAGTCGAAATGTTTGGCATTATTCAAATTGCATCCTGACATAAATTTAATTTAAATGCCAGAAATTGCCATGACAAAGACAGATTAGAGTTATTTCCGCCATCTCAAATTAACAGAAGTCGATTTCCCAGCAAATCAGACACTCGCACGACAGGACCTCATACTTCTTACTGCGAACTATTGAGTGTATGGAAAACATTTTGCCTCTGGCATTCTCTAGATAACCATCAGTGCTTACTACTCGAGCAGTTCATTATTTTCAAAAATGAATTAGATAATGATATGATTTTTCTGCTTTGTGCATAGTTCGTGAACGTACATATTTGTTGACCAATGGCAATCGAGGACTACCCCATTTTCTGTAGCCCCATATCATGAAGAGCAGATCTGACGGTGAATTCAAACACTAAATTTCGTAGAGGGTATTTGTCGGTCCACGTAAATTGGTACCGTCGTCTATTTTTGATAGATCGTTCTGCCTTCTGCACATGCGCGAAGTAACTATGATTGACAGTTAAGCGTGCCGTTATCTGGAGGCATTGGCAGATTATGTCAGGAAGCTGATTATGAAATTATTGAGCAAATCGGATCGTCTATTTCGTACACAATTAATATGTGACAATATTCAAAAACAAATTCTCATTGAGGTTTCTTCCTTTAATACGCTCTTTATAATATACAACCAGTCAACCAAATTCAGTATCAAAATGTGCAATCATTAGTTTGGTTAATATTATGAATAAAAAAAACTGAACGAGGTCACCCCAGTGAAGTTATTTACCATGGTAACATACCTAGGTGATTCTTATAATCTAAATATCAACAGTTTCCTGATTTTTAAAAGAAAAGTATGGAAACGTTCATTTTTCTGCGTTTTCCATTTTTTGTACCAACATAAATCCATTTGTTTTGCATAACATTTTCACAAAGCCGCGGAAATTTACCATCGCCCGACACTCGTTTAATGGAAGTAACACCTGGGCAGTTCAACTCTCGCGCCCAAATTACAAATGACTACACAAGGGGCGGAGCTAGTGTGTCAAATAAGGGCTAACACCAAGGAAGTTATGGTTCATTTTGGCGATCTACAGAAAATGGTGCGCGCTTTTTTGGCCTGCGACCTCACTGTGCTCGTTCCACTTTCTGAAGATCGCCAAAATATACTCTAACATATACACATAAACCTGCTTTAACTGTAACTGACTATAGTTCCGAGAAAATATCAATAGAGTGATTTCTGACTAATGAACGTGTTTAGTACTCGGCTACATACCGCTCTTTTGCAAGGAGTGGTAAGTGTAGTATTATACCAAATTCCATTCGATATGAAGATGCAATAATGTTGTAACTGTAATACTTATGTGAAAAATTACAGAAACAAGCACAGTAGCCAACAGTTTAAACATAAACCCCGTTTAATGGCAAGTGTAGTATTATACCAAATTCCATTCGATATGAAGATGCAATAATGTTGTAACTGTAATACTTATGTGAAAAATTACAGAAACAAGCACAGTAGCCAACAGTTTAAACATAACCCCGTTTAATGGCACAGGGTAAACGCCAAAGACATAGAAAACAAAAACTAAAACTCACATGCAAGAAGTATAAAACAACAGCACAAAGCTCTACAAACAACAAAGTTCATATATAAAATATAAAAAAAACTAGGTATGTTTATCAAGGATTGTAAAGGTACCGCCTTGGAACGGTCAGTAAAATGCAACCCAAAATTCAAACCATTTTGACGATTACTTTCGACATTCCATTTACATATAATACAGACAATGGACACAAGTTAAGTCTCATGCGTCCAATTTCTGTGAGATGGATAAAGTATATTTGCAAGTTAAATGCCCGTTTGCAGTCCTTTTGATGGCTAATGCATTTAATGATGCCATTAGTCTGGTCGCAAATTCAATAGACAAGGCATGAAAGCAATAAATGGTCAGCAATGTAGGTTTATGATGTTTTCCAGATGGAAATCAGGACAATTCCCAGTGATATGCTAGTTACAGCGTTGAATAATATGAGTATTTATTTTCTAAGAACAAAGAGGAGAAGAAATACGAGTTGAATCAGCGTGTTACAAAGGACGAACAAGCATGTTTAAATTTAATAACTGTCCGTCTGCACTCTTATTATAATTCACTGAATGATTTATTCCAATGACTTTTGTTGTTGTGATGTCATGTTTTGTTCTCACTTCATGGCTAGACTTAACAGGGACAAGTTCAGTAGCTCTAAGTCATAATATATAAACAAGAGTCTATGTAAATGCACAATAGCTATAACAGCTCACTCTTAAAACCTTGCTCACAATGATTATCCTTTTTCTCTCTCTGTCTGTCAATTGCTTAAGAAGATATCTCCTAATTGACATTCGCTTTTCTTTGTAGCTTTTCTGCGCTTGACACATGGATTTAAGAAAAGGCCAATCGACTTGCTTCATACGAAGCAGGTACTTGTAATGCTCTCATGGTCGAAATGAAATAAAAATAGAGGGAAATAAATAAAAGATGAATCAGCAATTTAAAAAGGACAGTCATGCATGTTTAGATTTAAGGAGTGTCTGGTTGCATTCACATCGTTATGTACTAAATGCTTCGTTCTTGTTTGATCTCTTATGGCATTTATTGGAATGTCGTTAAAATATGAACATCAGTTGTCTACAAAAATAGGTAAAGTTGAACTTAAATTTTGAAAATCATGCGGTGCACTTTCGCGGAAAACAAAGACTTAGGGCGTTTTTGTTGGTTATAAACTGGTTTCGGTTTTGTTTCGGTTTCGCGAACTGTGCATTTGTTGTTACAGTTTCAAATAAAACCAAAACCAATTTTATCGTTTTTTTAACGAAAACCGAAACCGGTTTTCGAAACTATTGAAATCCCTACCGGAGGCGGTTTCATCGGTTCGTTCCATCCGAAAACTAGTTTACTTTGAAACCAACATGGCGGAAAGTGATCAACCACGTTTGTTGAAACCCAATCCTTTTAATTACAATTCCTTACAATGGGCAATTGAGCTAAATAATTGAAAATAATGGCTACATGCTCCGCCATGTTGTTTAAACTGTACACAAAACCATGCATTTGTTACTTCAAGCCAAACTATCAAAACCGAGTTCGAAACTGTTGAGACCATTGACACCAAAACTGAAACTGGTTTGATATCAACAAAAACACCCTTAATGGCTAACGGCTTTTGAAAGGTTGGCTACGTCACGTGACGCTAAATTTAGAAATTGACCTATTGACGAAGACACACTTCAGGAATCAAATAATTGAAACAACATTATTGTAAACTACGTAAATATTGTTTTGTCCCACAAACTATTATTAAATGACTCTTAACTTTGTGATGTCATATTAATTGATTGTGCGACTGTTTGTTGTTTTGCTTCCTTATGACTTGAAACTCCAGGGACAAATCTAGTAGCCTATTGGTCAAATATAAAACATAGAATCTGTTTAAAGGCACAGTTAAACCCTTGCTCATAATGGATCGCTTTTTTTCTCAAAGTGTTCCAATAAGCTCAGAACATTTTTTCTCGTAACTGACATTTGCTTTTCTGCGAAGAACGCTTTGATGATGAATATGATTTCCCTAAAATGCTGAACGACTTGCTTATACAAAACAGGTACTTGCAATGTTTCATGGTCGAAACTGATTAATAAGAGAACGTTTTTGGCTATATCTATTATTTCCTTATATATAAAGTCATCGTATCCAACAAATAGGGCAAACATGTAATTATTATAAAAGTATCATTAATGAAATAAATTATGAGTTTAATATAAGCTTTATATATGTTTGTTTGCTAGGCATCGTAGGTATTTGCATTTTAGTACGATTGAGCATTGACCTAATTAAGCAATTTCACACTCCTCCTCCTAGCCATTATATTATACGTGTTGTTTTATGTAGCCATTACATTATACGCGTTGTTTAAGGAAGCCATTTCGTTACACGCGTTGTTCAATGAAGCTATTTCCTTATATTAAAGCGTTGTTTATAGGCCCATTGCATAATACGCAATGTTATATTTGGCCATTGCATTTGACGCGTTGTTTTATGTAACCACTGCATTACCATCGTTGTTTAATGTGGCCAGACATTATTCTTGCAACAACTGATGTTTTCGAAATGTGAACGTTAAATCGCAGGCTAT
The DNA here is from genome assembly GCF_026914265.1 of Mya arenaria. Lineage (NCBI taxonomy): Eukaryota > Metazoa > Mollusca > Bivalvia > Myida > Myidae > Mya > Mya arenaria. The sequence continues at coordinate 25,805,224 of NC_069128.1, forward strand.
AATATAATTTGCTGTAGGCGCTTCCCTTTTCCAAATATTCGAAAACAAGTCTGACTATGTATTACGTTTACCATCTATGAGCAGGTCTTTATAAAAGAAAACGTTTACCAAGCTTAGCTGAAATTGAACGCGCTATTTCCATAAATTCTCCCAAGTATAATATACATTCTACTTTAAATGATTTCCAAATGTTCGAGAACATTTTGCAACATGACTATCAAGATGCTTTACAACCCGTCACGTTAAATGATCGTTTACGCGCCAGTCACAATGTCTGATTGTATTGTCAACTCTACATAGTTGCCAATGACAATGTCTGATTGTATAGTCAATTCAACATAGTTGCCAACCACAATGTCTGATTGTATAGTCAACTCTATATAGCTGTCAATCACAATGTCTGATTGTAAAGTCAACTCTACATAGCTGTCAATCACAATGTCTGATTGTATAGTCAACCCTACAAAGCTGCCAATCTCAATGTCTGATTGCATAGTCAACTCTACAAAGCTGCCAATCACAATGTCTTATTGTATAGTCAACTCTACATAGCTGTCAATCACAATGTCTGATTGTATAGTCAATTCAACATGGTTGTCAATCACAATGTCTGATTGTATAGTCAACTCTACATAGCTGCCAATCACAATGTCTGATTGTATAGTCAGATCTACATAGCTGTCAATCACAATGTCTGATTGTATGGTCAATTCAACATAGCTGCCTATCACAATGTCTTTTTGTATAGTCAACTCTACATAGCTGCCTATCACAAATGTCTGATTGTATAGTCAACTCTACATAGCTGTCAATCACAATGTCTGATTGTAAAGTCAACTCTACAAAGCTGCCAATCACAATGTCTGATTGTAATGTCAACACTACAAAGCTGCCAATCACAATGTCTGATTGTATAGTCAACCCTACAAAGCTGCCAATCACAATGTCTGATTGTATAGTCAACTCTACAAAGCTGCCAATCACAATGTCTGATTGTATAGTCAACTCTACATAGCTGTCAATCACAATGTCTGATTGTATAGTCAACCCTACATAGCTGCCAATCACAATGTCTGATTGTATAGTCAACCCTACAAAGCTGCCAATCACAATGTCTTGTTGTAAAGTCAACTCTTCAAAGCTGCCGATCACAATGTCTGATTGTAAAGTCATCCCTACAAAGCTGCCAATCACAATGTCAGATTGTATAGTCAACCCTACATAGCTGCCAATCACAATGTCTGATTGTACAGTCATCTCTACAAAGCTGTCAATCACAATGTGTGATTGTATAGTCAACTCTACATAGCTGTCAATCACAATGTCTGATTGTATAGTCGACTCTACATAGCTGCCAATCACAATGTCTGATTGTATAGTCAACTCTACATAGTTGCCAGTCACAATGTCTGATTGTATAGTCAATTCTACATAGTTGCCAGCCACAATGTCTGATTGTATAGTCAACTCTACATAGTTGCCAATGACAATGTCTGATTGTATAGTCAATTCAACATAGTTGCCAATCACAATGTCTGATTGTATAGTCAATTCAACATAGTTGCCAATCACAATGTCTGATTGTATAGTCAACTCTACAAAGCTGTCAATCACAATGTCTGATTGTAAAGTCAACTCTACATAGCTGTCAATCACAATCATTATGTCTGATTGTATAGTCAACCCTAAAAAGCTGCCAATCTCAATGTCTGATTGTAAAGTCAACTCTACAAAGCTGCCTATCACAATGTCTTATTGTATAGTCAACTCTACATAGCTGTCAATCACAATGTCTGATTGTATAGTCAATTCAACATGGTTGTCAATCACAATGTCTGATTCTATAGTCAACTCTACATAGCTGCCAATCACAATGTCTGATTGTATAGTCAACTCTACATAGCTGTCAATCACAATGTCTGATTGTATGGTCAATTCAACATAGTTGCCAATCACAATGTCTGATTGTATAGTCAACTCTACATAGCTGTCAATCACAATGTCTGATTGTATAGTCAACTCTACATAGCTGCATATCACAATGTCTGATTGTATAGTCAACTCTACATAGCTGTCAATCTCAATGTCTTATTGTATAGTCAACTCTACATAGCTGTCAATCTCATTGTCATATTGTATAGTCAACTCTACATAGCTGCCTATCACAATGTCTGATTGTATAGTCAACTCTACATAGCTGTCAATCACAATGTCTGATTGTATAGTCAACTCTCCATAGCTGTCAATCTCAATGTCTGATTGTATAGTCAACTCTACATAGCTGCCTATCACAATGTCTGATTGTATAGTCAATTCAACATAGTTGCCAATCACAATGTCTGATTGTATAGTCAACTCTACATAGCTGCCTATCACAATGTCTGATTGTATAGTCAACTCTGCATAGCTGCCAATCACAATGTCTGATTGTATAGTCAACTCTACATAGCTATCAATCACAATGTCTGATTGTATAGTCAACTCTACATACCTGCCAATCACAATGTTTGATTGTATAATCAACTATACATAGCTGCCTATCACAATGTCTGATTGTATAGTCGACTCTTCAAAGCTGCCAATATCAATGTCGTGTTGTATAGTCAACTCTACATAGCTGTCAATCACAATGTCTGATTGTATAGTCAATTCAACATAGTTGCCAATCACAATGTCTGATTGTATAGTCAATTCAACATAGTTGCCAATCACAATGTCTGATTGTATAGTCAACTCTACATAGCTGTCAATCACAATGTCTGATTGTATAGTCAACTCTACATAGCCTTCAATGACAATGTCTGATTGTATAGTCAACTCTACATAGCTGTCAATCACAATGTCTGATTGTATAGTCAACTCTACATAGCTGCCAATCACAATGTCTGATTGTATAGTCAACTCTACATAGCTGCCAATCTCAATGTCTGATTGTATAGTCAACTCTACATAGCTGCCAATCAAAATGTCTATTAGTTCTTTTAGTTGCAAAATATTATAAGTCGAAATGTTTGGCATAATTCAAAGTGCATCCTGACATCAACTTAATTTAAACGCCAGCAATTGCCATGACAAAGACAGATTAGAGTTATTTCCGCCATCTCAAATTAACAGAAGTCGATTTCCCAGCAAATCAGACACTCGCACGACAGGACCTCATACTTCTTACTGTGAAATATTGAGTGTATGGAAAACAATTTGCCTTTGGCATTCTCTAGATAACCATCTGCGCTTAAATACTCGAGCAGTTCATTTTTTTCAAAAATGTATTAGATATTGATATAATTTGTGCAGAGTTGGCAAATGTCAATCGAGGATTCACCCCATTTCTGTCGCCCCATATCATGAGGAGCAGATATGACGGTGAACACAAACATTTAATTTCGTAGAGGGTATTTGTCGGTCCACGTAAATTGGTACCGTCGTCTATTTTTGATAGATCGTTCTGCCTTCTGCACATGCACGAAGTAACTATGATTGACAGTTAAGCGTGCCGTTATCTGGAGGCATTGGAAGATTATGTCATGAAGGTGATTATGAAATTAATGAGCAAATCGGTTCGTCTATTTCGTACACAATTAATATGTGACAATAATCAAATACAAATTCTCATTGAGATTTCTTCCTTTAATACGCTCTTTATAATATACAACCAGTCAAGCAAATTCAGTACCAAAATGTGCAATCATTAGTTTGGTTTATATTATGAATAAAAAAAACTGAACGAGGTCACCCCAGTAAAGTTATTTACCATGGTAACACACCTAGGTGATTCAAATAATCTAAATATCAACAGTTTCCTGATTTTTAAAAGAAAAGTATGGAAACGTTCATGTTTCTGCGCTTTTCCATTTTCTGTACAAACATAAATCCATTTGTTTTGCTTTTCACAAAGCCGCGGAAATTCACCGTAGCCCGACACTCACTTAATGGTACTGACACCTGGGCAGTTCAACTTTTGCGCCCAAATACCAAATGACTACACAAGGGGCGGAGCTATGGCGTCAAATGAGTGCGAAGACCACATAATTTAGGGTTCATTTTGGCGATCTAAAGAAAATGGTGAGAGCTTTCTTGACCTGCGACCTCGCTGTGCTCGTTCCACTTTCTGCAGATCGCCAAAATATACTCTAACATATACACATAAACCTGCTTTAACTGTAACTGACTATAGTTCCGAGAAAATATCAATACACAGAGTGATTTCTGACTAATGAACGTGTTTAGTACTCGGCTACATACCGCTCTTTTGCAAGGAGTGGTAAGTGTAGTATTATAATACCAAATTCCATTCGATATGAAGATGCAATAATGTTGTAATTGTAATACTTATGTGAAAAACTACAGAAACAAGCTCAGTAGCCAACAGTTTAAACATAAACCCCGTTTAATGGCACAGGTTAAACGCCAAAGACATAGAACACAAAAACGAAATCTCACATGCAAGAAGCATGGAAAATAGCACAAAACTCCAAAAACAACCCAGTGCATACATACAATATAAAAAAAACTAGGTATGTTTATCAAGTCAAAAAATGCAACCCAAAATTCAAACCATTTTGACGATTACTTTCGACATTCCATTTACATATAATACAGACAATGGACACAAGTTATGTCTCATGTGTCCAATTTCCGTGAGATGGATAAAGTATATTTGCAAGTTAAATGCCCGTTTGCAGTCCTTTTGATGGCTTATGCATTTAATGATGCCATTAGTCTGGTCGAAAATTCAATAGACAAGGCATGAAAGCAAAAATGGTCAGCAATGTATGTTTATGATGTTTTCCAGATGGAAATCAGGACCATTCCCAGTGGTCTGCTAGTTATAGCTTTGAATAATAGGAGTCTCTAGTTTATTTTGTTTTGAAAGAAGAATGAGGAAAATATATGTAGAAGATGAATCAGTGCATTAAAAGGGACGGATTTGCACGTATTCAAGACATGTCCGGTTGCATTGTTATTGACTAAACGCTGTGTTTATTGAACTGTTTGGTTGATCTCTTGCAATGACTCTTTAATTTGTGATGTCACGTAAACACGTGCAAGTTTTTTCCTTATGACTTCAAACTACGGGGACAAATCCAGTATCCCAATGACCTTACTAAGATTCTGTTTAAAGACTCAATAACTAAGACTGCCAATGGTTTTCTTTTTTTTCTCTCAGTCTGACAATTATCCAAGAAGATGTTTTTTTCTCCCCTTATGACTTTTGCGCTTCTATGCATATCACTTTGATGATGAATATGATTTCCCGAAACAACTTGCTTATACGAAACGGGTACGTACTTGTAATATTTCATGGTCGAAACCGATTAAAAAGAAAACGTTTTGGGCCATATCTGTTACATCCTTATGTATAAGTTCATCGTGTCCAACAATAAGGCTAAAGATGATAGCATAATGAAGTGTCATTAATGAAACACAAACAGCGTATTTTATATAAGCTTTAATTACATCAAAGGAAATATATGATTGCTTGCCAGGCATCAGAGGTATTTGCATTTGTGTTGGATTGGGCATTGACCTCATTTAGTTACTTCACACTCCTCCTCTTAGCCATCAAACACGTTGTGATACGGGGTCAATCATTCATCTTGCGACAAATTTTGTCATATAACTATATATGAACTATTCATCGTAAGTCTTATACTTTGCTGGTGAATATGTGTAGGTGCAAAAGCAAAATACTTTAACATCACGTGAAAATGTTAGCAGTTCACAGCACAATACAGGATATAATTATCATGCTTTAGAAGTAAAGAGTATATATATATATATATATATATATATATATATATATATATATATATATATATATATATAGACATGACACTTTTTATTCTTATTCTTTTCTTTTGTGCCGTTCTGCCTCTTCATAAGAAATCGATAAAAGAGCAAATTAGAGGCGCTGAGCTTGTTTTCAAATATTCGAAAACAATTTTGATCATTATATACGTTAAGCATTTATAAGGAGGTCTTCTTAAAGTAAACGTTTTCCAAGCTTGACGTTAAATTACTATTAAAATACAACCTACATGTTCAGCCAATGAAATTGCATAAAGGCAATCATTAAGTTCTAGGCTTAATCATTATGAATTTCAACATTTCGCGGGTGTTTAAAGGTTTAAAGGTATTCTAAGTCAGTAAGATGACCTGAATTAAACTCATAATGATAATATGATTAAGAAGGGCACGTTCGCCACGCTCAATCCGTCACTTCTACTCATTAAGATTTTGATTCATGTCATCAAACTATTACTAAATTCTTCCAAAAACACAATAACTTCTACTTAGAAGGCTAGAATAACGCTTTGCAAAATGACCATTAAAATGTTTTACCGCCCGTTGGATTTATTTAGCATTTACGCGCCAGAGAAAAAATGAAATTAATGCATAATGTTTTTAAAAGTTTGTGTTATTATCTTATCAGGTCTTATCAGTTTATTTCATGTTAAAACTATAAATGGTAACAGCAATATTTCGTACATCTTGTTTTTTTGCGATCGATACCACCAGTTAACATTGTCATGAGTATTCAAGAGATATTTTCAGCGTTGAGCAAATAGACAGTGATTTTTCTGTCTAGCACAAAACGTTTGTGCTTCAATTTAAGTGATATAGTGCGATCGACAGTCCGTCCAACTATATACCAAGCTATTACAACGTGTGTTTCAATAGGAAAATAGTGATGGCGAGAAGCAAAAACTGCACAAATGGAGCTATAGCTGTATCATCTTAATATAAAAGTAACCTCGGAATAATTTATAAGTGTCAACATTGATTCAACACGAACATTCTTTTTATAATCTTTGTTTATTTTAACATATAAAAGCCTTTATATCAGTTAGTTCCCGAATCCCGAGTTTTAAAACTAAACTCTGAATTGCTCCAAGATGGCCGCCAAATGTTGTGACATGAAAAACTATAAAATAGGGGCTGTTTTGATACTTCAAAAGCAATAATTACACCCTTAACAGTTTAAAATACATATTAAAACTTAACCGTGTTCAGATTCAAGTTTATATACATTTTATACTTTTACGGTCAAGGTCCTTGGCAGAGCGCGATTTGAATACTTTTAATTACGATGGTTGTGTTAACCATGTTGTCAAAGATCAGCTTTTGTATTTATATATGTGAATAGCGCTGTAATTTATCAACACGCTAGTTATTAAAGAAGCACTCTTCCTCTCGAATAAGATTGGCCAAAATTAAAATAATTGTATTAATATACCAAAAAGGATGAATAATTAATATCGAAATCAATAGTATTTATGAAGGATAACGAGATTAATTTGTAATAAAAATGCAGAAAAACACGGCATTTATACCTTATGAGACGATAGTAGATTGCTGTAAATCTTTAAGCACTCGCCAAACTTTTATGTTTTTGCGTATTCAGCTATTAAATACACATTTACAATCTTGTTATCAGTAATTAATATTTTCAATAAATGAATTATTTAGGAAGTAGGCGAAGGTTTATAGCTCAATATTTATGTTTGTTATACATGTATATGTATTGATTTTGAATAAGAGTGTCACTTTAAGCTGAACCGACTTATTATCGTTCCGATATGAGAGTTAATGTATAGACAATAACACTCTGTGACATTTTATCAAGACCGAATCTTTGATTAATGTCCTGAAATAAATGGTCTATCTTTCACTGCAAGGCAACGTATGCTTGTGTATCTGTGAGTATAGATTGTCAATTCGTCTTACTATATCAATCTTCCTAATTGACATTTGCCTCTTAGCGTATCTGCTCATGACATAGTTTGCTTTTTTGATGGACGGGTTTCGGCCATCAAAAACTTGCGCGAGCGGGTCTCTTTTTTCAATTTAGGGAACGGACGAGACCAGAATGTGCGATTACTTGATGAATTAACATTAGGAATGAAAATGCAAAATAATTATATTTATATCTTCACGTGTATGTGTTAACTTAAGGAGTTACCCTACGAATTTTTAAAAAATCACAAAAAAAAACTCAATTGTCAGTGACATATTACACGTATATCATTGATTCACAAGAGTCACATTTTATAATTTACGTGCGTCAAAATATTCGGTCTGGAATTTCCTCGAATACTTTGTTGAAAATAGGAGAGGTCGATTAAATACTTTTTTTAGTCTTTTCTAAAAAATACTTGCGTTAAATCCATCGAACGAAATATGATTCGGAAGAGGCCCCACACGTCAGAGGGAAAATGCGTATTTCTTTTGATCATTATTATTACTATTAAACAGCGATGATAATACAGACTGAGTGAAGCAGTTCATGTGTTACATGTCCGTATTAATATCTTGAAATAGGGATATGTTCGTTTACAACCATCGGAGTATTTTTTATCATCGTTTATTGACCCTATTTATCAAATTAAATATTCCAATTTGACAGTGAAACATGCGTGTCGTTTTATGAAACCATAGCTATGTCTGCTCATAAAACTTTTGCTAAACCTTGAACATACTAAAATAAATGCCGAGCTATAGATGTGGTGTACATTGCATGCAATAACACAGTACATATACATAATGTGAGCATATTCAGATTTCTCGCAAAATGAAAGTATCGGTTGATATTTGACATATTCGCAGATTTAGACGTTGTGCATTTTGAATTCCTTTCAATCACTGTGCCAGCTATTTCTATTAAAACAGCTCAACAGCACATATTAAACGAATTGGAAGGACATTTTGAAAAACAGCAATCTTCAGACAGCGAATGTTCTGTTCAAATACCGATTCTCTCTTGCTGTTGTTTGCAACAGGACAGTTAACATCGGGGTTGACGTAAGAACAAGTGTAAACAATGTTTTAGGCTCATCATTTACGGACTGTCTTCTGATTTCGTTGTAATATACCAGTTTTGTGAAATTATATACTCATTGTATAAAGTTTGAAGTATTTTCATTTTTAAATAAATCCAACTTATATATGAATAGACGAAACAATAACGATGTAGGATTTCGGACAAAATGGCAAAAACCCTTATAGCATCCCGTGTGTTTGGATTGAGTGCATAGCCATGTAAACTTGAATCTAAATCATCTGGTGAGAACGTTTTCAACATTCAAATTGAAGGAAGAAAAAAATCAAGCAAAACAAGATCAAATATTGTCAGAAGTCAACTTCTAGTTCCTTGTATTCACCTGTTATATCAAATAAAAATGCGTTTGGTTTTTATTGTGAACATCTGCTACCATAGGCATTCGAATTTACTTAAGTTTCTCATCGTGTTATATATTACTTTGTTCTTTGCTTCTTTTGCCGTGTAGGTAACTTTTGAAATAGGAATATGTTGCTAATTATAATATGAAACTGACCATCGCGTCGGTGCCAAATGACATTTAGATCGTGCTTTGTAGAACTGAGTGACGAGCCATTTTGTTATCTAGCACACTAGGTAAGACGCATTCCCACACATTGACCATTTTGACAACTTTCTTTTTTATCTATTTTTGTCTTCGAATAAATCAATTTTTGGCGTAGATATCTTGAAACCAGTGAAATAATGGGAACAAAATATCAGATTGAAGTTTCTAACATTAACGTTCGTAAAATGATTTTTTATGGCTAAACACGTTACTAACGAAAAAATGCTACTTATCTTTTATCAGCAGTCTTTGTGTCCAGACCTTTACTGATAAGTTGGCTCATTATAAGTAAAAAAAGAAGAAAAAGGTGCCAAACGACCCATTTGTGAGAGTGCAGCATCATCAGTGCAGCGTTAGCGATTGCGAATACAGCCTTAGCAAATACGTGGCTGTGAGAGTGCAGCATCATCAGTGCAGCGTTAGCGATTGCGAATACAGCCTGAGCGAATACGTGGCTGCGAGATGATATAAAAGACATTTCCGTAAGTGTATGACGTTCCGATACGAACAGAAACGATATTTGATGAAGCCCCTCTTCCCTTTCATTAACTCCCAAATAACATGAGAAAAAGGTAAAAAATACGCCAGAATGCAATTTGCAGATTAAAGACAATGGCTGTCCATGTTGCTTCCATAATCGAAACTTGTATAAGTCAGCCATGTATGATACTGCAATTTATAAAGCGCCGTTGATGTACGTTTGTACCTGTGTGATGTGTTCTGATAGAGGTATGGACACATTAAGTGTGGTCTGCATTCTACTAAACATGGGAGACAAATGCATGGTCAAAATGCTCAACAGGTTTAATGGCATATTTTTCTATTGTTTGTACACGTCTATAAGACAAACACATAAAACTAGAGATAAAGTCCTTTGACTTTAAGGGAGTCTGGAAATAATTGACATTGATATTTACATATTGTCTAATTCGAGAATTGTGTTTGTGGTTTTATATAAAATATATTCATGACTTTAGATGAACAAAACTATTTCTCGTTGATAATTTCTTTTATGCTGTTTATGCAACAATAGCTTGTTTTTCCGAAGAATGAAGGGCTACGTATGTGGTTATTCGTATAAAGTTTATCAATATATTTAGCGATGGTCTTAATGTCTGAAGTAGAACCAGCATATTATCCTACTCATTACTTTACAGAAACGAAATGCGACGTATTTATATCTCCAATAATAGCTTGTCAATTAATCAGACCTTATTCATTCTCCTAATTGACATTTGCCTTTATTTCAGATCTTGTCTGCACATAATACGGTGAGGATAAACGATTTCAAGAAAACATTGATCCGTTGTCGAACTCATAAAAAAACTGGGGCTATACTTATTGTTTCCTTCCTAATACTGGAAAATAAGATTCTAAATTGTGAGGAAGAAGAGATATACATTCGGTCATTTGTGAATCATAGCTACGTTGTTCAGGACAGTGTCTCCGACAAAACGGACATGAAGGCAGCAGTGCGAGAAACCCACAAATAAGATACCAAACATTTTATCCATTAAATGAACACTTTTAACTTATTTTTATCGTTTAAAAACTTTTTTGTGTGCTTATGAATTTAAAATTGTAATTACATGTAATTCGTTTATACTCAATTGATTTTAAATATAAAAAAAATCGAATGTCAAGGCAATGTTGCTTATTTTATAGTGCAGTCGTACTATCGCTGCCTGGCATTTCCTTGAAGGTCGTTTTTGGTCGAGGAATTCTTCGAATTTCAGACATAATATAACTAACTAGTCTCGATTTAATTTAGACTGCTTATTGTAAGTGAAGGTGCTATACGGTCAAAGCTACACAACTGCCAATAACAAGAAATTACCAAAGTAAGTAATCACAATGTATGGTCAACGCCCTATCGATGGCAATCACAATGTCCGTTTATATAGTCAACTCCACATAGATGCCAACCACAATGTCTGGTCGGACGGTCAACTCCAAACAATGTCAATCACAATGTCTGGTCGGACGGTCAACTCCACATAGATGCCAATCACAATGTCTGGTCGGGCGGTCAACTCCACATAGATGCCAATCACAATGTCTGGTCGGACGGTCAGCTCCACATAGATGCCAACCACAATGTCTGGTCGGACGGTCAACTCCACATAGATGCCAATCACAATGTCTGGTCGGACGGTCAACTCCACATAGATGCCAATCACAATGTCTGGTCGGACGGTCAACTCCACATAGATGCCAACCACAATGTCTGGTCGGACGGTCAACTCCACATAGATGCCAATCACAATGTCTGATCGGACGGTCAACTCCACACAGATACCAATCACAATGTCTGGTCGGACGGTCAACTCCACATATAGATGCCAATCACAATGTCTGGTCGGACGGTCAACTCCACATAGATGCCAATCACAATGTCTGGTCGGACGGTCAACTCCACATAGATGCCAATCACTTTGTCTAACGATGTTAATGATTCTGTATTCAATAACAGAAAAACATGCACACAAAAAATCAAAACGTATGTATAGCGTAAAAGTACAGGCTGAAAATGTACTTATGCGCAAATGTAAACTGCGTATTGTTATTCTTATTCTTTTCTCTTTGGCAGTTGTACTTCTCCTCAGCAAAACAACATTAAAATAAATTAGATGATACATGAGTCTTATACACATTCCGCCAAAGAACAATTAAATGGTGATAAAACGTTCTTTTTAATCACTGCACACATTCTTGTAAATGAGAGTGCACCACTAGTCAGAACTTCTATTATCTTTTATCTTCTGTTATATTGTGGCAACCACGATAAATGAAAACGCTAACAAATTGAGAGGCTGCAGGTGCGACAGGCCTGATATTAGTTTCTTAAAAATTCTTTCCAAACACAATGAAAATCGCATTCAATCATTATTTTGAGTAGCTAGCCCCAAACTGTAACCAATGAGTGCCTGTCATTACCTAAGAATAGGTAATACTAGTATGTAAATTGGTGAATTTCTAATACAATTAGCGAATTTCATAACACTAACTGATGACTAGGATATATGAACATTGCTTCGCTCATATCTTAACATATTAAACGGAGCTCTTATATCTAAGCATTTATCTTACACCTTATATAACGAAGCGCTTATGTATGAATATTTCTCACACAATCTATATACCGAAGCGCTTATATCTAGCAATTTATCCAGCAATTTCTATAACGAAGCACTCATATATTATTATTTATAAAGCAATATATATATAACTGAGTGTTGATATCTAACCATTAAACCAACTATCTATATAACGGAGCGTTGATATCGAACCATTTTACCAACTATCTATATAAGGGAGCGTTGATATCTAACCATCAAACCAACTATCTATATAACGGAGCGTTGATATCTAACCATCAAACCAACTATCTATATAACGGAGCGTTGATATCGAACCATTTAACCAACTGTCTTTATAACGGAGCGTTGATATCTAACCATTAAACCAAGTATCTATATAACGGAGCGTTGATATCTAACCATTAAACCAACTATCCATATAACGGAGCGTTGATACCTAACTATTAAACCAACTATCTATATAACGGAGCGTTGATATCGAACCATTTAACCAACTATCTATATAACGGAGCGTTGATATCTAACCATTAAACCAACTATCTTTATAACGGAGCGTTGATATCGAACCATTAAACCTACTGTCTATATAACGGAGCGCTGATATCAAACCATTTAATCTACTATCTATATAACGGAGCGTTGATATCAAACCATTAAACTAACTGTCTATATAACGGAGCGTTGATATCTAACCATTAAACCAAGTATCTATATAACAGATGGTTAATTTCTAATTATAAAAACAACTATCTATATAACGGAGCGTTGATATCTAACCATTAAACCAACGATCTATTTAACGGATGGTTGATATTTAATTATCAAAACAACTATCTGTATAACGGAGCGTTGATATCTAACCATTAAACCAACTATCTATATAACGGAGCGTTGATATCTAACAATTAAACCTACTATCTATATAACGGAGCGTTGATATCTAACAATTAAACCAACTATCTATATAACGGGGCGTTGATATCTAACCACTTAACCAACTATCTATATAACGGAGCGTTGATATCTAACCACTAAACCTACTATCTATATAACGGGGCGTTGATACCTAACCATAAAACCAACTATCTATATCACGGAGCGTTGATATTTTACCGTTAAACCAACTATCTTTATAACGGAGCATTGATATCTAAACACCAGTTCAGCAATCTATATAACGCAGCGCTCGTTTCTGACAAGTTATTAAATATTATAAAACGGAGAGTCGATATCAAACCATTTATCGTTTATATCTAAGTGTTTGTTCAAAAGTCTGTATTACTCATATAACAGAGCGCTTATATAGATCTACATGTTTGTCCAACCGTCTGTATAACGGAGCGCTTATATCTAAGCATTTGTCCAACACTCAATATAACGGGGCGCTTACATCTAAGCACATGTCCAACAATCTATATAACGGGGCGCTTATATCTAAGCACATGTCCAACACTCTTTATATCGGGGCGCTTATATCTAAGTACTTGTCCAACGCTCTATATAACGGGGCGCTTATATCTAAGCACATGTCCAACAATCTATATGACGGGGTGCTTATATCTAAGTACTTGTCCAACGATCTATATAACAGGGCGCTTATATCTAAGCACATGTCCAACAATCTATATAACGGGGCGCTTACATCTAAGTACTTGTCCAACAATCTATATAACGGGGAAGCACATCTAAGTACTTGTCCAACAATCTATATAACGGGGCGCTTACATCTAAGCACTTGTCCAACACTCTATATAACGGGGCGCTTATATCTAAGCACATGTCCAACAATCTATATGACGGGGCGATTATATATAAGCACTTGTCCAACACTCTATATAACGGGGCGCTTATATATAAGCACATGTGCAACAATTTATATGACGGGGCGCTTACATATAAGCGTTTTTCCAACACTCTATAAAACGGAGCACTTATATCTAAGCATCTAAGTACTTGTCCAACACGCTTTATAACGGGGCGCTTATATCTAAGCACTTGTCCAACACTCTATGTAACGGGGCGCTTACATCTAAGTACTTGTACAACGCTCTTTATAACGGGGCGCTTACATCTAAGCACATGTCCAACAATCTATATGACGGGGAGCTTATATATAAGCACATGTGCAACGCTCTATATAACGGGGTGCTTACCTCTAAGCACTTGTCCAACGCTCTTTATAACGGGGTGCTTACATCTAAGTACTTGTCTAACGCTCTTTATAACGGGGTGCTTACATCTAAGTACTTGTCCAACGCTCTTTATAACGGGGGGCTTACATCTAAGCACTTGTCCAACGCTTTTTATAACGGGGCGCTTACATCTAAGCACTTGTCCAACGTTTTTTATAACGGGGCGCTTACATCTAAGCACTTGTCCAACGCTCTTTTATAACGGGGCGCTTACATCTAAGCACATCTCCAACGCTCTTTATAATAGGGCGCTTACATCTAAGTACTTGTCCAACGCTCTTTATAACGGGGTGCTTACATCTAAGTACTTATCCAACGTTTTTTTATAACGGGGCGCTTACATCTAAGTACTTGTCCAACGCTCTTTATAACGGGGTGCTTACATCTAAGTACTTATCCAACGTTTTTTTATAACGGGGCGCTTACATCTAAGTACTTGTCCAACGCTCTTTATAACGGGGCGCTTACATCTAAGTACTTGTCCAACGCTCTTTATAACGGGGCGCTTACATCTAAGTACTTTTCCAACGCTCTTTATAACGGGGCGCTTACATCTAAGTACTTGTCCAACGCTCTTTATAACGGGGCGCTTACATCTAAGTACTTGTCCAACGCTCTTTATAACAGGGCGCTTACATCTAAGTACTTGTACAACGATCTTTATAATGAGGCGCTTACATCTAAGCACTTGTCCAACGCTCTTTACAACGAGGCGCTTACATCTAAGCACTTGTCCAACCAACGCTCTTTATAACGGGACGCTTACATCTAAGCTCTTACATCTAAGTACTTGTCCAACGCTCTTTATAACAGGGCGCTTACATTTAAGCACTTGTCCAATGCTCTTTATAACGGGGCGCTTACATATAAGCACTTGTCCAACTCTCTTTATAACAGGGCGCTTACATCTAAGTACTTGTCCCACACATCTAAGCACTTGTCCAACGCTCTTTATAATGGGGCGCTTACATCTAAGTACTTGTCCAACACTCTTTATAATGGGGCGCTTACATCTTAGTACTTGTTCAACACTCTTTATAATGGGGCGCTTACATCTAAGTACTTGTCCAACGATATTTATAACGGGGCGCTTACATCTAAGCACTTGTCCAACGCTCTATATAACAGGGCGCTTTCATCTAAGCACTTGTCCAACGCTCTTTATAACAGGGCGCTTACATCTAAGCACTTGTCCAACGCTCTTTATAATGGGGCGCTTACATCTTAGTACTTGTCCAACACTCTTTATAACAGGGCGCTTACATCTAAGCACTTGTCCAACGCTCTTTATAACAGGGCGCTTTCATCTAAGCACTTGTCCAACGCTCTTTATAACAGGGCGCTTACATCTAAGTACTTGTCCAACACTCTTTATAATGGGGCGCTTACATCTAAGTACTTGTCCAACGCTATTTATAACGGGGCGCTTACATCTAAGCACTTGTCCAACGCTCTTTATAACAGGGCGCTTACATCTAAGTACTTGTCCAACTCTCTTTATAACAGGGCGCTTACATCTAAGCACTTGTCCAACGCTCTTTATAACGGGGCGCTTACATCTAAGTACTTGTCCAACGCTCTTTATAACGGGGCGCTTACATCTAAGCACTTGTCCAACGCTCTTTATAATGGGGCGCTTACATCTAAGTACTTGTCCAACACTCTTTATAATGGGGCGCTTACATCTTAGTACTTGTCCAACACTCTTTATAATGGGGCGCTTACATCTAAGTACTTGTCCAACGCTATTTATAACGGGGCGCTTACATCTAAGCACTTGTCCAACGCTCTTTATAACAGGGCGCTTTCATCTAAGCACTTGTCCAACGCTCTTTATAACAGGGCGCTTACATCTAAGCACTTGTCCAACGCTCTTTATAATGGGGCGCTTACATCTAAGTACTTGTCCAACACTCTTTATAACAGGGCGCTTTCATCTAAGCACTTGTTTAACGCTCTTTATAACAGGGCGCTTTCAGCTAAGCACTTGTCCAACGCTCTTTATAACAGGGCGCTTTCATCTAAGCACTTGTCCAACGCTCTTTATAACAGGGCGCTTACATCTAAGTACTTGTCCAACACTCTTTATAATGGGGCGCTTACATCTAAGTACTTGCCCAACGCTATTTATAACGGGGCGCTTACATCTAAGCACTTGTCCAACGCTCTTTATAACAGGGTGCTTACATCTAAGTACTTGTCCAACTCTCTTTATAACAGGGCGCTTACATCTAAGTACTTGTCCAACACTCTTTATAATGGGGCGCTTACATCTTAGTACTTGTCCAACACTCTTTATAATGGGGCCCTTACATCTAAGTACTTGTCCAACGCTATTTATAACGGGGTGCTTACATCTAAGTACTTGTCCAACATGCTTTATAACGGGGCGCTTACATCTAAGTACTTGTCCAACGCTCTATATAACGGGGCGCTTACATCTAAGTACATATGTAACGCTCTTTATAACGGGGCGCTTACAGCTAAGCACATATGTAACGCTCTTTATAACGGGGCGCTTACATCTAAGTACTTTTCCAACGCTATTTATAACGGGGCGCTTACATCTAAGTACTTGTCCAACCCTCTATATAACGGGGCGCTTACATCTAAGTACTTGTCCAACGCTCTTTATAACAGGGTGCTTACATCTAAGTACTTGCCCAACACTCTATATAACAGGGCGCTTACATCTAAGCGTTTGTCTTACACAGTGTATAACAAAGCACTCACATCTAACCATTTATCCAACACTGTATATAACGATGTACAACTTTAATTATAGTTGTCAACTTTCTGCGTGCTATCTTAAAGTATAACGATGCCATTAAAAGTCCGTTAGAATACCATTAGGTTATTTGCAAATTTGATCGCCAAGACCTTGAAAAGACTAGCGGTTTAAATGAGATATTGATGATGCGTCATGTCTGCATAAAATAAATTAGATGTCACCGACAGATAAACGTTTTACGAAGGTCACAGTCGTTAAATCTAGGAAACCACACTTTCAATGTCCTAAAAGTCTGCTTCCGTATGAAGGAGGACGTTACATAACTATAAAGTATCTTTCATATAATTTATAATCAATATAATTAATAATAATAAGATTTTTTTTATCAAAAGCGGTTAGAATCCAGCCAAATTTGAGGTCATTTTTTATATCTTTTTTAAATATCTGGCTAGGCTGAAAAATCATGATCTGCAAACAGACTGTTTATTGCATGCCATATTATATTTACAATACATGTTGCACTAGCTCAATACAAATGTATTTAGCTAGCGCCCGAGATCGCCGTTTAAAGTTAACGCAATTGACTGCTCTCCTTAATCTCATGTAAGGCCATAATAAAATAATTGCTAGATTTTCAATATTTTTTAATAGGGTCGGGGGTGACATTATGTTTTTTTCTTAGATGACTGTTTCATCGTTGAATATGAGTTCATGCTCCTTCTTATTCCATAAGGGATCATATATATGTGTTTCTAGACGAACCACGAACACGATCGTAAAAATACTCCTTTTTTACATGTCGAAACCGTAGGCATGAATTGACGCCGTTCTCGGACAATACCGGACCGATTCAGACCCTAGTTCAACATTTTTATTTGAGTCAATAGAAGAAAAGGGCAGATTAAGATGAACTTCTAGCAATTAATCTATAACCGCTTAATTGATCTAAATAAATCGACCAGGAATCTGTGAACATGGTAAACGGCAATTGTATATTTACAGATATTTATATTCTTTTAATATAAACTTATATTTCTTTTACAAAAAATAACATCGTTTAAGATATTTGCAAATAACTCGAAGCTATTCAACTATTCAAAGTGTTTGTACTAGAGTGGATTAAAGGCGATTGAATGTGTTTTCCTAGTTTCAAATTTCCGTATTGTCACAAAGAAACTGTAATACTTTATCGATTACTTCCGATTGATTTTTTAAATATTAAGAAAAGATAATCTTACCTTTCCTTTAGAGAAACCAAATTATGAATATGAAGTCCTTAATTTAGTTCAATCTGACAACTTCTCTAAAGGTTTAATGACAGATAATCAATAATCAGATTAATATTTTTACTACTTCAGTCAATCACTACTTTAAAGATTCCGTTTGGCGGAATCGATACGCCTCCCTTTTTTCTTTACATTAAAATTTGTTTGTAATACATGTTTCTGATTTGGAAAGCAACACTTGTTTAAAGCAATTTAAAAGTAAATGTTTCCCCATATTCACCTCAAGTCATGAAGTGTAAGAACGGCCATTTCAGCTTTAACTAGTTCGAACGCAGCATAATACGATGATGAATGGTTTAAAATATGAGTTAAAGGAATGTCAGATTATAAGTATATTTCACGGCCGCTCATCCCAACTCGAGCGTAATTTTGTAGCGGAGACGAGGTTTACCGAGTTTCCGCAGAACACTGCGCGAGGGTTGGAATCTTACACGAGCGGCTACGGTAGATGCTTTTTTCCCCACCTCAGATAAACAAAATTAAGCAAAAATGATTTTTTTTGCTGGAACTCTTTGGTGCGTAGTGAAAATAAATGCTTATGGATATGTGATAATCCGTGTTTGTCATGGACATGCTCGCAGTGATTCAGATCATGTTAATAATCAAATCGGTCTTTAAATAGTTCTGAGGAGAGTGAAGCATTATTTCTTGAAAGGTGCGTGAAAACTTTTTATGGAGACATTTAAAGCAAGAAATAATTAATTAGCATTCTAAATATTGACAAGGTTTCTATGATGCTACAGACGACAGTCTTCAACAAGGGAGGTAATTACAATGTGATGACCATTAAAAAAGAGTTCCATACGGGTACTTGTTTCATCTTTGACGGTGGGCAAGATAAGAATTTGTAGCATGGTTAAATATTTGGATCTACTTATCTGAGGTGGAAGAAAGATTAATCCCAACCCGAGCGTAGCTTTTTTTGCGGTAACGAGGTTTACAGAGTTTCCGCAGAACACTCTGCGCGAGGGTTTGGATGAACCTTTATTTTTACAAAAGTGACCACATTCTCTAGCCAAAGTTAAACATCATGAAGTAAAAATGTATTTTTGCGTTGAAACTCTTTTGTGCCTAACGAGAAAAAGAAGTTCCACACGAGTCCTCTTTTATCATTACTAATGAGATAGATAATGATTTCCAGCATGGCCAAAAAATGAATCAACTTATATGGGGTGGGAGAATAACGATTTCCCGGAAAGGCCGATCAACTGGACATATAAAATTTACATAAGAGACTAAGACCACGCCTATATTATTTTTTGTTCCACGGACTTCGGGCAGAAACGTGGAGCGATCGAAAACATCAATCAATAGTTGGTCTTAATTTACAAGTTGAAAGGCGACCTTTGTGTATATTCGTGTAAAACTTATCAATATATTAAGCGATGGTCTTAAAATCTGAATGAGAAGCAGCACAAAAGCATATTCATTATTTCACAGAAACGAAGAGCCACGTATCTCTCCACTGGTAGTTTGTCAATAAATCAGACCTTATTCATTCGCCTAATTGACATTTGCCTTTTATTTGGATCTTGTCTGCATATCATATGGTGAAGATAAACGATTTCAAGAAAACATTGATTCGCTTACCTCATAACAACTGGGGCTATCCTAACTGCTTTCTCGCTCATACTGGTAAATAAGTGTCTAAATCGTTGGAAAGAAGAGACTTGTATACTTTCATTTGCAAATCATAGCTACGTTGTACAGGACATTGTCTCCAACATATCGGGCATGAAGGCAGCATGCGAGATAGCCATAAACAAGCATACATATTCTAAGGTTAGCATTGTACCAACACCACAGGAAGGGGGATGTATGATTGCCAGGCATCGAATCAATGCGGTTTTGTAGCATTGGTCATTGAACCCTTGGGATTATTCGAACACATTCTCACTAGCCATCGTAATAAACGCGTCATCTTGTTTGGTAAATAAAAAAGGTCTACAACACAGTATACTTTGAGGTTAAGATAAGGCTTTTTCTCCATAAAATGTTTTGCATTGAGTTGAAGGGCAATTTCATATGATTTCCGTCAAACTTATACGTTTTCGTTGGTTTCTTGGTATTGTTTTTAAATGACTATTAATTAATGGAGCGCTCATATCTTATCTTTTTACCAACAACACTCTGTATAACGGAGCGCTCATATCTTATCTTTTTACCAACAACACTCTATATAACGGAGCGCTCATATCATATCTTTTTACCAACAACACTCTGTATAACGGAGCGCTCATATCTTATCTTTTTACCAACAACACTCTATATAACGGAGCGCTCATATCTTATCTTTTTACCAACAACACTCTATATAACGGAGCGCTCATATCTTATCTTTTAACCAACAACACTCTATATAACGGAGCGCTCATATTTCATCTTTTTACCAACAACACTCTGTATAACGGAGCGCTCATATCTTATCTTTTTACCAACAACACTCTGTATAACGGAGCGCTCATATCTTATCTTTTTACCAACAACACTCTATATAACGGAGCGCTCATATCTTATCTTTTTACCAACAACACTCTATATAACGTAGCGCTCATATCTTATCTTTTTACCAACAACACTCTATATAACGGAGCGCTCATATCTTATCTTTTTACCAACAACACTCTATATAACGGAGCGCTCATATCTTATCTTTTTACCAACAACACTCTATATAACGTAGCGCCCATATCTATCTTTTATAACATATCTATATTTTATAACGGAGCGCTCATATCTTATCTTTTAACCAACAACACTCTATATAACGTAGCGCTCATATCTTATCTTTTAACCAACAACACTCTATATAACGTAGCGCTCATATCTTATCTTTTAACCAACAACACTCTATATAACGGAGCGCTCATATCATATCTTTTTACCAACAACACTCTATATAACGTAGCGCTCATATCATATCTTTTTACCAACAACACTCTATATAACGGAGCGCTCATATTTTATCTTTTTACCAACAACACTCTATATAACGTAGCGCTCATATCATAACTGTTTACCAACAACACTCTATATAACGGAGCGCTCATATCTTATCTTTTAACCAACAACACTCTATATAACGGAGCGCTCATATCATATCTTTTTACCAACAACACTCTATATAACGTAGCGCTCATATCATATCTTTTAACCAACAACACTCTATATAACGTAGCGCTCATATCTTATCTTTTAACCAACAACACTCTATATAACGTAGCGCTCATATTTTATCTTTTTACCAACAACACTCTATATAACGGAGCGCTCATATCTTATCTTTTTACCAACAACACTCTATATAACGGAGCGCTCATATCTTATCTTTTTACCAACATTCTATATAATGGAGCGCTCTTATCTTTTAACTATCACTCTATATAACGGAGCGCTCTTATCTTATCTTTTAACCATCACTCTTTACAACGGATTGCCCATATCTATCTTTTATAACGTAGCGCCCATATCTATCTTTTATAATATATCTATATTTTATAACGTAGCGCCCATATCTATCTTTTATAACATATCTATATTTTATAACGTAGCGCCCATATCTATCTTTTATAACATATCTATATTTTATAACGTAGCGCCCATATCTATCTTTTATAACATATCTATATTTTATAACGTAGCGCCCATATCTATCTTTTATAACATATCTATATTTTATAACGTAGCGCCCATATCTATCTTTTATAACATATCCATATTTCATAACGTACCGCCCATATCTATCTTTTATAACGTAGCGCCCATATTTATCCAATTCTTTGTATAACGGAGCGGCACACCTAACCATTTAACCTACATTATACAAAACAGTTCGATTATAACTAGTAATTAAACCAATAATTCGTATATCGGAGCCCTCATATCTAACCGTTTGCCACACACTCTCTGTTTAACTATAAATGTTTCGGGTCTGTGTGTGGTATCTCAAATCCTAACGATGTAATAAGAACTTCTTTATAATGGTATAAGTCTGGTTGCAAATTTTATCGGTGAGACCTTGGAATAACTTGCGGTTTAAAAGAGAAATTTATTATGCATAATGTGTGCAGATAATAATAGGCTTTTTATCAAATTGGTTAGGTTTTACCTTAATTATAGGTCTTATTTTTCTGGATTTAAAAGCCAGATATGCTCTGTTCCTAGTTTAACGCGTTTTATTATTTTTTTTTAATGTTCTTCCATTTAAAAAAAAAGCAATTATAGAGGAAATTTTGCCCCAATGACTATTCATAAGTTCGGCCTTTTCGGCGTTACCTAGTTTGAACGCACCCGAATACAATGTTGAATGGATTAAAATATGGTTTGAATGTATGTATGATATTTGATTTAAGTTTAAGCATTCCTGTTAGTCAAGCTTTTGACTGCTTAGACAAAAGTGCCAATAACTTACATAAAGACATTAACATGTACATATTTGGATAGTCAAAATCATTGATTTCATACTCTCCGAATTCAGGCCATCGTAATAAACATTGTCAGGTACATCGAATTCAGACCATCCTTCAATTCGCAATCTTATATCTGTTAAGTGTCATATAGAAAACAAATGTAAGAACAGTTTTGATATTAATTTTATATTAATAAGAAAAACATATCAAATGAAATCTCTCGACGGAAGACGATCAAATTTCTCGAAACAGACCATCATCTATGGATCTGTAGACTGGAATTAATGAGAATTATTAAAACTGGTTGGCATGAAGCAGAACACATGCATCAATATAACATAATATCTCCAACGGATTCAAAATTAATTGTTTCATGTTTGAATGGGTAACATCATTGACTACGCTGGTATAATTCAAACACTGACATTTGTGTGAAAATGAAATGTCCAGGTTTGAATCCATGCATGGACCATAATCAATTGCTCTCACTATATATGCCCCCAGAGGAAACATGACAGGCATAGTACTAAATAACAATTGCAAATTAATAGCTATTCCGATTTTCACTGATTGGTATTGGCATCAAGTTACAACCCATGGTATTATGTAGCTGTCTTCCAGAAAGTGATTTACAAGAATAGGTTGGTCGATCACAAACAAGACACTGTACACTAGGGTTTTTCGTGTTTTTTTTAGTGTTTTTTTATATCTTATTTCGATTTAACTAGTTATATGTATATATAAAACATGAAATTCAATTTTCAGTTGAGTGTAAATAGGATTTTGTCTATAATGCATCTTGTATCTGCTATTGTAGTATCTCTTTTTTTAGATATATATTTAATTTCCATCGAACGTATGATAGTGTATTAAAATAGGCTCTTACCGCCTCTTATAATTAATATAAGAACTGTTATGTGTTTTATTACACTAGAAATATTTATATAGCTTTGATACGAATGCATATAAAGCTATGAAGAATGAACTTGATTAGAAGTA
Source organism: Mya arenaria (assembly GCF_026914265.1). Taxonomy (NCBI): domain Eukaryota; kingdom Metazoa; phylum Mollusca; class Bivalvia; order Myida; family Myidae; genus Mya; species Mya arenaria. The sequence goes on from NC_069128.1 coordinate 25,829,328, forward strand.
CTAGTGAGTGCATGCTTGATTTTCAGAAAACTTACATCTTGAAATATGTCTTTCATCGGTTGCCAACAAGAATGCATTGTTTCGGAATTTCTGAGGTATAAATTGCCAGATTGCCAACCCATGGTTAATTATTACCTTAGGAGCACCTGTCGTATTAATTGATCTATTTTGACATAAAGCTTCATATTAGCATGTTGTATGTAATTGTATCAGACAAAGTAGATAGCTAGCGGCATATATCAAGGAATTGTGTGTATGCTGAATAGAAGTGATCCCTTGAAAAGCACGTAGTGCTAAACGTTTAGAAAACTTGTGTGATAAAGTACAAACACTCAAGTGGAATGTGTCCAGCTTTGAATAATGATAATACTTGCAATTCTTAAGAACGATAAAATTGTCTTCTCTTCACCATTTGCATGATCTTGTATTTTTGTAAACAGATTCCCGTATCGCAATATTTACCTTTATCACATATATATTTCAAATATATGTTGACTGGCCCAACATTTACTGTACAATCAAACTGTGTCAATCAAAGTGTTTGACCAATAATGTGATTTTATATGAAAAATAACAACACGTGTATGTATTTTGAACCTTTTTCCCCATGGGACAACTGTAAAATATCGCAATATGCTATCCACAAGCTGCAATCCACATTATGGCCACTTGTCAATTATATTAATGCATATGCCGGGAAAATATAGATGGTCTAAATGCCATACCTTTAATATCTTCTGGTAAGATGGTCAGTTGTATGGTGGAATTGTTGACACATGGTTCTCGGGATAACGATACTGTCGAACTCGGTGTTGAGAAACCTGTCAACAATAATAATGACATTCTTCATGGGAGAATATGAAACACAATGCTATTCTGTACATCTAAGTATAGTATGGAACTCGCATGACATGTTTTATGAAGCATGGTCAGAATCGCAATATGCTCTAGCAACTCCGGGGAAAACAAAGTACCATACCACCAAGACCAAATCGAGGGGTGTTGAGTGCCACTTGGAACAATTTCGCTTTTCCCCTTTGAATGCTTACTCAGTATGTACATTATAAACAAGAATTATGCTATACTATAACAAGTCAATCACCATTCATGTTAACGTTTATAAGTGTCCATGTTTCGCCTGTTTATCATGGTTTTTTTCTCTTCTTCCCAGTATCAAATAATAATGTAGTTTGTCTTAATTTGTTTTATGTCATCTTCTTTTTTGTATACTAACTTATTCTTTGTAAAACCTTACGACCGTAACATAACAAACTCCGTAACCGAATACCAGCTATCAACTCCTGTTCGAAGTGGTCCATTATGTGATTACTCCGATATTGTAAAGTAATCACGCAATCTTATGTCAATCTGACATTCCATAATTGTGATATTAATAAAATTGATTGGGTCTTTTATGTTGACATTGATTAGTTCTGAAATCAAAACCTTGCTGTATAATGTTTAAAAAACATTTGAATTAAAGTATCTTTCATTTGTCTGTATTTATTAATTTGGCATGTTCCTTGCTGTTTATTGGTGTATTTATCTATGTACCAACATTTATGTATATGTTTATCAGATATTCAATGCCAATGAACAAAACGGTTCGTGTATTTCCTAATTTTTCATTTCATGGTTTGAAAACAACTTACTCTATACCCTAAATCAGTATGATTGGTAAATTGTTAAAGCTGCACTCTTACACATTAACCATTGTGACAAATTTTATATTTTTTGTCTTGAAATGGGCCATTTTTTGCATAAATATCTATCAACCAGTGATTTCAGACTGCTGCCAAAAGATCAGTCGGCCGATTTTCATATTATCGTTCGAAAATTAATGTTTTTGGGCTAAAAGCGTTACGAACGCTTTAAGAAAAATGCATAAATTATCAATTTTTGAACATAAATGTGGAAACGTCTCGTTCCAAAACAAAACAAAAAAAGTTGTCAAACGTTTTACTCTGCGAGAGTGCAGCTTTAAACATCTTTAAAGACTAACCAACACTTAAGTGATAGAGAAAATTCGGAAAGCAATTTGATAGCAGGATTCTGAAGCTCTGTGTTTGGACAATTCATTACACCTTCCCAACAAAAATATCTCAAGTTGAGATGTTTTTCCACCAAATTGCATGGGTATATATTAATGATCACTCCCTAAAATAAATGAACAATACTTCATAACGTCAGTTGTGTTATTCTTTCCCAAAGGTTAAGCAAAACATAATTTGAGACATATTTAATTTAAAATTGAACAAACTACCTGTAAAATAACAAGTTATTATGGCAACCTGTTCCGAATCATAAAATAATTTCTGATAAAGCAACACTGAATGAAACATATTTATCATAAAAGTGACTACCTGTATATTTATTACATCTCAGGGCAATCTGTTTAGAATCATGGACTCATTTCAGATTAAGCAAAAAGGAATAAAACAACATATTTTTTTATAAAATATACCTGTAAAATTTCTACTTGACAGGGACATCTGCAGAATAAGAAAATCAATTCATATTAGGCAAGAATGAACTAGATATAGCTGTTATAACACTTACCAGTAATGTTCCTGCTCCTCATTTCTATCTGCTCAGAATCACCATCTGCATTCTGAAACAAACATATATGAAATGTATTCAGGAAATGTTAGTATTTCTGCTATATATTTAATATATTGGAGCTATATTTCTTTCTATTTGCAATTTAACGCGAAAATCACCACATACTGTGCACCAATGTGGGTCTATTATAGACACCAGTTTCTCAGTAACTCAGTTATTCAATTTGTCTTTCATTTTTACCAATGGACGTAACTATATTACATAATGCATCCTTCGCTCTATACATTTTTTCTTATCTTCGCTATCTCATGTTTCTGGTCAACTCGGTATTAATGCTGGTCCGAATCAACCAACATAATAACTTTATCAAATGTACAACGTTTTTTATCATTAAATAAAAAGGGTCATTTCAATAACAATATCTCGTATTTCTTAAATGCCGTCTTATTTTCTCTATTGATCCACAGCTGTGAACACCGTCTTGATTAAATCCTAACAAGTTCACAGCTCGTTTTATGTAAGACACAATCTTGGCTCAGAGCAATCACGTTTTATGTCTAGTCATATCTTTATATTAATTGCCATGTTAATTTTGGGATATTATGAATATAAACAACTTTGTATTGAAAGAATTGTGATAAAAAGTCAATATAAAATATCGAACTATTAATAGACTCGGTTATGTTCGGTTATGTTGCATTTATTTTTAGGGGAAAGTAGAGCAGAAAAAACCCTTTAAATTATGCGGCTTAATGTATTTATAGGTAAAATTCCATATAGTAAATGTGATGCTTTCACTAAGCTTATATAATGAAAAAGGGTTGCAACAGGAGATTATCGCATGTTAAATGAATATCAAGTATGTATAAAATTCCATTTAAAATAAATAAAAACATAACGTTTATATTGTTTTACTATGTTGCATAGAACATTTGATTAAAGCAACGTCTTTCATGTTAAAAACACAAAACTGTTATCATTGTACTACATAGTCGTATACATGCTGTTATTTTCCCATACAAACAATTACTTACTTAGTTGAAAAGATTAAACATAACTTCCTGTTAAGTGAGCAAAATATCTTACCAAAACCAGTGTACATATTCCCTCATTCGCAAAATTAATATCCAATATAGCAGCCCATATCCAGAAGAAAAATATAATCACTTTTTCACACTGTGGCATATTAAACCGATTTATCTATTTCCACTTCACTCTATATCCATAAATAATAATGAAACGTTTGAAAGCCACTGAACTGTACAGGCAATTTTAACCCATAAAGTTACAAATGAATCTTAACTCATACGCGTGAAACCTACTGTGCAATATATAATGCCCTGTGTGTTTTGTGTTCTCAATTTACGTTTCTTCTTAATTAACCAGGACGTTTTGTTATCCTTCCAATAGTTAGATTATCTCTTCTTTTAAACTTCAAATCGTCTTCCAGTACGTTAGGTTCAATCAATATAGCCAGGGTACTCTATAAGATAGATACTACGTGCATGCAAATCTTTTCTCATCGCAATTTAGCAATAATCCATTCGTCTATACGATCGGTGCTTGGATTCAAATTTAACCAATTAAAGCTTTATAAATTAAACATCAATCATGTGCTCTATTATAAACTCACCAAGACGTTCACTGCTAGCATAACCCTATATGACACTGCTACAACAGTTCATAAAGATATAACGTATTCTATTATTGTAGTGTGCACACAGGTTAATAACGTTATATAGATCATTATCTGCTGAGTGACAGTTGAATAGTTGTCTGTGCTGTCGGGTCATTTACTAACCCCGTAACTTGTGGTGTAGATTCTAAAGGGATAGTTACACGAGTGTTATTAAAAAACATGGAAGTTTAGAAGGTATTTTGTTAATAAACAACAGGCAATCATGCCTAGCCCAATATCCGACCACAGCAGAGAAGACACGAATGATATACAATAGACAAGTCCGCTTAGTTATCGATACTATGAGAGAAAACCTATAACTCCGATTTTGCGAAAGAGTGCACGTAAACATTGCAACTGAATGTTAGTCGAATGCCTCGTTGAATTATAAACTTAAAGTATCAAAAAAATGCGGCATCTACACGAATACTAACTGAAACTCACAGAATCCTTCTGTTGTGATTCTGCAAGCCGTCCCTTCACGTGAGCGGTAACGTGGAGTGATACACAAGTTGCTTGCAACCTGTCGTTTTAAAGGAAATGATCTTAATTGATATCTCGATCGTTCAAGACATGATATGCAAGTACAATCAAAGAGATATACATATGTTGTCTCAATTTATTCAGTATACATTTTGATTTAGCACAGTTATTTTACATTTCTGAAGTTCCAAGACATTTTCTGGAAATATTATGAAAGAGGTATAGTCAAATCTATGTTTGCAATTTTTATTATAATTATCTTACTTCTGTGATTTCGCAAGACATTTTGCCAAGTTATGTCGTAGTCATTTTTTATACTAGTAAGAAAAGTAGTTAAACTTATTTGAATTCTATCTAATTGTTCAATTGGGTTAACTTTTACATAGAGTTAAACCCATTGTTTAAAGCTGCACTCTCACAGATTTACCAATTTTACAACTTTTTTACTTTTTGTCTTGGAAAGAGCAATTTTTTGCGTAAATATCTGCAAACCAAAAATATAAGATTGCTGACAAAAAATCAGATCGTAGATTTTTATATTTCCGTTCGAGAAATAATGTTGTATGGCCTAAGCCGTTACTAACGGTTTAAGTAAAATGCATAAAAGATCAATTTTTGAACTGAAATATAAAAATCTGCGATCTAATTTTTGTCAGCAGTCTTATTTAACAGGTTTCCATGGATTTTCGCAAAAATTGGCTCATTCCAAAAAAAAACTCAAAAAAGTTGTCAAAACGTTTCATCTGTGAGAGTGCAGCTTTAAAGTCTTTTTCTTGCTAATTCATTTTAGTTTTAAAAAGAAAGCATGGCACCTTCACATTGTCGTTAATATTGGACCTTAAGCTGCCAATTGACCATGCTCCCCCAAGGAGCAATGTTGAAGGTTGTTATATTCGTAAAGCTTAAGCAAAACACCACAAAATGAGATGTGTTAACGCTCTGAGGGAGAGGGCATAAGTGTGTAACGGACATTTAAACTGCGTTACCCTAGGTAGTTTTTTAAGTTTTATCTGTATTATTTCTTTCATGCATAATGACCGCTAATGAGATAAAAAGTCGGTAAATTTTAGTTCTTAAGTTCTGTGAAAGTTTTCTAATAATTCAAACCGCACGAATTGGTGTAAATTACGTTACTGTGAGAATGTAATAAAAAAGCAACGTCTTCATTTAGTAACAGTATCAACATTAACTTACTGTCGCCATGTAGGGCATCCCTTGAAATGCATGATCACGGGGTCAACTATCAAGTATATGTCTGGCAACACTCCCATAAAAAATACCCACTACGACTTCGAGATATAAAATAAAGTGGTTGGATAAAAGAGTCGAGTTCTATCAAAAACTTGTGGACAATTGGAAACATTGTTTCACAAGAAATTATTAAAAGCGTGTGTACTAGTAAAAAAGTAAATTATATTTTTGTTAACAGTGGTTACGTAAACTTCAATTTACAGATGCAGTAGTATTCCCGTTTTAGAATGTAATTGATATTTCTAGTCCATTAACATTTAACATTAAGGAGTGTGATGTTATGATTTATCTAGTCAAAATGTAAAGTCATATTATTTAAATTTGAAGAAACGTATTTAATTTGCAGATTGGTATTTTTTGTCACGCACCTTCAGATTTTGAAGTTGCTCATTTTTGCAATTAAATTCTGCATAACATATTAGAGTTGTGATGTGAAAAGTGTTTAATCAATAAATCTAGTACTTTTTTAAAGGTTGTTTGTAACGTATTTTTTTACAAATTAATTTATTCCACATGCACATTCATCATAAAATGTGATTGGTTTTCTTAAAAATGTTGAATGTATGCTTTTGTGCCGTGAAAAAGGATCATTGTGTAGATAGGAATGCAACATGACGACAAAATGTTCACTGTAGGTATTATTTTTTTAATATTCATAAACAGGAAACTTACTTTTCTTTTGATGTGATATATATATAACACATTTTATAGAACAACAAAAATAGTGAGATTAGCTTAATCCTGTTATAAGAGACTGAAGAAGTTTCGAGAAAATGGGGCCAGAACTATCTGAAGTTTAACGTCTAATTAAAGTTTTCACCACATTCAAATCAATGCATATTTTGTTATGCAAGTTTTAAAGTAACGTAAATTACAGTATAGTGCGCATGAAACATCTTCCTTGTTAGCTGAAAAATTGCTGAGTTTAATTACGTTAAATATCATTGAATTAAAACAGTTTTCTATACTTTTTCTTTGCAGGCTTTTTAAACGGAGCTCGGGTAACATTTGAACTATTTTGCATTGTCAAAACATCATATTACTCAACATCTGCTTAATCTTACCAGTTAACTTTCTATACTAAAATATACACTTGTTACAGGAAATATACATTGAAATCTTTCTTATTAACATGAATTAGAGACGCATTGTTTAACAACTTTATTATGTGATAAATTGTAATAATTAAAAGAACTGACATCAAAAGTGACGCAAAAATAAAACAAAAAACAAATCATTTTTAGTAATCGTTTTTCCGATATGAACAAGACTGACAATACGGCTTATAACGCACAAGTAAGTCGAGCTTTTGCATTATTGGAATAATCAAATGATACTCACATTTAAGTACATTTGTAGTAACATTCTTGTATTTACAGTAACTACTATCATCGGGCCATCATTTATACGAAAGTCCTGTGCCCGTTATGACTAACGGCATGAGCCTAGGTTTGAGACTTAGACTCAGAAAAGGGAAAAATGCTATAACTGGAATTGATTATGATCAAAAGTGGTGTATCAGGTATAAATACTCTGTTCCACAATCAAAAACAGATTATTTTTGTCAAAATTAGTTGCCAATACATACATATTGGAACTTTAAGAATTCAGTCTTCATATCCCGAGTCTCAAGCTCAGAGTCAGGAATTTGGTGATTACGGCCTAAGACCTGCATAATGACATGTTATAAGTAGTTTTTGGTTGTCCTTAGAAATACTTTGAGTAGTTTTTATAGAAAACTTGAGGTTGTAGATTTGCGAACACTTCATTGGTATCAAATACCGTTTGTGTGCAAATCTAGAAAATATTTTTTAAACTATCTTACATTTAATAAGTCATAACAGACAGCCTTCTCACATCCCTATGTTTTATCGATTGTAGTATTTGTAGTATTCAACTTAAATCTTTAAATGTCATAGCACAGGCAGTAGCTTCCTTCTCAGACGGAATTGAGTGATCACCCAAAACACAGCATACTTATAAAAGTAGCATAATTCATCAGATTTCACAGCAACAATATTTCTTCTCGTATCAGATAAAACGCTTTGTTCAATGCTTCAATGTTCTGGAATTTAAAGGAATGAAAACAATTGATCTGACAAATGATGATGATACAATGGGACATCGATACATTGTTCTCCATGCAATTCAAACAGAAACGAATCACTTCACGTCGACATCCCCGACATGCATTTTATTTATTACTCGATGAGGCAGAGGGTAATAGTTTACTGGGATTCTAATACTTCATTGAACTCAAAACCATTATGCTTAATATGTGTGTCGACCTTTACCTTTAACATTGGGTATAGCACGCACAAAAACAGTTCACAGATACCATCGAACGTAATTAACCTGGACATTTATTACCTGTGTTGAACGGTACAATATGTTGTCTACCGATATCACAGAGATAAATATTAACGTGTTTAACATTCAACAAATGCATTTTCCGTCAATACTGACCTACACATTAACATACAACGTAGCTAAACAAGTCATTGACTATTACCAAATGTTGTATTAAAAAGGTCACCATTTAAATGCTCCATAAAATGGAAGTAGTGGAACAAATGTGGGACCATATTGGTACTCTACATAATGAAATAAACACTACATAGCCAGGTCACCGGGATAAGTCCGAAACTGCGCATGTGCACACTGCTTTTCAAGCCTTTACAAATAACCCTTTTCAAGGTAGAACATCAATATAGCTCTATAAAACAAGTAAAAACATATTAATGCCAGAGAGTCGTATCTCCTGTTTGAATAATGGACTAACGACTGGCTCGGCTAAGCCCACGAACTATTTTATTGAAAACATGTTAATATACGATAATTGGCATCGCGGCTTCTAGAGATTGTAATGGCTCGGGATGTTTTGATCTATAAGCATAAACACGTATATCCCCCCACAAGCGGGTTTCCCCACAAAAACATTTCCTATCAATGAACACCGGCTTCACCTACTGTTAAATGTCAGAATTCGCAACAAGATACTGTATTATTATGTCTGGTGTTATTAGCTTGATGGTCCATTTGCACGAGTTAAGGTGATATAATTACCCAAATCTAACAAACTTCCTTACTTCACAGCTTGACAAAATAGTGTTTTGCTTACAGGTTCTTTCGACTTGCGGAAGTTAAGCTGCACTTTCACAGATTGACCGTTTTGACAACCTTTAAATAATTTGTCTTTAAAATTCTACGTAAGACTGTTAACAAGACTTGAGATGGCAGTTTTAAATATTTACGTTCGACAATTAATGTTTAATAGCTTAAAACGTTATTACTAAGGCTTGTAATTTTCGGCATTTTTCAAACAATTTTATTGTGAAATATTTTATATGACTGAATTGGTGCCAAAATCAGTTGATTTAGAGATAAAAATTGATAACATGCGAAATCGGTCAATCTGAGTGAAGCTTTCACAAACGATATAATATTGTTGTTGCCAGTACTGTCATTATGCGTGTATAGTCTTTATATATATAGGCCAGTTTCATAAGACAAACAACAATGAAAATGATGCACGTTGTCATGTTTATCTTAATTATAGAATAACGTCTTAATGTGATGAGATACTGTTACTATTGAAACTATAATATAAAATAAATATTTGTTGTTCTTGTGTTTTTTTTTAAAAAGAGAAAAATAACAGCCTTTGTATCTGTTTATTTTGTTTAACGTACTTCTAAGAAAGAAACAACATATCCCTGATTGATTGGTTTCTGGCCACGATAAAATAATATAAATAATATTAAAACTGGTTAAACAGTCGATGTTATTTTTAAACTTAAATATTACGGGATGATAACCTACACACTAAATGCTCGAGCATGGTCGTCTGGGTATGTGTGTTGTTTACAATTGTTCGAGAAATGTACAGTGTGAATGTTTGGCATTCGGTTGAACGTACTTGTTATGCCTACCTGTTTTATATTACTGCACTGCACTGTTAAGTTGAGGCACATTGCATTCTTAATTAGCAAAATAATGATGTCGTGCTGATAAACTTGATTTATATTTTAACATGTTATTAGCTGTGGTGCAATATCCAAGTAGTATGATGATAAATCAACATATTAAGCATTACATGTTGTGTTGTGTGGAAACAAAGTTCTATAAAACATATATTTTCGTAGCAGGTAACATACCACCGCTTGACCAATTTTCATTTATTCCGTGTTTAGACATTAAAACTTCATATTTTCCTACCAATGACTGTTTCCATTGTTCATGTAATCATACTTGACTAAAAATATTTATATAACGCCCTTTGATGTTTTTTATGTCTGGTTTTCTAACATTGTGTTCGAGAATTCAGAGTGTAGAGTGCGATGCACCCATTCGCTACTGCAAACAGTGTCCTGTATGTGACTTTCTCATCCGAAACATAAATTGCGGTGCAATGTGGCCAGCAACGCTGCCTTGGGCGATGCGGTATCATTTACAATACAGAATGCCAAAGATATATAAAAAAGATGTCTTCATTAACCAAACTCAAAATTATCATGTGACTTACAGGCCCGGTCACACCGCCCGAACTTTGTTGGAGCGTTCCTTGAACGGTAGGGAGAGGGGACCGAATTTCGACAACGCTCGTCACCGCGCACAAAATGGGGAAAAAATCGAAAACACGGGCGTTGCCTTAGTGGTGCACCGCTGAAGCCGGCGTTGCTATAGCGTTGGCTTAACGGTAGCGAGCGTTGGTTTAGCGGTGACGCGAGCGTTGATAGAGCGGCGTTCTGCGCATGCGGGCGTTGGCTCGGCGGGGGTTTAAAGTTGGTTTAGCGGCATACCGCTTTTGACTACGGAGCTGAACGGATCGCTTTGTTAGAAGTTCTGATAGATTTTTGATAGAAGTCGATAGTTGAAGTTCATCATGCCACGTGGACAAAAGAAGAGGAAGGCTGGAGAAGGAAAGGCAGCAGCAAAGGACTAGTGCACCAATCATAGCAAGTCTCTCAGCATCCATGGTAGTACAGTTTTACTGTAACCTTGAGCAAATTCGATGTGAATGAGGTCTGCACTCAACGGCAGCTCGATTCCAAATGGACTCCTGGTCCATTTCTCCCCGTATATATAGCCAAATTCTGGTCCCGCTCCGACACCTCCATACCAACGCCAAACCAAAGTTCATCACCGCAATGGATCGCTGCCTTAACGCCCGACACCGTTCCAGCAATCCCGTGTCCGCTCGTAAAACGCTTACAACCGCTCCACCAAAGTTTGTGCAACGTTTAATCACCGCCCGGGCAAAGCTGGCGAAGCAGCGGTGGTCCAGCGTTCAAGATTTCTGCGTTGGCCTAGCGGACCCAAGCGTCCACGAACTTGCGTCTAGCGGTGCCAAACTTTGACTGGGCGTTGTTGGAGCGGTGGTGAACTTTGCCGGAGCGGAAAAGTGCCCGCTCCTCACCGCTCGCAATATTTTGTGCAGCTCAAAACTTTCGGAGCGGTAGGAGGGACCATAAGCGGTGGCCGAGCGTATACGGCGTTGCCTTAACGGGGGCCAACTTCTGGTGAACGGTAACGAGCGGTGATGATTTTTTTTCACCGCTCCAGGAACGCTCCAGCAAAGTTCTTGCGGTGTGACCGGGCCTTTAGGCAATGCATATTTTGGCAATCACCTAAAACTGAAACATTTGGTTGAGAAAAACAAATGGACCTACTCACCCTGTGTATTTGAGTCCACATATGTATTCCTCTTTCTAAATGGCCACACTAATCATTTGATGACTAAATATAACTTAAGAAAATTGCAACAAAAACATTATGCAATATTGGACCAAAAGTTCTTTGCCCTTTCCTCCAAAATCTATTTCAATAACTCCTAAATTATTTGCAAATATCAAAACTTGAAACCTCAATTATCTTTAAAAACATTTGCAAAGCAAAAAAAGAACGACAAATACAAATTTACTTCCGCGAAACATATTGACTCTCTTCCATAATGGATTGATTCGTGTCTTTAGGTTTTTAGGTCAGGTCAATTTATGGTATTTGTAATGTTCAAAGGCCTCCAGGGATCCCGAACATGTCTCAGATCACTAACTGAAAAGTTGAGAGAGATAGCTAGCTCTCAATTTCAAATGCCTCGCCAATAAGAATTTTGTTCGCCGATATTGGCCGACAAGAATTGGAGCGAGAGGGGCATATAATCGCAAATAGACTTTATGTGTGTGCGTTTGTGTCAAATTCCACTTATCTCAATGATTTTGGTAAATATATAGGACTGGTTGCCTAAATTCTTACTCTTTTACGTTTCCCGAAATATATTTGCGATACATCTCATTAACAAAATCTCACCTTGTCGCGCGGCCTTAAATGTTGAGGTATCGGTCTGAAAGTCGAGTAATCCTGACGTAAGACAACTCCCATTTGAGCACTCATCCTTTCTGAGGTGTTAATGTGCAAATAAGGAATAACGTGTCTTTCGCTGACTGTGCCCCATGTCAGCCGTGAAGGCAGGCATTTAAATGAAACAAATGTGTCACCGGAAAATACGATCGATTCCGTTAACAGAATATAATAAAAGGGAAACTACATAGAGCAGACATCAACACAATATACAAAGAGAAAATGCCGTTATTAATTAATGGAAGGCGATAGTGCATAGGTTTCTTTTCAACGACAACTTCCTTCCCACAGCCTCTGTCACTGCCATTGCCTAATGTTGAAGGCAAATGATCATTATACCAGATATTTGTTTGACTGCAAAGCAGATTCGTCAGGGATATACCAAGATGCTACGTTATGTTAAGCCCTTAGTACGGCCAAACATGGTTCTACTACATGAGGTTTTAGAATACTCAATGAACGGTCACTGGCAAATTTAGACGATTGCTCACGATCCAGTGGTGATTATACGAGTTAACGAATGTTCGCGACGGGCGTATGCATTCAGGCACGAGTGAAAGCGAGACTACGCACGTGATGTTACGTAATTAACGCAATTACGTATACAAAAGAACTTCATTTGTACAAACGTCGTGGTATTCCACACCGCACAGACAACGCCGAGCAGTCGCAATACATTTTGTCTAACTGTTGTAACACATGACACTTCAGTCGCAACTAAACCGAAAATGAACCCAAATCATCGTATGAAACGCTGTTACGTCCGTAGCAAAACTTCTATAAATGCTATTTTCGTTTAAAAAGCTATGCAATTGGAGAAAGTTAGCACAGAATGACCGCATATGGAAATGGTATATATTGACACATATTTTCTAAACAGCTTGAACATAAAGTGTGAACGTAATACAATTAATATATATATGTTAAGCTTGACACAGCATGTGCTTGTTCAAATTTCTCGCTTGAGCTATTGTTTTATACATTTTTGTCTGTCGTGTGGGAGCTCGCATCGTGCCTCTATACGTTTTTGTCTGTCGTGTGGGAGCTCGCATCGTGCCTCTATACGTTTTTGTCTGTCGTGTGGGAGCTCGCATCGTGCCTCTATACGTTTTTGTCTGTCGTGTGGGAGCTCGCACCGTGCCTCTATACGTGTTTGTCTGTCGTTTGGGAGCTTGCACCGTGCCTCTATACGTGTTTGTCTGTCGTTTGGGAGCTCGCACCGTGCCTCTATACGTGTTTGTCTGTCGTTTGGGAGCTCGCATCGTGCCTCTATACGTGTTTGTCTGTCGTTTGGGAGCTCGCACCGTGCCTCTATACGTGTTTGTCTGTCGTTTGGGAGCTTGCACCGTGCCTCTCTTCGTGTTTGTCTGTCGTTTGGGAGCTTGCATCGTGCCTCTATACGTGTTTGTCTGTCGTGTGGGAGCTTGCACCGTGCCTCTATACGTTTTTGTCTGTCGTGTGGGAGCTTGCACCGTGCCTCTATACGTGTTTGTCTGTCGTTTGGGAGCTTGCATCGTGCCTCTATACGTGTTTGTCTGTCGCGTGGGAGCTTGCACCGTGCCTCTATACGTGTTTGTCTGTCGTTTGGGAGCTTGCATCGTGCCTCTATACGTGTTTGTCTGTCGTGTGGGAGCTTGCATCGTGCCTCTATACGTGTTTGTCTGTCGTTTGGGAGCTTGCACCGTGCCTCTATACGTGTTTGTCTGTCGTTTGGGAGCTTGCACCGTGCCTCTATACGTGTTTGTCTGTCGTGTGGGAGCTTGCACCGTGCCTCTATACGTGTTTGTCTGTCGTGTGGGAGCTTGCACCGTGCCTCTATACGTGTTTGTCTGTCGTGTGGGAGCTTGCACCGTGCCTCTATACGTGTTTGTCTGTCGTTTGGGAGCTTGCATCGTGCCTCTATACGTGTTTGTCTGTCGTTTGGGAGCTTGCACCGTGCCTCTATACGTTTTTGTCTGTCGTTTGGGAGCTTGCACCGTGCCTCTATACGTTTTTGTCTGTCGTGTGGGAGCTTGCACCGTGCCTCTATACGTGTTTGTCTGTCGTGTGGGAGCTTGCACCGTGCCTCTATACGTGTTTGTCTGTCGTTTAAAGGTTGCACCGTGCCTCTATACGTGTTTGTCTGTCGTTTGGGAGCTTTCGTTTGGGAGCTTGCATCGTGCCTCTATACGTTTTTGTCTGTCGTTTGGGAGCTTGCACCGTGCCTCTATACGTTTTTGTCTGTCGTGTGGGAGCTTGCACCGTGCCTCTATACGTGTTTGTCTGTCGTGTGGGAGCTTGCATCGTGCCTCTATACGTGTTTGTCTGTCGTTTAAAGGTTGCACCGTGCCTCTATACGTGTTTGTCTGTCGTTTGGGAGCTTGCACCGTGCCTCTATACGTGTTTGTCTGTCGTGTGGGAGCTTGCACCGTGCCTCTATACGTTTTTGTCTGTCGTGTGGGAGCTTGCACCGTGCCTCTATACGTGTTTGTCTGTCGTGTGGGAGCTTGCACCGTGCCTCTATACGTGTTTGTCTGTCGTGTGGGAGCTTGCACCGTGCCTCTATACGTGTTTGTCTGTCGTGTGGGAGCTTGCACCGTGCCTCTATACGTGTTTGTCTGTCGTTTGGGAGCTTGCACCGTGCCTCTATACGTGTTTGTCTGTCGTGTGGGCGCTTGCACCGTGCCTCTATACGTGTTTGTCTGTCGTTTGGGAGCTTGCACCGTGCCTCTATACGTGTTTGTCTGTCGTGTGGGAGCTTGCACCGTGCCTCTATACGTGTTTGTCTGTCGTTTGGGAGCTTGCACCGTGCCTCTATGCGTGTTTGTCTGTCGTGTGGGAGCTTGCACCGTGCCTCTATACGTGTTTGTCTGTCGTGTGGGAGCTTGCACCGTGCCTCTATACGTGTTTGCCTGTCGTTTGGGAGCTTGCACCGTGCCTCTATACGTGTTTGTCTGTCGTTTGGGAGCTTGCACCGTGCCTCTATACGTGTTTGTCTGTCGTGTGGGAGCTTGCACCGTGCCTCTATACGTGTTTGTCTGTCGTTTGGGAGCTTGCACCGTGCCTCTATACGTGTTTGTCTGTCGTTTGGGAGCTTGCACCGTGCCTCTATACGTGTTTGTCTGTCGTGTGGGAGCTTGCACCGTGCCTCTATACGTTTTTGTCTGTCGTTTGGGAGCTTGCACCGTGCCTCTATACGTGTTTGTCTTTTGTTTGGGAGCTTGCACCGTGCCTCTGTACGTGTTTGTCTGTCGTGTGGGAGCTTGCACCGGACCCTTTACGTTTTTGTCTGTCGTGTGGGAGCTTGCACCGTGCCTCTATACGTGTTTGTCTGTCGTGTGGGAGCTTGCACCGTGCCTCTATACGTGTTTGTCTGTCGTGTGGGAGTTTGCACCGTGCCTCTATACGTGTTTGTCTGTCGTTTGGGAGCTTGCACCGTGCCTCTCTACGTGTTTGTCTGTCGTGTGGGAGCTTGCACCGTGCCTCTGTACGTGTTTGTCTGTCGTGTGGGAGCTTGCACCGTGCCTCTCTACGTGTTTGTCTGTCGTGTGGGAGCTTGCACCGTGCCTCTATACGTGTTTGTCTGTCGTGTGGGCGCTTGCACCGTGCCTCTATACGTGTTTGTCTGTCGTGTGGGAGCTTGCACCGTGCCTCTATACGTGTTTGTCTGTCGTTTGGGAGCTTGCACCGTGCCTCTGTACGTGTTTGTCTGTCGTTTGGGAGCTTGCATCGTGCCTCTGTACGTGTTTGTCTGTCGTTTGGGAGCTTGCACCGTGCCTCTATACGTGTTTGTCTGTCGTTTGGGAGCTTGCACCGTGCCTCTTTACGTGTTTGTCTGTCGTGTGGGAGCTTGCACCGTGCCTCTATACGTGTTTGTCTGTCGTTTGGGAGCTTGCACCGTGCCTCTATACGTGTTTGTCTGTCGTGTGGGAGCTTGCACCGTGCCTCTATACGTGTTTGTCTGTCGTGTGGGAGCTTGCACCGTGCCTCTATACGTGTTTGTCTGTCGTGTGGGAGCTTGCACCGTGCCTCTATACGTGTTTGTCTGTCGTGTGGGAGCTTGCACCGTGCCTCTATACGTGTTTGTCTGTCGTGTGGGAGCTTGCACCGTGCCTCTATACGTGTTTGTCTGTCGTGTGGGAGCTCGCACCGTGGCTCTATACGTGTTTGTCGAGCTTGCACCGTGGCTCTAAACAGGTTTTTTTTATTATTTGACTATTGTCCTTTCAGATTATATTGCATATTTGTTAAAAGCGTTTCGAAAAATCATAAAGCTTATTATAAAATTAATACTTCATTTTGTTTGCTTTTGAGCAATAATTTTAACCATAGCACGAACGATACTGTACCTTTAAACTGAACATTGATGACCACAAGGGCACCGCGTGATTGAATTATTTACAATTGTTTTGTTGGTTGCAATGTAAATTAATGCCAAAGACCTTCATATACGGATTGTGAAGGGCAACAGAACAGGATTTATATTTTTAAAGAGAAAAAAGGTATGTTTATTTTTTTAATATATATTGACTCAATATTATTGAGGTTATATATGTACATGTGCTGAAATAATAAAAGATATGATATTAATATATGAGTATAATTTTAACGAGTGTTGGACATTTTTTCATTCGTAGTGTTTTTTTTTCCCAAACATTTAAGAAAACTTGATAACGACATCGGAAAAGTGATGTTTAGATATTCAGTAAGACCGCTGCATCAAAAAGAAAAGCAAGGAGTTCTTAACATTGGTTTATTGACGCCAAACGTTTGCGCAATTGCTTGTTCAAATTATGTTAAAAGTGTTTATATGTTATTATATATACATGTAACGTATGGTCGATTATTTTGATATTTGCGGAATGTTCAATTGTTTTCAAAATTATGGATTTGAAACGTATGTTGTCTTTGCACAAAATACTACAACAAAATATCATCAAAATAAAATTAAGCTATAATTCATGACTTCAAGCAGATTCATACCGTTTTAAACGCTTTATACCAACCATTTTTTACGTTTGAAAAGTTTTAGTCACGTTATTTGAATTTATTATATACCCATCATAAATCCACACACAATACGTATCGCACAATACGCTAGTCCGTATTCAACTCCAGTGCAATACGGCCGTATTCCATTCTTGTGACGTCGCGTCATAACAAGTATCGCTGCGCGATGTTAGAATGACGTCATAAAGCAAAATAGTACGTCGTTAAAATGACATTTGTTATGAAAATATGAGGCTTATAAGTGATCTAACCAGTAATGTATATAATGAAATGGTTATTAGTACTGCGTTTTGATCCGTAATGACGTATTCGACTCTCGTGGAAAAATCCACTCGAGTCGAATACAACCTCTGGGATCAAAACGCAGTACTAATAACCCCATTATATACAACGTCAATTGAAACCCTACAAAAGAGTCCATCTGTCGTTTTATTAAATAAAATTTAATTTGATAGACTATAAATACTTTTATCTATCCCTATCGTTGTCAGAGGTCAAAATGATCTTCATTCTAGGGCAAAGCGTAACCATTTTAAGTTAAAATTTAGAGCGACAGAACATGTGTAATATTCCATACAGTTTTTATTTGTGTATCGAGTTTCACATCCAAAGAAAGATCATTCATGTTTTGGAAAGGAGAGTCGAATTTTCAACTGAGATAAAGAAAGGAAAAAAAATGTTTCAAATGAATATGAGATTTAGTGATAGTATTTTACTTAATGTCTAAATCACCTGAGCGCTTTGTTTACCCATTGTTGTCAAAATTCGCAGCTGTCAGTGAAAATGATAAATTGACATTAGAACCATAAATATATTCAGGTTATACACGGTGAATTGTTCGTAGGGGTGTTGCTCTATTTCGGGAATATCTAGGCGAAGAAAATGAATTTGAAAACTTCTAAAAAAAAGTCAAAAAGATGTTGAACTTCTGATTAAAATTAGATTTTATTGAATTTGCCTCGCCTCAGTCGACAGTATTTACCTCAGGTTGACAATATGCACTGTCACCCTCAGTCAGTCAATACTTAATTAACATCGTTCTTCAAAGTGGTAAGTTATACAATGAAGATATGTATTTAATTTTATTTTGTACAATAGATTAATGATGAATTAAATAACAATGATCCTTATATTCTCCTTTTATCATTAACTGCCTGTAACTATGCTACATTAACGCTCATCTAGGTGATGGAAATAATCTAAATCTTAGTTGTTTTTTACTCAATTTCTTTAGTCACATGGCTAAATGTATATACATTTTTTATCTAAATTTCAAAGGCATTGTACGAAAATTTAAAGTTCGGGCAAAGGAAGCTGTAGATAAGGTATTCGATTATACGAAAAATGCACGAGATTATAATCCCCTCCCTGATGTAAAACAAGGGTATTTGAGGGAGCACTTTCCACAAGACCCACCGACTGATCCTGAGAAATGGGAGAACATTGTAAAAGACTTTGACCGCTGTATTTTCCCGGGGGTAAGTTCTGTTCTGTACTTTTTAAAGACAAAACGACTGCGACAGAAAATCCTGTCCATGTGACCATGCCAATATTGGGCGCCTCCTTCTACGCTCTTATTCGTTCGGGTGTGTCTAATCTATAAAAAATATTTCAATGTTATACTCAAATGTTGTGTGACTTTTTGCCTATGCAATGCCTTTTATTATAGATATTTTTGCTAGTATTTTTTTGAGATACAGACTCTTATCCATGGTATGTTGTATTGAAAACACTAGAAATTTTTATCTTACTAATGAATACATATTTCTCCGATGAAAATTGAAGCTAGACATGAAAACCAACAAAGTGCCTGCAATCAGCTTTCACATAAAAAATCCGAGTGTTAATGCGTATATCATAGTTTATTACCAGGTTGAACATAGATTGAATACCATTTTTATAACAGCAACAATTGTGAAATGTCAACGAATTCGTGCCCACAATCATTTTTTACAGTAAACAGGGTTAATAATAATGTTTTAGGTGTCGTAACAAAGTTTCCAAGGAACTATTTATTTTATGTATTTACTCGTTAAACAAAAAATATAGACTTTGCTCAGTTATGTAATTATCTCACATGTGAGATTAACTTTAGGTATGTACAGACAAACCCCGTTGGTTCGAACTCGCTTGGCTCGAATTCCTCGTTTGCTCGAACTAGATGTAAAGAACTGATTTCTTAATACTGAAGGTAAACAATCCCGCTTAGTTGGATTTTTCCGAGGCTCGATGTCTTTTGATCGGTCCCTGGGAGCTCGAGCCAACGGAGTTTAACTGTGGCAACACTACCAGCCTTTTAATTTTGGCTTATTATGTTTGTTTTATTTGACGTTTTGCATTTGGTATATAAATTGTGCGTAAAAGATATAAGTGTTATATAAGAGACAGAAACTATTCATGCTTTAAAGCAAACTAAAACAGTGTCGCAATTTCTGAAAATTTTAAAAATATATCTTATGAGAAATGGTGGGTTTAACCTATCTAGACTAATGAACATTTATCACACTTTTGATTGCTGGAAATCGCGATCCTTACTTAAAGACTGAGATGTCGATACGGCACTTTTTCTGTTCATGGCAAATGCTGTCTGACCTATCATTAATGCTGTATGTATACAGAAACGAGTTGCAAAAATAATACTTATTAAACCAATGCGAACACCATCGGCAGAGCTTTTTCCAAGAATTAAAATGGCTGAGGTTTTCAGACCGATGCAAATACCACTGTGCTGTCCTGGTATATAAAATTATGAATAACAAGGCCCCATTATATTTGGCAGATATTGTAACGTTCTCTGACAATAAAACATACCAGTTAAGATCAGTATCAAACAAGGATCTTGTCTTACAGATAACACCTCGGCACTAAATACATAGGAACATCATTCACAAATTATAGCAAAAATATATGGAATGACATTCCTTTACATACACGTACCTTGAAAACCCTTAAAACGTTCAAAGAAAATTATAAGCTTCATTTATTGTGTGAATGATAAGTTAGTTAACATATTCTTTAACATACGTATATGTGTAATTTATAGTCATATCGTTTAAGTATCTGTCAGCGATTTTAAGTATGAATACATTTATCAACAGAATGTTTAATAGTTTTATATGTAAATGTACCTTTCTAGTTTTAACATTGACAGGTGACTCATTTTCAAGGATAATGCTTTTTCTTTTGTTTCTTTACTTCGAAGGCCATATTGAAAATTAGAATATATGTTCTCATACGTCTAAATGTGTAACCTTCGGTAAAGAAAGCTTTTATTATTATTATTATTATTATTATTATTATTATTATTATTATTATTATTATAGTGTATAAAGTAATAATTTTGAGTACTCATTAAACTATCATTATGCTCGTTTTGGTAAGTGAAATACAAACAATCGTTATATACATAATACATTGCACCGGAAGGCGCATACACTTTCATATAACGGGTCAAAAATATATAAATGAGCACCGTAGTCAAATTTAAGATTAAAATCACTGGAATGCAATATTTTCTTGGACCGTAATATGTACATAGCGGAAGTAGCGGTTTATTTAATTCTCGGTTTATTACACTGTCACAAGCAATACCACGGTGGAGAACCCACGTGACTTATTTGGTAAAGTGCACGGCAACAAATGTCAACAAGTCTCGATTCAGGTAAGGTTTTTAAAGATAAATTTCTTAATATTTGGCGAATATTTGTGAAATAAAGACCATAAACCCCGCATTTAATAGCTCTATCCACGGTAATAAAGAACTTTCTCTAATATCCTAAAGTTTTCCTGAAAATCTTGACCAACTGATTTCTCAGAGTTGAAATCTAAGGCAAAGTACACGGCTTTTGACAAATCTATCGCTTTACTTCATGTTAGCCGTAAATAATTCATACAAAAAAAAATATTTTAAGCAAATTTTATGTATTTTAAAGTTTTCAGCGTGTATTGTTGAACTTCTTACAGTTATTTCAAAGGCGAAAATGAACTAAAACCAAATTGATAAAGTAAACGGACATTTTAGGTTTGATAAAGTACACGGTCGTTAACAACCTTCAGTGTATATACTCATTATTTCACTGACTGGTGCTAAAACGAGTTATTATAAATATATTTATTATTTCTATTCTTCAAATTCATTATTGAACATTTCTCCATGTTTGAAAAGACGCATTGTAATGGAGTGGCAATGGAAGGATGAACGCGTTTTAACAGTTAGACCGACGGAGTCGCCTAAATGATGGGCTCATTTTCATGAATCATGGAAACATGTGTTATCACACTAAAATTCAGTCCCGTATTTTAACAATTTATTCGAAATTGACATATAAAGGGCTTGAAGTTTTTGTAAAGGGTGTTCCACTTCATTTTCGTATCGTATATGTAAAACGTGTTTGTATCCATTATACATGGTAAACAGTAACACATAACTGCTTAATAACTCTTCATTTTGTCAATTTTGAGAAAGAAAAGTGTTCTTGTACTTTTAATGTCTTCGATTGCTAGCTGATTTGAAAGACTTATAATTTTGTGATATTTGTTTCATTTCAGAATATGAAGACTCCGACTTTATGCAAAGAATGCGGAACGGCATTTCAAAATAAAAAAAAACAACATCTAGTAGACCACGATAGAAGGCATTCTGGTCGATTGCCATCGTTTTTGCGGGAAAGTGTTTACACAGACACAGGTTAGTTTTTGGCTTTATTTTTTCGCCGAGAAATAAGAATATACTAACAGTTATACTTTTATTATGACTCCCCTCGTGTAGGGGTTAAGATTTGCCGTCGTCTGACTGTGTTTTCAACGTTTTTTAGGGGTTGCGTTTTTCACATAATAATGTGATCCATGTTTCAGTGGACATGGTCGTTCAGTTTTATGGTGCCGATTTCACGATCAAACACTCATTGCGTGGCAGTAATATAGTGTTTTTTTTTATAAATTATATTCAAGTACTGACATTGCCAGCATTTCTCGCTAACTTGGGACAGTACATGTCTTTTTTATAGGTGCAGCAATCACGGCGAGAGAAAGTTGCACGTTTGCAAATAGTGTGGCAAAACTGCCCTTGCAAGACTTGAAGATACACGAAAGACGCGAAAGCAACCAATTGAATCTAACCTGTGGTGTGTGTGGGTTCAAATTGGGTGACACGACCAATCTCAGTGACCAGATATCTACTAGACACAGGGGTATGACACTTCACAAATGTCTACAGTGTCGCTCAGCAAGTTCAAATCTGGACTCAGCAGGCACGTTAAGGCGAAACACACCTAATCAGGACACATTGAAAGATCACAATGGTCTAGTTAGAAGTGCATTCCAGTATGTTGCCGAGTTAAAAAACGTTTTGATGAGTTTAACATTTTATTAAGATAAATAGCAAAACGTACTGTTACCAAATGGTGCTCTTTCAAAATGTTCGTTTGTCTTACAGTACTGAAAAAATTGCAGTGTAAAATTAGTATAAAAACGGATTGGGCATAAAACATTTTCACAATGTTTAGAGATGCATTGTTGTCATTTTCCCATTGATGTCCTATAAACTCTTAACTGCATGTATCTTATATAATTCAGCAAGCTTTGAAACACAATTATTTTGTAATCACATTTAAGCCTTTAGTCTAGAACATTCTAATGTTCCATGCTCAGCTCTAATCTAAATGTTCAAGTCTTAGTCCTAGCCTGTAAGTTGGTAATATAGTGTGCTCTCATTCCTCCTTGCTGTTTCCCATCTAACTCCGAGCCTCCATCTTTACAATGAATTCCTGTCTGTATTGTTCGAACGACCGCAGTTTTACTGATGTAGATCAGATAAGTTTTGTTCAGACTGAACCAAATAAAAGATTCAGCGTTACCTGAAAGGTATAAACAATATGCTTTAAATGTGGAAATATATATATAAACTAATTGTGATGTGCCTATTTTATTGTTTTATATCAGATCAAAATAGGAACATTCATGAAATTTATAGAACCACAAACGGGCCGCTAACTACAGAGATGTTTTATTCGCCCTCAGTCCAGATTATAATTTATAAGTAAAACTATCTGATTTTTGAAGAAATGTATGTATGATCCTGTATTGATCTGCATATTTAAAAGAAATCAAACTTATAATGGCAGACTTTCTCTAAAATTATTCTATAGACTATCTTTCAACTCCTCATTAAATATGATTGCTAAATATTTAGTTATTTAGGTGTGCGTTATAATGCAAAATTTATTGATACAACTTAAATAAAAACTAAACACTATACATTCTGACTTCACGAATAGAAAATGCTTATATAACGATTAGTTTGTAAACCGCACTCTACTTTCAAACACAAACTAAAATGGCCGTGTACTTTATCATCCTCAAATGTCCGTGTACTTTATCAATTTGGTTTTAGTTCAT
Source organism: Mya arenaria (assembly GCF_026914265.1). Taxonomy (NCBI): domain Eukaryota; kingdom Metazoa; phylum Mollusca; class Bivalvia; order Myida; family Myidae; genus Mya; species Mya arenaria. The sequence goes on from NC_069128.1 coordinate 25,853,047, forward strand.
TTTCGCCTTTGAAATAACTAGAAGTTAAACAATACACGCTGAAAACTATAAAATACATAAAACTTTCTTAAAATAAGATTTTTGTATGAATTATTTACGGCTTACATGAGGTGAACCGATAGATTTGTCAAAAGCCGTGTTAGATTTCAACTCTGAGAAATCAGTTGGTCAAGATTTTCAGGAAAACTTTAGGATATTAGAGAAAGTTCTTTATTACCGTCGATAGAGCTCTTAAATGCGGGGTTTATGGTCTTTATTTCACAAAAGTTCTCCAAATATTAAGAAAGTTATCTTTAAAAACCTTACCTGAATCGAGACTTGTTGACATTTGTTGCCGTGCACTTTACCAGATAAGTCACGTGGGTTCGCCACCGTGAATACGCCTGCAGTTCAAGTGAGCTTTAAAGAGAAAAGGTTTACACAATTCATGTAGTTAGACTCTCCTCTTCACAAGTCACCAAACTAACATTTCTTTAAAATGTGAGAGGGTTAGCGTTCCCCAACACCTCTAAATCTTCAAAATTCATCGTGTCTAAACCTTCAATCTGTGAGAGTGCAGCTTTAAATAGTAAATGAATACCACCCCAGAGCATGAGTCCTGCTGGTGTGGAGTTGGAGGTCATCGTTATGGATTGGTTGGCTAAAATGTTAGGGCTTCCTGAGCATTTTCTCTACTCCAGCAAGGGTGACATCAAATTTGGTGGAGGATGCTTACAGGTATAACTATGAAATTATCGATGAAAATGTATGTGCAGTTTTTTATTCAAATTGCCCATTGCCAGGAATATTTTTCCATACAATTTAATATATAGTGGCATTAATTTTATATTGTTTAGAGACATCTTTAATAGGAGGTGACTTTATTAATAGAGGAATCATCAAGATTCTGGACAAAGTTGGTCACATATTTGCTCTCTTGATTGATAGCAGAGTTTATCTTTATTGTTCCTCTATACATTATATAATTGCATATGACAGCACAGTCTATACTGTTCTATAAATAAGGATATTAGATAATGACTTTGACCATGAATTCATTAAACTGATGTTTGTAATTAAGGACTGCGGCAGGGCTAAACCGTTCCTCGAATATTTTATTTTGCTTTTTGCAATGGTTTAATATAATGCGTCTTCACGAGGTTTTTATTTATTTGGATATCTTGATATTGACAGTCTGTGATATTGAATTATGGTTTCATTCTTGTCCGATGCTTCGTTAGATGTAACATGCAACTATTATCCTAATTAACATAACGTTCATTTTGCAGAATACAGCATGTGAGTCTACTTTAATTGCTCTAATATCGGCTAGAAAAAATGCATTATCAGAAGCAAGAAGGCTGAATGTGATGTAGTCGAAGATTGGACGATATGTCCAAATTTGTGGCATACAGTTCAGAAAAGGCTAACACACCTTTTCGTACCAGTAACATTTAAGATAAGATATGGCTTGATTTTAATGGGCATGCGCGCAGGTAGTCTTAAGACCACAAACTCCAAAGAACTACTTCTATTCATGTCGTTTTAACCCATTTATTTGTTTAAATGCGATCTATGTTTAACAGAATGACGTCGAAACCATACAAATGCTAATCAAAGCAACGAAAAACCTTTAGAAACGATTGAAATGGGGCATGCATTGTAACACTAAATACATGGGAATGGGGGATTACGACGATTGAAGTGACATTTACAAAACAAAATGACACAAGACGCAATAAAGATATAGATATGTTTGTTTCTTCGCCCAGTGTTGGCACAAGCGCTGTCGGCACATTTTTCACTTTTATTTATGTGCTCTTCAACCATTCCCATAGTTCAAATAAAATTTGTAACTCTCACATATTTGCCCGCAGATAGTCTTTCAGCGCCTCGCGCTTTGATTGAATTCTGGATTATTGACATCGTCAATCGAAAAACCATCGGAGTCAACTGAGCTAAATATATCTGTATTAGTGTTATGCACCTCTGATATTCTTATTATGATTATAACCTATTGTTCCACATACTTCAAAACAGTACAATTATAAACAATGTTCACTGTATTCTTTTCCACAGGTATTGGCTACGCTCGGCACGACCTCTTTATGTGCCTTTGGTGACTTGCATGAGCTGGGACAAGTTTGTAAGTCAATCATAGAAAAGTTTAAAATTGGCGTAAATATACGTGTGCTTAAAATACTTTTAAGAAAAAAGTCATGTTTGTATTTTATGAAGTCATGTTTGTATCTGATGAAGTCATGTTTGTATCTGATGAAGTCATGTTTGTATCTGATGAAGTCATGTTTGTATCTTATGAAGTCATGTTTGTATCTGATGAAGTCATGTTTGTATCTGATGAAGTCATGTTTGTATCCTATGAAGTCATGTTTGTATTCTATGAAGTCATGTTTGTATCCTATGAAGTCATGTTTGTATCTGATGAAGTCATGTTTGTATCTGATGAAGTCATGTTTGTATCTTATGAAGTCATGTTTGTATCTGATGAAGTCATGTTTGTATCTTATGAAGTCATGTTTTATCCTATGAAGTCATGTTTGTATCTTATGAAGTCATGTTTGTATCTTATGAAGTCATGTTTTATCCTATGAAGTCATGTTTTATCCTATGAAGTCATGTTTTATCCTAATGTATCTAGATGTAATTCGTGGGCAAACGACGAATTTTCACCAAAACGTTACGTGGAAGTGAACGCCAAGTATAAGCAGCGTTTCTGTGACACGAGCAGAACGGCAATAAGTGGGCTTAGAACATTTACCCCCCCCCCCCCCATATATTTGCTATATTTAAGTGTCATTTTGACATTTTGATTGTCATAAGCGTACGACTTGAATGCTTGTTATTTTTGTAGCAAACTAATACAAACCTTTTTTATCGAATAATATAGTGAAGTCTCATAAGCTGCTCACGTTAACATACTTTTTTGACAATGTTTGCCTTGCCAAAGAAAACAAACTACACTATGTAAAATCAATAATGCACACATGGTGATTCGGAAGTCAATAGCAATTTAAATCTTAAACAACAGAGCCAGACGGCGTTCTTCTTTTCGAGCAAAGATATCAACGACTTGCTCGGCGTTGATTAAACGCTCGTGATTTGTTTAGTAGGGAGATAAACTAGTCATGATGTATACATCATTGTTTAAGCAAAAGAAAGCGTAAAGACACCGTTATTAATTTCAAACGTTTTTCCACTTTTCAGACGAACATTACGCATTGGCATAAGTGCATATGCCTGGATACGCGCCTAGTAATGTTCAACTGCAAAAAACATTTGTTGTATATGTGTCTGATTAATTCAGCCAGAACAAAATGGTAAACACATAGTTCGATTGTTGAGCAGCAAGGTTGCGTTGTTAAATTTGCCAAAGACTGGCATTTTTAATGGCAACACATTTAAGATCCATCGTATGTTTTTCAATATATTTAGGTTTTGTTGATCAATGTTTGCGAAATAACAGTCATTGATTTTGATAATTTTGATATAGATTATCGCTTAGATCAATGAGAGTAGATACGTTTTATTAGAATTCAAGACAAGTGTCTGAAGTGAAACGAATGTTATGATAATGCATTTCTGTTTGAGAATTACCTTTCCGCTTCAAAACTATAAACCATGTAATATGATGATAATCCTAACTAACTAAACATTTCTCCCAATATCTTTTCTTGCCTTTCTTTGTGACGAGGAACTTAAAGAAAAACAAACTTGTTTGTGCTTATGCTTGTGGCCACGAGCGTGAAAACAAAGATCTGTTTATGCCTATGCTTGCTGCCACAAATTTAGAACCCAATATCTGTTTTGAAACAACGATCTGGTTATACATATGTTTGTCAGATTAAAGTCAAAGCATTAAAATGTCGATGTATCATGATATAGATACATCTTTGCAGGCACAAACGAAGATATGTGGCTTCATGTCGATGCAGCACTTGCTGGTTCAATGTTCATATGTCCAGAAAAAAAGCCAGTTAAAGGGAATCGAGGTAAATTCTGCACAGATTGTAGAGCAAGAGAAAGCACTTTATTAACAGATCTACAATGTGTATGCCAAGCTATGAGTTGTTCTGTGGAGTTTTAATATTCAACATATTGTTTGGACATAACTACAGTTCATACCGACGCCCATATGCAGTATTATTGGTGTACTTCACACGGTTGGACTGACCTCTATCAGCGAGTAATACAACGCTATATTTATACATGATAATTGATAACTACTGACATTTGTGTTTCAGATAAGCAAAACATGATTATATTCAAACAGCTATGCTTTCAATGTACAGTTTCATACATGTTGCCGGTTTAGGTTTTCCATTTTATTTTCATAAATGCCAGTTATACCACGTTATTAAAGTTACGTCCAATATGTCAATGTTCTCATTCTCAAAGTTACAATTTTAATGAAATATATTTGATTAGCTTATTGATTCGTTTGTTTTCAACCTCTAAAAATGGATGCGAGTTAGTTACCCAGCAAGCGCTTTTTGGTAAGACGAACTTTGTCTAACAATACAATGTAAATCAGCGATTTAAACATAATATATCGTTAAGTAAACCATAACAGAGACACATTTCGACATAACACGTTTGCTGATTTATTTAATTCTGTGAAAGTTTTTATGCAATGCATCTTATCAGGGTTAAGGATCGATATCTGATAACCGACATACTTGCTACAGATTCCAGCTTTCTTGCCCATGCTGATGCGGATGAAATGCCGATGTAAGTGAATATCGGTCATATCATTTGAAAGGTTTTATGAAAAAAGAAAAGGCAATGTAAACATTTTCCCGCAGAATATTATAACCAAAACCTTTTGTTGGCCTTCAAATTTAATATTTCATTTAACGTCCTGTTGAATTTTAGTTGAAAAACGCGAATATAAAAATGAAACACTTGTTTGTATACAATGGTTATATATTTGTTTTTATATATTTGGCAGGAAAGTAGCCAGCAAACCTTTCAATATATAAACAGCTTAAGGTTACCAGTCAACATAAGTTAATATTTAGGTTAATTAATGCACCAGTCAATTGTAACCACGCCCCTCCCCCAGGTCCGAGGGCATACCGGGGATAGCCGAAGAAATGGGCCGTGTTTTTACCTTTCAGTTGGGCCCGCAGTGCCGCTTGAATGCGGTGGTTTTGTCTTCGCGCAAAATATAGCGTGTAATGGGCCTAACCTAAAGTCCCTTGGGTGCGGGGGCATTTAGCGGGGATTTTACCATCAGTTAATCCCCGCAGGGCAGAGATCTAAGCCGGGATTGGTTGGACCGAAAGTCAAAATCCCCGCTTTTCCCCGGACCTGGGGGCCGTGATTACAACAGGTACCCCCCCCACTTGCCCGGGTAATTTGCGGTTTATTGAGCGAAGAGTGAACAACGCCTTGGATACGTTCCTATAATATATATATATATATAAATATCCAAAGACAATAGTCTCAATCTCCGACTGATACGAAAGCACCAACAGACAATACAACAATAATATTCAATCCTTACACATTTGTGCTATGACAACCGGGAGCATTTCCATTTTATGGATTTCGTGGTTCACCTGCCACAGCTGGCCCTCTTTTGCCACGATCTTAGATTTCAAAGCTTGCTTTACCCAGCAAATAATTTTATTAATTTATATGTTTATATACTATATATATATATATATATATATATATATATATATATATATATATATATATATATATATATATATCAACGGTCAAAAGTATTAGCTGTATTAATTAGAATAGTAACTGTTCCGAGTTCCGAGTTTTCTTTTTCGTAAATTTTTCTCATTGTAGGGTTATTTGTAAAAAAATATTGCTTTAGTAGCCTTACAATGTTTGTAGATAAACGATGACAAACAGTCATATATAACTCCTTTTTAAGTAATAAAAAGTACGAACGGAAATAAAAAACAACAACGTTTATACATCAATACTGTTTCATTTTAAAACAAACTGTGTTGTGCACGGTTTTTGTGTTTTAAGACAGGTGTTGTTTACATTTTACCTCATAACAAGGGAAATCCCTCATAAATATAATTTACAGTAATAATTGCTAGTGGTTGTTAAATGTTCAGCTTGAAGACCAAAATTATGCGTGAATGCTTTTTCTAATATATTCTGTTATGTCATATACCAAAAACATACTGAATGGTTTGTCTGTCAATAATCAAAACCATTTGCTTTCGGTCCGGGTATGCCTCAGAGTCACGTCCTTTCTGGACCAGAGTAAATAGTTTTGATTATTGACCACCAAGCTATTCAATCAGTGTATAAATATGACCATGCTGATGTGCACTGACCAGTCTGCCTCAAAGGCTAGTCTGGGCTGTGCTAAATTGGCAATAAACATGCTGAAACACAAAGCGGACAATCAACCTTAATAACGTTTATTGAACAGAACATATCTTTCGTAAATAAAATAATTCATCCTTCAAAAGATTAAATCCAATTTGCAACCTAATATTTTCATAGGCTCACTTTAAAGTGGTTATGAATAAAGAATATTATTTATGGATTTAAACAAATTCAATTTGACATGGAAGCTCTTTGATACATGTTCTTTAGATAACGTATTCTGAATTATTTATAAGAGAAACAAGGAGCTTCACAGACCTGAAAAGTATAAAACTTTTGAAAAACAATCTTAAAAACCTGAGATAAAGTTTTATTGTTCATTATCCGACAAACGGTAAACTCAGCTAAATTTCATGGGATGGTGATTTTTTTTTATAAAAATATACTTAAACCACTGTCGATTTGAACATTGAAATCATAAAATAGGATACTGAACTTAAGTAGTTATCTTTATACGAAATAGTAATTATTCGTCCATGCTCGGATAAACCTGACAACATAAACCCCTCTTGGAGCCACTTGTCATTTATTTATAATCATCCTGATACTCGTTGTACTTTGTAAAACTGTTTTAAGATGACTACATAATTTGTTTTTATATATTTTAAAATTAAATATTAGATGCAATTAATACGTTAAAGCATCAGCATTTGATAAATAACGCATACATCCTTCTTTCTAAAATGAATTATACTGGAACAAGCCAAGGAGTCCATAATTTATATACATATGAGTATTATGAGTGTTAGCTATAACCTATCTGAAACTTACTTTAAAAGAAAAACCTTTCTTATAAGAGAGAATAAATTTAATAACATTCAGCGGCATGAGCAACTATTCCAGCAGCCATCTACACAACATCAGCACCGGCAGTAGCAACAACCACCGCCACAGAGGCAGACTGGGCAATTCAATGTGCAATCATACATCAATCATCATAACAACAGCAACATCGGTTTAATTCAAGGGCGTCAATTGTACACTGAACGACGTTATTACGCGTACGAGTTGGTATTCGAACATGACAATGGTGATTTTTAGACTGTCGGCTGCAAGCCGACAGTCTTTAGAGAGCGGTATTTCAGAAACGCGACTACCCAGCTAACACATAACGTTAGTACAACGTTGTGCCAATGTTGTACAAATGTTATGTTGTTGTACAACGTTGTGGCAACGTTGGGACAACGTTAAGAAACGATTTTACAATTATTTTGTATAGTTTAAATTCGTTCATATAGTCCATAAAATGCTTATATAATATAAATGATAGCATAAGAAATGATTTGCAATTAAAAAAAATAATTTCAAAGTTTGGTTACAAAATAACGTTATTACAACGTTGAATTAACGTTGTGAAGAAAACATTTTTTTACAAGTCCTCGCAACGTTGTGACAACGTTGCACGAACGTTGTGTTTATATATAGACATAGTTTCGAATCTGGAGTTTTGATATTTTCAAATAATGTATTAATTACTCTTGAATAAAATCATTTATTTTTGTTTATGCATATTAATCCCTTAAAGATATGATTTGGTTGCAGTACATGCGATATTGATTAATTCGAATCTGATACTCTACCTAGCTCTATCTGTTATTGGCGTGCGCGTTAAATCGGAAAGCGAAAACAAAGGAAGACTTAATAGACTCGCAAAATAGAAAGCATAAGCTGCATTTATCGGCTTAATCATTATTCAAGTACAGCACACAGACAAGCATCACGCAGGTATGTTTTCAGAAATAAATAATGTGAATGAATATTTGATTGTTTAATACTTTGTAACAGTTGAATGAGTTGTTGATATTTCCCCACCCACCCATTTAACAAGCTTTAATATGTTGAACAGGTTTATGTAACTTTGTAAGTCAGGGTTTATTGTATTTCTTTCCTATTATTATGGCATGATCACTAAACATTGCTATGAATGACAGTTTGAGTAACAAAACGACCAAGGCTTAGATGAAAATAATTATTTCATGCCAGGAAAAGTTAAAATTATATTTAGTTAGTATCGTTTAGCACCATTTTTGTTTGAATTGTTATGCTTACTTGATATAAATCCAGGAATTAAACTGTAAAAAAAACGTTCTTGATGGTTTTCCTTTGTTTAAATCAATATTAATGTTGCTAAATTTGGAACATGCATGAATCCCTCTGAACAAAACTAATTGCTAAAAATTGTTTATTTTTTCATTTGAGATTAATTTATATGTTTCAGAAACTCAACATGGATGCTATGGAAGAGAATCCAGTACCAGAGTGAAAATTTGCAGATGTGTATGAGAGTGCTGAAAGATTTTATTTCAGTTTTGTGCTTTGACACTGAAAAGGAATTTTGCTGTAATTCCAAAATATTATTGACATATTTTAAAATGTGAACATTTGAAGTGAGAAATGTTTTTGAAACTTGTAACATACCAAAAGAATAATAATTAATATTTTACTTAACTTGATTATTTAGAAGAATAATTTGGAGTTTCTGTTGGGTATTTTCATGATAATATGATGGGACATGTAAAAAAATGTGGATTGTAATCACTCTGTTATTTGTTTGTCCACATGTTATGTTAATGAATTTCAGGTATCTGACCCACAATTGAGCTAGCTTTCTCCATAGATCTTAATGTTAATTTTGATTGCTGGTCACCGAATACCAGTAGACTTGAAAATATTCCTTCACACTGCGCCTCCCCCTTTTCAAAATGCTTTCATTCTTGTCCCATAATGTTACATTCTGTGATGGTTCTAGTTCGCATATATTGTTTGTCATTTTTCTCATTCTCAGGAAATAAATAAAGACAAAAGTGTACTTATAGATTTCTATTTTATTTCTTTTATAACGATTGTACATTAGTTATTAATTGACTAAAAATGCGTGTAAACTGTAAGATAACCGGAGAAACCCAGGCCAGGAATCAAACCTTTCATTTAATGTTGTCTCTTAACGTTGTCACAACGTTAAAAAAACCATACATTTTAACGTTGTACACAACGTTGAGGGAATGTTATATTAACGTTGTACGCAACGTTGTGGGAATGTTGTAACAACGTTGTCACAACGTTGTGGGAATGTTGTGTCATAACGTTGTCACAACGTTTAAAAAACCATACATTATAACGTTGTATACAACGTTGTGCACAACGTTATGACAACGTTAGTGATAACGTTGTCACAACGTTGTCACAACGTTATTGTGTTAGCTGGGTAGTCGCCTGACACGACATATTGAACATGAATATATTAATACACACCACCTGCGTAGCAACAGAACTACTTACGTGAATGTGGGGCGTCAAGTACCTGCGTATGTGTATTTAACGCGTTATTGCCTTTTTATGACAAACATTGCGTGTTACTCTTAGTATAGTTGTACCGTTGCAATTTGGTGAGTTTTATTGAACAAAATAATGAAAGTATAGCATTTACATACGAAGTCATTTTACCCTACATCCAATAGTCAGCTACACCACATGTTTGCACCCCGTGTGACGTCACACATATCCCGGCATTCAAAACTGACCCGGCAAACCCCGGCAAAGAACTTTTTTATGAATGAAAGCTATTAGGAAATAAATCATACGCGGTTAAAGAGTTCATGTCATGTAATATTTTGTGAAATAGCTTTTTTGTTTCAAATGATTTTTTTTCAGCAGCAATCGAACTATTGCATTTGTTTGAGTAAATTATTTGGAATATACCTATCACAGTGTGTCAACGTTATGCCTATTGTTCTTTTGGACTATAGGGTGTAGTTTTTAAAGTCATACACAATATGGCGGCGATTATGCGGAAATGAAATTGAATGTTACTTCAAACACGTTCTTCTACAAAATAACCGACCTGTATTTAGTGCTATTGCTTTAACATCAATCGAAGCAAAAATGGCATCAATGTATGCGTCTAAAAATGTTAAATTTAGATGGAGACAATCCAGAAATGAGCTGCCAGGAATTGATCGATTTTGGACACGAAGGTACATGTACATTAGTCTGAAATAATAGACGTGTTATACGGGATTCTTCCAATCCCTAACGTCTAAACGGTTTTGTGCAAAAAGCGGGGGTGTTTGGAAAATATTGAAATTGTATTAAGTGAAGTATTTTATGGTTGAAATGGATAATAAAGTAAAGATTTATATTCATATTTTACCATGGAAGTGCAAAGCTATTTTGCAAAAAAACAAGCATTTAATGCATTAAAACACATTATTTACCTTTTCATTAAAAGGACAGTTGACTGACACAGACAACAATTATGCCAAGTGGAACAACTTGACCCAATCGTAATAATTCGGCCACCTCCGACAAGCTTCGAGATAATACAATGGTAACAACTCGGCCTTGGCCGAACAATCTGAACACCTCAGCCAGTATCCAACAGGGATTGACTATCTCGAAGCTTACCGAAGATGGCGAGTTGTTACTATTGATGGCCGAAATGTTCCGATTGTTGTAAAATTGTGAACTGCAGCCTTGCAGGTGCCCTTCATGTATATATTGTTATGTTTTGACAGAATGAAATGAAGAAAAAACCATCAAACTCATAATTATTTGCTTGATATTACTTTTTGGTTACGGAATTTATATAAAATAACATTATCTGGTAATATTTCTTGTTTTTATGATATGTTATAGATGCAATATGCTTTAACCCGGAATCCCGATCGGAATAACTACCCACTTTTCGTACAAAACAATTTGTACATGAAGGATTTGCTGTTTCAAAAATTGTAAAAAAAATCTGTCAACGTACAATTATTTGGACTAGAAGGTACATCTAGCTGATCTACATCTCTTAGTCTAAATATTTGTACGTTGACGGACTCTTTTTACGATTAAAAAAAATGTATAGATATATATATATATATGGCAAATCCTTCACTACAACATCTTCATGTTACTTTCAATTCAGAGTTGATTATTCACTAAAATTATTTCGCATTTTTAATTGTTGTTTAACCTGAAACGTCTCAACCATCAAAAAAGAACAATAGTCTAAAAAAATAGACGTGTTATATGGGATTCTTCCAATCCCTTACGTCTAATCGGGTTTGTGCAAAACAGGTTGGGGGTTGAAAGATATTGAAATCGTAGTTAGATAAGTATTATATGTTTGAAATAGATATTAAAGGTTTATATTCGTATTTTAGTTAATACCATTTAAGTGCAAAGATTTTTTTCACAAAACAAGCATTTAATGCATTTAAACACAACCATTTTACATCTATGTAAATCTATGCACCGCAGCCTTGCAGGTGATCTTCATGTATAACAGTTTTTATCATTATGTTTTGACAGTATGAAATGAAGAAAAACACTCATCAAACTCATAATAATTCGTCAGCTTTTATTTTTTGTGTACATAACTCATATTTAAGATATATATATAATTATCTGACCCGGAATCCCAATCGGAATAGCTACCCACTTTTGGTACAAAAAAATTGTATGTGAAGGATATGCCATTTCAAAATTTGTAAAAAGATCAGTTAAGTTATTTGGACTAGTGCTTCAAGTGTTTGATTTATTGTCTCTATAATGTATAATGCACCTGTCAATTGTAGAGCCAAGCTGGGAGCTGCCTAAAAATCAGTTACCCAGTTACCTCAGTTTGACAGATCTCCATGCAAGTGTTCACATGGTCGTGGGTTCAAGCACCATACCAGTAGCATCTTTTCTCAAAGGTTTACTTTAGAACCCATCATCCAGGAGTAAACATTTATGATTTTTTTATTAAATATTACAGGCCATGTTCTTTTGTAAACTTTCAGATTGAGAAGTGCCTGGATACAAGGCTAGTATTGTTAACATCATCTGATACAATCAACTGGAACAAAGCTGAAATGGCTGCCTGACCTGACTTAAAAATTGGATGGCAGTACATCAGACTAGAAGATTACAAGTATTACAAGTATTGAGGTGGACAAAATGAAACCTGAGCCTACCAAAGCTGACAGATTGCACAAGAAACGCATAAATGCAGGTATTTACTGAGATATTGTAATTATTTTTTGAAACTTCTCATTCATTTAGGAAGTTCAGTTGAAACAGAGTTGGCAAAAAAATGAACAAAGGTATATACATTTTGAATTCTAATTCAAATGAGAACTTTACTGGCCAGCACAGAATGGTAAAATGCTAGTCTACCAATATAAATGTGCCTGGTTCGAATCAGTAAAGCTGATGAATGTACTGGTTGTGTAGCCAGGATGTGAGTAGGTCTGCACTTGGCTGATAATGCATATCATATGTTTAAGCTGCACTCTCACAGATTGTCTGTTTTACCAACTCTTTTTTTTATTTCTTGGTCTTGTAATGAATTATTTTATGCGAATTTCTGAACACTGGACATAACAGACAACTGGAAAAAGGGGATCGCTGCTTTCTTATATTAATTCAGTCAAAAAAGACTCATTATTAGTAAAGCGTTAGTAATGCTTTTAACCATAAAACCAATAGTTACAAATGTAAATATAAAAAACATGATCTTATCTTTTGTCAGCAGTCTTATTTCATCAGTTTTCATACTGCTTTTCATTAGCTTATTTCAAGCCAAAAAGTAAAAGAAGTTGTCAAAACCTTCTATCTGTGACTGAGAGTGCAGCACTCTCACAGATTGAACGTTTTGACTACTTTATTAATTTTTTGTCTTGGAACGAGCCAATTTATGTGAAAATGCATGTTAACCATTCATATAAGATTGCTGACAATAAATTTGTCAGAAAATGTTTATATTTAAGTTCAAAATGTTTTATGCATTTTTCTTAAACCGTTAGTAACGCTTTAAGCCATAAAACCTTTGTTTTCGACCTGAAATATGGAAGTCTGCAATCTAATATTTTGTCAGTAGTCTTATATCACTGGTTTGCAGATATTTTAGCAAAAAAATAGGTCATTCCAAGACAAAAAATACAAAAGTTGTAAAAACAGTAAATCTGTGAGAGTGCAGCTTTGAATGACTAAATGTTTTGATTTGGCTCAATTTTCACCTAAAATCTTATAGTTTTGTGGCATCTAAATGGTTTGTTTTTAACAACATTACATACATGCATATGTATATATTTGTTCTTAAATTTGTAATTTAGATTGGAAGATTCATTCTCTGGAAAGAAGAAAAGGGCATGTTACATACTGTTATCACTGCCATGACAGAAACCATATTGAGGAGCTGGTCCACCTGTAGGAAGAATTGCGCTATTGGTTGGAGCAGCACTATTACCCAGCCATACACCAGCACTTAGTTTGTCATATGGAGCATTTCTGAGCAGTTATGGAGACCACTAACTAGGCAGGTATGTCATAATCAAACTCTTGGTTTATATATTATTATAATTTAGCATCTGTTGAGAAGAAATTTATTTCTAGATTGAAGGCACACACTATATATAGATTGATGCCCAAAAATATATTTCTTATTTTAATGCATTATCTGTAATATCATGTCTAACTCATTTGACTTAAATGATCAAAGCAAAAGAAATGCAAATGATTAATCTGCAGATATACAAATCATAATGTAAGCTTTTTTAACTGGGGAAATTGTTGCCACTTGTCTATTAATTAAAGAACACATTTATAATGAATAATGTTTAATCTGTACACAAATCATATGCCTTCTTTGTTTTAACCATCAATGTCAAAGAGTCCAGCATGATAATGCATTAAATTGAAAAAAATGCATTAATTTATATGAACCCTTTAAAACAAAGACATTTCCTAAATCCAATAAAAAATAATTGAATATTGATGCAGAGTTCAGTTAGAATATAATATAACTTTTTTTTGCAGTTGTTGCAGTGAAACTTGCACCAGTGTGTTTTCTGTGGAGATAAAGAGATAGTGTCCAGCAATGAAGACCCAACTCAAGATCTGACCTTGTAAGGCCAATATGAAATAACTGTGTGGGAAGATGGGAAAAACCTGCAGTCAGGAATGCAGGGAAATCATCAAAAGAACAGTGTTAAATTAATCTTGAATAACTTGACATTTATTTTGTTTGACATATTTATTCATGGTGCAGTGAAAACATTCTTTTTTTCTCATTGTTATTTAAATTTAGAATTGATAGGAGGGAACATCACTATGTAGTTTCATGTTCATAGTCAGATCAAAACCCATGTACATGCCCAAATGAGCATTCGAAAATATCAAAATGGTACTTGTTGTATGTAGTGTAAGTTAATTAACATAATAAACAAAAATATTTAATCAATTTCAATTTATTATGCCCCTTTCAAAGAAGAGGAGTATATTGCTTTGCACATGTTGGCCGCTACGTCCGTCTGTCTGACAGTACACCAAAGCTTTTCCAGGTGATAACTCTACAATTCCTAGACCTATTGTCAAACTTGACATGAAAGTTTGGTTTAACCAGTAGATGACCCCTTTTGATTTTAGGGGTAATATGGTCAAAGGTCACAGTGACCTTGAACAGGAAGGTGTCAAACCATACATCTGACTGATAAGTTGACAATGCCTGCACCTATGGCCCTCAAACTCAACATGGAGGCTAAGTCTGACTATTAGAAGATCCTATTGATTTAAGGGGTCATTGGGTCAGAAGTTAAGGTCACAGTGACCTTGAATGCTAAAAGGTTGTACTAATAATGACTGGACAAAGTCTGCACCCATGGCCCTTGAACAACTTGACTTTGGGGTTGGGCCTGACCAGTAGGTGAGCCCTATTGATTTGTCACAGACCATTGAACGCAAAAAGCTTGCCTGTGTGACAACTCGACAAAGTCTGCACCCACGGCCTTCAAACTTGAAATTTAGGTTTGGGGTGACCAGCAGATGACCCCTTTGGATTTGGAGGTCAAGGTCACATCTCCAATATTGGTCATTAAAACTATGTCATTTACTTATTCCCTGCTGCTAAGAGGATACATGTTTATCAGCAAATATCAGCCATCATCTGAATATGAGTGAAAACTGTACCAACTACCCTCATACTTTGAATAGCATAATCTTAAAACTGCCTCAAAGGCATCTTTTGTCAATGAAAAACCAGCTGTCATTTCGGTCCATGCATATTTCATTCAATTGTCCAGATATTCTTGACAACATGGCAAGCTAATTAATGCTGCAGGTTTGAAATTTAAGACGTTAGTTTTTTTCTTCAGCACCATGCAGATTTATTAACACTTTTATAATAAAAACAAACTAGAAAACAAATTTTAAAGATATTATTTTTTTTCATGGTATGATGCCACAGCACCATGCAGATTTGTTTTCACTTTTATATCAAAGAAAGTAACTCGAGCACAAATTTTGTAGATATGTGGACTCTGTTGTTCTCTCTGAGTTCTGGGAGGCATTTTTAGGCTTGAAAGAGCATCATTTTAAAGTTATATTTTTATTATGTCCCTTTAATCTTGGGTATAGTTTGTATTGTATTTGCATTTTAAAGTTATTGGCTTCAACAGACCCTAATGAAATGAAGGAATGTAATTGCTTACTGAAACTGTTATAAGCGACGTCATAAATTGAAGCAATTTTAACAGAATGAATATGCATTTAACTAATTTAAAGCGGTTCAAAATTAGGAAATTTGAATTAAGAATCTTGTAGGCCATTGGATACATGATGAAGTAGGGCTAATATATTTGTGCTTATTATAATAACATTTATCCTTCTTCATCTACCTTAAAGAGTTTTCATCATTTGTATGAAATCATTTGATCACGTTTCATTTGAAAGAACTTTGCGGTAGTGTTTGCTTGCTTCAGTTACGTCACCGACAGTCTTGCAGCGCTTTCAGCGCTTTGATTTGAATTTGTTCGTGTATTCTGAGTTTCTGCCAGTTTACATGACAACGTTATTTACCAGAAAGAACAGCGATGATTCGTGTGGAATCAACAATGCATTACGTTGAGTTCTTAAGAAGTGCTCTCCTAGGTTCGATGGCATCATCAGAAACGGTGAGATGGACAGGGGATCAGACATGAGCGACGACGATCAGGATGAATAAGAGTAGCTGACTTTTTTAATAGGATGTAGTATTTTCCGAGTTGTCACGACAGAAGAGGTAGAACAATTGATAAGACACTTTTTAAATATAGCGGAAGGAGAGCTTTGTTCCAATTACAAGCGTCGATACATTTGGGAAGACGGGCAGATAGGCGGAGGGGCTGGGGAACAGTCGATTAATTTCATCACGCCTCTAGCGCAAGATGTTGAACTGGCGAAATCCAACTCAAACAACGAACTGATTTTAAGAGAACGTGAACACGTCGACTACAACTCTCTATTTGACCCCCTGTATTTCTGTGCCATGGAAATTACAAAAAAATCGAGGGATGATTTACCGGCAGAACACCTGACACTCGCAGACACTTTCGTAACCAGTACGCAAAATTAGGAAAGAAAACCATTTTCTTAAATTGTATTGACATCATTACCTTGTTGGTGTTTATGTTTGAATTTGTATGTACGTACAGTTTTGATCTTACGGGTAATTCTATCAGTATGGGTAAACAAGTATCGTTAATTTGTTTTAAAAGTTAAATACTTGTCATTAACACCGACCCGGCATGAAAACAAGTAAAATGAAAAGTAAACATGGTCGCCGGAAATTCAGGTTCGTTATGTCCGTTTTAATATCAAATCACTATATCTAAAACCAAAGAGCCTTCCACTTTGAAAGACGCGGATAATATCACTGATAACCTTAGGCGTTGAAGGAGTCTGGCGTAATTTCTTAGCTTTTTTTGCTTTGGAAATGGAATTTACTTTTCCATTGACCATCAACGTTCCGGTAGAAAACACGCTGCAATGGCCTTCGATCTGGGATGGTTTCACCAGGCGCCCGAGTATCTGGCTGGGTCATACAAGATATTTCAGCTCTATTAAACAAATTTTCTCTCATCGATGGCACAATTTGTTTGAGCGGTACACGTGACGTTGCTGATCGTATTTACCAGTTTGTAATTTTGGTTACATCCGTTGTGTCTTAAAAGTCGAGCTGGTCGACATGGTTGTCATGAAACATGCACGACACGACACTACTGAGCTCCGGAAGTAAGGCTCCTGATTCCGGGATAATTACTTTAGTCTGTCGTTTTTTCCGGGTCTCACACACATACCTTTTTAACAGGGCACCATCTCCCCGGCCGGTTTCCAATCTACGTACGGTTTACTGGTCTTCACGGCACAAAACGCATTTACACCTTAATGTATACTGTAGGCGTCTCAGTTCCTGTTCTATATTGTCAAGCATTTCCGCTCCTTAACGTTAAAGAAAGACATTATTTTTTTAGCTTTATTATCAATCACCCATCCATTCACTTAATTTTCCGTACCTCTCATTGCCCAAAGCAATCTGCCAGTCTTTCTGCACAATGCTCTAATATCAGAATGATGAATAATATGTGCATACATTCGTATATAGAAAAAACAAATATACATACGTTACACGGACAGACGCACATTGGAGGTCAGAAAGAGGCTTTAGGGTACATACCTGTCAATAATTGATTATTACTAGTTGAACAATAATGATTTGCTCAAAAAACAGAATATGAATCAATGACTATATGGGTCCCAAAGAGGTGGGTATCGGTTCATTATAAGTTAATGACTTTTGGCTGCAAAGAAGGGCTAATTTTATTTCATGTATTCTTATTATGCCCAAAATATATCACTAAACCATGGTCAAATGTCCTAAGGTAATCTTAAAGTTTGAGAACATTTGACTTGTTTGTTTCTTTTTAGAAAATTTTGAGTATTCAACTATACTATTCAAACATTGAAACGTAATAATAGGTAATTACCCATACAATCAACTTCAACATCAGTGTAGTGTTATTTTTTAATTTAAGATAAATAAATGCCGTGTGAGCAGAGATCAATTTTGACACATTTCTTGCACACTTTTTGCCAAATGCTGATTGGATTTTTTTTTTATTTGAAACTAAAACCTTGTTTGTTCCGTATTTGAAACATGCAACAGTTGTGAATTGTAATTTCAGGACTTAAGCTTTGCCTTGTTCTTTGAAGAATTGCTGACCAAGGATTCAAGATTTGAAATCTTAAATGATGTGTGTAAAAGCATTGTCTGCTTCCGCCTAAAGGTAGGAACAGGTTAATAAGCACCTCGCGTTAAGATCTAATTTCATAACACTGCTGCCATCGTCAGCGTGCGAAAACATAATCAGGGGCTATAACTCAGAATCGTTCAAAATATTAACACGAAACTTATTACACATGTAACCAGTGAAATTTAGCAAACGTGTAACAAAGCCAATGTTTCGGTTATTAATGTTTGTCGATGAATGTCACTAAATGATCAGCTGGAAAAGACGAGCGTTGGCTACTTATTAGTCAATAGCCGAATGGTCGTTTCGAATGATCGTCAGCCGTGTGGTGATTTCATGGGAAACATGTAAGTTTCAAATAAATACATTGTTACCGTCAACACGATTGCACAATAAAAACATTAAAACTGCGAGTTATTTTACTAAACCAGGTATGTTTTATCCATATTTGAGTATTGTTTGCACTCAACGTTGCAAGTCATGCCCGCTCAACTGCCACTTTCAAATAATTTTTAATTTTAATACAACGGGTTAACTTTTAATCAAATTGTTCTGTTAAAAAAGTCGACGGGAAAAAAAAGCTGAAATAATGAAGAAGAGCTATGTAAATGGTTACTATTAACAATAATAAACCTGTCAAAATTGTTTCTAAAGATTGATGAATGAATTGACCTTACGACAGCGGCTTCTAAGCCACGCCCCCTGATTTCAAGGGAGCGAACTCTGTCTATGTCCGTCAAACAAACAAGGAAGTGTCTCGCGTCGTTTCGCTTTCCGATATTCCTGACAAATTATCATAAATGTGACATTACAATGCGAAAAAATAGAAGTCAAAGGAATTTGTAACTGGCTGCTACATCGGAAGGCTCGATATATCTTTAGAAAATGACGATATCTAACATTGACGGGGTGAAATCTATCCAAGTAAGAGAAAATCGGATAGCCGCCATGTTGTCAACATTGACATCGATACAAAGGAAAAGCGTGTGTGTGACGCATACTGTAAATGCAAACAAGGGTAAGTTTAACTTTTAATAACTCCGGTCCTTCTTACAGTATTGTTGAATTAAAGATTAAATCATCGCACAATATGAGTAAATCATAAATGGCCCGAATGGGGAACCCGGAAGTGACATTAAATAACAGTTACATGCCAGCTATACAGTATAACCTTGTATTCTATAGTATGAGCAGAAATGGTTTATTGGAGTTATGCATAAAAAGTTTCAGTTCTAAGCGATTGAACACTCCCCCTTATGAATAATAATGTAATAGTTGACAAGTGACAATCGTGGGTGATACCAATCTGTAACTTTTGCATTGCTCAAACATTCACATGCTTTGATTTTTGTTCTTACAGAAATTGTGGAACATGTTCACACACTCTGGCTGTAAAAGTAGACCTGGGAGGAAAATTGCCCCCGGTGTGGGGCTCGAACTCACAACCACCAGAACACTAGCCCGGCGCTCTAACCAACTAAGCTGACCGGGCAGCTGGTTCTAACCCACACACACACTACCCTCCCCCCATTTACCGGTTAAGGCTGGTGGAGGGTCTCCTGCTATTTACCGTTGACACCATTAAAGTATTCTGATTGATGGAGATAAGGAAGTCCCCTTATTATTGTCTTCAACAAGCCTACCGCAACAGGGGACCTAGCATAAGACCGGAAACCGCCCCCCCCACCCCCCACCCCCACACACACATGATATTTGCCAGTCCAGGCAATGTCAACCGCAAGAGAAAACCAGTGATGACAAGTTTTACAAATAATCGGTAGGACCTATTTTAAAGCTTTTTATAACATTTAGTTTTACTTTGCTGTACAAAAGTAATGGACTATTTGTCCAGAGAAAAACAACAACCACAAAACATTAGCTATTATCTTGTCAATATTTCATTATGATATACATGTAGGAAGCAAACATCAAAGGCAGTAGCATTTACAGCTAGTATTAAAATATTTAACAATACATGTAACTGATTTATTTTAATATTGGCATCTTTTATTTATTTCAGGAAAGTGTGGTCTTTTGAAGAGAGTTCTTGAAGTTGTTCAGCATGTTGTTTTGATGGATTCTTGGAAGGATGTACCTCTATGATGTTAGCTTCAGTTCTGGAGTATAACACCAGTTGTTGCATATTTAATATCAGATTTATTAAATACATTGTTGTTTTGCAAACATTACTTAAACTTTGATATTTCTTTGGTGTTTATGTATGATATTGTAGGTGAATATCTCTTTATTGCAATGGCAAATATATTTTAAAATATATAGCATTAGCAGAAGTTATTTTTCACTGTTAAAGCTGCACTTTCACAGATTGATCACTTTGACAACTTGCACAGGATTTGATTGCATTTATCATATTTTGGCTAGGAGAAGTTTGCTTTGTGATTTATATATTAGGTCTTAATTTAAAGAATGCCAAAATAAGACGATTCTGAGACAAAAAGTGTCAAACTAGAATTCTGTGAGAGTGCAACTTTAAGAATACTATTAATCGAGTGTGCATGTGATCCGGACTCTGAACATTGGATGAACTATCATTAAATATTGTAGATTTATGTAAATGGCCCAAAATATAAGAATAACAATGAAAATATGTACATGTTTGACTTGTTCTTTATTCATAATAAGTCTAAGTCTTTACAGCACATGTTTGGCCGAATCAAGTTCTAATGAACATAATAATTGATTTAAATGTACAGTGAAATAAATTGTTTTATACAGAAAATAATACCTTAACGATTCAGACCGATCTGTTCTCGTTTTTTTTTGGTGGCTCAAATATTTATCTGAGTTTTGGAGGAGGCCTAGCTGGTGTGAGCTGGACAAATACAGTAGCTGCTTGAGGGTCAGGGTTTTCTTGATTGGATTTCCCGTCGACAAAGTGCTGATATGAAAATAAGAAATCTATGAAATGTGTCGGAATGACAGCTACAAAAGCCATTGTTTACATAGGATCCATACGAGTAGATGAGATTCGGAAGCATGCGATGGTTCGGACAAAAATTTAGTTGTACGATATTTCCTGATTTACTTTGAAAGCAAAGCAGTTTATAAAAACTACATAACGGTATCAACAAAAATACCTCTATCTTGAATGAAATCAATCGTGTCCATGTTGAACCTGATATTAAATGGCCATTAATGCCGATTTGACAACACAAGCCAAAGCATAAATGTACGATGTTTATAGTTTAAAAATAGTATATTATATATAACACTTATTTAGGTCATGCACGGACAATTTCAGTATTAAATCATTTTTGAGCGGATTGAAATAAGTAGTTTTGTTCAAAAAAATACTTTTGTACAGACGTATAGATGTTTCGCCTTTGAACGATCTTTCAAAATTTCCAAGTTCAGCTGTTGATGAGGTCTTCCACAGAGTCTGATACAGCACTTGTATTTTTCTAAATAACTCGCTGGTTTCGAATACGGAACGAATTGGAAGCCATCTTTAGTCGGCCTGGCTACCTTGTATCCGAATTACAAGTACCACGACAACACCTTTTTACCATAATACTTAAAAAGGCGAGGAATTGCCAGCGCATGTATATGACGGTCAGTTTGACGGACAAAATGGCGGATAGCAACACGGCTTATCAGCCCTGCATTCTGATTGGCTGATAGGACCTGTCAATCAAATCCTGTCGTAAGGTCAATTATTTCCTTTTTATTTTAAGGCGACGAACGAAGTGAACACAGCTTTGTATAAGAACATTTTTGACAACAAGAAACAAATCCATATCAGCAAGGCAGAATCGAGGGGCGTTTTCTTTCTACGGTTTGTATCGCGAGGTTCGAATTAAACAACGCGAGAGGACATTGACTTTGCATGGAATATCATCCAGAAGTCGGCTGAAATCGCTTTCAAGAGAACCACCTGTTGACTGAAACTGCATGATTTTGTATATTGAGAATATTAAGTCTTTGCCCATTACCAGAAACCCAGAATTAAAATGCAAAAATACAACTCTATTCAGTCATATCAAAGGTTTCAATCTTAAATCTAATATATATTAGCTGTGTTATCGTTAGTGCCAGCACAATCAACTGGCACAGTGATATAATTTATATGAAGTCGTAACCGTCAGTATTTAGCCTCTTGAACTGAACTTTTAACTGTTTGATTATTAAAAACTTCACATATGCATAGCAAACATAAAACGTCCGGTATCCAAAATGTCCGGGAGCCTTACCCTAGATATGAATGACATAGGCGTAGCTAACTGGCAACATGGCGAAAAGGCTTTCCCATTAAATTTAAATTTACTGACCGTTCCAGTGCGGTACCTAACACTCCTTGAAAAAGACACCTAGTTCTTATATAGTATATACGCACTGTGTTGATTTTGGAGATTTGTGCTGTTGTTCCAGGTTTCTTGTTAGTGATTTTTTATTTGTGTTATATGTCTTTGGCGTTTACTCTCCATTAAGCGGGGTTTATGTTTAAATGTTTTGGCTACTGAGCTTGTTTCTGTAGTTTTCCATATAAATATTGCATACTACAGTTTTGATCGTACGATAAGATTCAAACTGTGTTGTATATCTACGTTTACAAACTCGGACAAGCTGAAGCATACGACCGGTCTATGTTGTCCTTTGATGAAATGCACTTGCTTATAATGCTACACCGTTAAATGGTGTCCAAAACAAACTTAACAAATTCATAATATGTACAAGGATGTCATTTCTAGACTGTCCTAAGTAGACATTTAAGATGAAATTGATTCTGTTGTTGATGGAAAAATACTCATTGAAAACATATTTATTTTGTTGATTACTAGTTACTAAATGTATTTTTCTGTTTACCGTTTTAAAAATGTCGTTCGTGTCTCGTGTACCATAAACTGGCACCTTTTAAAGTTCATTAAATATTTGAATGAGACAGGAAAACAAAACATTTTCATTCTAATTAAACAAAACCCTTTTTTTACCAGTTTTTAATACCTGACCAATAGAGTGAATGAAGTCAGTGATGTATGACCGTAAGATTAACTTAAGTTGCATATTGGATACCACCCCTTAGTCGATGTGAGTCGTGATTTGAAATGCTCTTAGTTTAACATTTTCTTTATCTTGCTACACATTTGTATGAATTGAGCTTCAACCAGTATTAAACATTAATTAAAAGTTGAGGAAATAATAACACCAATGTTTTGTCATATGTAACGTATATACAAGAAAATTGAAGTTACGACTAAGATCCCTGATTGAAATGGCTAGGTGTTAAGCAACGTAAAATATCAATATAGTGTGAATAGAAAGAAGATCAATTTACGAAAATATCTGCATTCATGAATAGAGAAGGTACTCCAGTGAATCTATCAACAACAAACTCGTTTTTAATTATTCAGGCGTTTATAAACAGGTGTAAAGGGATGTTGTTTCCAATGCTTTCCCACCAAACCTTTCCAGTGCTGTGCCCACCAAGCCTTTCCAATGCTGTGCCCACCAAGCCTTTTCATTGCTGCTTATATCTTTGCCATTTTGAAAGTTGTTTTTGTTGGGACGTTGCCGTGGCGGTGACTGTTGGGACGTTGCCGTGGCGGTGTCTGTTGGGACGTTGCCGTGGCAGTGACTGTTGGGACGTTGCCGTGGCAGTGACTGTTGGGACGTTGCCTTGGCAGTGACTGTTGGAACGTTGCCGTGGCAGTGACTGTTGGGACGTTGCCCTGGCAGTGACTGTTGGGACGTTGCCGTGGCGGTGACTGTTGGGACGTTGCTCTGGCGGTGACTAATGGGACGTTGCCGTGGCGGTGTCTGTTGGGACGTTGCCGTAGCGGTGTCTGTTGCGACGTTGCCGTGGCGGTGTCTGTTGGGACGTTGCCGTGGCAGTGTCTGTTGGGAAGATGCCGTGGCGGTGACTGTTGAAATGTTGCCGTGGCAGTGACTGTTGGGACGTTGCCGTGGCAGTGACTGTTGGGACGTTGCCGTAGCAGTGATTGTTGGGACGTTGCGCGTGGCAGTGAAATATATGCGTTATCTCCATTAATAACGGTAATTTATTATTTGTGTTCTCTGTGTATGTTTTGGTGAAGCGTATCCGTGTAGTTTAGCTTTCATTATTTTCTGTAAACGAAATCGATCGTATTTTCCGGTGACACATTTTTTTCATGTGAATGCCTGCCTACACGGCTGACATTGGGGTACAGCTAGCAAAATACACGTTATTCCCTATCTGCACATTAACACCTCAGAAAGACTGAGTGCTGAATTGGGAGTTGTCTTCCGTCAGGCTTACTCGACTTTTTGACCGACAACTCAATCTACATAATCAACATATGAGGCCACACCAAGGTGATATGTTGTTCATGGGATTAATCGCAATTATTATCCAGAAACGTATAAGAGTAACTTGTATAGGCCGCCGGACCTATATTTTACCAAAATATTAGAAAAAAGGTCGGTCTGAGTAGTTTGACACACTGTCATCCTTGTACGTTGTAGTGTTGTTTGCCTCGTTAGGTGTCGGTTGGGAGATTTAACGCAATGTTACGCCAAACGACGCAATCAACAAATATGTACTTGTAATTATATCCCCCTTCCCGCTCTTATTGTTGTCGGCCAATATCGGCGAATACAATTTTATTTCGTGTAGCCCATGTTGGACTGAAAGAAATTCAACAGAAAACATATATTCTTCTTAAAATGTAAATCCGAAGTGCTTCTTTTAATACACATTTGAATACAATAGCAGATTATGTGTGTGTAAACATAAGCCTATTTAATTAATTCCGTTTCGTAAAATTAATTAATTCCGTTTCGTACCGGAAACAAATAAAGTCAACGAGACGGTGGAACATAGAAGAGAAATAAGAATTTAAGCGTTTTCAACAATTTCCAGCGCCTACCGTGTAGGACTTCGCACCACGTTACCGTAGGCAATCCATTTTTGGGTTCGTTTTTGCTAGCTTTATCGGCGACGTTATCTGACTTCCAGGCATGTCCGCACCAAACGTTACGGGTCTGAGTTCAACTCTTAGAGATTGTAATTATATCAACAATTTTCTTTTTTTCAGCCAAAATGAAGCATATTGGAAATAAGTATCGATTGCCAACGATCTATTGTTTATGTTATATCTTCCTTAAGTGATTCTAAGGCCTCGTGTAACTATGGTATGGTGGTATTGTAATCACTTTCGTCATAGCACCAGTCTTGTTCTGTCCAAGCCTTGTTGATAACACCCATACAACAACGTTGAAAAAACTCGTTCATATTATTTTAACTGATGTTTTGTTAAAGCTTACATATACTTGTACTTTCCAATTTTTTCATATTAAAACACAAATTATATAATTACATTTTGATTTTTCTTTTTTTTTCGTGAAAGTTACGAAAAAAGCGACAACCATTTAAAACTTTGAATAACTGTTTTTTACTAGACGAAGCATATATATAAATATATCAAGACCGCAATAAATTTACAATAATGGGGTTGCTAAAATAAGGCGCGGCGGAAATCAATGGACATAGTTACTTGTTTGTGAAGGCTGCAATCTTCAGATATTGGATACAATTGTGCATGCTTATTGTGGTTTAAACTAATTAGTGACATTTTGTATTGTGACATTGACTCAGGTGTATCAGGGTTATTGAACTTGAGCCAAACTATGTTTGCGTTAAAGCTCATGGGCGCTCCAATACATGCATTACTTTGTAATGGTGTGAACATGATATTCTTACTGATATAATTTCAGTACATCTCCAAATACGTTAATTATGAATACGTTAATTATGTTTAAGTTGATTGTGACGCTTATGTGACTCATCATGCAGTTTGTAAGAGTCTTATTATGTTTTTCAATGAAGAGTACATAGGGTAGACTAATCACCCTATTTGGAGACATGTTGTACATATTCGTTATGCTACACTAGAATTATGAATCACATCATATTTGTTAATAAAATGCATAATCTCTTATCAGGAGGAATTGAAGATATTGTATTGTATTAGATTGGGTTGAATTGAATTTCATTGCATTGTATTGTATCGTATTTGTATTGTATTGTATTGTATTGTATTGTATTGTATTGTATTGTATTGTATTGTATTGTATCGTATTTGTATTGTATTGTATCGTATCGTATTGTATTGTATTGTATTGTATTGTATTGTATTGTATTGTATTGTATTGTATTGTATTGTATTGTATTGTATTGTATCGCATTGCATTGTATTGCATTGCATTGCATTGCATCGTATTGTATTGTATTGCATTGCATTGCATTGCATTGCATTGCATTGCATTGTATTGCATTGCATTGTATCGTATCGTATCGCATTGCATTGCATTGCATTGCATTGCATTGCATTGTATCGTATCGTATTGCATTGTATTGCATTGCATTGCATTGCATTGCATTGTATCGTATTGTATTGCATTGTATTGCATTGCATTGCATTGCATTGCATTGCATTGTATTGCAATGTATTGTATCGTATTGCATTGCATTGTATTGCAATGGCATTGTATTGCATTGCAACCTACTTGTTTCTAATGTATATTTACAAATTGATGGCCACAACGTTATTTGGCATAATTATTACCGTTACGCGTTTGAGAAGGACGTCTTAGGTTGATATAATATTGCGCATACACTTAATACAAAAATAACTTCTCGACCATTTTCCTTCGAAAACAACCTCGGATGTATGCCGGTACATCAGTAGAAGTAGTTTGTAAAATTTAGGATATTAGTATTAATTAATTATTGTATTTAAACGATCGTTTTTAGTGTCATACTACGATGCTGGCGCTTTTACTGTATGAGATCGATGATTAGTGTCATATTACGATCACGGCACTTGTACTGTATGCGATCGTTTTTTAGTGTCATACTACGATCCTGGCGCTTGTACTTTATGAGATCGGTGATTAGTGTCATATTACGGATCATGGCGCTTGTACTGTATGAGATCGGTGATTAGTGTCATATTACGATCACGGCGCTTGTACTGTATGAGATCGGTGATTAGTGTCATATTACGGATCACGGCGCTTGTACTGTATGAGATCGGTGATAAGTGTCATTTACGATCACTGCGCCCATCCGGCGCTAGTCCTGTATGCGATGGGTTGCGGTTTTCATAGTATAATTCCGGCACTTGTACTGTATGAGGTTGGCGGCCATTTTCATAGTACTATCCTGGGGCCTTTACAGTATGAGATAGGTGGACATTGTTATACCATAATCCAGGTGCGTGTTCTGTATGTGATGGATGGTATATATAAAATAGAATGATCCCAGCTTAAATGAGTTTTTTATGTCTTGCTTTTGCAAAATTTCTTACAAGAAAATGGTCATAAGGGCGTCTGATATGTTGAAGCAAGTCTTTAAATTGGTTATATTCAGTATCCCCTACGATGTTTTTCTTTAATGACTACCTAATAAATGAAGAATTAAGAAACACAGATACATTTATTAAACAGTAACTAAGTATGCAAGGACTGTTAAATTAGTTTATAAGTAATTCATTACTGCAATTTTTAACTTTTTAAGCCTTCAAAATGATACCGTATTATTAGTATTTTATTTCAGATCCTGACAGGAGAATAACGAACGGGTTTTCTAGGGATTAGAACGTGAATGCCATCGCAGTCTGCCTTACATAAGACCCCAATAAACGTGGTGGTGGAGGAAACCCCTTAAAGATAACTGATACATTTAATGCTGAACATAAATTATGGAAACTACAGTGCTAAAACTACTCTACAGTGACAGTCACAGTGTAGCCCTTAATGATGCTTACCGTTTGTCTTAACATATATTTTAACTCTCAATACAGTTTACATGATTACCATTCATTTGAGAGAGAAATAGCTAGTTCATGGGTGTCAATGTGCTTATTTCGTTTTGTTTCGCGCAATACAGTTATTTGCTTGTGAATTTTTAGTTTTTGTACGGTGCTCATAAAGTCTAATTCCCAGACGAAAGGTACCGAAAGAACGATAAGCTTTAGGTCTGCCACCAAGGTTGCTGTTTTTATTCCTTGGATGTTTTTCCCCAGGATGTATATACATGTTTTTTTCTTATTATAAAGCTTTGTCAGTATTGGCCTTTGCAAAAATAAACAAGAACAAGTCGAAAAGCAAACTGTTTATTTTAAATACACAACACACACACACTTGTACATAGTTTAAAGCTACAAAGCAACACAGACGCAGACGAACACGCGCGCGCACGCACGCAAGCAAGCACACACACACACACACACACACACACACACACTTATATTTTCCATATTAACAAATTTTGAATATTTGTAAGTAAGTGTAATACTACTATACAACTAAAAACTTTGCATACGCCTATTCCAAGGTTTTGTTACTAAGAGCGTTTGCTTCATTCAAGTAAAATATTTGAATCAGCAGGCTGTAACTGTTTACACATTAGGCAGCATTAAGGTTAATGATATAAGTGATTTGACTGGACAAATATTGACCAACTTATACACTTTCTGGCTAAGGAATACCTTACCAAATAATAAACCAGTAATATACATTTGTTGGCTGACATCACACTTTCAATGAGTCATCGCTTCATTATACACTTTAACCTAACAATCTGATTCCGAATGATTAATTCGATATATTATAAACATAAATGAATCCATAATGCCATTTACAAAAAGGAATAATATGGTACAAGTACCAATTAAAATGGATTTTTAATCTAAAGAGGTTGTGAAAATTCAAAGGTATTTTCGCTATTCAGATAGTTACTTGTATTGAAAGAAATATCACCGACATTCTAAAAAGGATGTCTTTTATTTCCATCGAATGAGTATACTGCAACAGAAATGTTAAATCTTGGATTTAAATTCGTTCACTTCTTACTCAAGGTATACTATATTAAGCGTATACAAGCTCTGACAGGCCACTACGAAATGAAAATCAGTATGAAGCAAAACACAGCATAAATAACATAAACATAATTTGAATATTTCTGTTCTTATACTGTTTTTTACAGAACTGGCTTCCCAATATTTCTTCCATAGGAAAGCTGCAGAATGAGAACGCGAAATCACAAATTCACTAGCGGATCAAGGCGTGCGAGGGATTGCGCTGTCTCATAATGGTGATTTTTTTATGAAATAGTGATAGAAACATACGCACATAATACACGCATAGTTTAGGTTGATGGACTAAAATTACATGAACAATTTTACTTTCCCCATTAATCCTCAGAACTAAATTTATATAGATTTAGTTATAAGAGAGGAAGCACACGTCAAGGAGAAATGCCCAAACTTGCACCCCCTCTATTCCTAATCCTGGATCCGTTATAACATGTGCATGCATAAAGCTAATTTAAAACATAATACATTTAAAAACGTACATATATTGATTTAGCCTATTATTTGATACAATCAAAAGTAAAGGTTCAGGCCCAATCGCGAGTAGCAAAATCACAATTGTATAATAACTATTCTACAGAAAATATTAAAAGCGTCATCCAAGTGGTTTTAAACTATATAAGTATACATACTGAATAAACTGACATAAAACATACTTCTAAAGTATATCAAACAAAAAAAAACATTGAGCAAACTGACATGTATTTTAAATCAATATTGATCGTCCAAACAGGACTATCAAAATATATCTTATCATTTAAAAAACAACAACAACAACAACTACAACTGTACTCGCGTTTTTACTGGAAAGTTGAAGTTGTAATTAACTTCTTGTTGCATATTACGACTTTTTAAGGGAATACAAACATTGTGTTAGAAAATATTATGAAATGCATAACAAAACAAATTATGAAATAACCACAACTAATTCCCTTTCCGTTTTCATTGGTTTTAGGATTTAAATAATATACTTAGTAAATACTCAAAAGGTTCTTCAAATACGCTTGACAAATCACAAAACACTTTTAACAAACCATTATATATGCTTTGTTACTTGGGAACAGTCGCATACCAAAGTGGATGCAAATAAGGTGCAAAATGACTATAAGCAAATAAGAAGTGCATCACAAACATTAAAAACACACACACATATGCAACACGTTGATCTGCTCATTTTCAAAGACTCTGTTCATTTTCTTCTTATTATTATCACATTCTTGAATGGAATAATAATGATCACAGTATTCTATTTATCTTCGATCTTTAAAAAATGTACAGCTTTTTGTTGAACACTCGCGTTTTTAAAGGAATTACACTGCCTTATTTCATAGAGTACAGCAGGAGCAAGTTGTTATATGTCAACGCCTCGGCTCAAATGCGACATAAACTCTTAATGCTTCGTCTCGATAAAAAGCATTGAATGTTTGCAGAAAATGTTTTTTTTTTATATCTGATCTAAGGTGTGTGTACAAGGATGTCAAATATCTCATTGAATAATTGAGTGTAATTTCTCTTCACAAATTCATTAATGTTATCAAAAGTGCTTGCTATGGCTTCTTAATAACATTTAGAAAAAACAGCAAAGGACTTAAGCAAACATTGTTAGATTTACAGCACACATATCAGTTACAATGTCAAAATGACCATTATTCATTATTCTGTTACCAGAATTTAAGCGCTCCTAAAACTCCAGTTATTGCTTTTGCAGCTGCGGATAAAGCTGCGCCAGCTCCACTTGCAACAAAATCAACCACGTCACCAAGCAGCGTTCTATCATTTTCAACAGCGTTTTTGAATTCACTGTAATTGTTGGTTGTGTTGTAAATATTTTGATTCACAACTTGCTGCGATTCTATACTCACCTTGCTTTTGCTGACGAGATCTTTCTCGGACTTTTCATTTGCGTCTTCATCTGCAGTTTTCCTTCTTACCCACTTTGGAATCCATCCCTTCCCTGTCTTTTTCTTCCCAGACTTGATGTATGCATTGGCAAAGTGGATCAAATTGTCCGTGAATATATTCGTAAAGAAAGGTCGGTTTTGCATTTTGGATTCCTCAATGATTCTTTCATAAATAACCTTAACTTGATTTTCAACAGATCCACATTTGTTATCTATGATCAGAACTTTTTGCTTGCATTTCAGTAGCAACTCATCCAACTTTGGGTGTCTTTCAAGAGTACTTCTGTTGTCTCCGCCGATATAATCATACCTCTTTTTATTGTTTCTTGTGTGTGTAAGGACTACATATGCAAATTCCCCAACATTTTTACCAAAAAATTCGAAAAATAGATCAACTGTTTTTACAATTTCCTCTGAAAATCTATCCGGTCGCATAGTTAACAAGATAGCATTGAAACCGGGTATTATAAGTGCGATGCATTTCGAAAGTTCCTCGTAAACAAACCTGTCATCGTGACCGGAATCAAAGAAACCGGGAGTGTCAACAATCTCAATTTGCCACCCAAATCTGTTCGCCACCTAAATAAGAATATATAACTTGTTTACTTGTCAGTTCTGTAAGATGTTTAAACTAGACTTATGCAAGGTAGCTACACATCGTCCTATTGAAGCGTATATCAGATTTATGATGTTAAACGGGGGACAACTCTTCACCTTAATTTGTGTTTCGAATGTGTTAATTACTTCCCTTTAGGTCATATGCCTGGGGTGGTTAGATACAATCAAGACCAATATTGAATACCAGCCCAGAGCGATTTTCACTCAGCTTGGAAACATTACATAAGCCTACTTTGCTTTGAAATTTAAAAAGTAAATTAATAGTTTATATCATTTTGTAAAGACAAAGTACATATCAGTTCACCCAAACATATTTTTCTCAGTAATAGTCTTTTTTTTATTGCCAGGTATAACAATTACAACGAAAAGTTTATCTAAAGTTAATTGTTATATCAGTCGTTGTAAAATGGCAACAACTAAGTTAATCATGTGTCTTCATGTGTTAATCAATTATCAAGGACTGTCAAATCCATTGTATCGAATTGCATTGCATTGCATCGTATTGTATCGTATTGCATTGCATTGTATTGCATGGCATTGCATTGCATTGTATCGTATTGCATTGCATTGTATTGCAATGGCATTGTATTGCATTGTATCGCATTGCATTGCATTATATTGCATTGCATTGCATCGTTTTGTATTGTATTGCATTGCATTGCATTGCATTGCATCGCATTGTATCGTATTGCATTGCATTGCATTGCATTGTATCGTATTGCATTGCATTGTATTGTATTGCATGGCATTGCATTGCATTGTATCGAATTGCATTGCATTGCATCGTATTACATCGTATTGCATTGCATTGCATTGTATCGTATTGCATTATATTGTATTGCATGGCATTGCATTGCATTGTATCGAATTGCATTGCATTGCATTGCAGTGCATTGCATCGTATTGTATCGTATTGCATTGCATTGCATTGTATCGTATTGCATTGCATGTATTGCAAAGGCATTATATTGCATTGTATCGTATTGCATTGCATTGCATTGCAATGGTATTGTATTGTATTGCATTGCATTGCATTGCATTGCATTGCATTGCATTGTTTTGCATTGCATTGCGTTGCATTGCATTGTTGAAACCTACTTGTTTCTAATGTATATTTAAAAATTAATGATCACAACGTTATTTGGTGTATTACCGTTACGCGTTTGATAAGCACATCTTAGGTTTGATATAATATTGCGCATACACTTAATACAAAAATAACTTCTCGACCATTTTCCAACGAAAACAACTTCGGATGTACATCAGTAGAAGTAGTTCGTAAAATTTAGGATATTAGTATTAATTAATTATTGTATTTAAACGATCGCTTTTAGTGTCATACTACGATGCTGGCGCTTGTACTGTATGAGATCGATGATTAGTGTCATACTACGATCCTGGCGCTTGTACTGTATGAGATCGGTGGTAAGTGTCATATTACAACCACGGCGCTTGTACTGTATGAGATCGGTGATAAGTGTCATATTACAACCACGGCGCTTGTAATGTATGAGATCGGTGGTTAGTGTCAAATTACAACCACGGCGCTTGTACTGTATGCGATCGTTTTTTAGTGTCATACTACGATCCTGGCGCTTGTACTGTATGAGATCGGTGGTAAGTGTCATATTACAACCACGGCGCTTGTACTGTATGAGATCGGTGGTTAGTGTCAAATTACAACCACGGCACTTGTACTGTATGCGATCGTTTTTTAGTGTCATACTACGATCCTGGCGCTTGTACTGTATGAGATCGGTGGTAAGTGTCATATTACAACCACGGCGCTTGTACTGTATGAGATCGGTGATTAGTGTCAAATAACAACCACGGCGCTTGTACTGTATGAGATCGGTGATAAGTGTCAAATTACAACCACGGCACTTGTACTGTATGCGATCGTTTTTTAGTGTCATACTACGATCCTGGCGCTTGTACTGTATGAGATCGGTGGTAAGTGTCATATTACAACCACGGCGCTTGTACTGTATGAGATCGGTGATAAGTGTCAAATTACAACCACGGCGCTTGTACTGTATGAGATCGGTGATTAGTGTCATATTACAACCACGGCGCTTGTACTGTATGAGATCGGTGGTTAGTGTCATATTACGATCACGGCTCTTGTACTGTATGAGATCGGTGATAAGTGTCATATTACAACCACGGCGCTTGTACTGTATGAGATCGGTGATTAGTGTCATATTACAACCACGGCGCTTGTACTGTATGAGATCGGTGATTAGTGTCATATTACAACCACGGCGCTTGTACTGTATGAGATCGGTGATTAGTGTCATATTACAACCACGGCGCTTGTACTGTATGAGATCGGTGGTCAGTGTCATATTACGATCACGGCTCTTGTACTGTATGAGATCGGTGATAAGTGTCATATTACAACCACGGCGCTTGAACTGTATGATATCGGTGATTAGTGTCATATTACAACCACGGCGCTTGTACTGTATGAGATCGGTGATTAGTGTCAAATTACAACCACGGCGCTTGTACTGTATGAGATCGGTGATAAGTGTCATTTTACAACCACGGCGCTTGTACTGTATGAGATCGGTGATTAGTGTCAAATTACAACCACGGCGCTTGTACTGTATGAGATCGGTGATTAGAGTCATATTACAACCACGGCGCTTGTACTGTATGAGATCGGTGGTTAGGGTCATATTACAACCACGGCTCTTGTACTGTATGAGATCGGTGATAAGTGTCATATTACAACCACGGCGCTTGTACTGTATGAGATCGGTGATTAGTGTCATATTACAACCACGGCGCTTGTACTGTATGAGATCGGTGATAAGTGTTAAATCACGATCACGGCGCTAGTACTGTATGAGATCGGTGATAAGTGCAAAATCACGATCACGGCACTTGTACTGTATGAGATCGGTGATTAGTGTTAAATCACGATCACGGCGCTAGTACTGTATGAGATCGGTGATAAGTGTCATATTACGATCATTGCGTTTGTACTGTATGAGATCGGTGATAAGTATCATATTACGATCACGGCGCTTGTACTGTATGAGATCGGTGATTAGTGTCATATTACAACCACGGCGCTTGAACTGTATGAGATCGATGATTAGTGTTAAATCACGATCACGGCGCTAGTACTGTATGAGATCGGTGATAAGAGTCATATTACGATCACGGCGCTTGTACTGTATGAGATCGGTGGTTAGTGTCATATTACGATCACGGAGCTTGTACTGTATGAGATCGGTGATTAGTATCATATTACAACCAGGGCGCTAGTACTGTATGAGATCGGTGATAAGTGTCATATTACGTATCACGGCACTTGTACAGTATGAGATCGGTGGTTATTGTCATATTACGATCACGGAGCTTGTACTGTATGAGATCGGTGATTAGTTTCATATTACAACCACGGCGCTAGTACTGTATGAGATCGGTGGTTAGTGTCATATTACGATCACGGCGCTTGTACTGTATGAGATCGGTGATTAGTGTCATATTACAACCACGGCGCTAGTACTGTATGAGATCGGTGATTAGTGTCATATTACGATCACGGCGCTTGTACTGTATGAGATCGGTGGTTAGTGTCATATTACAACCACGGCGCTTGTACTGTATGAGATCGGTGCTTAGTGTCATATTACAACCACGGCGCTTGTACTGTATGAGATCGGTGATTAGTGTTAAAATCACGATCACGGCGCTAGTACTGTATGAGATCGGTGATTAGTGTTAAATCACGATCACGGCGCTAGTACTGTATGAGATCGGTGATTAGTGTTATATCACGATCACGGCGCTAGTACTGTATGAGATCGGTGATTAGTGTTAAATCACGATCACGGCGCTAGTACTGTATGAGATCGGTGATTAGTGTCATATTACGATCACGGCGCTTGTACTGTATGAGATCGGTGATTAGTGTCATATTACGATCACGGCGCTTGTACTGTATGAGATCGGTGATTAGTGTCATATTACGATCACGGCGCTTGTACTGTATGAGATCGGTGATTAGTGTCATATCACGATCACGGCGCTTGTACTGTATGAGATCGATAGTTAATGTTATATTACGATCACGGCACTTGAACTGTATGAGATCGGTGATTAGTGTCATATCACGATCACGGCGCTTGTACTGTATGAGATCGGTGATTAATGTTATATTACGATCACGGCGCTTGTACTGTATGAGATCGGTGATTAGTGTCATATCACGATCACGGCGCTTGTACTGTATGAGATCGGTGATTAAGGTTATATTACGATCACGGCGCTTGTACTGTATGAGATCGGTGATTAGTGTCATATCACGATCACGGCGCTTGTACTGTATGAGATCGGTGATTAGTGTCATATTACGATCACGGCGCTTGTACTGTATGAGATCGGTGATTAGTGTCATAATCACGATCACGGCGCTTGTACTCTATGAGATCGGTGATTAGTGTCATATTACGATCACGGCGCTTGTACTGTATGAGATCGGTGATTAGTGTCTTATTACGATCACGGCGCTGGTACTGTATGAGATCGTTGATTAGATTTATATCACGATCACGGCGCTTGTACTGTATGAGATCGGTGATTAATGTCATATTACGATCACGGCGCTTGTACTGTATGAGATCGGTGATTAGTGTCATATTAAGATCACGGCGCTTGTACTATATGAGATCGGTGATTAGTGTTATATCACGATCACGGCGCTTGTACTGTATGAGATCGGTGATTAGTGTCATATTATGATCACGGCGCTTGTACTGTATGAGATCGGTGATTAGTGTTATATTACGATCACGGCGCTTGTACTGTATGAGATCGGTGATTAGTGTTATATCACGATCACGGCGCTTGTACTGTATGTGATCGGTGATTAGTGTTATATTACGATCACGGCGCTTGTACTGTATGTGATCGGTGATTAGTGTTATATAACGATCACGGCGCTTGTACTGTATGAGATCGGTGATTAGTGTTATATTACGATCACGGCGCTTGTACTGTATGAGATCGGTGATTAGTGTCATATCACGATCACGGCGCTTGTACTGTATGAGATCGGTGATAAGTGTCATATTACGATCACGGCGCTTGTACTGTATGAGATCGGTGATTAGTGTCATATTACGATCACGGCGCTTGTACTGTATGAGATCGGTGATTAGTATTATATCACGATCACGGCGCTTGTACTGTATGAGATCGGTGAAGAGTGTCATATTACAACAACGGCGCTTGTACTGTATGAGATCGGTGATTAGTGTTATATCACGATAACGGCGCTTGTACTGTATGAGATCGGTGATTAGTGTCATATTACGATCACGGCGCTTGTACTGTATGAGATCGGTGATTAGTGTCATATTACGATCACGGCGCTTGTACTGTATGAGATCGGTGATTAGTGTTATATCACGATCACGGCGCTTGTACTGTATGAGATCGGTGGTTAGTGTCATATTACGATCACGGCGCTTGTACTGTATGAGATCGGTGATAAGTGTCATATTACGATCACGGCGCTTGTACTGTATGAGATCGGTGATTAGTGTCATATTACGTATCACGGCGCTTGTACTGTATGAGATCGGTGATTAGTGTCATATTACGATCACGGCGCTTGTACTGTTTGAGATCGGTGATAAGTGTCATATTACGTATCACGGCGCTAATACTGTATGAGATCGGTGATAAGTGTCATATTACGTATCACGGCGCTTGTACTGTATGAGATCGGTGATTAGTGTCATATTACGATCACGGCGCTTTTACTGTATGAGATCGGTGATTAGTGTCATATTACGATCACGGCGCTTGTACTGTATGAGATCGGTGATTAGTGTCATATTACGATCACGGCGCTTGTACTGTATGAGATCGGTGATTAGTATCATTTCACGATCACGGCGCTTGTACTGTATGAGATCGGTGCTTAGTGTCATATTACAACCACGGCGCTTGTACTGTATGAGATCGGTGATTAGTGTCATATTACGATCACGGCGCTAGTACTGCATGAGATCGGTGATTAGTGTATATCACGATCACGGCACTTGTACTGCATTAGATCCGTGATTAGTGTTAAATCACGATCACGGCGCTAGTACTGTATGAGATCGGTGATTAGTGTTAAATCACGATCACGGCGCTAGTACTGTATGAGATCGGTGATTAGTGTTAAATCACCATTACGGCGCTAGTACTGTATGAGATCGGTGATTAGTGTTAAATCACGATCACAGCGCTTGTACTGTATGAGATCGGTGATTAGTGTTAAATCACGATCACGGCGCTTGTACTGTATGAGATCGGTGATTAGTGTTATATGACGATCACGGCGCTAGTACTGTATGAGATCGGTGATTAGTGTTATATTACGATCACGGCGCTTGTACTGTATGAGATCGGTGATTAGTGTTAAATCACGATCACGGCGATTGTACTGTATGAGATCGGTGATTAGTGTTAAATCACGATCACGGCGCTTATACTGTATGAGATCGGTGATTAGTGTTAAATCACGATCACGGCGCTTGTACTGTATGAGATCGGTGATTAGTGTTATATCACGATAACGGCCCTTGTACTGTATGAGATCGGTGATTAGAATTATATCACGATCACGGCGCTAGTACTGTATGAGATCGGTGATTAGTGTCATATTACAACCACGGCGCTTGTACTGTGTGAGATCGGTGATTAGTGTTATATCACGATTACGGCGCTTGTACTGTATGAGATCGGTGATTAGTGTTAAATCACCATCACGGCGCTAGTACTGTATGAGATCGGTGATTAGTGTTAAATCACGATCACGGCGCTTGTACTGTATGAGATCGGTGATAAGTGTTAAATCACGATCACGGCGCTTGGACTGTATGAGATCGGTGATTAGTGTTATATGACGATCACGGCGCTAGTACTGTATGAGATCGGTGATTAGTGTTATATTACGATCACGGCGCTTGTACTGTATGAGATCGGTGATTAGTGTTAAATCACGATCACGGCGATTGTACTGTATGAGATCGGTGATTAGTGTTAAATCACGATCACGGCGCTTATACTGTATGAGATCGGTGATTAGTGTTAAATCACGATCACGGCGCTTGTACTGTATGAGATCGGTGATTAGTGTTATATCACGATAACGGCCCTTGTACTGTATGAGATCGGTGATTAGAATTATATCACGATCACGGCGCTTATACTGTATGAGATCGGTGATTAGTGTTAAATCACGATCACGGCGCTTGTACTGTTTGAGATCGGTGATAAGTGTCATATTACGTATCACGGCGCTAATACTGTATGAGATCGGTGATAAGTGTCATATTACGTATCACGGCGCTTGTACTGTATGAGATCGGTGATTAGTGTCATATTACGATCACGGCGCTTTTACTGTATGAGATCGGTGATTAGTGTCATATTACGATCACGGCGCTTGTACTGTATGAGATCGGTGATTAGTGTCATATTACGATCACGGCGCTTGTACTGTATGAGATCGGTGATTAGTATCATTTCACGATCACGGCGCTTGTACTGTATGAGATCGGTGCTTAGTGTCATATTACAACCACGGCGCTTGTACTGTATGAGATCGGTGATTAGTGTCATATTACGATCACGGCGCTAGTACTGCATGAGATCGGTGATTAGTGTATATCACGATCACGGCGCTTGTACTGCATTAGATCCGTGATTAGTGTTAAATCACGATCACGGCGCTAGTACTGTATGAGATCGGTGATTAGTGTTAAATCACGATCACGGCGCTAGTACTGTATGAGATCGGTGATTAGTGTTAAATCACCATTACGGCGCTAGTACTGTATGAGATCGGTGATAAGTGTTAAATCACGATCACGGCGCTTGTACTGTATGAGATCGGTGATAAGTGTTAAATCACGATCACGGCGCTTGTACTGTATGAGATCGGTGATTAGTGTTATATGACGATCACGGCGCTAGTACTGTATGAGATCGGTGATTAGTGTTATATTACGATCACGGCGCTTGTACTGTATGCGATCGGTGATTAGTGTTAAATCACGATCACGGCGATTGTACTGTATGAGATCGGTGATTAGTGTTAAATCACGATCACGGCGCTTATACTGTATGAGATCGGTGATTAGTGTTAAATCACGATCACGGCGCTTGTACTGTATGAGATCGGTGATTAGTGTTATATCACGATAACGGCCCTTGTACTGTATGAGATCGGTGATTAGAATTATATCACGATCACGGCGCTAGTACTGTATGAGATCGGTGATTAGTGTCATATTACAACCACGGCGCTTGTACTGTGTGAGATCGGTGATTAGTGTTATATCACGATTACGGCGCTTGTACTGTATGAGATCGGTGATTAGTGTTAAATCACCATCACGGCGCTAGTACTGTATGAGATCGGTGATTAGTGTTAAATCACGATCACGGCGCTTGTACTGTATGAGATCGGTGATAAGTGTTAAATCACGATCACGGCGCTTGGACTGTATGAGATCGGTGATTAGTGTTATATGACGATCACGGCGCTAGTACTGTATGAGATCGGTGATTAGTGTTATATTACGATCACGGCGCTTGTACTGTATGAGATCGGTGATTAGTGTTAAATCACGATCACGGCGATTGTACTGTATGAGATCGGTGATTAGTGTTAAATCACGATCACGGCGCTTATACTGTATGTGATCGGTGATTAGTGTTAAATCACGATCACGGCGCTTGTACTGTATGAGATCGGTGATTAGTGTTATATCACGATAACGGCCCTTGTACTGTATGAGATCGGTGATTAGAATTATATCACGATCACGGCGCTAGTACTGTATGAGATCGGTGATTAGTGTCATATTACAACCACGGCGCTTGTACTGTGTGAGATCGGTGATTAGTGTTATATCACGATTACGGCGCTTGTACTGTATGAGATCGGTGATTAGAATTATATCACGATCACGGCGCTTGTACTGTATGAGATCGGTGATTAGTGTTATATCACGATCACGGCGCTTGTACTGTATGAGATCGGTGATTAGTGTTATATCACGATCACGGCGCTTGTTTTGTATGAGATCGGTGATTAGTGTCATATTACGATCACGGCGCTTGTACTGTATGAGATCGGTGATTAGTGTCATACTACGATCCTGGCGCTTGTACTGTATGAGATCGGTAGTTAGTGTCATATTACGGATCATGGCGCTTGTACTGTATGAGATCGGTGATTAGTGTCATATTACGTATCACGGCGCTTGTACTGTATGAGATCGGTGATTAGTGTCATGTTACGATTACGGCGCTAGTACTGTATGAGATCGGTGATTAGTGTCATATATCGATCACGGCGCTTGTACTGTATGAGATCGGTGGTTAGTGTCATATTACGTATCACGGCGCTTGTACTGTACGAGATCGGTGATTAGTGTCATATTACGATCACGGCGCTAGTACTGTATGAGATCGGTGGTTAGTGTCATATTACAACCACGGCGCTTGTACTGTATGAGATCGGTGATTAGTGTCATATTACGTATCACGGCGCTTGTACTGTATGATATCGGTGATTAGTGTCATATTACATATCACGGCGCTTGTACTGTATGAGATCGGTTATAAGTGTCATATTACGGATCATGGCGCTTGTACTGTATGAGATCGGTGATTAGTGTCATATTACGTATCACGGCGCTTGTACTGTATGAGATCGGTGATTAGTGTCATATTACGGATCATGGCGCTTGTACTGTATGAGATCGGTGATTAGTGTCATATTACATATCACGGCGCTTGTACTGTATGAGATCGGTGGTTAGTGTCATATTACGATCACGGCGCTTGTACTATATGAGATCAGTGATTAGTGTCATATTACGGATCATGGCGCTTGTACTGTATGAGATCGGTGATTAGTGTCATATTACGTATCACGGCGCTTGTACTGTATGAGATCGGTGATTAGTGTCATATTACGGATCATGGCGCTTGTACTGTATGAGATCGGTGATTAGTGTCATATTACGTATCACGGCGCTTGTACTGTATGAGATCGGTGATTAGTGTCATATTACATATCACGGCGCTTGTACTGTATGAGATCGGTTATTAGTGTCATATTACGATCACGGCGCTTGTACTGTATGAGATCGGTTTATAGTGTCATATTACGATCACGGCGCTAGTACTGTATGAGATCGGTGATTAGTGTTAAATCACGATCACGGCGCTAGTAATGTATGAGATCGGTGGTTAGTGTCATATAACGATCATGGCGCTTGTACTGTATGAGATCGGTGATAAGTGTCATATTACGATCACGGCGCTAGTACTGTATGAGATCGGTGATTAGTGTCATATTACGTATCACGGCGCTTGTACTGTATGAGATCGGTGATTAGTGTCATATTACGATCACGGCGCTTGTACTGTTTGAGATCGGTGATAAGTGTCATATTACGTATCACGGCGCTAATACAGTATGAGATCGGTGATAAGTGTCATATTACGTATCACGGCGCTTGTACTGTATGAGATCGGTGATAAGTGTCATATTACGTATCACGGCGCTTGTACTGTATGAGATCAGTGATTAGTGTCATATTACGATCACGGCGCTTGTACTGTATGAGATCGGTGATAAGTGTTATATTACGTATCACGGCGCTTGTACTGTATGAGATCGGTGATTAGTGTCATATTACGATTACGGCGCTTGTACTGTATGAGATCGGTGATTAGTGTCATATTACGATCACGGCGCTTGTACTGTATGAGATCGGTGATTAGTGTCATATTACGGATCACGGCGCTTGTACTGTATGAGATCGGTGATAAGTGTCATATTACGATCACGGCGCCCATCCCGGCGCTAGTTCTGAATGCGATGGGTTGCGGTTTTCATAGTACAATTTCGGCACTTGTACTGTATGAGGTTTGCGCCATTTTCATAGTACTATCCTGGGGCCTTTACAATATGAGATAGGTGGACATTGTTATACCATAATCCAGGTGCGTGTTCTGTATGTGATGGATGGTATATATATAATAGAATGATCCCAGCTTAAATGAGTTTTTTTATGTCTTGCTTTTGCAAATTTCTTACAAGAAAATGGTCATAAGGGCGTCTGATATGTTGAAGCAGGTGACAAGTCTTTAAATTGGTTATATTCAGTATCCCCTATGATGTTATTCTTTAATGACTACCTAATAAATGAAAAATTAAGAAACACAGATACATTTATTACACAGTAACTAAGTATGCAAGGACTGTTAAATTAGTTTATAAGTAATTCATTACTGCAATTTTTAACTTTTTAAGCCTTCAAAATGATACCGTATTATTAGTATTTTATTTCAGATCCTGCCAGGAGAATAACGAACGGGTTTTCTAGAAATTAGAACGTGAATGCCATTGCAATCTGCCTTACATAAGACCCCAATAAACGTGGTGGTGGAGGAAACCCCTTAAAGATAACTGATACATTTAATGCTGAACATAAATTATGGAAACTGCAGTGCTAAAACTACTCTACAGTGACAGTCACAGTGTAGCCCTTAATGATGCTTACCGTTTGTCTTAACATATATTTTAACTTTCAATACAGTTTACATGATTACCATTCATTTGAGAGAGAAATCCTTGTAGCTAGTTCATAGGTGTCAATATGCTTATTTCGTTTTGTACGGTGCTCATAAAGTCTAATTCCCAGACGAAAGGTACAGAAAGAACGATAACTTTTAGGTCTGTCACCAAGGTTGCTGTTTTTATTCCTTGGATGTTTTTCCCCAGGATGTATATACATGTTTTTTTCTCTTATTATAAAGCTTTGTCAGTATTGGCCTTTGCAAAACAAACACAAGAACAAGCCGAAAAGCAAACTGTTTATTTTAAATACACAACACACACACATTTGTACATAGTTTAAAGCTACAAAGCAACACAGACGCAGACGAACACGCGCGCGCACGTACGCAAGCACACACACACACACACACACACACCCATACACACACTTATATTTTCCATATTAACAAATTTTGAATATTTGTAAGTAAGTGTAATACTACTATACAACTAAAAACTTTGCATACACCTATTCCAAGGTTTTGTTACTAAGA
This sequence comes from Mya arenaria, assembly GCF_026914265.1. NCBI lineage: Eukaryota > Metazoa > Mollusca > Bivalvia > Myida > Myidae > Mya > Mya arenaria. The sequence goes on from NC_069128.1 coordinate 25,896,988, forward strand.
GCGTTTGCTTCATTCAAGTAAAATATTTGAATCAGCAGGCTGTAATTGTTTACACATTAGGCAGCATTAAGGTTAATGATATAAGTGATTTGACTGGACAAATATTGACCAACTTATACACTTTCTGGCTAAGGAATACCTTACCAAATAATAAACCAGTAATATACATTTGTTGGCTGACATCACACTTTCAATGAGTCAACGCTTCATTATACACTTTAACCTAACAATCTGATTCCGAATGATTAATTCGATATATTATAAACATAAATGAGTCCATAATGCCATTTACAAAAAGGAATAATATGGTACAAGTACCAATTAAAATGGATTTTTAATCTAAAGAGGTTGTGAAAAGTCAAAGGTATTTTCGCTATTCAGATAGTTACTTGTATTGAAAGAAATATCACCGACATTCTAAAAAGGATGTCTTTTATTTCCATCGAATGAGTATACTGCAACAGAAATATTAAATCTTGGATTCAAATTCGTTCACTTCTTACTCAAGGTATACTATATTAAGCGTATACAAGCTCTGACAGGCCACTACGAAATGAAAATCAGTATGAAGCAAAACCCAGCATAAATAACATAAACACAATTTGAATATTTCTGTTCTTATACTGTTTACTTTTAAAGAACTGGCTTCCCAATATTTCTTCCATAGGAAAGCTGCAGAATTAGAACGCGAAATCACAAATACACTAGCCGATCAAGGCGTGCGAGGGATTGCGCTGTCTCATAATGGTGATTTTTTTTATGAAATAGTGATAGAAACATACGCATATAATACACGCATAGTTTAGGTTGATGGACTACAATTACATGAAAATTTTTACTTTCCCCATTAATCCTCATACAGCGTAGAACTAAATTTATATAGATTTAGTTATAAGAGAGGAAGCACACGTCAAGGAGAAATGCCCAAACTTGCACCCCTCTATTCCAAATCCTGGATCCGTCCTTTATAACATGTGCATGCATAAAGCTAATTTAAAACATAATACATTTAAAAACGTACATATATTGATTTAGCCTATTATTTGATACAATCAAAAGTAAAGGTTGAGGCCCAATCGCGAGTAGCAAAATCACAATTGTATAATAACTATTCTACAGAAAATATTAAAAGCGTCACCCAAGTGGTTTTAAACAATATAAGTATGTATACTGAATAAACTGACATAAAACATGCTTCTAAAGTATATCAAACAATAAAACATTGATCAAACTGACATGTATTCTAAATCAATATTGAACGTCCAAACAGGACTATCAAAATATATTTCATCATTTAAAAAACAACAACAACAACAACAACAACAACTGTACTCGCGTTCTTACTGGAAAGTTGAAGTTGTAATTAACTTCTTGTTGCATATTTCAACTTTTTAAGGGAATACACACATTGTGTTAGAAAATATTAAGAAATGCATAACAAAACAATACATGAAATAACCAGAACTAATTCCCTTTTCGTTTTCATTGGTTTTAGGATTTGAATAATATACTTAGTAAATACACAAAAGGTTCTTCAAATACGCTTGACAAATCACAAAACACTTTTAACAAACCATTATATATGCTTTGTTACTTGGGAACAGTCGCATACCAAAGTGGATGCAAATAAGGTGCAAAATGACTATAAGCAAATAAGAAGTTCATCACAAACATTAAACACACACACACACATATGCAACACGTTGATCTGTTTATTTTCAAAGACTCTGTTCATTTTTTCTTCAAATTATCACATTCTTGAATGGAATAATAATGATCACAGTATTCTATTTATCTTCGATCTTTAAAAAATGTACAGCTTTTTGTTGAACACTCGCGTTTTTAAAGGAATTACACTGCCTTATTTCATAGAGTACAGCAGGAGCAAGTTGTTATATGTCAACGCCTCGGCTCAAATGCGACATAAACTCTTAATGCTTCGTCTCGATAAAAAGCATTGAATGTTTGCTTAAAATGTTTTTATATCTGATCTAAGGTGTGTGTACAAGAATGTCAAATATCTCACTGAATAGTTGAGTGTAATTTCTCTTCACAAATTCATTAATGTTATCAAAAGTGCTTGCTTTTGCTTCTTAATAACATTTAGAAAAAAATAGCAAAGGACTGAAGATTTACAGCACATATATCAGTTACAATGTCGTAATAACCATAATTCATTACTCTGTCACCAGAATTTAAGCGCTCCTAAAACTCCAGTTACTGCTTTTGCAGCTGCGGATAAAGCTGCGCCAGCTCCACTTGCAACAAAATCAACCACGTCACCAAGCAGCGTTCTATCATTTTCAACAGCGTTTTTGAATTCACTGTAATTGTTGGTTGTGTTGTAAATATTTTGATTCACAACTTGCTGCGATTCTATACTCACCTTGCTTTTGCTGACGAGATCTTTCTCGGACTTTTCATTTGCGTCTTCATCTGCAGTTTTCCTTCTTATCCACTTTGGAATCCATCCCTTCCCAGTCTTTTTCTTTCCAGACTTGATGTATGCATTGGCAAAGTTGATCAAATTGTCCGTGCGTTCATTCGCAAAGAAAGGTCGGTTTTGCATTTTGGATTCCTCAATGATTCTTTCATAAATAACCTTAACTTGATTTTCAACAGATCCACATTTGTTATCTATGATCAGAACTTTTTGCTTGCATTTCAGTAGTAACTCATTCAACTTTGGGTGTCTTTTGTCTCCGCCGATATAATCATCCCTCTTTTTATTGTTTCTTGTGTGTGTAAGGACTACATATGCAAATTCCTCAACATTTTCACCAAAAAATTCGAAAAATAGATCAACTGTTTTTACAATTTCCGCTGAAAATCTTTCCGGTCGCATAGTAAATAGGATAGCATTAAAACCGGGTATTGTAAGTGCGATGCATTTCGAAAGTTCCTCGAAAACAAACCTGTCATCGTGACCGGAATCAAAGAATCCGGGAGTGTCAACAATCTCAATTTGCCACCCAAATCTGTTCGCCACCTAAATAAGAATATATAACTTGTTTACTTGTCAGTTCTGTAAGATGGTTAAACTAGACTTATGCAAGGTAGATACACATCGTCCTATTGAAGCGTATATCAGATTTATGATGTTAAACGGGGGGCAACTCTTCACCTAAATTTGTGTTTCGAATGTGTTAATTACTTCCCTTTAGGTCATATGCCTGTGGTGGTTAGATACAATCAATACCAACATTGAATACCAGTCCAGAGCGATTTTCACTCAGCTTGGTAACATTACATAAGCCTACTTTGCTTTGAAATTTAAAAAGTAAATTAATAGTTTATATCATTTTGCAAAGACAAAGTACATGTCAGTTCACCCAAACATATTTTTCTCAGTAATAGTCTTTTTTTATTGCCAGGCATAATAATTACAACGGAAAGTTTATCTGAAGTTAATTGTTATATCAGTCGTTGTAAAATGGCAACAACTAAGTTAATCATGTGTCTTCATGTGTTGATCAATTATCAAGGACTGTCAAATCCAAAATCTTATTCGCAAATTAAAAGAACCCGTGAATTTCTCAGAAACTGAAATAGCAAGTGATACCAAAGTTTGGATAACATTCAAGCAATTATACCCTAGATGTTTCAATTACCAAAACATGGTGTACAAAAAACTAAAAGCTACGTTGGAGCGCCAAATATGAAACAAATGTAAAAAAAATGTAACGTACAAAGCCAGGAATTATTAAGGAATAAAGTTTATTTCGCTTATATCTGGTCATTGTCTGATCAACCATTCCAAACACATGAATCCGCATTCTTAGTACGTTCCGAATTCGTCACAAAACAGAAGAAAATGACTTTACCACTGTTTTGTTAAACGTTTCGTTAGGTAATTATTTATACAAATAGGAAACACCAACACTTGTAAGACACCCAAAAATAAATTAGTTGATAAGTGTATCAATATTATGCATTTTTATCGAAACATTGTTTTTCGAATGAATGCTGCTCGGACTTGCGAATGCTACACCGGTATATCAGCTTATTAAATCGCATTTTCCTAGCATTTCTGTCAATTTCTATATTTAAATACTATATTGCATATATTGTCAATTTATTCCAACTATGTATAATAAAGTGATTGATCACAAGTCCAGAAAATATAGCAAAGAATGCGAAAGAACCTTATGGAAATGTCATGAACTTTATCTTATATGTTTTAACATCAACAAGAAAATCGAAATCGATCAATTATAATAATACATCAGGAATGAGGATCTTACTTTAAGATTAGATGTTTTTGTCACAGAGCAGTGTCCTCTCCCAGGTTTAAATTCCTTCCTTCCAAGCAGGCTGTTTCCGGTTTCGCTTTTACCATGCCCAGTGTGTCCGACCAGAAGTATCCTAATCTCTGAAGAAAGATGCTTTAAATTTCGTTACTGAATATCAACGTTTTAGTAGCAATTTAACCGTTGTATAACTTCAAAAACGTGTCAATATAAGCAATAACTAAGTACTCTAAACCGGCATACTATAAATGTTTTTTTTTTAAAAGATGCATAACATAATATTATATCTTGACTTATGTATCTTGTTCATTGTCGTTTGATCCCTTGCTTGTGCCTCTTAACAAGGTTCATTTTTGAAATTTCGACTTCTTGGCGTGTTCCGGTAGTTTTCATTATATAATTATTAGAATGTAAATATAGACTAGGTCATACCCCAATAGCAAACAACCCGTTTGTCAAGTTAGAGGTAGTTTTTAAACTGTAGCTTTAAAAAATGAAATACATATTTTGTCAGGCTGATTTAACTTGTAAAAAGTAATGCAACTGATAATTCAATAATAAAGAAATGAATTGCGAGACTGATGTCATTATCGGGGTATGAACGCAATTGGGCTGGTCAAAGTGTGTGGAGTCAAGAAAAAACATGTTTTAAACTCTCACGGAGGTCTACCATACAGTCACGTTGAAAAATATTGTAGATAGGGCTAAGTCACGGTTATAAGTATACATATCGCGATTTTAGACGAACCTTCTTTGATTTGACTGCAATCTCCAGATTGTAAGTCCTATATGTGCATTCAACTCATATACATGTACTCTAGGTCTGCGTCTGAAGGATATCTATTGTTTATGTTATTTATTTCACCAATAATGATATGCCCCAGCATATGTACGGTTATGTTAGGAACATATGCACTTACCCTCTTTGTATAATATGCATTGCTGTTGTCGGTCAATGGCAAATCACACAAGAAACTAAGAACACCCCGACATTAAAGGCGCGCCGGCCTTGTTTGAATTTTGCCACCGAGTGAGCAATTATTACACATTTTGATTCAGCAATATTAAATGTTTAGGGATAAAAGTTAGTACAAATGTAAAGCTATTTACATTCATTTTATTCAGATTCATTGCTCACAACCCAGATAATCTTGGGTAAAGACACAGAAAACCGAAAATCCGACGTGAATATCCACTCGTTCATGTAGAGAAGAATGTTTATTTACTTATACTTTACTTTACTTTTCGGTCGGGTCATTCGGCCATGATTTTCGAGTCGTTTGACCATGTGAGTATATAAGGAGGGGTTTTCCAGAATCAGGAGGAGACGTAACTTGGCCGTAGCCTTAAGCACATCCCGTACAATTCGCCCATGGTCAGACTACATGAAATTTAACTGCCATGGAGAGGTTTCGCTACCAGTACCTGAGGGGCAGTCACAAGGGGAACACTTCAAATACTTGGTCATCTTAAAAGGGACAGTTGAAAGCGGCGACATATAATGGATATACGTTGGTCATTATAGAGCTTGAAGAGACATTGAAAAAATCCCACTGAAACAGTATCTGTAGGTTTCATAAATATGAACAGCGACATGCATGTAGTAAATGGTAAAACCGTGTTCATTAAACATACAGTCGTTACTTAAGTCTGCCTATAACATTTTACCACGTGACTAGGATAGGTCCCTATATGAGAACTTTTTTTATCTATAAATGTAGATATAAATGCAAAGGAAAGCGTGAATACACTTGATTGTTACATTTGCAACAAATTAAAGGGTTCATATAATCGAGTATCCGAAAATCGAGTCTAGTATAGAGCTATTTGTTATAGTAGTACTGAACGTTTTATAAATTTTGTGCTCACCAATCCTGACCAATATTGCAACGTGTAATTTGCACTGTACCTTTTGATTTTTCCTCACCAAATCCACCTGCAAGAAAGGACTGTACATTAACTGAAGAACAAAACAAGACACCAACCTTTTTTGTGCAATATTAAATAACAATATCACATTTACAGGGCCACTGCGATAAAGGTGAAGTATAATAAGCCCTTTCAAGCATTTAATATGTCACTTTTAGGAAAGAAAATACGTTAGGTGCATAAGCATCTTTACAACAATTACGGGTATTCACAGCAGGTACTTACATGTATTTTAAATTACAAGATAACGTCAACCTAATCCAAATTTCAAGAAAAATATCTTTGTTAAGTAGATTACTTCATTTAGACAATAACTTTCTTGAACTTCATTTTTAAATCAAAAATAGTTTATCGTAATTTGTTTAATCTAATTTCCACTCAAAGTTTCATATATCTTTTCATGAAAGTGGCAAGTTTATGACATGCCTTATATACTGGAACTTGACATTATTTGTTTTTGAATAAATAAATACCTAGTTGTTCCAGTTGTGAAGTCACAAGGTCTAACTCGTCTGAAAAAAATAAAGTTAAAACATTTTACGTATGAGTGTGACACATGAAGAGAACATTATTTATGGAACAAGCATAAAGTATTACCCTACAGCTCCGGATGTATACACAAATGTAAGTGTCTTCTATGGGCAAGAAAGAAAACAGATATATCCCATCCCGAGTGCAGGATATTTTACGGAAACGAACTTTGAGGGTTTTTTGCTGTTTTTCCTTCGGCATTTTTGTATCGATGTGCGTTTTGAGTAGCTTCGTCTATGCATTGGACGTTGATGGAAAGTCACTTTTCTGGATTTCTATCAGGACCAGTAAAACAATGTCACGGCAAAGAATGACTTGATGTGCAGATATGTTGTCCGTAACCGAGAGTCCTCGAGTATAAAAGTAAAAAAAATAAAAGTGTAGTTGTCGTCACTAAAATAAGGATGTAGGTATTTTCTACTATGTCATTGTCAAAATAATGTGCTTTCGGGACGCAAATACTATACATGTACTAGAAATTCCCTTTACGATAGTCTAGCTTTTGTAAATACACACACACATATTGGTATGCAGGATATTTTACATATAGCAAAACATTTTAAGTACCCCCATAAAATGTCCGAGATTGATGACATATCCGAAAAAATATTCATTATAATTGTTCCAAAAAGAAGATACTCAAATTTGAACAATGGAGATCAAATTAGCAACTCACACCAATCACCTATTTTTCTATATAACACATTTTTGGACGGTACTGCAAGTACCGTTCATAGGTACCATGCTACTTTTCGACAGGCATGCATCAATTGGGCAACAATATAATTATTGAGTAAATGCAGACTGAATTAGATCTTAATTGAAATTGTGTTTTAGCTGTGTTAACAAATGTCTACATAAGTGTTTTTGATATTCGTGTATTGACCGCCTAAAGTAGCAACACCTACAAACTATTCAGTTTTTTTTCCTAGAACTGAAAAAGCCATTACTGAACAAGTCAAGATTACTTTTGTTTGGAGATTTCAATTATCATCATAATGAAAGCGCTTAAATTTCAAACGTGGTCAGCAGTAATTTTCTCATGCACCCCTAAATAAATTAAGTTACAACAGATTATGGCTCATACTTAGAAATATCTAACAAACTTGGATTCTACCTATTTACAATCTTACGGCACTCAAGAATCATTCTACTATGCTCACAAACCATTGTTCCTTGCCCTTTAAGTTGACTAAATTTAAGTATAATTGACAGAATTTGTGCAAATATTGCTACGCATCACTGAAAGAAACACTCACCAAGAAGGCAATGCGCCGGCCTCAGACTAACATACTTGCAGGAAGTTTATACAGTAAAACCCTATTAAGAAGCCTGTATAAATGCGAAACAATGTTATCCCCAATATTTTTGAATTGCTCTTTGTTCTTTATCATAAAGTTGAAAGTTCACTGTCCTTGCATGACTACGCAAAAGTAGCATATATTCATCAGAGTCAAGGGGTTGTGTGCAAAATTGTTTAGATAATTTGAAGTGCTTGTCTCAACATAAATAAATGGAAATGACGCTTTTAATTTAGCCATTACAATTTCATTTTAAATCAACTTCTTTTGAATTTTGGCATGCTTGAAAACCTCTAACTTGTGTAAAAACTTGCCTTCCCACAGGGAGGCTAATTAATGACCCACGTTTATTGCATCAAAATGCCTAAATCCCCGCAGCGACGACCCTTATCAAAACAGTTATCAATAATGACAATATTTAGCTTAGGCTTTCATCACAGTTTACTGATAGCAAAAAGGCATGCCAGCCATATAATTGGGTGCTTAGCTGCTACAGTAATGGTTGGCTGATCGCTAAAAGGCGTGTCGTGAAAAATTGCTTGATGTATCATCCGATTGCGTTCATGGCTCTCTCCAACTCCACCCATAATAAATTGGCATAAGTTGTGAAATGCAATGGACATTCATCTTTCTAATCAATAACACAATTGGCTTTTCGATTTCAAACAATGATTTGTTAATTGATGGGGTACTCCATAAGCAATTTAACGCGAAAATAGTTCACGCCATACACATAGTTACATCGTTCTACTAAATTGAAATTTTAGCCAAAAATGCATCTTTAAAATGCATGTAAAATGTTTCACACAAGTTTGATAAGCAGATAATAGCATCGTCATTCTTTTGTGTAAAAAAGTAAATCAAGAATTAACGTCATGTTATTGTTTTTTATCGACTTTGACCCGTGGTGACCCATGTGAGAACCCCATTAAAGTCATATGATTGTCATCCTGACATTGCAATTGAGTATCAGAAATGAAGAATGACAATTTAAGTTGTAGTTTACATGGAAAACAAATAATTCCGTCTAAGAGGTTCAACATTTCTAACCACTAACTCCTCATTACTCCTCTAAGGCGATCTCATCGTTCATTAAGCAAATACATACACACATGTGCAGGTGACGTCAGCAGGCTTGAAGGTGAAGCACATGATATTGTGGCCGTAATATAATTGAATATAGTTATTTTTTTCTAATGAATAAGTATTCGATATATAAGTGTATTGTACTTTATTTTTTATTATCACATGATTCACATACTCCCTGCTTTTTATAGAGAGGCTGCGTTTTACAAATTTCACCTGTGTCAATTTAAACATTATTACTCGCTTACATATACAAAAATATGAAAACAATTGAGCAGATTCGTTTAGCTAAGAATGTAGTTTGCACTATAAAAATATCTTGTTGCACTACTAATGAACCTTAGATCCTTCACTTTTCATATAAAGAATTCATTGTGCTGTTAAATTGGAATAATATACTAAACCATATCATTAAAATGTAAGATACTTTTCTGCAGATGACCTTCATCAAAGAAGCATTTGCAAAAAATCATGTGGGGTATACCCGAGTTAAAAGACCTGAGGGGCTGCAGTATACCACAGGAGCCCAGATGGCATTTAGTGATAGCAATAATATCATCTTGCCAAAGTCTGTGGTGAGATCAAATTCAGCTAGTCAAAAGCTGGATGTTCTGTACAATCAACAGACATTGGTAACAGTTTTTTGAGTGGGATTGAATTGCAAAGGCCCCTCGAGCAAGCAGCAATTCACCTCAACGGGGCTGCCACTGTCTCCTATAGATGGCTCTCCAGTCACCACAAAAAACGGTAAACCAATAAAAATATGTTTTTATATCTATTTACCAACTTATCCATATCAGAATACTTAGTGCCTTTAACTTCAACTTGATTTATTTTATAACAATTGTAAAGAAAGTTATATGAACTTTTACTTAATCACACTTGAAGCCACATTTTTGCTCGAGAGTGTGGTCTTGTGTTGTATAAGAAACCAGAGAACCCGGAGAAAGCACTCTTGTCCGGCTAGGTGACCACCATCAAAACTCACATGGGCCCCAGCTGGGAATCGAACCTATGTTGCCTTGGTTTGAAACTAGTATGCTTACTGGAAAACGAGTACCTTTATTCCTTTAAACGACATACAGTACATGATTTTATATGCATTATTTCTTTAAATTTTGCATATATATACTTTTTTGTTTTTCGGAACAGTAAATATAATTTACACAGGTTATTTTGCATTTCTTTTATGTCTATGCAGGATGAAGCTCAGCTCATACTGACAAGGTATGCAATGAGGATGTGACCATTAGGCTTCATGTCGTAGATAGAGAAATGTGAGGACGAGAGACTTACTAATGTTGTGCACCCACAAACCATTCACATCAACTACTACAACAATAAACAGGTAAATAAAATTTTAGTATAGCCAGCTCAAAATCTTCTAAACACAATTCCCTCAACATTGACAGAGCTACACTATTTATCTCCTATATCCATCAGTGCGTCACTGCCAGGTTATACATTAACCATCATTGCAGTTTCAATAATTATTCAGTAATTCCCATTAAACTATATATATATATATATGTTTAAATGAAATATCATTAAAATTGCACAGTTTTAAATTAACAAAACAAAATACGTTTCAATTTCGGGCTATTCCATTTAAGCGTATAACCCCCGGTGGGAGGACACTTTTTAATTATACCCCTCCCCCCTACAGTTTTACCCTTTTGGGGTCCAAATCAGCGAAAAAAGACACCCGTATATTATTGAAATAATTGCCTTCCTCCCGTGGGTTATATGTTTTACTGGAATAGCCCTAATAACTATGTACACAAAAGGTTCTGAGTTAACATGTAATAATAATGTGTCTAAACATTTGCAGAAAATCTGAGCTCCCCTATCAAAAGAGACTGAGAGAGCATGGATATTATTGACGTCACCATATTGAAGGATGGCATGCTGGAGTTTCAGTTGGCTAATTTCACAAGGCTGACTGTTTCCATGGATATGATTTGCTTCCTTATCCTACCTTGACAAATGACGACAGAAGGAAGTGTACATTTTCATTTTAAACAAAGCACTTTTGATATCAGCAGCTTTGTCAAAATAGAACTGAATAGCTTGGAATGAGACCAACTTTCTTTATTAACACATATGTAATGTGTGCTTGGACATTTATTAGTGAACAAGTTAGTTCTTAACATTATTGAAATAAGCCTGTTGACATTTTGAACTTCCAATTGTGTGCATATACTTCATGAACTTTTATTTTTTAAAAGAATGAAGTCTGAAAAACGTGTCTGCTCCATGTATGCCTAGAAATATATTTTCAATAAATATTCAATTTGAATCACAGCTACTCACAACAGTTAACAGTCCAAAACTGAAATAAATAAATGGGATTTTCCCCCAAAAAGAGCACTTCTTTACATTAAGAAATAAATGAAGCTTAACTTTGATAACATTATTTCTATGAGCTGGAAATATTCACTATTATATGTGGGTTAGGAAATGTGTTTGTTAAACAAACGCTGTAAATATACTCACTTGTTCAGCTACAGTTTCACTGCTTGTATGCATTGTTGGGAAATATATAGATTATTGCCATTGTGTAACATTTTCACTAAATGCATGTGCATCCTGCTACAATGTTGCTGTTCGTTCGTATGTATCACGTACACATGTATGTTTAATTATTTGCACATAAGTATTACACTCATGATTTAGTGCTGATTTCATTTCATATTAAATTTCTCTTGTCCAATACAAAATTAATGTTACTCAAAAGATTGTGATGATGGGCATACACTCCAGTTTTTCATGTTATGTGATAATTGTCAGCTGCATCTTTTCATTCAAGACTACATGTAACTATATATCTAAATTTCTTTACAAGACACCGACTCATTCGTGCCTCATTTGTAATAATATGTATCATGGTTTTATTTGGTTGCTGTCAGAACATGCATTGATATTAATGAATCCAATGGTCAAAACAATCAATCCTGTGATATAGCTTTCCTATTGCATCCACCATGACCCTAGCTCTTCCTTGTCTTAAAAGCACATCTGACTATTCAAGTGCAAACTACTAGTGATAACGTTACAATGCCTTGATCTATCGTCATCAAACCTTTCATGGGGGCTCGGCCTGACCGGTAGATAACCCCTTTTGATTTTAGAGGCCATCGGGCAAAGGTCAAGGTCGCAGTGACCTTAAGTGCGAAAAGGTTGTCCAAATGGTAACTCTACAATGCATGCACCTCTGGCCCTCAAACTTGACTTGGAGATTGGCCATGACCAGTAGGTGATCCCTTGATTTTTGGGGCATCGGGTTGAAGGTGGTTAATGGTCAAGGTCACGGTGACACTGAACGCAAAATGCTTGTCTGTGTGATAATTCGACAATGCCTGCACCCATGGTCTTCAAACTTGACATTGAGGTTTGGTGAATCAGTAGATGACCCCCTAGATTTTGAGGTCAATGGTCAATGTCACAACTCGTATTGGTCATTTAAATTCCGTAAAATTTACTTATTTCCTGCTGCAAAGAGGCTGACATGTTTAGCATTCATCATCTTTAAATGATTTAAATAGTACCAATCAAATAAGAAAAAAAAAAATTAAAACGTTATTTGCCAAAAATAGTAAACCTTGTTGTATATCATGTCTTCCACTCTGGCACATGGAAAACGCTTATAATAAATTTCACTTAAAGTTAATAAAGCAATAAAATTGATGTCATTTGAAATAATTCGTTTACCAAAATAATGTGAAAATGTTACACAAATACTTATAGCGTCTATAATATCGTCTGTAGAATGGCTAGCTATTCTAGACCTACTTCACTTCAGTAAAGCTTATTATTGGTCACTAAATTGATTAATGCATAATAACCTGGTGTTTTCACATCTAGGCATGTTGATTCCTTTTTCGTCCGCCTTTTCGGATGGTCTCCTGGTGAATAAATATATATACATATAAGTATGAGATTTGACAGAAAGTGGACGGATAATTAATCGCTTTGTTCTTCCGTTCGTCCTTTCGTTTGCATTTCTGTCCAATAGCCTACCGATTTACAAAGTGTATGGGTTTTGATGAGCCAGTATTAAATAATAAATGCAGTGTCATAGTGGGTCGACAAATAGGCTTGTTTTACCAGGATCAGATAACTCGGCCCAGAGTTATAAGTGCACCTTTATAGAGCTTTTTAAAAGGAAGAAATACCTTTCCGTTCGGAGAAATTTTAAGTGTTATGGCTTAATGCAATGAAATACGCCAATGGTTCGTAAAAATTGGTTCAGAAACACTTGAAGGATGACCCTTGAAATACTGACAAGATACCATTTTGCTGTTCAGAGCCATTTTCGAGTAACTATTTGTTGGACACTGATATATAGGGGATATTATGATAGGACGCTGTTCTGGTGCCTGTATCACGTCGAGTTTGGTGTGTTAACACGTATCTGTCGAGACTGCAGGTCGAGACGGATACATGTTTACTCATCGAACGAGACGTGATGCAGGTCGCCAGAAAATCGTTTCTATCATAATATTCCATTTATTATGTAATAACTGCCTGTTTAACAATTCCTTTTTATTTATTGGTTTCAATTTGATTTAATTTTACTGCCATCTGTCAAATGCGGGTATGAATTCGAATGTGTTACGTAGTTTTGTGTAATGAAGTCAAGGGAGGCTACTACAGCGAAATGAAGTCAGAAGTTACAGAATTCACTTTACTGAGCAAAATAAGAACAACATATTTTATGTTTTAGCAATATTAACAAATTGCTAATACGAAAACAATTTTTACATGTAACTATATATCTAAATTTCTTTACAAGACACCGACTCATTCGTGCCTCATTTGTAATAATATGTATCATGGTTTTATTTGGTTGCTGTCAGAACATGCATTGATATTAATGAATCCAATGGTCAAAACAATCAATCCTGTGATATAGCTTTCCTATTGCATCCACCATGACCCTAGCTCTTCCTTTTCTTAAAAGCACATCTGACTATTCAAGTGCAAATTACTAGTGATAACGTTACAATACCTTGATCTATCGTCATCAAACCTTTCATGGGGGCTCGGCCTGACCGGTAGATAACCCCTTTTGATTTTAGAGGCCATCGGGCAAAGGTCAAGGTCACAGTGACCTTAAGTGCGAAAAGGTTGTCCAAATGGTAACTCTACAACGCATGCACCTCTGGCCCTCAAACTTGACTTGGAGATTGGCCATGACCAGTAGGTGATCCCTATTGATTTTTGGGGCATCGGGTTGAAGGTGGTTAATGGTCAAGGTCACGGTGACACTGAACGCAAAATGCTTGTCTGTGTGATAATTCGACAATGCCTGCACCCATGGTCTTCAAACTTGACATTGAGGTTTGGTGAACCAGTAAATGACCCCCTAGGTTTTGAGGTCAATGGTCAATGTCTCAACTCGTATTGGTCATTTAAATTCCGTAAAATTTACTTATTCCCTGCTGCAAAGAGGCTAACATGTTTAGCATTCATCAACTTTACATGATTAAAAATAGTACCAATCAAATAAAAAAAAAAAATTTAAAACGTTATTTGCAAAAAATAGTAAACCTTGTTGTATATCATGTCTTCCACTCTGGCACATGGAAAACGCTTATAATAAATTTCACTTAAAGTTAATAAAGCAATACAATTGATGTCATTTGAAATAATTCGTTTACCAAAATAATGTGAAAATGTTACACAAATACTTATAGCATCTATAATATCGTCTGTAGAATGGCTAGCTATTCTAGACCTACTTCATTTCAATAAAGCTTATTATTGGTCACTAAATTGATTAATGCATAATAACCTGGTGTTTTCACATCTAGGCATGTTGATTCCTTTTTCGTCCGCCTTTTCGGATGGTCTCCTGGTGAATAAATATATATACATATAAGTATGAGATTTGACAGAAAGTGGACGGATAATTAATCGCTTTTTTCGTCCGACCGTCCTTTTGTTTGTATTTCTGTCCAATAGCCTACCGATTTACAAAGTGTATGGGTTTGATGAGCCTGCATTAAATAATAAATGCAGTGTCATAGTGGGTCGACAAATAGGCTAGTTTTACCAGGATCAGATAACTCGGCCCAGAGTTATAAGTGCCCCTTTATAGAGCTTTTTAATAGGAAGAAATACCTTTCCGTTCGGAGAAATTTTAAGTGTTATGGCTTAATGCAATGAAATACGCCAAAGGTTCGTAAGAATTGGTTCAGAAACACTTGAAGGATGACCCTTGAAATACTGACAAGATACCATTTTGCTGTTCACAGCCATTTTCGAGTAACTATTTGTTGGACACTGATATATAGGGGATATTATGATAGGACGCTGTTCTGGTGCCTGTATCACGTCGAGTTTGGTGTGTTAACACGTATCTGTCGAGACCGCAGGTTGAAACGGATACATGTTTACTCACCGAACGAGACGTGATGCAGGTCGCCAGAAAATCGTTTCTATCATAATATTCCATTTATTATGTAATAACTGCCTGTTTAACTATTCCTTTTTATTTTTTGGTTTCAATTTGATTTAATTTTACCGCCATCTGTCAAATGCGCGTATGAATTCGAATGTGTTACGTTGTTTTGTGTAATGAAGTCAAGGGAGGCTACTACAGCGAAACGAAGTCAGAAGTTACAGAATTCACTTGAGCAAAATAAGAACAAAATATTTTATGTTTTAGCAATATTAACAAATTGCTAATACGAAAACAAATTTTGAATGTCACAGCACAAAAACAGAACAACAAAAAACGGTACTTAGTTTATGAGTATACACTTATCGTCATTTCCTGTTTACGTAACGCGGCCATTTTCAACAAAGTAAATATTCGTGGGATTTTTTACGATCATAATATGCAGAATTGAGGGAAGTTCGTGAGTCAATCGCTATTTCTTTCGATGACGCGAATTCGTCTTCTTCTTTTTGGCGAGCTGCTCATATTTATTATAGAATTGATAATGCAACAATTTATGAGGTCCGAAATGGCAACCAAGTAGTTCACTGAAGCATGTGTGAAGTAGCTGTCTAAAAGATTGGAAGTGTTCTCTGCTTCGTGCTTATTCTCATGGTTCTTTGAAGAACATGAGAAACATGTTTCTGAATATTTACATGCTGCTGGAGCGTGAGTAAAGTTAGGTAATTGAATGTATTTAAAAGTTGACAGGATTTACCAGGTTTTTTTGGTCTCGCCCTTTTTAGCAACGCGAAAGTAGTTCCGAGACCACACACGGTACTCGCATGGTAAGGAATCAGAAAACGACAGTATCATGATACGGATTTTTCAATACGGAGAGCTGTATTTTCACTGTTGGATATGGAAAAGGAATTTGACAGGCATATAATTAAACTTAATCTTTTGATATTTGTAATGTAATGGCCGAATAATTTGTAACTTGTCTCTCGGCTTATCTTTTCACTGTAGGGGAGCTAACTCATGCACGTTATTGAATATCCATTTTATTCAACTAATCAGTTGAGTGTAACCGACTGTTTACATGAGTCATTGGTTACAAAATGGCGACTAAAAAACGGTTTGCACGCACAAGTGATTAAATTAAAATTAAATTCAGAAGAGACGCGTCGATGCAGCAAAAATTTGCAATTGTGCTTAGGAGTTACCTTCAAGAAATTACTAAAATTTAAGTGTAAAAAACAGTTAATTTTTGAACTGTTTTTGTTTTTTCTTATAATAACATTAATTGACTAAGATGCATCTTTCTTGTACAGTTATAATTTAATGTAACCTTACTGATAAAATATATATGCTGTTAAACAATTGTATTACTATATTTACATAGTTATTGTATTTGTTCAAAATAAACTTGATTACATAAACTTTTTGTATTTCTTAAAATATAATTTTGAGACAATATTTAAGCGTTACTGAATATTTTCATAACAAATACATTATATCTCAATATAATATTATTATTAAAAGTACTAGGTGAGATATATTCGTTACACTGTTAGCTGCTGGGGGTATGTGATATACACCCCCAGTGGTTTCATACCACGCTCGAGATTCGCTTTCGCATGGAATGAAACCACTGGGGGTGTACATACCCCCCTGCTACTAACAGTGTAACTAATAATACATACAATTATGAGATTTGACTGAATAGTGGACGGATAATTAATCGCTTTGTCCGTCTCGTCCATCCTTTCGTTTGTCTTTTTATCCAATAGCCTACCAATTTACAAAGTGTATGTGTTTTGATGAGCCTGTAGTAAATAATATATGCAGTGTCATCGTGGGTCCAGAAATAGGCTAGTTTTACCAGGATGAGATAACTCGGCCCAGATTTATCAGTGCCCTTTCAAGAGCTTATTAAACGGAATAAATACTTTTCCGTTCGGAGATATTTTAAGTGTAATGGCTTAATGAAATGAAATACGCCAAAGTTTCGTAGGAATTGCTTCAGAAACACTAAAAGGATGACCCTTGTAATACTGACAAGATACCGTTTTGCTGTTCAGAGCCATATCTGAGTAGCTAATGGTTAGACACTGATATAACTTGATCTTTTGATATTTGTAATGTGTATTGTCTTGTAATTTTGCGTATGTGAAGTTTAGTGTATTTTTACCCTTGACAACTAATTAGATTATTGGCTACAGTTAAGGGTTCCAGGTCTTCCTCTCATGATCTAAGACAGTTAAGTGTGAGTCGTTAGTTCAATAAATAGTTTTGTTTATATTTATTTCAGGTAAGAGCACTAATAAGTGTAGGCTGTATATGTTCATGCTAGTTGATTATGCCATTGAAGGCTGACACAAAACAGTGATAACTGTAACAATTACATATCGTTTTGATTAGATATTTACGTTACATTTGGTCTGCTGAACGAGGTTATATACCAGTTTATGATATAATCACTACACAAATACTATGGAAACTACAAGGACAAGCCCGGTGGTCAAACAATTAACGATTACCCTGTTTAGGGCCCCAAGGTTATGGCTGAACAGACACTAAACGAGATTAACACAGGATAAAACAAAGAAAGGATTCAGAACCAGTTTACTTCGTGTGTAGAGTAGTTTATTTGCCTCAACCTATCACTGGTGCTACCTTTTATCGACAAATGTTTATTTATTTAGCTATAAGATCGGTATGCCTCCTCGGAGCCAACATCAAATCGAATATACTATAAAGAATAAAGCAATACAAACAGGTTGTGTAATAATTTCATCTACTTTCGAACATAATACAGACATTACAGGCACATGCATACATCAACCGGAGTACATTCTTCAACAAGACACGATGTAATATACATACGAGGTTAATCCGTTCACAGAATTCAATACGCGTTATTATAAACGTACAAATCTATGTATTTTGTTTTGCTTCAATTGCAGTATTCTTTATCGATTCAGTCTCGAGTACAGTCCATCTCTTGCGAGAATTATTAAGACATTTCCCGACAATATATGATAAAAAGAGAATGCTTTGAATTTGATGGCACTGCCTGTTCTTTTTCCGACGATAACTAGTACCGCGTTTGTACACACTATTGCCACGATAATATCCGAATAGAAAAGAAGCGTCAGTAGTCAAGTAGATTATCATTTCTCTTTTTTAGGACTTTGTAATTTATTAGAATTATTTCCGAGTGCTTCTTACTTTTTAACTCATAACAGTTTAGCAGTATAATGTACATTTCTTCTATTTTTGCTTTTTTTACATTTATTTTATTTATTTGTACAACGCCATTGAATATGCATTTATGTAAAAATAGTTGTTTAATTAAATTAAAATGTTTCATGTTTCTTGTTTCATTGTCGAGATTAATTGCACTTGAGTTGCAACTAAGCCGTGTGAAAAGCATATATCATATTTCTTTAGATAATACCGTTCGTAGCAACATTCATCGTTATGATTGACATCCAATAAGCTCCGATTTTCTTCGGACACTAATATTCATGCATTTGGTTGTAAGAATATGCTTGATTTTAAACATTATGGCAAAATGATGATAAGTTTGACTACTTCAAAACATTCATTACCATTCATTATCTATAAGACTAAGCCTACCTCTCACTTTTACGATAGTGACTCCGATATTTCTCGATTCATTTATTCGTTGTGAAACCTAGTTAATCTTTGGCACATACCTGAACGGCCTACATGGATTGGAAAGATCGGACGAATCATATGCCCTTTGCATTATAATGAAGGTAGATACAGAAATACTACATAAATAAATGGTCGACCACAAACCTATTAAGTCCGTCCCACATTCAACACAGAACTTTGAACGAGGTGGTAGCTCCTCCCCACACTCGTGGCAGAACAGTTTAGTAGGCTTGTGTTCTGAAACAATTTGAATGGATATCGTTTTAGTAAAGTCATCAAAAAATGTTCAAAAGATATGAGCATTTTGGTCGGCATGTTTATTCTCGACTATAACAATACTAATTTTGGTGCAAAGCATCAAAGCGTCGCGAATGTTGTTGAAACATGACTAAAACAAAGCAGATGCAGTTTTCTAGCATACCAAGATTGAGATACCTGGATACAAGCACCTTTCAGTTATTGAAAAAAAATCGTTTTTTTTTAGCTCAAAGTCACCACGGCCTTGATATTAGCCCAACTGTCGTCAAAATAGTTAGAGCGCTGGCCTTGTAGAAGCGACGTCTACCAAGTTCGAGGTCTCTAGGCCTAAGCGTTTTTCAATTATTGATAGGAAACAGTGTATTCATAGTTTACGGCCACAACGACCGTGATTTTGGTCAATTAACCTAAAAAGCCATACGGTTCATCTGCTGGACATGACCAACCTGCCTTTAAAATTTGGAGGTCACCTGGCCATAGAATTCTTCAGAAAAATCCTAAGTGCTGTAATACTATCATTGTAAAAAATAAAAATACGGGAGCAAATATGAAATAAGAAATTGAAAGTAATTATAACAAGTTTATAGTATATATTATCAAAAATGTGCATTAAGGATAATTTAAAATAAAATTCACATGATGTATACTCAACAATTAGCAAAAATGCAATGGTCGGAATAAACAACCTGTTCTGTTTTGAGAGGAATATTAGAAGTTCAACAGAGTAGAACAGAATTTTTATTGTCTTTTGCATATTCAGCATATTGATAAATCAATATAACATTTAGGAAATACAACAGGGCCCGTATTACAGAAGCATCCTAAGTCAATTTTATATATTTTCAATAAAATATAAAAACTAAAAATAATGTAAACTAGAATCTTAACCTGGTATGACAACATCGATCCAATCTGAACATCGCCCAGATGAGTCGATTCTGTGGGTACGTTGTGAATGACTATCTATCAATGGCGTGCCTTTTAATTCTGAGAGATGTCCCAATTCATCTACATTTTTTGTTAAACTTAATATGGAATGAAGCGTACGGCAATTGCTTTAGTAGCGCTTTTGGCATTTTTCCTGTACGAGTCTTCCGATATCAGAGCTCATGATATTGACTGTGTATTGACTGAAGGCAATCGCTTGTGTGAAAGTATTGTTTACTTCATCGGTGAAGTTTGGTATAAAGAACAAAACGATTTGCAAAACATAGCTACATTTAGAAGTCAGTTTGTGGATGTACAGTATACGTCATATATGTAATATGGTTTTATTAACAGAAATGCGGAGTTGCATATCGGCCAAATGCCATTCAATGATGTCATTCTCAAGCATGCTTATTGTCGCATTACCAAATATTGACCGTTAAAAGTCTCACAATCGGTTTGTATTTTCAATCTACAAACAAATCGTTTCTTTAATTTGACTATATGAAAGACATATAAATGGTATATATAAATACTGTGATGATGGAACAGCTGTATTGATGTCCTATGAAACTTTATTTTATTTTATTTTTGCTCAGTATAGAGATTTTGCTTATGCATTGACACCGGTCTACTTGTATTTCTTTTCAAATTAGTGGATTATAAGAACAACGCTGTGCTGATTTATTAAGAACATTACCAATCTGGGGTGATACTACAGAAACATCTTCAGTGAAATCTTATCATTGACACACTCATTATTCACAGGCTCAACTTCAGATAAAGCATTGACATAACAATCTGGTTATTATGAAGTATTGTAATATTAAAAAAGAATAATCATGGTTTGGTTAAAGATGGAGATGTTGTAATGGTTGATAAAGGATCTACGATTGATAGCGACATTTCTGATCTTGGTTTAAAACTGAACACTTCACCTTTTGCCTCAGCTAATAGCCAAATGCCTGCATCATTTGTTAACAAATAAGATTGCCATACACAGAGTTCATACTGACTGATTAATATGTAAATTAAAACATGCATGATGCTAAGTCATTGAATACAAACTTCTCTGTTTCAAAACAATAATAACATTTGGTCAGTTAGTTGTTACCTGACACTTTTGCATGATGTGTTTTGTAAAGGACAAATTAATACAAATAGCAAATAAAGGACAAAGTTAATTCAGATAGCTAAACAATATTAGATCAATATTTCTTAAGTTTCTTTAGCATTGTTTGTTTATAAAGGTTGTTCTTTTATCAAACATACTTTATAGTTTATTTTATAAGAATAATATTGGCTGGTCCATTATGATCACGTGATCCTTCATGGTACTACATCGAAACCTATCCCAAGCCGACGTCGCGTCAATTTCAACCTTCATATGATCAGAAAACCCAAACACCATATGTAGGGAAGGTAAAAATGTCGGTTAAAGTTTAGTGAGTTGCACACATTATCAACGAAGTCATCAACGAAGAGATATAGCATGTTGCATTGTCAACAGTATTTGGGGAAAGGCCAAGACGGGATGTAAATATTGTTGAGCTAGATCAAAATAATATCTATGTGTTACTTTATCAAAGAAAAGAAAATGTGTAAATGTCAAAGAGCATGCTATTTAGTAAGCAAGATAGGCCTTATTTAGCTTCATTACCACTTGACTAAATCGTTTTTATAATCCTGCAGAACAAATTCAATTATATGGCTGTGAAGTGTTGGGTTTTGGTGTCTTTGGTTCAATAAAAATTACACACTGATTGTATGAAACATATTTTAAAAGAGATCAAAAGTACAACCCATGTTGTGCTATAGTGTCTTTGGTAGATTCCCCACTTAGTAATGCTATTAAGAAACGGATATTAATCAGAGCAATAGCATTTGTAATCGTGACTAATTTGATTTTACACATTGTCTTTAAGCAATATTTTATAAACATTTATATAAATAAACTTTGTTTAGCATTTACCTTTATAATAATAATCCAATATTTCTTCATTATACCAGATATTTAAAAACAAAAACATTATACTAAAGGTGTTAAACGTCAACAAATGTTTTTTGGTTGTTTGTTTTTTATTCAAGTCGTAGTGCTGGGCAATATTATAAATTCATCTGTTTTGTTATTATTAATAAATGATCTTTTACTTACGCTTAACCTTCTTTCCACAACTAGAGCAATATTTTGCACCATGTTTCAATTCTCCACCGCATTTGGAACATGGCATGGCTGTTTCCTGTACACTCAAATCCAAAAAAAAAAAACATGATTAATACATTAAAGGCTTATGAGTTGAGGTTGTCAAGCCTGAAATAACATGAAAACTTTTCAAACGTAAAGAATGGCTGATAAAAAAAATGTCAAAAAACGGTATGAATATGATACTCAATTTTATTTAAGTCATGATTAACTACTTATTGTAATTTTATGTAATCTTTAATGAGTTTGATGACATATTATCATAGTATTTTGTGTTCAAACAACAAATGTTTCGAAGGTTTTACTCACGTTTTTTATGTGACTGATTAATGATAGAGCCAAAGTCAAATTGATCTTCAAAACACCCGAACGAGCAATTAGAAATGCAACATGCCAGAGAAATTGTAAGGATAAAAACAAATTGCTTTTAAAATGCAGAAACCATTTTTTTGTATTTCACACAGTATATTTGGTAAGTATAGTACATGAGGTATTCATCATTTTGTTTTATCTCGTACGAACTAACGAATATATATATATATATATATATATATATATATATATATATATATATATATATATATATATATATATATATATATGAAAACATACTAACACTGTTATCAAAATTTTGACAGTAACCAGCGATTACACATAAGTTGGCATCAAATTAACCAATGTTAAGAACTCTTTTCTATTCATCTAACTGAATATCTAAACATCACTATTCCGATGTTATTATTAAGTTTGAATAATTGTTTGGAAACAAAAAAATAAAAGAATAAACAAATGTTGTCCCACACAACATACTTTATACAAATATATCCAAAAAAATTAAGCACATATATAATCTCATAAAATTTCATAGTACAGTTAACATACATTTCCTTCTTAAATATATGAATCCTGTTTTGTTGCCCTTCAAAATCCGTTTATGAAGGTCTTGGGCTTTCAATAGACATTGCAACCAATAATTTAATTTGCAGATAATAAATCACGCGTTGTCCTTGTGGTAATTGCATGTGCAATTTAAAGGTACAGTAACGAACGCGCACCGGTAACAATTATTGTGCAATAGCAATACAAATAAAAGACTAATATTATGTTATGTTTGTGATTTTGTCGAAAACGTTTTAAACAAAAAATGCAATGAAATGCAACAGGGACAGTATCTCTTACCCTGTTTAGAGGCTCAATGCAAGGTCCCAAACGAGGGTCGCAAACATATAAAACAAAAGCTCAAGCGAGAAATTGCGACAAACACGTGGTGTTTACAGCTGAACATACGTTTAGAAAAAAAAATACGTTAAGATTGATTATGCTCGGTTGAAGAAAAGAAACATCCATACAAATCTTGTTTTTCATTGTGACGCGAATGCCATGTGGTGTGTATTCCGCGAAATAACACATGATATTTCATTGAAAATTTTCATTGGCTAATTTAAGTACCTTCCATGGCCGATAGTGTAAGGTTCATCCCAATTGAAGCGTAGGTGTTTTTTTCGATAACGAGGTTTGAGATGTACCTATCGTAAAGTTCCAAACGGGATAACAAATTTTATTTCCAGCAAGGTCAAATATTTGGATCTACTTATCTGGATATTGAGAAAAACTAATCTTTACCCACTGGAAAATAGGAAACGTCAGGTTGTAAGGTTCTACAGTTAGCTGGAAATGGCTAAGAGAAAAGGTACCTACAATGTGCCGTTTGGGGCGAAAGGATGATTCCTATCCTCAGTAAACCACGTTTCCCTGCGTTCTGATTGGGATACATTTTTTCTATATCATCCCTTCCAACCCATGGACAATAGCTATAGTCTGTTAATGAATTAAGTCAAATGAATATGATCCACAAAACCCTTTCTCTTTTAACCTAATTTAAGGTTTGCCAAAAGTGCAATTAGTAATACTTAAGGTCATAAACGCGACGTGGAAACGCGACGTCAGTTTGGGATAGGTCTCAATAATAATAACAATAATAATAACAATAATAATAATAGTATCAATGTCTTTATTTAGAGAAGGTAAATACATCTTAAGACATAATTACAGGTTCAACCATAACAACATCATATTTACAATGTGGCCTTCTACGAAGAAACACAAACAAACAAAAACAAAATGCAGTTGTTTAATCATAAAAAAAATCTGCATTGCACTTATTCATTCCTATAAAAGAACTATTGATGTTCTGAATATAATTATTCTATACAAATCATGTTTATTTAACATAACAATTTAAATCATTTCAATATACATTATGTACACGCCGAAAGACACGCAATAAAACACAGCGTTGTATGTTGTACCATGGAGGATCACGTGATCAAAATGGACCAACCAAATTATTATTGTAAGATAAAACTACAAACTTGTTTGATAAAAAAAATCTTAACAAGCAAACAATTGTATAAACTGATTAAAGGAAACGGAAACATCAAGATACAAAAAAAAAATGTTTGTCTTATACCGTTATTACAAACCTTTAGGCACATTTAATGGGTATTCAATAACTCGCCCCCAAAAACGTAGACTACGGTTTTTTACAACTTAAGACCCAATTCATCAAAGCTCAGAAAAATGTTTCGGAGGATGTTTAGCGTATTTTAAAATAACCTGATCTTTAATAAGTTGGTAAACTTGAAAAGTCAAGGACAATTCATTACATATAACAATATGAATGATAAAATGTCGGAACTGTACGTATCCCAACAATTACCTAGGCTCACACAATAAGCCGTCATCCAATCAAATCGCAGGAATGTTAGTTTAGATACTTTCGGCGGTGGTGCTAAAACCCGATACCTTGTATCGACAATGGGAAAAGCCGGTATCACAGTTTATGGTATCGGATATGTTGATACCGGGTTTTTCGTCACAGTCGGTACCGGATAATATAATATTTTCTTAAGAAGTCCCGGTATCGATAGCCCCGGTATCAATGTTTCTGCTATTCACTTTTAACATACTGTAAATCTTGAGTATAGTAGCTTTTAGATAATAATTACTGTTACTTTGTTTTTGTGTGTGTGTTTATTGGGATAATTTGGGAATATATTAGAAAAAAAGTAATATTATAACACTCAATGTTTTAATTAATACAATAAAAATGTATTTGACCTTTAAAAACCCGATAAATTAATGTAATAATGTAAATCTTCAGTATAGTAGCTTTTAATTTAATATTTATGTCTTTTGTGTGTTTAATGATGTGATAATTGGGGAATAGATTTGAAAAAAAATATTATAACACACAATGTTTTAATTAACACAATGAAAATGTGTTTTGATCTTTAAAAACGCCGATAAATTAATGTAGTCATTTCGTACCCTAGCCATTTCTACCCTCAGATGTTTGAAAGTGTGATAATATGGCCCATGGCTATTTAGTGATGACACTTAGATATTCTTATTGTAATGCAAAAACTGCAAAACAGAGATCTTTATCCGATAATCATTCCTTCAATAGGCAATAAAAAGCGGGTCATTTGATACCGAGATTTTTCATTATAATAGTACGGGTACCGAGTTTTAGCACCACCCTTCTTTCAGTTTGAGTTTACTTAGTAGGCCAAAGACTAAGGTCGTTGTGACCGTAAGCTGAAAATACACAGTTTCCTATCATAATTGAAATACGCTTAGCCATAGAGACCTCGAACTTGGTAGAGGTCCCTTATACATGACCAGCGCTCTAACTATTTTGACGCCAGTTGGGCTGAGATCAAGGGTGACCTTGAGCTGAAAATCCGATTTTGTCAATAACTGAAGAATGCTTGTATCCAGGTTCCTCAAACTTGGTATGCTAGTAAACTGCATCTACTTCATTTAGTCATGTTTCAACAACATACTGCATTCATACATGCTTTGCATCAAAATTAGTCTTGTATTTATCTTTTAAGAAACCGCCGATTTGTATCTCATTTGAATCGATTTGATATTAAATAGAACTTAAGAGGAATTATATGATCTGTAATATCTTTATGTATATTGTAGTTGGTCATTTACTTGTCATATTAGTATTCAGTCAGCAAATACCTTTCAAATGATACCGAATTGTATACGGTCACTAGACATAAAATATTTACATTATGGATAGGTGAGTTGTCAGAGATCTAGCTTTTTTTTTTTTTAAACTCAATATTTCCGAAAGTTTTTTATATTTTCTTTTCAATCTTTGAGTTATATGAGTTGAGTACATTTTGCAAAATTGCAATGCGCGCTAGGTGATAAATAATTATAATTGAGTTAAATATTGCCACATCTTAAAGAGGACCATCCAAGAAACATTCCTGCGAAGTTTGGTTGACAATCACCATATCACAATAGCAAATGCTGAGCACCACCACAAGCATATTAGCGGAAGCAATACTTCTTATTCAAACATTTAAATCGTTAGTTCATTGTAATTTAACATGTGCATTAGGTACAAAGAAATTCTTGTATACATTATATTTTTTTTATTTTTCCAGATAATTGTAAAGTAATGAAGCTGGTGGAGTATTCCAAATAGATTCAAGTGCACTTTTTGTTTGATATATATACATATTATGTCACTTGTAGCATACACAAATGAAACAAAAATGGAATAAATAATTTATCTATTAAAGAATATTAATGCAAAATAAACAGTTTTCATAAGTGTATTTGATACACTGGCCTTGAAGCGAAACCCAAAAGCAAAAACACATAAAGTTGACCTTCATTTTCTAAAAATGTCTATCACCGATCATCCATCGAGGTATGAGTAACATGGAGAAAATAAGATCATGGCTTTGTACCCTAATAGACGGGTTTAGGAGGAAGTGTTCAAGGCTATGTTCAAGATAACAGAATTGCTTCATATCTGAAAACGTGATTAAGGATGAGAAATTGCAAACTGCGTACTTTAAAAAATGACAAAAACACTTAAGATTATGCACCCAGAACTGGCCCGATTTTTTATATTATTTATTATGTGACTTCTGCGGAATTCAGTTCATGCAGTAAAACTTGCTTTCATAAAACTTATGTTATAGTTCTACTGCGAAGATAATGTTTAAGGCAATTCACCTTCTTTAATTCTCATTTAAATACTATTTCAATGCTGCTATCCATGTATTTAGATCTTTTGTTCTTTTGTTATAGTTGAATAGTTTAAGGTCAGACAAAAGAACAAGGTTTACTTTTACCAAAAAATGAAATAAGCACACTGGTTTTCATTTTCGTATTAGAATGTCCCCACATATTGTAGATTGTTATTCTATATTAAGTTATTTGTTAATTCCTCAACCACCATCATATATACAGTGAATATGAGTGACAATGACATTAACTTTGTCCGTCCTTAATGCAAATGTTTGTTCAATTCGAATGCTTTGATCCTCGTATCAACGATCGTATTTTTCGATGACGTTGATGACTCAAGATAATTATTGGCTGAACATGTTATGTGATTTGTCACGTACGACACAACTTCTATGACTTTGCGAATACAACTTTTAATTTATAAAGTTATCTTGATTTCATCGGCAGTTAAACGATAATTTCAGAACAAAATTGCATTGCGAAACAGGTAGTTCATTTACACTATTCGAAATAAGTGTAATCATTGATATTATAGGTGCAATACGTTTCTTTCACCTACAGAAAGTCCGTTCATGTATGTTTGTATCTTTTATTTTCAAATACCATTCCTTAGTTATTCTAATATTAACCTTAAGGCCCCATATATTCCAGTAACACAAAATATTTCTTTAATTATAAAAGTCTCAAGCGAGCCAAAAAGAATATTGTCGAAACAATGCGTTTTATACTCAAGCTGTATTTTAAAGCTACACTCTCACAGATATACTATTTTTACAACTTTTTTATTTTTTGTCTCGGAAAGAGCAAATTTTTGGGTAAATATCTGCAAACCAATGATATAAGACTACTGACAAAAGATCAGATCGTAGTTTTTCATATTTCCGTTCGAAAATGAATGTTTTATGGCTTAAACCGTTACTAACGGTTTAAGAAAAATGCATAAAACATCATATTTTGAACTGAAATATAAAAATATGCGATCTTAATTTTTGTCAGCAGTCTTATATAACTGGTGTCCATGGAATTTTGCAAACATTGGCTCGTTCCAAGATAAAAAATAAAAAAGTTGTCAAAACGTTCAATCTGTGAGAGTGCAGCTTATAAAACTTAAGAAATATCATCACAAATTTAGACATACAATTATTTTGCTCGAGTCGATTTTGTATGTTCTGTCGATTGAGGGAAAGCATTAAATACTTGAGTTTAAGCCAGTTGGTTAAATAGTTAAATCAGTAATAATAATGTCATATTTTAAAAACAAATGAAGTGTCGCAAATGAGGGAACATCCCCATGAATATTTTCAGAAAGAAACTGGTGGTGCACTGGTAATCACAGGGACTCCAAAGTTCTCAACGGACGAAACTAACTGCAATCTCTGTAAAGGCCAGCGCCAAAAAACACCAACAATAAGCAACAAGACAGCAAATATATGAGTTGCTTTAGTCACGTAACGTCCCGCAGCAACCTGTCGCATTCCTGAAAAAGTTCGTTTGCCAATCAAAAGGATTGCACCTTCACTCATGAATCTTCATTTGAAGAGTTGTGCAGCTGTGAATTATATGACATTTCACTTATTTGGACAAAAGTTATCGCCCTTGACTAAGTAAGAAATTATCTTAAATATTGTGCAGCATGTGCACAAAGGTATTGCACCTACACTCATAAAACATCATATAAATGTTGGGCAGTTGTGCATTGTGGAAAACGATATTATGAAGGTTGAATTTGTTTTGTCAAATAAACCCATTTTTATACTTGGGCGATTCCTTCATAGTTTTTACAATAAGAAACATATTGTAGTATTTGTTTTACATTGCACCTGTCATTAAGATATGAAAAAAACGAACTTTCTTTAATCAGATTACTACGACATATTGATAAAAACTTTTATTTTCGGGAAATACGATCATGGCAAAGAATATACCTACATACTGTATTAATAGAGATTTACGACTGCAAACAAAAATAGTTCCGCAAATTTGTGTAAGGCTAACAGTCAAACGACTTCCTGTTTCAGAATTTACTCTCTTTTTTTAACACCAATTCACCGATTTTTGGGCCAGCGCATAATTTCCCATTACAGTATTTATTGGAAAGGAAAATACCCGGGCTTCATATCAGAGTAGAGTAAATACTTGGTTGTACACAGCACTGTCGAGAGGTATTAGTTGGGACTCCGTTGCTAGGGAAAAACATGTGTGAGTGATTTCAACGGGCTGTGCGGAGCTTATTTGTCAGTCTGGGCTTTGAATACATCCTGTTAAGATGTTTTATATAACCGTCTTAAGGTTTAAGCCTTGTAATGCATTTTTTATGAAAACTTCAACCATTAATACTGTTTTAATCTTGGAACTCTAATCCAAAATTTGAAGATTGTTTTCCAAGTTATTTGTGCTTTAATGGGCACTTCCAAACGTCAAGGGCTACAAAGAGCAATAAGTATATATTGTATCTATTATTTAATTTTTATCACATTTTTAGAAATTATGAAATAAACAAAATAGAGTCTCGTGAAATTAATATCAATGAACAGAATACTTATGTTTAAATGAATAAAGCTTTAAAAAATCATTTTGTTTTATCTTGTGACTTTTCAGAACATAGCATATTCCGATATTTAAAAATGTATAGCAGTTTTATTTAATTCCTAAAAAATAATTAAATTTAAGGCCAGCTGGTGAAATCGTTTTTAAAGAATTCTATAACGTTTACTGTACCATTTAAAATAATTATTGATAGGTAACCGTCTAGTTTTCACGTGAAAATACATCATGTCATGTAACCATGCATTTCTATAGGTAATCATAGGCTTAAAATTAACCTAATTATAGTAAAAAGAGGTTATTAAAAGCTAAGTTTAATTCATTGGTGGACTGTTACATATAAATAAATGCATTTGACTTAAGATATTAACTCAAGATACTGTAATTAAACATAATGAGTGTAATTAAAACAGAAATATGTGAAGAATAAAGAAAACAAAGCAAGCGGAAACACCCCTCCAAATATATCCAATTGAAATTTCACGACTATTATATAATAAGATGTAAAGAACAAATGTTGGCAGTTTGATGTCAATATCATAATGTCTGACCATCTGTTTTACTTTGTCCCTGGTATTTTGGCATAAGGTTATTTCACAATAATTCTTCGCTATGGAACATTTGAAGTTTGGTCTTCTCCCATGCGTTTGTTGATGTATAGTGTGCTCAGATGATAACTAATCAATGCTGAGTGAGTCAATGCTAATTTGGGTTTAATGCTCCCCAGGGTACCTTACCCATCAATAATGTTAAGTGCTTTGGTTGTCCGGTTGGCGCAGTGGTTAGCGCACTCGCTTCTGACCAAGGCGACCCGGGTTTGATTCCCGGCCTGGGCGCATGTAAGTTTGGTTAGTGGTCACCAAGCCGGACAAGAGGGTTTTTTTCGGGTACTCCAGTTTCCCCTACAACACAAGACCACTATTTTGCGCAACATCTTGCCAACGAGAGTGACTTAGTATAAGCTATCATAGCTTTCTTCACAATCGCTGTAAAATATATAATGACAATTACAATTGACTTCTGAGTGTCTACCAGCAGAAAAATAATAATGCACAGATATTATACAGTTTGCACTTATCCATTTCTAGCAAAGGGTGTAATGCATAACTATATAGTTGTTGAGAACTGTTGATTCCAGACAGTCAGGGGATTAGACAGACTTGGTTCGAGCCCCAAACTAGACACAGCTTTCCCTTACAGGTTCACTTTAAAATCTTTCATTTTGAAAAATCCACACCCCTGTATGTACATGTATGATGGTACTTTAGAAATAAGTCGCTTGCTAAAACACATAAAATATGTTCATATTTTTTTTTACATAAACATGTTTCCCAAATCATGTAAAAAATGTAAAAGCTGTCTAGACATTTAGTTAACAAAAAATAATTAATATTCCAAAAATATATTAAAACACAAATGCTTTTGAATCATATAATCGTACGAAATCGGCTACATCTACGTACATTATATTTTTCGACAGAAAATTTCTTTTACGCGTAGTTTCACTAATAATTTACTGTAATGGCTCAAGTTGTTGAATCGTAATCAACTGTGAGTTTGACATCATCGAGTGTCCAAATGCAGCGATGTAGAAATCCATGAATAGCCATAGTTACTAACAAAGCAACATCTGGTGCAGACCGAATTAGGCCGATGTTTGGCACGATTTGTTTCAGCGCGTGACTGTAAACGTGTAAAAATATTACCCGATGTTGCCCGAATTGTACTACATGACTTTAACGTTAAAAAACCCCAATGAATTAATGACCGAGACTACTTTAACTAGTCTACGGAACGTCTCTGACATTTCCAATTAACGTCATTCAAGAAGAGCGAGATACCTAGAAGAAACAGGACACAATATATGTATGCAAAAAAATAAAGATATAAATCAAAATAAAATAAAATAATACTGTTATATATGTATGGAATATAGATATTGATAAATATAAAATCAAATAAAACATGAGTTTAAACTGTCGAATATTGAAAGTTTGAAAGACGTCAGTATATCATTTTTAAGGTATCCAAGTATTCACATTCTTGCATTAAACCTGTTATAAAATATAACAATCAAACGCAATTGGATTATTGGATTATCAAAAAGTGAAAGTACGCCACATCAGCATAATCGCATTTCGTTTACCTGACGTATATTATATATTACTATTTTGCAGTCGTTATTTTGCTTTGATGATGTATATCAAAATGTTACATTTCAATAACTATTGCCGACAGGTGTGTACAAAAGAGAGTTTTGTACATGTATATTTAAAGTGTTTGATTTGTATGCATCACAAAGCTATAGCTAAATGTATTAATTCGACGTTACGTTAAATACGAGCTCATTTACAAACAAAAAGTGCATTAAGTTGATTATGTCCCTAACCCATTAAATTATCAATTAAGAAAGCATTTCCGAAGAAATCATACAAAGACTATTTCTACATTCTTATATACCAGATACATACATGGTAATGATTGCATAAAATGAGAAATAATGATTTTTTTTTCGAAACGACGATGATTAGGTTGTGAGTGGGCTACTAGCAAAATTGTCTGCATTCAGAGGTTGTGGATTTATATTAATACATAATTGTTTGTTTTTGCGTTATATGTTTTTTGCGTTGACACTGTGCCATTAAACGGGAATTATGTTTAATCTTTCGACAACTGTACTTGTTTCTGTAGTTTTTCATAAAATACTGAGCCTCACCCTTTAAACGTTATCTTTAAACGTTATCTTTAAACGTTATCTTTAAATGTTATCTTTGCCTGCTCAAAAATGACTTTAGAGCGTTTTCACCGAGAATAAGAATTCAATGGATTGCTGACAAGATCGAGCTGAAATTAAGCAGTGAAATCTATCACAGAAAACTCAAAAGAAAATAATGCTAAGAAAAGAATGCCCATCGCAAAAAATCGCAGGTTAAGATTGCATGCAAATGTATTACTTGTAAAGGGCCCCACTGCAAAAATATCGTAAGTTTTAAGATTCGATGTTTTCAATTATAAAGAGCAAATATGTATTGTGCAAATATCAATCTTGAAGAAGTTAGTTCGTATTTTCAATATGTATCAACACAAATAATGTAATGAATGTCATTAGACACGTTTCGTAAACACTCGTAGATTGCAAACAATTTTTAAACACAACTCTCCGGCAAAAAATTACAAGTGGTATTCCATTCCCCTTAATAACATAAATCCTATCGGGGCTTGTTTCTAAAACTGAATTTTAAATACTTAAAATTATCTTTGAAATGTATGAACTACCTGATATCTTTACCAATGCTGTTTGGCAAACATTTACACAAGATAACATATCAAGCAAATCTATTTTATTTAATGCCTTTATCAGCAGTTTACATGTCATTGCACAATAATATCGACAATGCAACAAGTCGAACAAGTTTATTTAACTCAGTTCATTTCATTGTTTTATATAACAACATTAACAAACACATATGAGTACCCTTTTTTAAACCGCATTCTCGTTTGTTTTTGTTTGTGGATAAACAACATTGCTCAACATTCTTAATAAGATATTACAAGGGTTAAAATGATATTACTAATGTATTGAACTATGATAATAATAACTAGAAATATTGATTACGAAGCGCCACATTCTAAAACTAATGTTCCCTTTTAACCGTAGCATGGTGGCATTAATGATATGTTATTCAGTAAGACTTTAGTTATCAGATATGAGCAAAATAAATATGAATTAACAAGGGCAGATAACAAAACAGCGAAACAATTTATTTTAATAAGAATATGCCTGTAGTTTCAGTTTTGAAATGAATCAAGTCAAATAGGAGATCACATTGCAATGTGATCATCATTCTAGTAGTTTCTGAGTTATTCTTCAGACAAATTTGGTTGAAAAAACAAACAACAGAACAATGGTCAGCTTTGTCAGCTTTGACAGAATTACAAAGAACTAGTTTTGGAATGTTCAATATCAAAAAATGAAATTGACGACATGGCTGTGAAACAAAGTGTCCAAGAATAAAAAAAATTGGAAGGGGAACAATTATAAATAATTAAATTCAAAATTCATTTATTTCCTTCAAGTACTTTGACAGTGAATTTTACGACCTTGACCTCAACCCCCGTCTTTCTAAAAGCAGCAAAAAATAAATAATTTAAAGGCGGAAACCAGTTTTCCTATTTTAGTAACTATGACTGTGAAGGTGAAATAAGCTGCCTTCCTCACCAAGTTAAGTCACTATCAATCCTGACTTTAGTTATTTGTGGGATTTTTTTCTTCTTTTAGTTACCATGAAATTGACCCAAGCAATCCGAAGCTAGGCCTTCACACAATGTACATACAAATCAAGTTTCACCACTATCCATCAATCCGGGCTAAAGTAAAGTTATTGGGCGGAAACCATTTTTTTCTATTTTGGTAACGATGACCTTGACCCCCTTAGATGCATTCTCAAAATAGCTCTTTACATAAGCTACCTACACCAAGTTACATCTCTATCCATTGAAGTGACTAGGCACCAGATGGTCCCAAAGTCGGCAAATATAGTATTTCCTGAAAACAAAACTATAATTATGAATACGAACTAGTATAAAACATCTCTTTACATGATAAAAAGAAATGTTTGTCGCTGTCTGAGCTGAGTTTTCCCGTTTAAAAATAGCATATAATGGTTTCCCAGTTTATAGTCGGTAAATTTAGCACGTGAAAGTCACGTGATAAGTACGGATGCATATACCGAACTTATTTATAAATTTACTGGGATTCGCTTAGAATACAAACTGAGTAAATTTTGATTTGGAAAAATACGCACAAACTGCTACACATACATGATTGTGACGTATGTGAAAAGGTACACCAATAAGTAAGATTCAATGCGTTGTACACAGCGAAATCAATTTTATGTAAGTTTTTGACAATTTCCTTTGTCTTGCAATGGAATCATCTGGTGTCTGGTCCCTTTAATGCAAACTTTAGTTTATGGGAGGTAACCAATGTTTAACGCCAGCTCGTCTTCATGGGAATCCTCCCGTCAAACGACATCCTCGGTTTTACAACCTGGTTTACGTTGAAAACCTGGTTAAATACTCGAATTTATGTTGTTGATGTGCTGTGATCGAAATCTTATATCTCACTCAACAGGATCGGTTTTGAAAAAATGGTACATGTAACATTTATGTCACATTCATTAAGATAAATCATGAAATAATATAGTTATGACAAAACATTTACCGTCTTCTATATGAAGCAGTATCGGATATGATATATATTGGCCAAAAATGTATTTATTGTTTTCGGTTGAGGGATATATGGCGCCGAAATTTAACTTATGTTAAGTGTGTTTACACAGATTGAGGCTGTGCATGAGTGGTTTGTCTTGACTAGGTCAATAACATTGAAGTTATGCAAGTCATTTTGATTTTTTGTAGGACCAACGGCAACGAAAGTATTGAAAATACTTGTTTTTGACTAGATCTTGGGATAACTCAAAAAGTATAACAAAGCTATATTCATGAAAAGTTATACGACTATACCCGCAGCAGAGCTTATGAAAGTTTCTTCTTACGGTTGTAATCGGACCGTGCACGAGAATTTCGAGTAATCCTACAAGCCGATACATTGTATTTAGAAAGGCCAGTCATGATAATGATCAAATGTTTATCTTTCAGAAAAAGATATTTCTATTTTTCTATTTATAAATCTCTATTTATTTATTATGCATTTATTTGCTCACTTATATATGCAATACACTTATCGTCGTGTAAGTCAGATACAGTTACTCGTTTTTTCTTAAAAAGTGTCAGTCATAAGAAACCGTTATCTTCTGTTTCGCCTCGAACAAAATTGTTGTTCGTCCTAGCGAAACGGCTTCTTACATCTGTAAGAGGACACATTTGAAGAAAAAATCGTACTGTATCAATTACTGGTATGTGAATAGAAGGCCATTAGGATATTATGTAGGTTATTTTATATTGTAAGATACAAACAGGTTGCTATTGCAAACAGTGTGAATTGATTGTTTAGAGATTCAGATCTAAGTGTGGTTTATAATATGAGGCTTTTCTGAAAATCACGTTTTTAAGATAATACAAAACTATGAATTTTAAAAATATTTTTTGGAAAAGACATTTAATGAGATGCTATTTAAGGGATAACATTTCCTTTGCTAGAACAGTTATATCAACAATAATCATAATATTCATTACCTTAGTTAAGATAATCTTTAAAGAGATCATGTCTTAACAATAAACACATCTTTATAACCATGTCATGACTAGGGATTTTGAGATATGCTAAATACTCAATTGCATAATTGTAACGTAATATCAATAGGTATATGTAAAATGTATACTATAGTTTTTGTATTAGCGACTAAATGAATGACGTCTTCAAATGAATTCCAATATATTTAAACACATTAAGGGAATATGCAAAGGGAGAAATAGCCCAATTCTGTATATTTTGCATTACTATTATTGGCGACTACATGAGTAAACTACCTTAATTTATATTTAATTCTCCTCACTTTGGTTCAAGTTTAATCACCATAGCACGGGTTAGGGCGATACACACAAGAAAAGCTTTAAGGTTATTCATATCTAAGGGTACACCGAAAAGATGTTTGGTCATTGGTAATACTGCACCGATTTGTTTCGACTTCAATACAAAAGAAATAAATACTACAACTACTACTACTACTACTGCTGCTGCTGCTGCTGCTGCTACTGCTACTGCTACTACTACTACTACTACTACTACTACTATACTACTACTACTACTACTACTACTACTACTACTACTACTACTACTTTTTCTATCGCGCATATCTTTCAAAAGGTCATTTACTTTGAACCATCTGAAACGATTCTTACAAACGGTTCAATTATGGGTCACCGTACATTTTTTATCTTTTTTTAACTGTAGCCTTTGGTACACTTTACACAAACCTGACATATTTGTTATTACATGAAGTGACATACGTATTATGAAACTCTAATTAATATAAACTTCCTTGTTTATTTGTGGATCTTATTCATTATGCCGGAAGCAGAGTGTAACATCTGACAGTATAATTTGTAAACTCATGACCTGTTTATATTCGACATGAATATGTGACTTTTCAGATTGTTTTGAAGAAACTGAGTGGAATGGTGATAAGATTTCTTTATTAGCAACTATACACAAGTAATTTTAGCAAGGCTGTAATAAGAGTAAATATCATAAGTTTACCTTTTTCCATAATGCAGGGGAGATCAAGTCAGTGCACTTTAAGTAGGTATCCTATTTGTTGTTACATCCCCTGCACCCTTGTATTATGAAATCAGATTTACATCTTCCATTTATATATTTGCTTCTCTGAACATCAAATTACTATAATCATTTTTCTTATTATCATTTTTCTTCTCTAGGGTAGGAGAAGTAGTAGTAAAAGTATTAGTAGTGCTCAAATTACATCATGCGTATTTTACTAATGACGTCATGTTGTGGTTTGACGTCAAGATGACATTTCCCGCGTTTTTTAACGTTACAAAATGCGTTTAATGTGAACATTATAGGAATATATAAGGCTTGCTCCACAACAACAAATATTATGTTGCTATGGATACAATATTTTTAGAATGTATTGACTAAGGCGAATGTCCACTTATTATCAAAATGAATATATATGTGTCTCAACTTGACCGAAGTTTCAAAGCTCTACGTTGAAAAAAACAAGGTTATGGGTACAGTCCATGAACTTTCCGAACATACCTCGTATTAGTATTCATTTTAGTAGTATTAGTAGAATTAGTATTAGTAGTATTAGTATTCGTAGTATTCGTAGTTATAGTAAAAGTAATAGTGGAAGTTATGGTGTAGTTTTGGTTGTGATTGTAGTGGTGATTTGTTATAACAAGAAAAAGTAGCTATTGTAGTGGCAGTGGTGGTTGTAGTAGGGGTGGTGGTGGTAGTTGTGGTGGTTACTTTGTTGTTGTTCAATTTTTAGAATTAAGGATTCTTCTTGTCGGTCACACTGGACATGGTAAAAGTGAAACCGCAAATAGTTTGCTTAGAAGAAAGCTATTAAAGCCAGGCAGAGGTCATCTTTCCGTCACAAAAAGATGTCAGAGAGAGGTAATGTGCAGAAGTTCCAAATTTATAAAGAATTAAAACTAATTATAAAAGCAAAATATATTTTCTGAATTTGAATATCTAAGCAGATATTGATACTCTATACATTTCGCCATTTCATCACCAGGATTTAATACCCTTTTGAATGAACCTTTAAAAAGAGCTTTTAAAATGCTGTTATCGAAGCAATTATTGCTATACATCACAATGCTTTGTTTAGGAAACCCAATTTGTTTTAGATATTAATATAGAAGTGCATTATCACCAAAACAGCGATTTATAACCTTTGTTAATAACAAAACTATCTTATAGACAGACAGACAGACAGACAGACAGGCAGGCAGGCAGGCAGGCAGGAAACCTTTAGCCTTGAATTCTCCGGCTAATGTTGTAGGTAGCACTCTAGAACGAAACACATAGCCACATCTAGTTTCATCGTTTTGTCGGTTGCCTGTACCGCGGTGAATGCAAGAATGAAGGTTATTAGTATAAACTATGAACAGCGGATCGTTTGATCAAAGTGAAAGTGAATATCCGTTGCAAACTGTGGTAAAGTAATTTCTGCACAAGTGGTGCGATGTCTCCAAGTTTTGTTCAATTTTCTTTGGTAGAGCTCTTATCGGCGGTGTAAATGTTTTTTTTCATAATCATATCTTAGATGTTTATCCTGTATCTATAGTGACACAGAATCGTTAAGCAGCCTAACTGAGGTAAATATATCCAAGCCGTCTTGAGTCTTACCCACATAGCATTGTAAAGCATTCACTCAGATTTATACCATACCTTTCGACTTCTCCGTTTAAGCATTTGGAGTTTCTAGCGCTCGCTTACTTCTGAACTGGGTGCCCCTGCGGGTTTAACCATTGCATTTTAAAACTTGCGAAACATTTTCTTGAAATAAAATCATGTTTGAGATCGAAGCGGTTGTTTTTGGTACCAATGCTTGTTAACTTGAATTATTGTAAAATACTTTTTCCGTAACTGAAAGCAATAACTGAAATAACTATAACATTTAGTTAAAACTTCAACTTTTAACAGAGTGCAATGTTTAGGCAACTCAATGTTGTAACCTGTGACATAATTTGCATGACAAGAAACAGTAGTTGTCTTCACAAGAGTATTATCTTGCAGGTCGACCATAGTTTGGTTACAACATAGAACTCGTAGACACTCCAGGTTTATTCGATTCGAGCAACGACGACACGTTTGTACACGAGGAACTGACGGAACGTATTGCAATGACTAATCCTGGGTTTAACGCAATCGTTCTGGTTCTGCAACCGTCAAGATTTTCTGGGGAAATCGTTCGAACAGTAAGTACTTACCTTGAAGTATTCGACGAAAATATTGATAAGTTTGGATACGTTTTGTTGACTTTTGCAAGAAACCAATCTGAAATGAGTGACTATCTCGGTTCTGCAGGTCACTCAAAACTGCATGAGTTAATTGAAAGATGTAATAAAGAGGTTCTTATTATAGAAAACAGACAAGCCAACCCTGAGCAAGTTAAAAGGATTTTCGATACAATACACACAGAAGAAACAAACATAATCCTCCATATTTTACTAACAATATAACTGTTCAAATGCAAGAGTGTGTACACAGACATATTATCAATACATAAAAGGATCTTAATCCAAAACGAAAAGAGACCTCTGGACAGCACGATAACACTAAGCGTACTTGGGAAGCAATCAAAAAATTGTTTGAACCAGATATATTTTGAACAACCGATTTAAAAAAAAGCATATGACAAAGATGCTTTTAAAAACAATCAACAGCGCAAGAAACGTCAATCATTCCACTAATAGGAATGTGTGGCGTGAATATTTCGATTCATTCGTAGAATATGTAGCATAAATGCTATTGCTACTTCGACATTCTTGTCTCATGCATTGTACCGTATCGTTGCACCGTTCTTTTGCACCCTTGTAATTTTCCTGCTCTTTTGAACGGTGCTGTTCGGGAATCATGACTTTCACGTGTTATTCATGCATCTTTACTCCGTTTTAAACGGTGCTATGTTGAGAATGTTAATCTCTCTTTTGAATTATTATTACGATTAACTAATTAAATGTTTAAAACGTGTTTATTTTTTATCTTTATTAAACTCCGATAAAAATATTAAATCTTTTCATTGTGGGAAGGAAGTTAAACATTTACAGTCATATAAATTACAAAACAAAGAGTGAAGTCGTTTCATTGTGTTGGTGTTTGTGTATTTGTTTCAATTATATACTACTATTACTGACGAGAGTCAGATTGATACGTTATATTAATAAATCTATGCAATCGTATTACATTATCTCATCACACCAAGTTGTATAGAATGTCGTACGAAACAAGCAACATAATAAATGGTAAAAATGTTTCGCACAGTTTTGCTGCTCCTTAATGTTCTGGTTTCTAAAGCCTTTTTTCTCAAGTGTTTATAGTTAGGCTAAACTTAATTTGACCAGAAATATATTATGTTTATCAGAAAACCAATGTCCTCATTTTCTGCCTCTTAATACCCCATTATTTCCATATACTCTTTTGCTAAATATTTAAAAACATTCCACTTTGCACATTGACTGATGTTGAAATTCTGCACTACGCAAAAGGCGAATCGTGCTGTTGTTGTTGTTTATCTAGAAATTTGACACCAAAATGTGTTTTATTACTCCTTTTAACAAATAATTTCCAGTACCTCGCCTACTTGAAGGAAATTACAGCCAACCATTACTACATCTCTTGTTAACAAACTGTACAATAGGGCAGATTATAGAAATATTATGCGTGGGATTGCCAAGATATGGTGCGGCGTTAATTAATAGACGGGGTTACTTGTTTGTGAACACTGCGATCTTCAGATATCGGACACAAATGTGCATATTATTAGCGAAAGCGAATCGACATGCTTATTCAGGCCTTAACTACTAAGTGACATTTTGTATAGTGGCATTGACTTTGTATCAGGGTTATTGAACTTGAGCCAAACTATGTTTACGTTCAGGCTCATGGGCGCTCCAATACATGCATTACTTGAAGATGGTGTGAACATGATATTCTTACTGATACAATTTCAGTACATATACAAATACGTTAATTATGTTTAAGTTGATTGTGACGCTTATGTGACTCATCATGCAGTTTGTAAGAGTCTTATTATTTTTTTCAATGAAGAGTACATAGGGTAGACTAATCACCCTATTTGGAGACATATTGTACATATTCGTTATGCTTCACTAGAATTATGAATCAAATATCATATCTTTATATAAAATGCATATCTCCTATAAGGAGGAAAAGAAGATATTGTTTTTCGTTGTTTTGTATTGTTGAAACGTTGGTATTACACCTTTACGCGTTTGATAAGCACATCTTAAGTTCGATAATATATTGTGCATACATTAAATACATTCCAATAAGAACTCCTCGACAATTTTTCAATCAAAAACAACCTCGGGTATATGCCGGTACATCAGTAGAAGTAGTTCGTAAAATATCAAATATTCGTATTAGTTAATTATAGTGGTTATACGTGTAATCTGTTTTACTTAAGTCAAATTGATATCCAGGGAAGTGCATTATTGCAGACATAATTAACATCCCTATTCGTCATATGGATCGCCCAAGATACACAAGAGTAATGCCCCTTTCGCAAATAAGTATTATTACAGTGGGTTTATTTCTTGTATGTAATTTCCAGTCGTGATCAAACTTGTTGACATTATTTATGTTTACATTCCGATTATGAGATCAGTTTATGCGTCCATCGTTTGAGTGAGAAAGGTTGTAATGGTAACATAACGATCACGGCGCCTGTACTGTATGCGATCGTTGGTTAGTGTCATATTACGATCACGGCGCTTGTACTGTATTCGATCGGTAGTTAGTGTCATATGACGATCACGGCGCTTGAATTGTATGCGATCGGTGGTTAGTGTCATATGACGATCACGGCGCTTGAACTGTATGAGATCGGTGGTTAGTGTCATATGACGATCACGGCGCTTGAACTGTATGAGATCGGTGGTTAGTGTCATATGACGATCACGGCGCTTGAACTGTATGCGATCGGTAGTTAGTGTCATATTACGATCACTGTGCTTGTACTGTATGCGATCGGTAGTTAGTGTCATATTACGATCACGGCGCTTGAACTGTATGCGATCGGTAGTTAGTGTCATATTACGATCACGGCGCTTGAACTGTATGCGATCGGTAGTTAGTGTCATATTACGATCACTGTGCTTGTACTATATGAGATCAGCGGTTAGTGTCACATTACGATCACGGCGCTTGTACTGTATGAGATCGGTGGTTAGTGTCATGTTACGATCACGGCGCTTGTACCGTTTGAGATCGGTGATTAGTGTCATATAACGATCACGGCGCTTGTACCGTCTGAGATCGGTGGTTAGTGTCATATTACGATCACGGCGCTTGTACCGTTTGAGATCGGTGATTAGTGTCATATAACGATCACGGCGCTTGTACCGTTTGAGATGGGTGATTAGTGTCATATAACGATCACGGCGCTTGTACCGTTTTAGATCGGTGATTAGTGTCATATAACGATCACGGCGCTTGTACCGTTTGAGATCGGTGATTAGTGTCATATAACGACCACGGCGCTTGTACCGTTTGAGATCGGTGATTAGTGTCATATAACGATCACGGCGCTTGTACCGTATGAGATCGGTGATTAGTGTCATATAACGATCACGGCGCTTGTACCGTTTGAGATGGGTGATTAGTGTCATATAACGATCACGGCGCTTGTACTGTATGAGATCGGTGGTTAATGTTATATTACGATCACGGCGCTTGTACTGTATGCGATGGGTGTTTAATGTCATATTACGATCACGGCGCATGTACTGTATGAGATCGGTGTTTAATGTCATATTACGATCACGGCGCTTGTACTGTATGATATCGGTGCTTAATGTTATATTACGATCACGGCGCTTGTACCGTCGGAGATCGGTGGTTAGTGTCATATTACGATCACGGCGCTTGTACCGTTTGAGATCGGTGATTAGTGTCATATAACGATCACGGCGCTTGTACCGTTTGAGATGGGTGATTAGTGTCATATAACGATCACGGCGCTTGTACCGTTTTAGATCGGTGATTAGTGTCATATAACGATCACGGCGCTTGTACCGTTTGAGATCGGTGATTAGTGTCATATAACTATCACGGCGCTTGTACCGTTTGAGATGGGTGATTAGTGTCATATAACGATCACGGCGCTTGTACTGTATGAGATCGGTGGTTAATGTTATATTACGACCACGGCGCTTGTACTGTATGCGATGGGTGTTTAATGTCATATTACGATCACGGCGCATGTACTGTATGAGATCGGTGTTTAATGTTATATTACGGTCACGGCGCTTGTACTGTATGCGATGGGTGTTTAATGTCATATTACGATCACGGCGCTTGTACTGTATGATATCGGTGCTTAATGTTATATTACGATCACGGCGCTTGTACTGT
The DNA here is from genome assembly GCF_026914265.1 of Mya arenaria. Lineage (NCBI taxonomy): Eukaryota > Metazoa > Mollusca > Bivalvia > Myida > Myidae > Mya > Mya arenaria. Next base: position 25,940,750 of record NC_069128.1, read on the forward strand.
ATGAGATCGGTGGTTAATGTTATATTACGATCACGGCGCTTGCACTGTATGAGATGGGTGGTTAGTGTCATATCTCTTTTTAATACGTTTTTATTTCTGCATACTTCTCCCCTGTATACTGTTTATTTCATCCTAAATACATCTCCACTTACCCATATGCTTAATCACCTAAATTTTACATTTCTCTTCCCTTACCCTTCCTTACACCCCCTTTTGAATATCATTAACGTTCTCCTCTCTTCTTTTTTCTACCTCTCTACACTTTAACTTCCGCATTTTATCTTCCCCTTTCAGCCCCCCCCCCCCATCTTACCTCTCGTCTACATTTCTTCTACCCAATCACCTTGTCTCTTTCATCTCTTCCTAATCCTTCTTCTACACAATGAACTCTTTTCTCTGAGCCCAATTTAGCGTCCACGAGTGGTTGCCCCCTTCGATGCACGTATTTGTGCAGCACACGTGAATCCGTCATTACCGGTAATGAGTCCGTTTACAACTGCAAGGTCCCACTGCAACCTAGGTTTGAAATCATCTTGAACAATCACAATGTCCCCTCTGCGGATCGTCTGGTGGTGGATACCACTCTTCGTCTGGTATTCCCTTAACGATGTTAAGTATTCGTGTTTTCATCGGCGCCAGTAGTGGTCAAGTAGATGAGCGTGTCGTTTCGATCGACTTGTAACATCATCCCGGTCACAATTAAAGACTGTGTTGTTAACCTCTGTGTTGGCAAACGGTAAACTGGGCAATCTTCGTCCGTGCAATAAGTGTGAAGGAGTGCGCGGTTCCGGGTCATCTCTAGATGAAGACACGTACTTAAGCGGCCGGTCGTTTATCATAGCCTCCACTTCTGTTACGACAGTCTGAAGCATTTGAAAAGCAATGGAGACGCTTCCACCATCCTCCATACCAAGGTGCTCGTTTTGGGATGAACTGCCACTGTGTCCCTTGCTGTACAATTGCTGTTTGTAGACATTGAGATGTCCCCGTATTTGATTGGTGGCAGCTTGATAGGTTGTGGCATTGTCTGATATCATCATTCTTGGCAAAGATCTTCTGCTCACGAATCGTCTAAATGCCAAAAGAAACGATTCTTCGGTGAGGTCAGGAACAAATTCCAAGTGGACAGCAGGGAGTAAGTAAATATAACGTATAATTTTAATGACCAAAATATATATTTAGTTATAAACAAATATTAGTAATATGACAATAGTGAAGTTCTTGTAACATTTTGGCAATATATGTTAGTTTATAACCACTACATCTAAAAAACACATCCTGTCTTCAAGGATTACCAAGACTTGATATCTGATGGTAACTTATATATACCTTGTAACTCGAAACAAATGCGTCCGAAGTTTCTCCGTCTGGTGTTCACCAAAAATCTACCCATTGTCTAGTTATATCATTCAGACAAGCTTTTGCGTTTAATGTAACTGTGACCTTGACCTTTGACTTTATGACCTCAAAATAGGGGTCATCTACTGGTCACCCCCAACCTATGTCAAGTTTGAGGGCCATGGGTGCAGTCATCGTCGAGTTATCACACGGGCAAGATTTTGGGTTCAAGGTGACCTTGACTTTTGACACGATGACCCTTAAAATCAATAGGTGTCATCTACTGGTAAGACGCAACCTTCATGTCAAATTTGATGACCATAGGTCCAGTAATTCCGACGGACGGACCGACTGACCGACCGACCGACATTTACAAAGCAATAATCCCCCTCTCCTTCGAAGGGGGGCATAATAAATTTGATAACTGAGTGAAGCCACATAACCATGCGGTGATCAGTTAGACAGAGTCAAGACTTTTTATTGTTCTTGAATTAAAATGAACACATCAGTAAATATTTTGTGATTGCCAGTGTTAAATGCAAACACTGATGATATCTTGAAAGGAGTGATCATGTTAAAACTAATGCATACATATAATATTCATAGCAATATTGAAAGACAATGAAATACATTGAAATACATACATAATACAGATATAGCAAGGTAAGAAACGATATTCCACAATACTCATGCTGCCTTATCGCCATTATAGGATAACAACTGATATAAATGCTTTGAGGCACTGCATGATAGCATTCTTTTAAGCAATTCACTGTCCTCATTTCTTTCATCTATATTGATTCCACATTCTCTCAAAATCACAGAGAGAAATTTCTGATAAGCATTTTCATGCTTCAGATGAATATGCTTGCCATGGTATCTTGTATCTAGCTTACTGTCGTCATCCGTTAGGTGAAGAAAGACAATCTTGCATTGCGGAATGATTCTCTGTTTAAAGAGACAGTGGTTTAGCAAGTCATGTATCAGTTTTTCTTCTTTAGTACCATAACTCAATGTAGTTAGAAACACAAACAGTAGACTTTTGTTTGTATTTCCAGTTATTTCAGAAGTTCGGTAACGTCTCGTGTGTACTGGTCAAAGGTTAGAGTTAGAAATAGAATTGAACACTTGTTTTCGTCCAGGTCTTCCAGCATAGCCTGTGTAACGCTTCGTTGAAACATTTTACCACTGGATGTCTTCGAAGGCAAGCCTGAGTTTGTTTGTGATAAAATACGTGACACCCAGGAGGAGCCACTGGAAGAAGTTAATAAGTATAAAGATAATATATATTCAGAAGTTGGATAGTGTACGAGAAAACAGATATTCAGTTTTAAGTATCCGTATAGCTTAACATTAGTCGTTTAAGCATTGCCTGAGTATAAGTCAAATATTTATAAATGTATATTATTATGTATGTATCCTTATAAGTAAAAAAGCATTAAATTTACACTAATAAACTAGAAATACTTTCTTTCAAAAACCTAGATTCCAATTAAGAACACATGAACTCAAGTTAACAATAAAAATCTAATTTGGTCTAATCAAATCTAAAACAAAAAATTACATTTTAAGCAGAAACTGAAAAGAGTAAAACGCTACATTTATCTTCATGCAAAAACAAGTTAAATATATCAGGCGCTGTAACAGGTCAGCGCAATCCCCCACCCACTACACCCTCCCCACTACCCCCACTACCCCCACTACCCACTCCCCACTACCCCCACTACCCTCTCTCCACTACCCCCACTACCCCACCCCCACTACACCCACCCGACTTCCCCCCACTACCCCACCACCCACTACCTCCTCCTAACTACCCCCAATACCCCACCACCTCTATCCCCTCCCCACTACCCCAACTACCCCACCCCCACTACAGTCCCATCATTACACTCCAATCAAACACAATTTTCAAAATTAATATTTCTATGTCATAATTGCAGAAATAGTATTAATTGACAAACCTAGAACGCACCATTTCATTTAAAGTACAGTCGAACCCAGCTTTCTCGTACTCGCTTGGCTCGAATTCCTCGTTGGCTCGAACTGGATGTTAAGCATAAGTTCTTTTTAAGACTGAATGTAAGCATTCCCGCTTGGCTCGAATTTCCTGAGGCTCGAGGTATTTTTGCCGGTCCCCGGGAGTTTTACATGTCTTTGGGCATCCTACCCATCGCACATTCTCGGAATAGTAGAACGATGTATATGTCTTTCATATTTCAAATACAATAAGGAGGGATTAACCAATCAAACCATATATAAACCAACAAACGCGCACAATACCTTGCTATCCTGTTGTGTGAACTCTTGTGTATGGAATTCCTCAGGAAGCTGGTCTCACGTTCACTGGAAGTTCCGTTACCATGGCCTCGCAGTGGCTGGGCCTCGGGCTCAGAGACTATCTTGTGCATATTAAGGATTGAGTTTCTGATAACCTCATCTGAAAACAAAATTTAACAAGTTATCCAAATACCGGTAGATCGGCGAATGCACATACTTGTTCAGATCACGGTCAGTTAAGGTTACAGTGTTCAAGAGATTTATTGAAACAAACCAAAGCCGAAAGTATTGCTTTAAGCAAACATGACACAAGCACGTATTATACTGGGCAGTCGATTTACACGATAGTACTAAACTAGGTACATAAGTCTTTTAATTAATATTGGCTCCGGACCGCTGGTAGCATAAAGAGTTATGTATAGCCACAGACTAGAAGAATATCACCGAAATATTTGTCCCTTTGCTTCACATGCACTTCTGGGTTTTGTCAAGCAGTTGTTGTGGCTTAATTTTGTGTTCACATCAAATAAAATACAACATGAACTGCAAAAAGAACGTGTAATAAAAATATGCTGACGCATAAAATCGACCGTGAATTATGAAAAATACATCAATAGCTCGTCAAACTTTTACCTGAGCTGATTTAACATCACTGAAGATGTATTCCAAAAAAGATATGGAAACAAATGTACTAGTATGGGGATTTTCAGTTTGCAGGAACTTCTTACGATCTAATAGTGTACGCAATAATCTCTGGTACAGTACTTGCTAATGCATTTTCGTTTCGTCTTGTTTGAATGTTTATCTTTGTAACAAACTTAAGTGTAGCATTGATATGGCAGTCCGAGCTATTTTAGTGATATTTGAGTTTCGTTATAGTGTTCCATATAAACCATTAATGAGGTTGAGTTATAACTAGTTTATACACAACTGACTGCATTCTGGTTCTCTTGCAGGTGGTGGTATTAAATATTCAAAACTTAAGTTAATCTTAAGGTCGTTCATCATTGATTTCATTCACTCTATCGGTCAGTTATTAATAACAAGTAATCCGATTAGCTACATCAGTCTTTACACCCCAAAAATACCTATATTGAATACCAGCCCTGGATTTTAGGATTAAACAGAGACCTACCTGTCTTCAAGTGGCATAGAAGACTGGATAGGCGGCGACGTTCTTTGGGGGTGCTTTCTGTAAAATAGTGTAACATTTATATGGGCTATTTTGTATCTACACTACATGAGTGCTTTCAATTATGTTTATCTCTGAGCCGATTGTTCAGAACTTTGTCAAAGTTAACAACGTTGTAAATGGAATGTTTGTCAACTTTAACATATTTTACATATTTTATGATATGATGATATGTTTAAGTAAGGCACGCATAGCTGAATCAGTTGTCTCATTATTTGTAAATAGAACAGCAGATTACATGTGTATCCATGACACAGTATAAGTATTACAGATTTGAAAGTTAACAACGATCAAGTTATCAAAGTTTTTAACTTTAACAATATTCTGAATAATCTGCCCAATGTCTATCAAAAGACAGCATAGTTAATGTTTATCCCTCTCTTTTAGCAAAACATTTAGCACTTTAGCCCCGATTTGATAAATTAATAATCTTGCCATAAGCCTACATAGGGATGTAAAAGGCAGACAATTATTTGATAAGTTGATGCATAAATAATTTAATTCAATTTAATGCATTTTCATTTTTAACTCATTCTGATTTTTTATGAACAAAGCTAAAACAAAAACGCATATGACTTGTGTTTAGATTAAAAAGTATTAGCCTTTATAAATGTGAGTTTTTATTAAGTATTAGCTACGTGGCAACCAATTCCAGAGTTAAAAAAGAGCAAAAAATTTGCGAATATTTTTTTCTGTAATTAAATTATAACCATTAAGTCAAATGAGTTAAAAGTGATAATGCATTAATTTTTCTTTTTATTTATTGTTCGCCTTTAACAAAAATATACTGTTTATTATCATGCCTTATATATGGCTTAAAAATGATAGCACATTCAAAAAGTTAGTTGACTAATAAACCTTAAGGGCCTCACCTCTTCTATTTTTATACGCACGATGAAGTCCCATTAGTTTCTGCACGACTGCAATGAAAGAGCAAGTATGGGTACTCTCAATTCCGAAAGTATATATGACACATTCAAATTAATGACAATATTTTATGGTATACTTCATTGCGAAAGTATATATGACAAATTGAAATTAATGACAAAATTTAATGGTATACTGCATTGCGAAAGTTTATATGACAAATTCAAGTAAATGACAATATTTTATGGTATGCTGCATTGCGAAAGTATATATGACAAAATATAATTAACGAAAACAATTTAGTATACACTGCGTTCCGAAAGTTTATATGACTAATACAATGAATAATGAATGACATTATTTTAGGATACACTGCATTGAGAAAGTATACATGACCAAAAGAAAAAAATGACAATATATTAAACACTGCATTCCGAACAATGCCATGACTTTATTTCACGGTGCACCGTCTTCCGACCATGTATATGACACATTAAACTGAACGACAATAGTTCAGAGGACACCGTCTTCCGATCGTGTATATGACACATTACTGCACTGCAAAAATATATATGACAGACGAAAATGAGTGACAACTGTCTGTGTTCACCGCATTCAGGAAGTTTATATGCTCAATTAAAACAAATAAAAAAATCAGGGGATTTCGCATTTCGAAAGTTTGTATGACAAATTAAGTAATGAAAAAGCCAGGGTACACTGCATTCGTTAGATTGTATGGAACACTTAACGTGAAAATTAGATCAAAATAATATCGTAACACTTCAATCGTTTTATCAAACAAACCTAAGTAATTTTACTAAATGTATTAAAGCTGTTTGTGCAGAAGTGAATTGGGGTGTACTTATATCTAGATGGTGCTTATATTTGGGGTGTACTTATATTTGAGGTTAACTTATGTTTGGACAGTACTTCTATTTGGATGGGGCTGATGTTTTTTTTTATTTTTTATTTTATATATTTATTTTCATTTTTATTTCATTTATTAATTTATTTTATTTTTTATTATCTTTTTATTTTATTTGTTTTCAATTTTTTTTTTATTTATTTTTTTTTTTTTGGGGGGGGGGGGGAGGTACTTATATTTGCTGTTTACTTATGTTTGGGGTGTACTTATGTTTTATAATTCGGTATTTTTTCCGCAGTTTTCCAATGAATTGAAATCTGTTCTTTCGTATGATATCATAATATACTGAATTGAAGGCATTGCTGCCAAAATCAGCTGGTTTTCAGACAAAGAATAAAATAATAGTCAAGGCAGTCAATCTTAGTGCAGCTTTAAAGGGAGATTTGGACTTAACAAAACTATCAAAAAACAATAACTAACCAAATATGATGAGAGCGAGGATGGCTGTTAAACAAGTCATCACGATAAGACCAAATATCACAAACATCCCAAAGGATTCGGTTTCGTCTGCAACGGTAGAGCATTCATGTTAAACGTTCCATTGACAATTTATAGCGTTATAATAATACGTATGTTTATGCTTGCTGAATTGGAACCATTTCTACCATTATATATATACTGGATAGTGATGTTGCATCGCATGCAAATAACGCAATCAAATAGTTAAACTCAAAATGGTATACACGATTCAAGGTGAACACGGATAAAGAACCGATATGGTTGCTTAGGCTGAGTGTAGTCATGCTTCATTGAATACCAGTCATGCATTGAAACAAAACAGGGACATGTGTGATTACTTTAAAAGAAACCAACATCATTTTGTAAACCTCGTTTTAAAGGCGTTTCGGATCCGGCATAAACGAGATATGAGCACACACATGTGCAGAAAAGATGATAACATATGGTACAATTTGCATACATTATAGGAATTACTTTGTTTTGATCTTGGAATTTGCGGTGGTATATGCGAAATTTATCGAATGTTTGCCAGTAGTTTAGTAGTTAGGCAGAAAAACATGCCGGGTATGCATGGGAAGCTCATGTCTACGGTTTTGTGAATTTAAGTATGAAATCCCTCTTGTCATTAGGATTCAATTTAACATTCAACAAAATGGTCTTTATTTACTTTCTGTTAAACAACAGCTCTAATTGAACCGCTTTCATTTCCTTTTTTTTGGTTCGAAAAGAAACTGTGCATAAACCTTCTTTCAAGCAATAGGAAAAGCAAGGACACAACAAAACGAAAACCAACATAACACAAAGTATAGTTCTAGTTTATTGTTAATGAACCTACCATATGGATCGGATTTTGACGTCACGTGATCACAAACTATTCTGATGTCACTGTACACATAGCAGTAGAGGTCTGCATTTAGTTGTCGATACGAGACCTAAAATTGAATAACAGATTCATAAAACAATTTAGTTTTATTCGCCATTCTGAATATGCAGATGCAAGGATAAGGAGTTTGCCTTCCACGATACTCTAGACAAAAACAAGGGCTACAATCATTTACAATATCACATTATATTAAATGATTGGGCACTCCAAGTTTGAACTTATTTTGCAATGTGCAATATGCAATCAATTTTCAAGCTTTCAATTTAGTTAATTATCTCAAATTTTGAAATGATAGCACTGCTTACTAAACATAATTATGTCTAACGGATTATGTACACTGACATACCTCAAGCCTTCCAATAACATTGTATTTGTCGTTAAATTGAAATGATATGCTTGAATTGGTCTGAAAAGGGAATGGAATAAAATAGTGCAATAGAATTTAGCAAGTTTCTGTTAAATTATATGTACTTTTATACTCTAACACTAACGGGTCAAAGGAGGTGGTAGCGCGACCGGCGCTTCCCTACCCCACCTAAAATCCTCCAAGATTGCTTTTTATTTCAATCTGGGAGAAAATGAGTAATAAAATACGGCTAAAATGCTTCATTTCGGACTAGAAAATGTGAAATATTTTTTGGGGTAGTAACCCCAAACCCGGCTGCCAAAATATTAAAAACCAAATAAATTTAGGTTATGATGGAGGGACGCAAGTCAAAAGGTTTCGTCTTTTAGTTACGCCCCCCTCTGACGTCATATCCTGGATCCGTCCCAGCTTGACTCAAAAACAAACTATGAAATTCGTTTTAAAACAGCTCGATATTATAGACACAACGAGTATTTCAATACATACCGTTTAACGGATACTTCTGACAAAGAATCGAATTGAGGTAGCTGTCTGTTATTCTTTACTTGGTCAGACTGACATGCTTTCATTTAGCGTTAAGAAAACATGCTTCCATTTCGCAATAAGACAACATGCTTCTTATTTATTAATAAGACAATATTGACTATATCATTAGACTGTTTTAACTATGTTTGTTTTGTGACAACTTTACGAACAAAAATAGGTCTGGGGTGGTATTCAATATGTACCTTTAGTTAATCTTAGGATCGAACATGATTAAATGCATTCACAATTTTAGTCAGTTATAAATAACAAGTAATCCGATAAGCTACATCTTTCTTAGATCCAACCAAGACCAAAATTTAATACCAGCTCTTGACAAGACACAATAATTTTTACGGTACACACAATAAACTATCATCGTAACCTATTTTAAGATACTTACAACCGACCAGTGTTTAAGTGTAGTTTGACCTTTGTCTAATGGTGTGAATGAAACGCGTAATACTCGTGCCGACTGCTTGTGATTGAATGTTCCATTTTTCGAGCACAGGTAGGATGTGTTGAACATAATGTCATCAGACTTGCACCCCTCTTTACAAGTGATGGCTGAAATCATTACACACAATTGAAACTGATAAGATATTCAAGTGTGTATGCCTTATTTCCGACAAGTTTTGCATTGAAATATCAACAGATCTACAAGTTGCCAGCACTCCAATACATTGAATAAACATGAGTCATCATTATTTTACCTTTTTCATAGAATGGAATTCCTTTTTATGTAAAAACGTTTTATTTAAGGTAAATATAATTGCTTATTGATGATTGGACGCACTGGCTATATTACAGTGTAATTTAGAAGGACACTTCCAATACAAATACATTTAAGAATAACCCAGTATTGAGGCAAGTGGTTCAATACTAAAATGCACTAAACGAGATAACCACAACGTCTAAAAAAACGAAGGCCACATCATATACAAAAGAATATTTATTAAGCGATATCCTGTATTTATTCTTTTAAGCCTTTCTCTTTTAAAGATTAAGCTACTTTTAGTTTAAAATGTTGCAAGCTTTTAAGCCACCATCGTACATTTTCCAAGTTAAAGATGCACTATTACTCCCAAATAAGATTTACCACAATTAATACATTTGTTTAAATATATCAGAAAGGATGAATAAATGTCGAAAAAACAGTGGTTTTTATAAAGAATTCCGAGTTTAATTTGAAAGAAATGTGCAGAAAACACGGTATTTCTACCTTATGATATTATAGTAGATCAGTGTAAATCTTTTAGCATTCACCAATCATTTAATATTTTTGTGTTTTCAGCAATTAAATACACTGTTCCAATCTTGTTATCAGTAATTAATATTTTCCATAAATGCATTATTTAGTAAGTAGTTAAAGGTTTATCAGTCAAAGTTTATGTTTGTTATACAAGTGTATGTATTGATTTTGAATAAGAGTGTCACTTTAAATAAATGCAAACTAGGTGTGGGTTTGAACTTGATCATGCTTCAATTCTAAACCGCAATATTGTGTCTGTAGTTTCCATGTTTTATTGCCTTGGAAAAAGTGGCTTCGGTACAACAGTTTCTTAAATCCAGAAATTACCATTCCCATTCACTCGAACATTCAAATTCAAACAAAAAAAAACAGCAAAGGAACCTTGGTCCATAGCATCTAACGTTGAACTGACAACTGTGTTATATTCCTCCCCGGCAACCGTGACATTGATGGCAACATGAAGATGATCGAGGACTGATATTGGCAGCCAGCAAGTCTAAGGAAATACGAAACAATTTTAAGTCCTCGTAAACCAGTTGAGGATATTCAGGCCTACATAGATGTAAACTTTATCAAAAACAATATTTTAACGTTATCATAAAATGATAGTATATCGTATTGTCAAATTCTGTTATACAAATACTCTATTTCATTGATGTTTAAATGTTCGCACTTTCTGTCCCTGAAGTTTCCTTTGGAAAAAAACAACTTAATTTAAGCTTGATTATAAAGGCAATATAAATATATATTGAATCAATCTCAAGTCCGTTTCCTTGGCAGAAACCATAACTTCTAAGATTGGCAACCAGCATTTGTAGGGAAATAAGTTATAGTCGTATACGTGTTTATGTATTAAAATCTACATCGATTAACACTTTATTGTTTGAACATATGATGTTGAAATGGTAGTTTGGTTTACTTCCCATTGCCATGACCTATATTTTCAAGAAAACCGTTTGTTGCAGTTTTCCGCTTACTACTATGTTTTATAGACCGTGTCATATAACAATATAGTATGATAGTTATCCATACAAATTCGTTAGGATGACGTTTTGATCTCAAAGAGTGTTCGTTTGTTAAATATGGCATTACGCTCAATCAAAACACCACCAACCAGTTGTTTAAACTCTCTTGACCGGGTCAGCAGCACGGACCGCTGAAGTGTCTGTAGGCGGCTGGAGTTGCGAAAAAACGCTAGTGTATAGCGAATATTCAGCGTCAACTTAGCCTGGCTCTTTTTTGAGAAAGTCAGCACTGCAAACATAGATTTTCAACATTAAAAGGCCGTAAAACAAAACATGCATGAAGAGGATTGAATTTGCAGACAAACGCTTGTTTGTAGGCAATATTCAACGTCAACGCATAGGGAATCTCGTAGGAAGAGTTTAGTGCTGAAAACTAATGCAGATAAACATAAGATACTGGCTGAAGACGGCTGTGTGTCGCAATAGCAAAGTTGAGGGAGTGCAATGAACCTGAAGGGAACACATATGTCTAGTTCGTGCTTGCTCTTGTCTGATTTCATACCTGCAAAGAATCATATTACACGAGTCGGTTTTGTGACTGGAAAGTATGTAGCACAGAGGCTGGTTTCATCAGATAATGTTACTGATTCATGTTTATGCACTTTTAAAAGCTTTATTATATTTTAACTGATATTGACGTATTAAAATGCAATGATTTTGACTGCAAGCGTATTGAAAAAAAATGAACAGTTTTCAAAAACTATTTCGGGAACGATTTAAACATGGATACCGAGTATGATGACGTCATCAGGGATAATTCCCCCCCCCTTATTTTTAAAGAAACTTCATTTTTTTAATGTTATTTATAGTGTTTAAATAAACAAAGTTACATGAGAAATAGACTACTAGGTTAGGGCCGAGTATGGAGAAAGTTCACCCGATAAATTTCTCCGCCTTGCCATATTTACTTCCTCCATCCACGGCACTTAACCTAATATTCTCTATATACACGACCAACTTGATTCTGAGATTGTGACTCGGTATTAAACACCATATACACGACCATCTTGATTCTGAGATTGTGACACAGTATTAAAGACCATATTGAACCTGGAAAAAGTGAACAGGAAATTAGTTTATAATACAAACTATCCTTTATATAATCATTTGTTTTAGCACAAAATCAAAGCTTTTCTGGGTCTTGCGACATAAATCAAGATTGAAGATGTTAATGAATCTGAGCCAAGTTTTGTACATTTTTTAATCATTTTTGGCGCAACCGCATTCACTTCGATTTTTTCATGTTTCACAGACATATTTTAATTTGTCGTTGTTTTTAAGTTTTGCAATTCAACTTATAATTGAAGGTCTGTAGAATTAAAATACCTAGTCCATTTTTACGCCAAAACAAATCAAGGGCTACATATCGATTTCATATAACAAAAGCCGACTGCAACCGCCAATTCCTTCACACATCAACAGTATACTTACTTCTAAGCTGATGGCTCATACACCCGCAAAGGACCCAAAAATGTACAATTTCCATCGGTTTCACATGATCAAGCCAATTAAATCGTGGCTTTAAATTACGCTCATTGAAGTGCCAAACACTTACTCTTCGAAAACGAATTGATTGTCTATGTTTGTTTACTATCAGTATTAGTAACAGTTTAAAAGTGAAATTATTCCACTAGACTGTTATTTTAAATCACAATCAACATTTAAAGTTAGGTGCATAAAAAGTCCTATAATGGAATGATCAATGACTTTAGTAGTTTGAATCAGCCTGTCTAGTTCTATTGTACAATGGCAACACAATTACTTGGCGCATTTGTGGTTATTCTTAATGCGGACTGGCCTTAATTACCTTCAATCAACTTTATATGCCATGAACTGCTATGACAGAGACAGATTACAGTTTCCTCGCTTACACAAGTTGACGGAAGTTTATTTTCCAGCAAATAAGACACTTGCACGTCAGGACCTATGACAATTCTGCCTTGCGATTTTACTGCTATTTATTAAGTGTTTGGAAAACATTATGCCATTGGGATTTCCTAGATAACAATCTGCTATCCAATACTGGGGCAGTGTTGTTACAAAATGATATGAGATATTGAGAATTGGTCGTAATATCGCCCAAAACATCAAACATATACACCTATAACTTTTTTTATCAAAATATCTTCATACATAACTGTTGGTTTTCGTCTCAATGTGTTTGCGTGCAAACAAGTACGGCGATATATCTCCTCAAGTCTTGTCCTTTACTGAGCATGTAACCCCCACAACCACGCCCCATCTCCTTGCGTACTGAATAAGTTCTTATTACTACCATTACAAATAATATAAATCTATTTGCGAGTTTCTGTACCAAATTTTGATACATATTTATTTTCTGCGTACCACGTATCACTCAATAGAGTACGATTATTCATTTAAAAGCCCATGAATAGCGCGTACCATAATTTGGTTTCAGCCCCAACGCATTCATGAAAATCTAAGAAGAAAATGACTCCATATACAACTGATCAATTTGTTTTGTAAAGCACATTTAGTCGCATTCTGTTTACTGTCAATATGCCATATTAAATGTGAACAGATGTAGTCACATTTTTTCATGGTCGATATGCCATAGTAATGTCGCATTTCGCTCATGGTCAATATTTCATAGATAAACGTGGTTAAATATAGTCACATTTTGTTCTTGGTTAAAATGCCATGGTAAAACGTGAACAAATATGGTCACATTTTGTTCTTGGTCAAATGTCATAGTAAACCGTGAACACATACAGTCACATTTTGTTCTTGGTTAAATGTCATAGTAAACCGTGAACACATACAGTCACATTTTGTTCTTGGTTAAATGTCATAGTAAACCGTGAACACATACAGTCACATTTTGTTCTTGGTTAAATGTCATAGTAAACCGTGAACATATACAGTCACATTTTGTTCTTGGTTAAATGTCATAGTAAACCGTGAACACATACAGTCACATTTTGTTCTTGGTTAAATGTCATAGTAAACCGTGAACACATACAGTCACTTTTTGTTCTTGGTTAAATGTCATAGTAAACCGTGAACACATACAGTCACGTTTTGTTCTTGGTTAAATGTCATAGTAAATTGTGAACACATATAGTCTCATTTTCGTCATGGTCAATATGCAATAGTAAAGTCACATTATGTTCTTGGTCAAATGTCATAGTAAAACGTGAATATAATTATATAGTCACATTTTGTTCTTGGTCAAATGTCATAGTAAACCGTGAACTCACATTATGTTCTTGGTCAAATGTCATATAAAAATGTAAACACATATAGTCACATTCTTTTCTTTAAGGTGAAATGTAAAAATTACAACGTTGACACATATAGTCACAGTTTGTTCATAGTCAATATGCAGTTTTAAAGTCACATTTATTTCATGGTCAATATGCCGTTGTAATGTCACTTTTTACTTATGGTCAATATGCCAGTGACACTTTAAAGAACAGATGTAGACCGAAACCTTTCAGTTGAGCCTTTTGTTATGGTCATCATTTTACCTTAGAAACATGAAGGCATCATTGGGACTTCGTTTGACAGATTTATCACTCTGGTAACTAAAACATAATGTCAGGAGTATTCCTGTTTCTCTTTGCTTTTGGCATCGACTAATGGACCATGATTTGTCTGTCTGTCACAAAAACAGTTCGTCTATATGTTTACGTACAACATTTGCCGTTAATCTAGACTGCTAACAGCTGAAACATTGCCTATAAGGTTTTGTTTTTTTTCTTCTTCGCAGTTTTTCAAGGAGTTTGAGGGGATGTTATGAAAGGACGCTTTTCTGACGTCCTGTATCATGATGTCGAGTTCTGTGTGTAAACGCGTATTCGTCGAGACCTCGTACCGGTCGAGGCGTATGCTTGTTTATACACCAAACAGGACCTGGTACAGACGTGATACAGGTTGTTAGAAAAGCGTCCTATTGTTATATCATTTTTATCATATGTCTTCTTTGACTATTTCCATGTTGAAACGAGTTTAGATTAAACCAACAGCACTGCACTTTTATACGACAGTTTCTGGAATTTCCATGTCAGAAATTACGTCATAAATTAATAACTTTTTTCATATAGTATTTTTTCTTGAATATAGACACAAATCAGCAATTAGATACATAGGAAAGTACGTTTCTGAAATAATATTTAACAGAATAGTAACTTAAAAAAGTTTATATTGTAAAAAACTTTAATACAAGTCATTCTGTAAAAGGTAGCACTCAACACATGCTACTAAGCTTATGCGGGTTTCGAAAACAACAGTAGCGCGATACGGATTTATCAATACGGCGTGCTGTTTTTTCACTGCTTGATATGGAAAAAGAAATTGATAGGCATATCGTAAAAGAAGTATTTATTTCCTTACTAATATTTACGATTATTTAAAACTTGTATGCACATTCAACCTTGAAGTTGTATTGCGTTCATAGACGATATTGTTTAGAAAGATAAAGTTTCGGGCCATAACTGTTACACCCTAATGTGTTAGTGCATCATCTCCAACAATCAGGGCATATACGGTATCATTATGAGAGCGTCATCATTAAAATAGCATAAACAACACGTTTATATTAGCTTTATAATACACATTAATGAAGAGAAAACATGTTTGTTTGCCAGGCATTGAAGGTATATATAAGGTCGTATGACTTGGCAAATTCCTTATTTAGATTATTCACAATCCTCCTCTTAGCAATTACATTAAACGCATTGTTTTATGTGGGCAGTAATTCATGCATATAATGAGTCTGAAATAGCTAAATACGTTGGCGGTTCGCGGAACTGAAATCCGCAAAATTCAACTAGTCTAGAGTAAAACAAGTTTCCCGGATGCAGCAATAATGACCCTGTAATATCGAAACAAACAGCTTGCCATCCTTAACCGGTACTTTTAGATATTGGAACAACTATCATGAAAAGAACGATGAGGCAGCTTCACGAACACACTTTAGTAGCATAACAGACTGGGAAATGTATTTCAGCCACCTGAATGAATTGTTATTATAGCTCTCTTATCGAACTATTGCACTTCAGGCGGGACAACGTTTTCTCATCTTAGATTGTACGTCAACCCGGTCACTGGTTAACGTCATCGTTACATTCCTGTACATATGTAATTGTTATTTTGAATGATGAATGATCAGCTTGCGTCGTCAGAGACAATGGTTGTCCTACTGGCTTCCATACTTTAAAATGGCATCAGTCTAACCACATAGTGTAGTGTAATCCCTTGTTTTTTTACTGAGTTTGAAAGTAAGTGTCAGTTATATTTACATCTAGTCTACCTCGAGAATTGGTTTTGCGGTTTAAAAATAGATAAGTTCATTACTAAAGCGGGCTAACTATATTGCTCGTACTTAATCTCCTCCATACTGTCACCGGCATACGGAAGAAACCATAAATCGTTTGTCTTAATTTACGGAAACATTAGGCAACCTATGTGTCTGATCTAGAAAAGCTGGTAAAGTAAATTGATTTGGACTAAATTAGAAGCAGCATATAATTATATTCAGTATTTCACCATTCTTATTTTTATAAATATAACCCCTGATTTTATCGCTGCAAAATCGAGTGCAAAACTATAAATAAATCATTTCCCTGATATCATCAGCGTCGATCAATCAAAAGCTCAATACGTAAGCATACTTAACTATTAATCAATGTTAAGCATACTTAACATTGATCATTGACCATCTGGTACACACAGCATCATCACTCTGGTGTACGAGGAGGTACTTCAAAGGAACGAATAGCACCGTCTCTCCACTGTTAGGTTATCAATACATCAGACCTTATTCATTCTCCTAATTGACAGTTGCTTTTAAACTGGGTCTGGTCTGCACATAATGCACGGAGGATAAACGATTTATATAAAATATTAATCAGGCTGTCTCATCAATACCGAGGCTTTCCTAATTGATTTCATACTAAGAAATGATATTAATAAGATTAGAACGAAGAGAATTGCATTGTCGGCCATTGGAGATAAAGAGCTACCCTGTTCAGTGCATCTTCTCTGACATTAGACCGGCAACATTCACGGCCTAAGCAGCAAGTAAATTGGGAGTGGGAGGATATAAAGGTAGCAGAACAAGTTGGTCACCAATAAAAGAGCATACATTCCATGGTTAGCCTTATATGAACCAGTAGCAATGGCAGGCAGATGTTTTTTTGTCAAAGGTATCGACGCAATTTGTAGTTTGTAGAGCATATATGCCACTGACCCATTGAAAATTGCCATTGTAATGAACGCGTCATTTGATGATTAAATGCTTCTTATTTTCAATAATTTATAAAAATGATAATTTTGATATTACAAATGTTTGAAATTTAACATTAAAATTCCTGCCTTTACTTTAACCGATTTTAATGAAATTATACATGGCCATCTATACGGACATTTCTTATTGAATGATCATATGAAAGCATAAATTACACACAGAATATGACATGTCAGTCTCGGTTTAATTTAGACTGGTTTAGGTGCAGTACGGTCAACACCCCATATCTGTATAATCTGAATTGTATCTGGTCGCATGGTCAGAATTTCAAAATTCTTTAAGCGGTTTAAGACGACAATTTGTGTGAAAACTCCTTTGAACGTACTCAAAGATAAAAATATATTACATGAAATATCAAATCTTAGACCAACGTTTTTATTTTTCTATCAAAATAATGCTAGTGTATATGTTATTATAGTCTCTTATAACATACGATGTATTTTCGAATGTGAGTGCTTAGCTGTCAATATGAACGTACATGGTTGTTATATGTTATATAACTGTGTATTGGATATCAAAGAAATAAGCCAAATAATTTGTTATAACTATGTACTATGTCTGTTGTCTTGTTGGGTAGTATGTCTTTTTCGATCTCACTTGGGCTTGATCCATGTGCCTTTAAGCAAAGCCTATTTTAATAATTTGATTACGAGGTTCGTCCATGTAAGCTAAAGAGTACAACTGGGAATAAATAGGGCATAACTGTTTGTTTAAGTAGTTTTTTTTTCCTCATTGTTCACTTTTGGTGTTCACGAGGTTAAATATATTGCTATCTTACACTGAAACAAACACTTTGTTTTCTTTTCATTATATCCATAAAACTTGAATCAAAAGACATTTAATACCATTTTATAAAAAAAACGCGCCAATATGTATGCGTACGTAAACTCATTTCGTAAATGACGTCGTTTATATTGTGTCACAGCCCTGTGCGCGCTGATGTTTGATTTGAATGATAGAACGGGCTAACATTCAAGAAAGTGAAAAACATCAAATTGATATTTTCACATTTTAATAAAATGAAATATCTATTATTTTTCGCTATTAAATCTCTATATAGACCACGGGAATGCATATCATAAAATAGATAAGATGAACTATAATGCAGTTACGTTACATCTCTTATACGTTTTCTCACGTATTTCACCAGAAATAATTTATATCACTTTGATACGTATGCACATAAAACTTCAAACAACATGATTTTTTTATTAATATATTCGTACCCAGAGATTGTATGAATTGCCGGACTCTATTATCATGAAATATCGGTTGCCAAAAAGTACGCATTGGTTTGGAATTTCTGAGACTGCCAGCCCATGGTTGATTGTAACAATAAGAACACCTGTTTGTATGAAATGATCCATTTTGACATTAAGCTTCATATTTACTAGTGGTATACAATTATATCAAGCAAATTGCATAGTTATACCTCGATTTATATCAAACGTTTCAAAGTTTATTGGCAAATCGGCATAAAATAGCTTTTGGCCATAAACAATATAAATATGGCAAAACATCGTATTAACTTTAGAGAAAAACGGAAAAAGTATCAATAGACATTATGTAAATATCAATAATATTATAAGTTAAACAGAATATTTAGAAAAGAAACAAAGATTACCATTGTTATAAAACAGAGCATTGCTATTGTAAAAGGAAAGAATTTCATTTCGTAAATGCTTCTTTAATGGTGTTTGCTATCTTAATGGTTCTTTTTGAACATTAGTCGTTTAAACGTATATAAATTTAGCCATGCTATT
The DNA here is from genome assembly GCF_026914265.1 of Mya arenaria. NCBI lineage: Eukaryota > Metazoa > Mollusca > Bivalvia > Myida > Myidae > Mya > Mya arenaria. The sequence goes on from NC_069128.1 coordinate 25,959,894, forward strand.
TTACCAAGATCTTTTAAGCGTGTCTGAATTTACTACAGCATGATAAGAAATGGTATTCAAGTTCAATTACATTAGCGTTAAAACATAGTCTATATTCTCTCGCAATACCAGTTCATCTTCCGACTTCGATTTCTTACTTGTGAGCAGATAACCTAATTGAAGAAAAACCTTTGCGGATATAAAGGCAGTATGTTAAATAATCAATTTATGGCATATTTGAAAAGACATAATTTTTCTTAATGCATTATCAATTTTAAAAGAGTTATTGACGTTAAAATATTTTATTATTTCCTGTTGTGATGGCAATCTACAAACAATTAAAGAGAAACGTCAGTTTCGTCTCTGAGAAACGATCATTCCAGAATGCATTGTCATTTATAGTTTAATACCAGAAGGGCATTTATAATTTCGGGCAAACAAGTATGTTTTCTACTTTTTTGGCTGACCATTCATTTTTTAAATAAATTATATACAGGTGAATCTTGGGGAAATGTATGTGGTTGTGTTGTGGTGGATCCGTAGTCTAGTTGTAACACACCTGAGTGTCAATCCAGGGGTCGCAGGTTCGATTCCCCGTCGCACCACTGAAAAAAATACTTAACGTCTTCCTGGAGGGACGTTAAATTGGGGTCCCGTGTGACAGTGCTACACACCGGTGCACGTGAAAGAACAAGGATAGCTTTAACCAGGGTTACTTTCTGTCTGTGCAGTATGCTCTAAAACCTAAAAATTTATCGGAGCACTCGCCGAATGGGCTTTGCCCGAGTGCGAGTATACATATGCTTACAGACCACCATGTACGTCAATTTCTTACCTTTGATATCTTCTGGTAAGATGGTCAGGTGTATGGTGGAGTTGTTGACACATGGTTCTCGGGATAACGATACAATGGTTCCCTTATTTGAGAGTCCTGTTAATATAATAATAAAGACATTGTGGAATTACTTGGATGCAACAAAATATTATGCAGTAGGTATAGTATGCATGGATGTTTTATCAGGCATGATGTTTTAGATCCCTGCCATTAAAGAGAATAAACGCAGGTGTTATTTTAAAACTATTGAAACTGCAAGATAAAGCAGAGTATACCAAGTCTAGTGTTGGTGTCAACAGAATATGCATGTTATTTTCATCAAGCATATGGAAAATCGTGGTACACTACCAACCACGCGTTGTTTTCTCACAAAATGCGTTGCCATCGCGGGTGAGATTGCGTCATTGCGGAAAATCTCGGCGCGCTTCATCCGCCGCGTTCAACAGCTGCTACCGCGTACGACTTCCGAAAACATGCACGCGGCATATCGCTGCGATGCGGCTTACCGCGATATGCTGGTATTTTAACCGGTACCGTTGGTACAAATAGAATATTTTAAATTGTACCATGCTCGCTGAATGGATTTCACTCAATTGCGAGGGTAAACAATCTCATTCCCCAAGCTTGATATTTATGAGAGTACACGCATGTGTGTTTGGTCTTACACTTAAACTGGTTCAACGGACATAGACATGCATGTCGGTTTGGTCTGGCACTAGTTAACCAGACATATAACATGCGCGTCTGTTTGGTCTTAAGCTAGTTAACCAAACATGCATGTTTGTTTAGTCTGACACTAGTTCTCCAGACATCGAAAACACGTATGTGTTTGATCTGACACTAGTTCACCGGACATAGTACATGCACGTTTGTTTGGTCGGACTCTAGATCACCAGACAAAGTACATGCATGTTTGTTTGGTCTGACACTATTTCAGCAGACATAGAACAAGCTTGTTTGTTTAGTCTGACATTATTTAACCAGACATAGTACATTCATGTTTGTTTGGTCTGACACTAGTCCAGCAGACATAGTACACACATGTTTGTTTGGTCTGATAGTAGTTAACCAGACATAGAACATGCACGTTTGTTTGGTCTTACACTAGTTCACCAGACATAGTTCACGCATATTTTTTGATTCGACAATATTTTATAAGACACAATTCACGCATGTTTTCTGGGTGTGTGTGTTTGTGTGTGTGTGTGTGTGTGTGTGTGTGTGGGGGGGGGGGGTGACACTAGCTCAACCGTCATAGTGCAAATATGTTGTTTTGGTTTGGCACTAGTTTACCGATCATACGACACGCATGTCTGACACAAGCTCAAAAGATATATTTACACGATCCTTTTTGCTTTACTCTATTTTACAAGACATATAACACGGTTTTTGGTCTGACAGTTTTTGTCTAGACATAATACATGAATGTAGTTTTTACTGATATTATTTTACCTGAAATTTGTATTTCTTCCATCTGCTTTCTGTTTTCCTTACTTGTTTTTTGTAGAAACAAAATGACCGTCATCTTATAAAACAAATAAGGTACGTAACCGAACAGAAACATTATAACGCATGCTATTTGATAACCCAGTAAACAAATAAGGTACGTAACCGAACACGAACATTATAACGCATGTTATTTATTTGATAACCCGGTAAACAAATAAGGTACGTAAACGAACACGAACCTTATATCGCATGTTATTTGATTACCCGGGAAACAAATAAGGTACGTAAACGAACACGAACTTTATAACACATGCTATTTGATAACCCAGTATACAAATAAGGTACGTAACCGAACATGAACTTTATAGCACATTTTGTTTTATAACCCAGTAAACAAATAAGGTACGTAACCGAACATGAACTTTATAACACATTTTGTTTTATAACCCAGCAAACAAATAAGGTACGTAACCGAACACGAACTTTATAACACATGCTATTTGGTAACCCGGTAAACAAATAATGTACGTAAACGAACACGAACTTTATTACACATGCTATTTGGTAACCCGGTAAACACATAAGGTACGTAACCGAACACGAACCTTATAGCGCATGTTATTTGATAACCCGGTAAACAAATAAGGTACGTAACAGAACACGAACTTTATAACGCATGCAATTTGATAACCCGGTAAACAAATAATGTACGCAAACGAACACGAACTTTATAACGCATGCTATTTGATAACCCGGTAAACAAATAAGGTACGTAACAGAACACGAACATTGTAACGCATGCTATTTGATAACTAGGTAAACAAATAAGGTACGTAACCGAACACGAACTTTATAACGCATGTTATTTGATAACCCGGTTTCATTTTAAAGTGATAATCGTATTTAAAATCAATGCATACACATGTATTACAAACATAAGTTTTGAGTGATAAACCTTTAACTATTTCTAAATAATGCATTTATATAAATTTAATTACTGATAACTATACTGTAACAGTGTATTTAATGACTGAACACGCACAAATACCAAATGACTGGTTGGTCCTAAAAGATTTACAGTGATCAATTATCGTACCATGTTTTCTGCATCTTCCTTTGAAATAAAGCACAGTATTTTTCATGAGAACCATTATTTCCGATATTATTCATTTTCGGTAAATTAAAACAAGTGTATTAATTGTGGTAAATTTAAGTAAAAGTAAGAGTGTATCTTTAGGTAAATCACGCGATCAGTGAAGGCATTGTCATAACAAAATCAATTCAAATGCAACATCGTTTATGAAGAATGCGATCAGTTTTGTTATAAAATACATATTTAGTATGTCGACAATAGGACAAACACATGTATGCTGCATCAACTATATTGCTTTTGTCAGTGAAATAAAGCATTATGCTCATGGTATATTCATTGTCAATAAACGCATCGTGTGTGTCATTGTATATCATATTGTAATTGGAAACAACTATTATCCCTCATTTACACCAGTTGTTTGATAGGTAATAATATTCAAACATCTATTCAAATTTACCAGAATGTAAGCAGTAAAGGAAGGTATAATGGAAGTTTAATTGCACGAATATGATTTACTTCAGGCCACACATCGAATGCCTTGTCATCTTTTTTCACACGGGAATACCTCAAGCTGAGAAGTAATTGCACAAAACGGCATGAATGTTGTTATTAAAAGATCACCATTCAACATCATTTTATTTTGGTTATGTTAATTCATAATGTATGAAATTGTGTTTGTACCTGGACATTTATATATAATTCCACAATTTATATATACATCAGTAATATGAGTAATACGGTACATATCGATTACTAAACTGGCGGCAAAAGTGACAACATAGTATACATAAGTATGAAACATAGACATGAGACTAAGCACAGTGTATGTATACCACGAGATACATTGTGTCATAAATGTTTCGTAGGAAGGCAATATTTTGCTTCGAATGAAGACTTTAAACAAAGATAACCTCTCTTTTACTTCAACATTTTGATGACCATAATATTTCTTAACGACTTTGAGGCTTTTGGTTTTGTGTTGATTACTTTCAAGCCCGGGATAAGATAGTCATGAAATAGCCTTGTAATTTTAATTTAATAATGGTTTATTGCATGAGTGTTTATACAATGAAAAGTCAATACAACATAAATAGGTTTATATAGAATTTTAGACAAATAATCATTCATCGAACATGCATAGGAATTGGGCCACGAGTAATACCAGCATCAGTTACGGCCCTCTCCCAAAACACACATTAGTTACCAAGAAAAGCATTTTTAAAATAAGATGTTAATGTTCAAATCAAAGTATATAGTATGTTTATCTGTTAATTATTTGAAAATTGTAGTGAAAGATGTGACTTCTCTGAAGAAACAGACACTTTGATCGTCGAAAAAGCTGTTGAGACCGAAAAGTAATTTAGCAGAGCGCAATGGGTGGAATTGTTTTGTGTTTCCAGAGTGATCTTTGTTTAGGTATAATACTGCCTTTTCACCTTTTTTTGTTCAAAGATTATTTTTATGCTCATGTTTTGGAAGATGGGAAACACGCAAACCATCCAGATTGCTATGTGTGTAAAAGCACGATTTGGTTTTAGTTATTTATAAAAGATTTAGAAGTTGATTGACTTGCAAATATGACACATTTAATGTCAAGGTTTATCGTTACACGTATTGCAAGGTGAAATGTCTCATTGTAAAAGCAGCTGTATTATGGAAACTACGGAAGTTATACGATAGTGTTATGCGTCTGTTTTGCTAGATATGGACCTTATATGGTCGATTTTGAACTGGTTTAACAGTTAAACATTGCTTCAAAAGACAAAAAAAAATGTACAGTATTACAAATATTGAGTAGTTCTAATGAAGGTCACTTTGGAGCAAACTGTTTTGTTAAAGCTGGAATTTCACAGATTACCATTTTTACAACTTATTTATTTTCGTCTTGGAAAGGGCAAATCTTTGCTTGAATATCTGCAAACCAATGATTTTAACGTTGCTGACAAAAGATCAGATCTCAGGTTTCATATTTCCGTTCAAAAACAAATGTTTTATGGCTTAAATCGTTTAAGAAAAATACATAAAACATCAATTTTTGAACTTAAATATAAAAATCTGCGATCTATATCTTTTTCAGCAGTCTTATATAACTGCTTTCCATGGATTGTCGCTATTATTGGCTCGAGCCAAGACAAAAAATAAAAAAAAAGTCGTCAAAACGTTCAATCTGTGAGAGTGCAGCTTTAAGAAAAGTACATAAGACATCATTTCTGAAACATTAATAAGAAAACCTGCGATCTGATTTTGTGAGCAGTCTTATATCACTGATTTCCATGCATTTCCGCAAAAGTTCGCTCGTTCCACGACAAAAAACGTTTTCACAACGTTCAATCTGTGAGAGTGCAGCTTTAAACCGGGTCATAAAAAATTGGATGTGGGAACGTGTGCAATGATCGGACGACAAAAAAAAGCTATTCACTCTATTAATAATATATTTCAATTGGTTTTATATAAACATTTAGGACAATGAGGTTCTTTGGAAGCAAAACAAGCATACACGTATATTTTAACAGTATCGGTTGAAAAGAGACAGTGAACAGCAAATGGCATACCTGAAGTATTATTATTCATTTCCGACTGAACAAACATGAATTTGAGAAACATTCATTATAAATATTACCTGTAAAATTATTGGACTTCATTTCAATCTGCTCAAAGTCCCCTTCTTCGTTCTGAAAACAAACAAACATATTAGATATTTCTTTAGAAAAAAGGATTATAGAAAAAATGACTTGTTTAATGCTCAGTATCTGGATCAATCAATCTTCTTCAGTCTTAAAGCATTAATATATTGCCATCGATTTGAATCGACCAAGGGCTCTTACTGTATCACACAAGATCTCTTTTTTATTGTAAGGAAATGCTTTAATATTCAATGTTTTATATTTCTAGGCAAAACACAAAAAAATACTTGTTTGATTTTACTGAAGGGATTTACCTTGCCACTTCTATAACGTCTTAGTCATTGTTTAAAGAACGCAATGAAATCAATGAAAACAATGAAATAAATAAAAGCAATGAAAGCAGTAAAATCAATGAGATAAATGAAAGCAATTAAATAATAAAAGCAATAACAGCAATCAAATCCACGACAGCTATGAAGCAATTAAATAAATAAAAACAATGAAATCAATCAAATCAATTAGAGCAATGAAAGCTATCAAATGAAAGCAATGAAATAAATGAAAGGAATGAAAGCAATCAATCAACGAAAGCAATCAAATCAAAACCAATTAAAGAAATTAATAAATGAAAGCAATGAAAGCAATGAAATCAATGAACGCAAAAAAGCAATGTTAGTGCTAAAAGCAATGAAATAAATGAAAGCAATGGTTGCAATGAAATCGTCGAAAGGCTGAAGGCGCGACAAGCGTTATTTTATTTGTATCACAATTCTGTTCACAGGCAATAATAATATAATCTAAAAATTATTGAGAACTGAGAAACATAAATGTTCAAGGATATCATCTCGCCAGTGTTGTTTTTTTCGTGTTTAAGAGTTAATTTAATGAAACCCCATATTGGCTGAGGACGTTTTGACGGCAGATCCTTCAAGTCAGCACATTTCCAATGTCTGCGTTATTGTGTTTCAATTTGAAATAGAGAAAGGCATAAACCGTTTTACAAAATTATTGTCCTAAACGGAGCTTATACAAAACAAAATAGTTTGCAACAGTAGCTAATCGCCTAAAAGATAGTTATAAAATATATACCATATTCAATTCAAAGCTGCACTCTCACAGATTTACAGTTTTAACATTTTGTTTTAGGTTTTGCCTAAGAATCGGTTGATTTTTGGCATCGATGCTTTCAAATCAGTCGTACAAGAACACACAATAAAACATATCGCAATTGTTCAAGTACGCCGAAATAGTCAATATTCCTAAAGCATGAGTAACGCCTTTAGCCGTAAAACATCAATTTTCGACCATGAAGATGAAACTGCGATTTAATCTTTAGTCTAGGAGCCTTTTTATATCACTGGTTTCCCGACATTGCTCATTCCAAGACGAAGAACAAAATCAAAAAATGGTCAATCTGTGAGAGTGCAGCTTTAACAGTCTAAATACACTCAACATGTCGAACTAATATGTTATATAAACATTTGATAACAGCAGGGTTTAGCATGTTACGAAAACACAACTGTGACATTTTTGTGCTGAGAATATAGAAGATATGAAATCAATTACCCATGCACACGATTTATCACGGAGTTGAAAAGCATAATCTAGATGTAACAAACATATCTTCTTATGAAAGTAAGAAAACAACTTACCAAAACCAGTGTACATGTTCTCTCGTTTGCAAAAATATTATCCAATGTAAAAACCCAAATGAAGAAAAAAGAAAGAATCACTTTGTCACACGGTGGCATATTAGCTCCAAATCAATTAATATCTATAAATATATCCATATAGTTGGACCTTTTCAAAACCACTGGACTATACCGGGAAGTTTTAACTTTAAATTTATATTTTTCCCTTAAAAGCACTGTGAAGTTGATATCATTTCCTTGTGTACCCATGAATCTGCGTGCATGCAAGTAGTTTAATCTTTTCTCGACTCAGTTTTATTGCATGTAATGCTCCATTTCATTATACGAGCGGCACTTCGATTCCAATTTCATCCTATATTACTATGCTACTATGGAGGCTATTCGTTGCCAAAAGTCCAGACGTGTAATTCCCACAAAGTGCTTCTTAATCGTACTAAATATCTCTTACATTTGTCAATGTAGACGTGCTATTTGTTGTTTCTATTCTTCAGTTTTCCGTATTGATTTGACATTTGTCATTATAGTATTCAAAATGTATATTTGTCAGATCTACCCTGTATAAACTCACTAAAACATAGATCGTATAACTTGCCTTAAACAATATGATGATGTAATTTAAAAAGCCGAATCATGCATATGTAAAACTGCAATCCTACAGTCGACACTCGAATTCGTAAAATGAACATTTGCAGTCCAACAAGTCCAGGTTTACAAAAGTGAATTGACAAGTTCAGAATTACAAGGATAGACGATTTCGCCTATACCTTATATGGTAAATGTCATGGAAAGAAACGAAGGTGAATGGGCGGAGCTAACGAATCGGATTTTTTTTTCGTTTATTTCCGTCGAATCAAGCAAGGGAGATAACATCTTCGCCTACTTCCTGTAAATTCCCGGTTGTACCACAGTCTGAGTAATCTCTCTTTTTTCCACAATAAAACCTAAAATTAACTTCATCTTTTATTTTTTTTTGACAATCAATGTTCCTAAATGGGTTATAAATCACCATATTATTTAGTCAATTGCAGTTGGGTGTATCTGAGCTGGGCTCACGGACCCAGATTTATACTGCCACTGACAGTTTTTTTTACTTATATACTCAAGTATTTATAAGTGGACCATGGGCAGGTCGTTCAGTGTGTGTGTGTGTGGGGGGGGGGGGCTGTAGGGCCTGTGTCCCCACACAGTTGGCCCGCTAGTAAACTTAAAGGTTAATTATTTTGTCAATACAATATATCTCAGAAAAAAAAGTACTTAATTACGCCATAATGCACCAATTCAGACTAAAAATATTTAAAAAAATTCTAGGGGGAGTACCCCTAAACCCCACTTCCCACATTTTATACATGTTAATGTCATGCCCACTCGAGGGATCATGTCCAAAAAGTTGTGCCCCTAAGTAACGCCCCTCTTACGCAAGTCCCTGTTCATAACCTGCTCCAGCAAACCCACAAAACTTTTGATGGACATCATAATGATATCCACCTGGTTTTTTCTGATGTTATACATTTACTATCTTAATAAGCATGTATGGTGTTAGGGTTAGGGGTAAGGGTTAGGGTTAGGGTTAGTTCCAGCTACCAGGTAATAAACTTCTGGGGCATCTTAGTGAATAATTTCAACTTAATGAAAATTTAGATTTTTTTCTTCGTAAATTTTAAATTATCTAATATTAATTGCAATCTAAAACATTGCAAAAAGGCAAGAAAGTGTCCTCTAATGGTAGATTTTAAAATAGTGTTTAAAGTAATTTAAAGCTGCACTCTCATAAATACAGTTTTGACAACCTTTTTTGTCCCAGATTCGGCTGATTTTGGCAGCAATGCTTCCTATACAAATAATAAGATTACTCACAATAAAACAGATCTAAATTATTTGTAAAACTGCCGACATTTTTCATTTTTCTTAAAACGTTACTTTAGTATCACTTTTAGCCATAAAACATCAATTTGCGAACGTAAAACTGAAAAACTGTATCTGTTTTTTTTTCAGCAGTCTTATACCACTGGTATCCAGACATTTACGCAAAAATTGGCTCATTCCAAAACAAAAAATAAAAATAGTTGTCAACACGGTCAATCTGTGAGAGTGCAGCTTTAAAAGAAAAAATAAGACAATGGGACGTTACATTCTTGAAGTATAATTTAATGTTAATGACTTACATTTTGTTGTGTTTGAGTCAAGTGTCATTTTGCATACATCTCAGTTCATGTCATATGTGCGTATTAATTACTATTATATAGACAAAAACATGTTGTAATATCATATATTATTTTATTCGACATGAAATAATTTATGATCCATCCTGTTTCCAAATCATAGTCCATAGTGTCATAATATAGATGAGTCGTAATGTCCATAATAAGGTTCGCAATGTCCATGGTCCAAAGTATCCATAATTGTTTTAAGAAGAGCCGAGTGATAGCGGAAATTTCCAAAAGACGTAACGAGGAGTTAAGACATGGTTAAGGCGGAGCTATCTATAAATTAAATTAGATTCATCTAACAGTAAACATGTTCAACTGCGAATGAAGAGTCACCACCATACAATGTACTTCAAATGTACAAACTGAAATTTGTTTTCTACACACCGCAATGTAAAACTCGGCATGTGACTTCCACAGAATGACATGTGTTTACCATACACAACTTTATGAACACGACTGAATCGTCTGTTGAATAGATGCAACGAGAATAAAACTCCAATCGGTACAATGAAAAATGAAAATGTGCAGTGTAAAGTGTAAACATACAACCGATGAGTTGGCGGTTGTAAAATGTAAATTGGTAAATCATCAATGTTTCAAACCTAAAATACACACATACACGTCTGGACTTTTGGCAACGTATGGCCTCCATATGCATCTGTTACCCGCTGGCCGCCGTAGCCCGCTCTGTTTTCTGTAGATTGTCAAAATTGAACTCTGAACTTATTTGGAATTTGTAGAACGATGCATTTTTGTCCAATGAATGCATCATTTAATTACACGTAAATCTAATATATTTAACACCTGCAGAAGCAGAAAATAACATTTTAATTTGTATTAATATTATATTAATATTATAAAATATTTTCATATCTGACTTAAATACACCCTATTAAACTACTTTTGGTTCACTTACGAAGAGAAAAATTGAAAAATCCACGATTGTCATGATATTACATCGTACACAAAAATGTAAACACCAAGTACAAAATGTTACTCTATCATAGTTTGATTATATATTTCATTGTCAATACATCACACCGTCCAATGGCTGCATAATTTAAAATGTTCCAATTAATACATGACATGAATATTTAAACGTTAATGTATTTGCCTCTCAATATCAATATTTACTTAAATCTGCTAATAAAAGCTATGAACCCCGTTACGTATACTATCTTTCCCATTAAGATTGTAACTGAAGTATTGAATTATTCAATAAACAAGTTAACATTTAGTTACACTTATAATCATGAGAACATCATTTTATTTTTTGGTAACTGAAAAATCTCATTTTTTTATCCTAATTAAAAGTCAAAAGATAGTCTGACCTACTTTATTTTAGGCATGAAACATGAAACAATTATATTATTGTTTTGCCGAAGTCAATATGAATTATTTGCCATCGCAGTAACATCGAATATCTGATTTTGCAAAATATTTCACTTCAAGATTAAAACAAGGTGTTACGCTGCGTTTATATGCCGATAATTTCCCAAGGGGCCTTATTTCAACCCTAAGGTATTTTTTTGCAATTTGATAGGGCAATTAAGAAAAAAAATGATTAATTAAAACAATTGCAAATTGTTTGTGATAAAGATAAAGCTTATGTATGATATCTTTAAAACAAACCCGTCATTATGTCATTAAACATTTCAATTAAACGTGTTTACGTCTGTTTCATTCTTAAAAAAACTAAGAATTAAGAATGTGTTTAATGTTAATAAATTCCAAGGTACCAGGTGAAATATGAGTGCGATAACGATTATTTAAGTGTATTAAAAACAACTGCACTCCATTTTGATAACATATGCGTCTTGAAGTAAGACCAAATAGCATTTGTTTAAATCAGACATAAACATGGTAATTCAGTTCTCTGTAAAAGTAGTCTGGCGAGAATTTTAAAAAGCTATTGACCTTTTTTAAAAGATAAATTATGATCGAGTTAACAAAAAGCATGGTCCTTATGGTGTGATACTACTGCGCTTAAGTAAGATAACGCATAAATAAATATTGAGTGTTTAGAAATTATGTTCTTTAGACCTTATCAATAAAAGAAAGTTGTATATGTCATGTTGGGTCAAATGTGGTTACAAACAGTGGGTGGTTTAGCTCCTTCCCATTCTTGAAAATGAACTGATTTCATTGTAAATATATTGCAAGGACAGCAAAATAAATTGATTACATTTAGAAACTATATTGATTATACAAATTTCATGTAGTAGTATTTTCGAAGCATTCATTGGGAGAGGTAAAGTTTTCGGGTGACTAAGCATACTAAAAGGTGTTATTGAATAGTTGTAAATACAATTTCTTCCGTAACCATGCGCTCATTGATATAAACGAGAACAAACGTACATTTAACATGGTAATGCGTAAGCTAGATCCTTTTTACATATCTTTGGAAGATTAACTTCCTTATTTACTTTCTTTAATCAAATACCACAACACAGTCAGTAACTTCCTACTCTGACTTAATTAGGTACTTACCCAAACACAATCTATCGAAGTATTATCATTATTCTGCTTAAGAAACATCATTTATCAACTTAAAAATATGTTATGTTCTGGTTGAAGAAGACACCGGTTGACAGATTAAAGTGACACTCTTATTCAAAATCATTGCATATACATATACAAAAAACATACATTTTGACTTTTAAATACTAGATAAGGCCTGACCAAATTAATAACTTGTTCACCGGATTTCCCGCACCTATTTCTTCAGAAAAGCAAAAAAATATTTATATTTTTTTATCACTTGCGCCCGCACCATCTAAAAAAAAAAAAGTTATTTTTTTACGAGCGCTAATTTGTTTAGTGGAATGTAGCCTTTTCCCTTTTAATCGTGTTTTTCGATCGTAACAATTATCAAAACACTGGCTAGTCTCAACATGCAGCCGCTCTAATTAGAGTCAATGAACGATGTAGACCCGGATACAAGCGTCTAGATGATCGAGACTAAATTGGCAACATGAAAACATTTATTTCACTTCCTGATTCTTGAAAATTACGTAAACAAATGACAATTCTACCACCATTTAAAGTTTGATTACATTTTGGACAACTGTGTTTGTTTTAATTTGGCTTCCGCTTAAAGTAAACGTATATATACTGGGCAAGAAGTGCAGAATTTCATCGTGAATGACAGTGATTATCCAAAGTTTGAATTTAGTTCGGACATGTTTGACGGGAATTCGGATGACCGTTACCTTGAAAAGACAGTTTCCAATCGGTCATCAATACCTGCTACACCTGTCCAGGTAAAAACTTCAGGTGTTTATTTTAACTTCTTTGTTGTTAGCAAATATGATGTACTATTTGTTGCCTTCAAAAATATACATTTAATGATTTATGCATGTTTGTTTTTATTTTGTTATAGATCAAAGTATAGTGTTTATTTAATTCATATGCAATGCATGTACAGTAATAGAAAAATAAAGTTTGGCCAAGAAACGAGCACCACTTTTCTTGTGTTATCATCAAACTGTTTCAGTAATGCATACTACATTATACTACAATGAACATTTATATATAATGTTGCTTATTAAAATTTCAGATCTTCCGATGCAGCGTATCATGCTCGTGGTGGAGGCCTTGGTCGCCGATAAGTCAATGTTCGTGGAGAGTAATATGACGCTAAAAATTAACCTGACTGACATTCCTATGTGCTTTATGCAATCTTATGAGTTTTACCATTCATAAAAAAAAAAAAACATCAAACAAGCCGGATTGTGTATATTTTGTAAATATTAGTCAAAAAGGATAAAAAATGGTGTCAGACTGTGTGATTGGAAAAAGGTATTAAACACACTTTTGTTGCGAATAAATTTTTAGATGTCCATGTGTATGCTTAAACTATATTTGGAAATCATTCAAGTGTTAAATATTTATGCTGATTGTTTTTTGTCTATGAAAAAATATTGCAAATTCTTGTATTTTCTTGTATGAAAAATTAACACAATCAGTATTTGCAGTACAAAAGAAGTAAAGGTGTCTTTTGTATCCATTACTTGTCTAAATTTGAACAAGATATCTAAAAAAAATAAAGAAATTCTGCAAGTTTAAAAAAGATAGGCGTTAAATTCTGAGAAAGCCTAAAATCAATCTGGCGCTGGCTGGAATTTTCTGTGACATATTTGGTGCTGAAATGGTTTACAATACGGTGTAGAATTTTTGTAAATTCTCTTCCAGAACTAAGATGGCTACCAAGGCTAATCGTGTAGTCATTGCAAGAGTGATAGCTGTAGTTTATATTTGATTGCAAATGCCTATATTTATTTTGTGAGTTATTTTTCAAATCACCTTGTCTAGTCATTTCCATGGCATGAGATATGACAATGTATTTTAATAGAGAATTAATTTTTACCAAGTTTTCCTAAGGAAAAGTGGAAAACCTAGTTAATAGATTTGGATATGCCATTGGGCAGGCAGGTGGTTGTGACCATTGGCGTTTGTGTCCAGGCTTTAACTTAGCCATGCATAGGGTATTTTGAAAAAAATAAAATAAAAAAAGGTTTTAAAAACTGGAAAACTGTGGTTTTGAGTTCTCTCATTTTTTTTATTTTTTTTTAAAGAAATACATTTGCTTGATCTCAAATAGCATTTGTTTGATCTCAAAACTAATATTTGTATAGAATTATCTTTTAGTGTTATCATTTTTTCACTGGATGTTATCCTTGTACTGTTTACAATATCATTGTTTAGTTAATAAGTGAATAAAATGTGAGCAAAAGTGAGTTAAATGACTATATATATTTGTTCGCTCTCCGCTCGCTGCTCTGTTTTGCTAAATGCAAAACAAATATTTTTATTATTATTTCGCTCGCTCGCCCCATTATTTTTTGGAAACAATCCGATAAACAAGTTATCAATTTGGTGTGGCCTAAAGCATTTATGGAAAATATTAATAACTGATAACAAGATTGCAACCATGTATTTAAAAGCAGAAAGCGCAAAAACATTAAATGATGGGTGAATGCTAAAAGATTCACTGTGGTCTACTATAATTATAGTATTATAAGGTAGAAATACCGTGTTTTATGCTCATTACTTGGAAATTCAACTCGAATTCCTCCATAAGAACCATTGCTTTCGACATTTATTCATCCTTTTTAGAATATTAAAAAATATTATAAATAATTGTGGTAAATCTTATTTGGGAGTAAGAGTGCATCTTTAAACAGAACAGAAAAGAACTGAACAGAACAGAACAGAACAGAAAAAACAGGCGTTTAGTTTGTCAATTATAGAATTTTGATGAACGCATTTTCATGTTTCATTTAAGGAATGAATTGCGGGGTTCAAATTATTATTGGGGTATGAACGCAACTGGGCTGGTCAAAGTGTGTGGGTTCCGAAGGACTCCAGGCGTACTTTGACCAGCCAATTGCGTTTATATCCCCGATAATGACATTAACCCTGCAATTCATTCCTTATATTTACACCAATAGTTCATTATGATATTCATACAAGAATTGTTAAAACAATACTTCATTTCATTTAAGAAAACCTTAATAGTAATCCTTTCTTACCCATTTTGTAAATAAAATAAAACGACCCGACTGTAACCGGAAACATTTTTCGAAGCCATATGGCGAAAACACTTCAGTTATCTAATAATACTTAAAGCTGAAAATCTATGTAATGTCATTATCTTTTATATGCTGATTATGAAAAATCTCTTGTTCACATATGAATAGATATTGTGTTTAAATTGAACTCGGTGTCAAAATCATCAAATGTTACATATTTAAGGTATTGGCTTGTATCTGGTTGATCCTGATTTTTTTCATGTTTGTCATATATGATAATTATGACTTCTTGGCTACAGTAAACCTAATATCTATATTGAACGGCTTAAGAAAATAATGTATGTTATAAAAGTACATTTAAATGTACAAAGAGGAAGAAAAAGTCGCATTTTGGTAGAAAATGATTTTTTATATATAAGAGTTTGTTGTAACCTAGTTTGTTAAAAGCTTTACTCTAGTTCAAAAGAAATCAGTCTTTAAATTGTCTACCTTGGTGCTTTCCTCAAAATATTGCTTACAACTGACAGCTTTCCCAATGCAATCAGAGATGGAAGGAAATGACTTTGCTCAGTTCACTGCAGCGGTTGGGGTTTTGGGAAGTAGAGAACTTGGCTCGACATTAAGCCGAATGGCATCTACTATTTTGTTATGTTATATGATATTTTATGAAGTCAATCATTTGAAGCTTAATAATATCTTTAATTTACATCAATAGAAATTAGTAATTTTAAGCATCGTAAAAGTTTTACTAAAAAGTTTAACTATCCTTCCTTTTTTTCAGGACATCACATCATATCGTGAAGAGAAGTATAGACTCTTCCAGGCTGGTCTGGGGGGGGGGGAATCATTAGTTAAATCTTCAGACCCAGCATAATTTCTCGACAAGCTGGTGGAAACCTACCCAAAACTGAAGGACATAGGAGGATTGGAGCTACTAAGGACTTCATTAACGTCAGGAAATAAGCTTGACATCATTCCATTACCACCAGGCGGTTATAACGCGGCCTTTCTAGCAGACAATGGTTTGTTGGGCCAAGCCGTGTGCTTCATCAGTCCAATCCAGAGGGACATATCAGTGGAGGATGCCACCATAGATGTAAGTTATGTTCATTTCAATCTGTAGTATTAAAAGTCAGCTTTCAATAGACAGAAGTGTGTCTCTGCTGCATATTTGTCAATCTGTCAATCAGAAGTTAAAGACTTTTTATTTAATATTGCAAAACCAATAAACAGAAATATAGAGAAAGTTCAGAAAACTCATAGACAAAATGTTATACCCGAATTACATAAGTGTCCAGTTCTGTGTTGAGTCATGAACCTACATGTGTATGCTAAATGGCTTTTTCAAATTTTTCCATTGCATCTAAAGTTTCGAGATTTATACAAAATAAATAAAACTGTTCCATTATGTAAACAAGTACCGGTATGTACATGTATGTAAGTGATACTGTACATGGTTTTTGCATTGGATTTAAGATTGTCTGTTGATTTAAGCTCTTACATGTATATGCCTGTTTAAGGCTGTTGGTCTTCGTCAGGATGTATCTTGGTGCCATATCTATTCATTTGTCTTCTCAAAACGTTGCAAGTGACTGAGAGCTTTCCCACTTGAGAGGCAGGTGATCTTCGGTCAACTTACAACAAAGATCTTTGCCGGTCATTGGGCTTAAACCCACAATCCTCTTACTAGTAGACTAGCATGCTACCAACTGCACTAGCCAGACTGGCATGAGATTTTGATGTTATTTTTACTGTATGTTGTATGTTTTCATCAGGAAAGGACTGGTGAAGGAGGCAGGGAGGTATGTCTAAAATGTGGTGAGAGCATTTCCTTAACCAATCTGAGAGATCACAGTGTGTGGTAATGTCGAAAGAAAGGATATACTCACAACTCTTTTGTCTTAGCATTGCAAAGGTTTCTCGAAAGAAACTGAGACAAAGTAAACTATCTTACATTAACCAGTTTTCTTCAAATGGTACCTATTATATAGCCATGTTCTCGGATGGACTAGTTTTATATAAAAAAAATTAAGATGGACAGATTTGTGCGCTTTTTTACTCTTCAAAGACATGGCCAAATTAATTTGAATTACACTTTCCAAGAAATATTTCTACCCTGTCTCATTTTGGTAACCATAAGTGTGTTACATTTTATCAATGTGGATGGAGTGAAAAAAAACATGGCAAACAGAGTAAAATGGTTGAACAGAGGTTTTAAGACAGGTAATCAATTTTACAATTGCATTTTATGGAAAAAAAATCTGCAATGTTGTAAGATACAGTGATAACAGTGTTGGTGTGATTAAGTATTTTGTTATCTGTGAAAATGTTGTATATGCAGTAATTGCAAAGATGGATACAGTCCCTCTATCACATTTTCCTGGACCTCTTGAATGTCACCTTATTCCTGTTAAAGACCCTGGGTCCCTTGTGATGGTTAATGTTGAAGAACTTTATGTTTTTATGATGTTTTCGTGTTTATCGACACCAGAATACGAGCAAATGCAGTAGACCCCTGTTATGTATGCAGACTTCCCAACATATATGGCCATGCTGTTTTGAAATGATGTACAGTGCAACTCGGAATGATGAGATTAAACGGACTAATTAATGTATGCATAAACATATTTTAGATATTTTATAGTGTGTGTTGTTTTAGGACACCCGAAGCAATATGAAAAATTGTAAAATGGAGTGAATTTAAATTGTTGATCCAATTTTTTATAAGTCCCTTTAACATCTTAATACATGTGTATTATACATAAATTGTGCATGTACTATTGTGATTTTCGTTCCTCAACATAGTCAAAGGGGTATATAATATTAAGGGCTGTAACAATATAAATATATTGCAATATAACGCAATACAGAGTAAACCAAATTGTACCGCATTACCATTTTCATCATAACAATATTTTTTGCCATTTTGTTACAGCCCTTATATTATACATTGTATATATTGTCCGTCTTAAAAGCTACATTATCAAGAACCTTTTTGCTTGGTCCTAGAAATTGTTGTAATGCATCTACCATTGTTTCAGACTTTATTCTGTAATATTTATAAGAACATTTTGGTTCCGGAAGTGTTCCACTAGTGTTCAAGTTTTTTCTATTCAGAATGGAAGTTTTAATCAGATTTACACAGTACATTGTAATTTAATAAAATTAACTCAGAGAGTAAAAACATTATAATTTATTAAATTTTGAAGAGTTCTACAAATGTTCCAAAACTCCACTTAAGAACATTTGTGTAAGAAGTTCTGAAACATTTGTAGAACTTATTTTGTTTCTTAAGTGTCCTATGACTGTTCCAGAACATTTTAATAACACATTTAGAACCAATATTTGTGTGAATAAATAATGTATACAAAAAAGGTACAAACAATATTGTACGCGTACATAAGTGCTTAAAATTGCTGAATGTACTGTACGGTTTCTTTAAATGATAATTGATATTAATTTTTCTTTCAAACCCCAACTACAATTGACATTTACTTTAAGGAGCAGAAACTTCAAGTCATGATGAAGCTGAAAACCTGTCTGCCTCAGGTTCATACCATTTATACTCTCTTTGTGTCTGTTGTTCAAAGAAAAATGCCTAAAAATTGGGATAGACTTGGCGTCATCGTCATAGCCCTAGCACTTAAACATTGATCATAACTCATAACTACTAAACATATTTAATTGTACCATGTTGCTCATGTTTCGAGATGCAAAAGGAACTGACCTATTATACTGTTATATATAGCCAGGCAATTAACTATTGATATAAACATTGTTAAGTAAATTGCTCCTTATTGTTATCTGCAGTTCAATATCCTTTTTATTAAAAGATGTGAATGACTTTTGGAACATTTTATCAGGTTGGCTTGCCCCAATCATGCAGTTCTTTAGTGATCATGTTTTAAACTGGGTGAGTGTCAACATTGATGCTTTTTAAACCAAGATTACTTAGATACAAGATTACAAGATATGCGTTATTTGTTGACAAATGCACATACCCAGCTGTCTAAAAGGAAGTATCTGGGTAAGTCAAACTTATTAAAAGTAAAAGTCTATGATATTTATCGCTCAATGTTATTTAAATAAATCAGATTAAATACTTAAGATACCAAGGAATGTTAAAAACAACAGTAGCGCATTACAGTTGGGTTATTTTGAAAGCCTACTGGTTTTTAAACTACTGGCAAACCATAATCAATTTGATGAAATTGAAGCCCAATCCCATAATCCCAGGTTATTGGATCATGTTTGATGTAAAGTTTAATTTATTGTAGGTACATTTCTATGTATAAAATACATTTTGTATGCATTTAATGTGATATCTTTATATTAATCCAACCATTCAAACGATGTAAATATCCTGCTAGATTTTAAGTTTTAAGTGGAAGATATTAGGGTTATAAATATAGATGGAAAATAGATGTCCAATTCATACAGAAATTATCCCCCAAACTGAAAAAAAATCTGAAGAATTTCGAATGCCTCATAAATGAGTTTAAGGGACCCAAATAAGAAAAAATGTTTTCTGTAAAGCCTATTATTTTCTAGGTACACATCCTGTTCACATAAGTAATTTGGTTGGTCCCGACTGGAAAGTCAGCACCCGGACAGTGGACCATGGTCACGTACAGGACCTTCAGTCATCCTTCCAAGTGAATTTTCATGGGCAGCTGGTAGTTCTGTACGGCATTGTCTAGAAGCGGGTGTTAGGGAAATGTGAAGAGCCTGGTTCCTGCCAAATTCAGACCATTGGGGGAAATCACACCCGCATTGCGCTCCAAGAGCTGAGGTATTTTGACATGTTGAAGTTTTAGGTATCTAGTAGACAGTGTAAATGTAAATACAAAAAAATCTTAAGACAAGGTTTTGTAACTGCTTCAGTGAAGGTATAATTGAAACATTAATTCATTATTCACAATTTAAGGCTGCTGAACATGTACATGAAAAGTAACAGTGAATGATAAACTATTGCGCTGTAGAATATTGGTGAACAATATTCACAATATGACTTCAATAATTGATTTTCTCCAGCATGACTGTTTGTTTCTCATTTGCAAGGGTTGCTTGAATTATTTTACTTATAAGCCAAATTCACGGTCACATCATTTCGCAAACATTCCTTAAAACCTGCTATTTAATATCTGGATAGCTGTTTTATCTATGTTGTGGTTTATGCACCTGTCATTATATTGCCCGCCCCGGGGGGCGGCAGGCTGACCCAGTGGAATTTAACATCTTGAAATGTTTGAAGTCTAAATTCCCACCTTAGAGACAACCATTTTTGTTTAAATTCCCACCCTTGAGCCTGCTTTGTGCATCAAATGCCCCGGGGGTAATGTCAGTAAACCATGTAATCGCTAAGAATATATCAGACATGTTGGATTGGTTCTCCTATGTGTTTGCGAAATATTTGATTTACGTTTTAACAAAGCGGGAATCAATGAAATAGGATTACCAATTCTACTTTCATAGTTTGATGAATGCTTATTTTTAGAAGTTTTCTGCTGTAATCGTTTATATTCTACAGGTATAGTGAACGTTCTTTTGTGGATTTAGTATTATTAATACGACATATCGTGAGTTTCATGTGACGCCTTTCAGACTCGTAAAATAAATGGGTCTAATTCGCGAAAACAGATGACAAAGATGAAAACCGCTCGGCCCCATGCATACTATGTCTGGGTATGATGAAAATAAATGGAGAATACAATCCCTGTATACCTTTGAATATTGTTCCTATTTCTGGGGCAATCTTCTCGCCCCATCCCACAATTTTCTCGACAGAAAAAATCGATAGGTCATCCATCATGCATGCGCTGTCTGCTACTAGAAAAACACGAATAAAAATATCGCCGTCGTCTTTCGACTTTTCGCGGTTACTCCCCTTTTTTATTTTGTGGCGTCAAAATTCCCGATTACCGGGATGTAAAAACCGGCCAAAGTCTATTTCCCGGGACCCAGATTCAATAAGTTTGTCAAATTCCCGCCTTTCAGGAATGGTGTTCAGTCTAAAGCCCCGTGTATGCCCTCCGCCCCCCCAGGCGGACAAAATATTGACAGGTGCATTAAGCTCATGTTTAAACAAAAGTAATTATATAATGTATGAAAATAATATGTGTTTCTTAACCTGATTTCGAAAATGGTGACACCACTTTTAACAATGCCTATAGTTTTTAAACTTTAAGGTGTAAAGGTGTAGAGACACCCTTACTAGTGCAGTGCCACCTGTACTGTGACACAATTCCACAGGAAAACGCACTAGCCCTCCGTCTCCATCATAAGATGGTGCAAGAAGAGTTGAGGAAGCCTCTTTCGTTCCTGGATAAGGTAAGACAACTTGGTGCTTGGGCTCTATCATCAATGTCAATGCACATAGTATAGATTCTGTAAGCAAACTTGATTCACATTCAAACCATGTGTTTAAATGATATATTTGGTAAACTGTTGTTGTTTTTTATACATTTAGTATTAAGACTTGCATATTTTGTGCTTTCTGAAAGAGATTTTTATAATTCAAGTTTGCCAATAACTGTATTGCAACATTCTACTGATAGAATTATGTTATCCTCTGTAGGTGAAACCAACCAGAGCCTAGTTTTACGGTTTAAATAAAGTCTTGTTATAAGAAATTGGTCCACTCTTTCATTAAACTTTCTTTGTAAATATATTTTGTTATGGTAGATCTAAACTTTGAACATCCATTTCATCATTAATCAATATTTTAACTTTCTTCATACAGCATTACTTTTATCAGTGGAATAGTTTTAACTTAAATTCATACACTAACTGTGTTTTATAATCCCGTGCCACAGTGGCTGAATGTATACATAGGCACCAATCTTCTTCCACAGTACAACTAACATATTAGGACAACTGTTGTTTACTTTCTCATAATTTAATAAAAAAAACAAGCTATTAATTTTAAATCTAAATCAAACATGGAAAACTAGCATCTTACTATTTGTGTAATGTTACATAACATAAAAACTATAATTATGTCATATCCAGCCTTCTTATTCTACTCATCATTCCATTTTATGTAATGCATGTTACCTATACATTTTTTTCTTTTCATTTATTTTCAGGCTAACATCATTAGAGATGTGAGGCCGGAGGACCGGGACTCAAAGAAGTTGAGGCGGAGGATTGGCCTCATCTTCAAGGAAGATGTAAGTAATATATATATATATATATTTATGTTGTACCTCACTTGATTTTGTAAAGTTACCTTGATATCTGATCATTTACTAAGTAATCTTTCGAGTCATAAAATACAGATATGATGAGGTGGTATTATACTTAAACAATGTTTTATATTTGTCATGAATGATATAAAAATGAAGAATTAAAGAAAATGCACCGTTTCTAGTCACGAGACTGATAATGATAACATCAGGCCATTCATGCAGTAAGTAGTCCATGGAACTTTGTACTCAATATTCCTGCATCAGCATGCAAGAAGATGCTGACTGCAGAGATCAAATACAAGGTAGGAAAAGTACAATAATTGAAATACATCTGTTTATTTCAGAACCTGACGAAGGTGATAGGAAAGTTTTCCCTATATATGGCGGTGGCATCCCTGGAGCCTGTAGGAGCTTGCGGTGCGGGTGGAGGACAAGTTGTCGACTCGCATTGTAAAGACAATGATGAAGGTCTTGCCCGACCGCAAGAGGGATGCCCTTGAAGCACTTGAAAAGGGAATGAACAACTTCAAAAGTTTGATGTGAGCATTTGTTTACCATTTAATGATATTCTGAACTTATGAAAGTGTTTATACTACTAAATTTACTTTGGTAATTGCTAAGGTATTGCAAAGTGAAGCATTTTTTGTGGCGAAATCATTTAAGAGGATCTAAGGCCATCAAACATTTTTTTTTGTTTTGCTGTCACATGATTCTAGTTACCCGTAGCATTTCTGTAAAGAGAAATTTAACACATATAATTTGTAAAGCTTTTTTTTAACATATTTATAATAATCCTTGTCATACCATTCTAGGTAGGAAAAACAAAATTACATTCTTTTAAAACATCCATATTTTTATGTTTTATCAGATGGTTAATTAAACACATACATTTCAGGTCAGTGTGAAATCTGAGGAAGGGGAGGAAAAATCCAATAAGCGAAAGGTAGGAAAAAATATTTGAGTGGTCATGTTTTATAAATAACTGTTTTTTACATTAGAGAAGAATAATGTACCTAAAAGAATTTCAAAAGAACAGTGTTTGGTCTATGTGCACTGAAAACAATAAAAAGCAACAGGCATGAAATTAATATGTAATTTTAAAAATTGCAGCTTTGTTATTTTGACAAAACTAAAGTACAAAAAAACACAAAATATTTTAGGACTTTCAGGACATTAAAACTAAGGTTGTCTTAATGTTTTCTTTTCAGGCTGAAGATGATGTTGAGTAACTGCAGGAGGAGGTTTCTGTGAGTGCAGTGGAGTCCCCGCCATCTCTTGAATTGGAAGAGTTAAAGGTAATTATAAAATAGTTTCAAGTGTAACCTTCTATAAATATAATTTCTATTCCTGAAGCTTGCTTATAATTGCTTTCTGGTTTTCAAAGTACTAAGAGGTCAAATTAATGTAGCCTTGTCATAGCCTTGTTGTTGGTTTCTCTGTCATGTAAAATCTTTCTGCAGTATGTTTCGTTGTGATAAAAAATACTTAAACTTGGAATACATAAAACAGTGACAATATGTAAATATACCGAGGAGTGGTCATTAGGACCTCACATAGTTAAATAATATCTGTAAACTATTGAGTTTGCTTCCAGAAACGTTACGATGACT
Source organism: Mya arenaria (assembly GCF_026914265.1). Taxonomy (NCBI): domain Eukaryota; kingdom Metazoa; phylum Mollusca; class Bivalvia; order Myida; family Myidae; genus Mya; species Mya arenaria. Next base: position 25,984,067 of record NC_069128.1, read on the forward strand.
TCAAAGAAGCCTTCAACCGCCTGAAGGAAGAACAGTCAATGAAAGAAGTAAGTTCTGATTACGTTCAGATCTATTGGGATTGGTTGAGTAAATGATTGTGCTAAAAGGAGTTTGTAGTATTCAGCTTAAGTTAAGACAAATGAGTATCCTGGATGTAGTACAGAGTATGCTCCGTTACTTAGTCTTTGATGTACTGAATTTTTGAAAGAAGCAAGAAAACTTAAGAATTTGATGGTGATAGTTTAAAAAGTATTGTATTTCAATATGTTACTTATGTTATCATATTGCAGGACTTTAGTGATGGGGAGGAGGTATCTGCCAAGTGGGTCGAAGACGGGCAGACCGTTTGGTATGATGCTGTTATCATAAAGAAAGGTATTGTGTTTCGCTTTTCATTTAGTTCAAAAACACTATCAGATCTAAATAAAAAAGAATGTTTCACACAATAACTAGGGTTCGTAGAAATATCCCAAACACGATGTTGTTGGATTAAGAGCGCAGAATGATCTTCCTGCAACAATTGGTCAATTAGGCCTGGTCCCACTATGGGTACGTTAACCATCACAGCGTAAAGTGTGATAAATGAGAAAAAGAACATAAAATTAAAATTCAGTCACATTGAAACTAACCTTATTATATTTACTGGATTTGTTTAATAGTTACATTCCAACATGACAATGTCTGTATGATCTAATTTGAATACACATTGATATGGTTGTCTAGAAACGCTCAAATTAATTAAAAAAAATGACATAACATGTTAATGGCACATCCAATATTGAAGATCCATGTTAAATTCACGTATACTTCTGTTCATATTGAATTCAACAGAAAATACATTTCTTTTTAGCTTAATTGAACAAGAACCATAACTCTATCTTAGCTTACTACAGATTGATTGTCTTTTTTAGCTTGTATGATTTTTTAACAAAATGACGAGCTATTGTTGTCACTTGATTGTCATCATTGTCATTGTCAGAGGCGTTTGTTAAGTTTTGCCTGTAGGTCACTTACATGGAAACTTTCAAAGCTATCTCTTTGAAACTTGGAAACTTGTTAATCTTAAACCCCTCTTCACATTGTACCCTAAAAATGCTGAGTCTCGTCTGTTTTTTGGGGGGTAAAAAATATAAAATTTAGCTGATTTTGATAATTGGACATAGCTTCTTCAATTGTTCACAGACAATAAATGGATAATGCCATCAATATATTAAACATGATTTTGAGTCACACATTTGGATTGGTAGGGGGAGGATGGTAGATATTTTATTATTTTTGGACTTCGTAATTTTAAGCTAGCTAGTTTTTTTAGTTAAGTTTTGCGATAAGGTCACTTACATGGAAACTATCAAAGCTGTCACTTTGAAGCTTCGGTAAATTGTTCATCTATACTCTTCTTAACATTGTATCCTAAAGATGCTGAGTGACTCACCTGTGTTTTGGGGTGATACCATTATTTTTTTATTGATTTTGGTTGATGTTGAGAATTGAACTTAGCTTCTTTAATTTCTGTTGATTTGATTTCAATTTCTTTCAAAGACAATTAATGGATAATGCTTTCAAAATATCAAACGGGTTTTTGAGTCACACATTTGGAAGGGTAGGGGGAGCATACTTTAGTACTATTGTGCATCGTAATATTTAGCAAGTCTGTTTTTTTTCAGTTAAGTGCTTGGTCACCTTCAAACTTTGGAATACCTATTCACTATCAAATGTACAACATGAAATAAATGAACCGTAAAAGGATATAATCAGACGAGCGTTAAGTGTTTTCTTGTCAACTGCGTCATTTTTAAATTACTCAATGGATTTATTTAAACAACACACATTGGTTAAGCATGATACGTAAAAATATAGTGAACGATAATGGTATGGCCTATTTACAAAGAAATACTTTGCCATTCCTGTGCCCAGGAGGTAGCCGTTACTCCTGTGACAGCTCTTTAGTTTAATGTGTAGACTCATGTAGTGGTTCTTTACCAAAATTGTTCAAGAAATGACATTGGAGTTAAAAGTTGGCCACGCTTCCGGGATTCCTTTTTTCAATACACTTATTTAGTAAAATCTTAGAAATTTGTACGTATTTGTTTTAACTATACTTTAAGAAAAAGAAGGGCTTTTGAACTCATTTTGACATTAACAATCCCATGTAAAGTATCATCATAAAATTATGTGAACTATTGCAGTTATTAACCTATTTTTTTCTTCAGAGTATTACATTAAGTATGTGGCGGACAACCACAGGTGTCGAGTTGGGCAGGCTTTCCTGAAGAAGAAGTAATGGGCAGATATAAAACAATATGTTATGTTTGTTTGTTGTTATGAGTGTAAATAATGTACATATATATATGGTTTCTTTTCACATTGTGCCTATCTATATCAAATACTGTTTTTCTATTGGTTGACAATTAAACATAGTGTATATAGTAATTATATCTGTTGATATTTACAATTTTAGTTAATTTTCTGCAGTTAATTGAATAAAACTGGTTAAGTTCTTTGGTAAGGTAAAAGTTGCCCAAAATTGTTTTTGATTGGTCAATATTTGTATGAAACTTCATATTAACCAATGATATCATTTACTTTTGGACAGTTGCCTAAAGATGACCTGTGGACATATAATCCAAGTTGTATACAATTTACTGCTGCTGTCTCATAATTAAAGATGATTAACAGTCATTTGTTTGGATGCAACACTGCAGAATGTATAAGATGTTTTGCTTCAATAAGGTAATTGACTTTCAGCTGCAAAAGTTTATTTAATTGATGCACTAAGTATATATATATATATATATATATATATATATATATATATATATATATATATATATATATATATATATATATATATATACTGTAGACTGATGATAAAGGACATAATAATTATAATTTGTTAAATTTAGCTATTCTTTGTTTATTTTCTTGTATTGCTGAGCTGTATTTTTAACAAAGCCATGCAATTTGAGATGTGTTAATAACATATATACATCTTTCTGTATCTATACATATTAATCTTGTATTTGTTCAGTTATTTTTATGCAAATGTTTTTTTTTATTTTGGCCCTTTTATACACTCATTCATAGAGCAGGACTTTGTACAGTTTTATCTGCAGTGTATGGGCTGTCCGGCTAGTAGCCTCCAGTAATTTGTATATAGTACATATAGTAAAAGGTATAAATAAAGAGGCCATTGTCCAATCACCACCAGATTTGGTCAAAAGGTGTATGAGCATAATATCTTGGTCAAAGTTGATACCCAGCAGTATTTCTTAAGTCAGTTCATCACATTTAGTTATAGGAATTATATTAAATTGGTCTTGTAAGATCATTTATTGTAGAATTGTTGCCCAATCTTCACGAAATTTGGTATGAAAACAATTTCTTGGACTAGTTTGTTAACCAGCCTATAACTTGAGTAACATTCAGGATAAATGTTTTTTTTTTAGAAATTACTTTAATTAGGTATTTTCCAATCAATTACAAAGCCTTTCCAGTCACCAAATTTTGTCAGAATGTGTATGGGCAGAATGCGCTGATCAAGTTTTACAACAAGCCTTGTGTTATAATAAAAAAACATTTATTGTGATAGATTAACCTGTTGTTGTTTATGTGTAATATAATAAAATAAATTATTATTTAATGTTATGCGATTTTCTTTTTCCTTGTATTGTTCGTGTGTGATTTTCTACAGAATACAGTTATAGCATCATCCGTGTGGTTTTAAAACAATATATATAGATATATAAATATTACATCTATTATTTTAATTATAATTTAACATTCTAGTATGGAAGAGGTATTTAAGGGCGGGCAGCGATGCAAAAGTGGATGGGGATGGTCAAAATCTAATACGTTAAAAAAATGTTTTATTTATCTTTGAGGAAAGATATGTTTGGGAGTGAAACATTTATTCTTGGCGACCTGTTTAGGGTTAGTAAGGAGTTAAACAAATTTTACAATAAAATATTTTAACAGATTTTGGATAAAAACGCATTCACATTATTACGGAAATGTCTGTCGACATTAGTACTTCGTTTTTATGTCAAAATGCACCAGACTACCTATTCAACAATGCCTTGAGAGATTTTGATGATATCTTGTCAAATAAAAAAGTACTACAGAACAATAATTTCGTGGATGAAAGTCCTTTCCGGGTTACAAAAATGCATATATCGCTTTTATAAAATATCAGCAATCAACACAAAGCCACAATACATTGTTGATAGGGCAGTTCCGATAAACATGACTCACAAACATATTCGTTTTGTATAAAGACATTTCCGGGAAAACGTAAATGCTTTTTGATTGGAAATCTGATAAAATATTCTTTCGTAAAAAATGCTCAACTCCTAATTACAGCTTTTCATGTTGCATCGGATATGAGTCATGCTTGTTGAATATTGAACCTCAAAACTAAATAGAAGTTGATTTTTTAAAACATTTAAAATGTTGGTTTCTTTATCGACTTTTTCATAGTTCCGACCCTTAAAGCAAAATATGTACCCGAGTTCTCGAGATTAGAAATTTGACTTAGTTGCTTCTGGAATATAAAGACTTTCTAAAGGTAATACACACATATGCTGTTCAAAAATATTAAGCAATACAAAAGAAATCAATTCACGAAATAACCTGAACACATTCCGTACATGAGTAATCGAGAAAACATAAAACGTTCTTCCAATCTTTAAATCACACAACATTATTTAGCAAAACATATTATTTTCTTCATTATATGCAACATATACTGTACAAAACGCTTTCATGTTAAATGCATCACAATCATTGAAACCAACACGCACATGCAGCACAGGGACACTGGTTGTTTGTTTTTATAAAACGGGGTCTTTGTCATTATCACATTCAGAAAGTATTAAAGTTCATAGTATTCTATTTCTATTTAAAACCTTTAAAAATGTATACTGGTAGCTTTTTTGTAGACTTTTTTATTTTTAGCAGGTTCAAGCTGTTTCCAACCATTATTAACTTTTCTTGTTTTAACGCCTTGCCTCCTATGGACCTTTACCGCTTCTTGCTGATGAAAAGCATTGAATATTGAAGGTGAAGGAGGGTCCCAAATGCCTCACCGAATAATTTATTATTGTGATTTCACTTCAAAGTGTTGATAATGTTATCATAGTATCCTGCCCTGGCTTCGAAATAACATTCGAAAAAAATCACATGACTTAAGTATCATTGTATAGGTTAACAGGACACATATAAGTTACAATGTCCTAGTTTCGATTATCCAATTCTCTTCTGCTGTCACCAAAATTTTAAACCTGCAATAAATCCAGTAACTGCATCTGCAGCTGTGATCAAAGCTGTGCCAACACCACTTACAACAAAGTCAACCACGTTACCAAGCAGCGTTCTATCATTTTCAATATCGTTTTTGAACTCGTTGTAATTGATTGTTGTTTGGTAAGTAATTTGAGGCACAACTTTCTGCGATTTTCTTGCCTTGCGTTTGCTGACGGGATCGTTCTCGGGGTAAGGTGGAAGCATTTCATCTACGTCTTCATCTGCAGTATTTCTTCTCAGCCACTTTGGAATCCATGACTTCACATTTTTTTTATTCTTCGATTTGATATATTCCTCAGCAAAAAGAGCGATATTTTCCGTGCATTCATTCGTAAAGAAAGGTTGTTTTTGCCTTTTTGTTTCCTCAATGATTCTTTCATAGATAACTTTTACTTGATCTTCAACACATCCACAACTATTATCTATGATCAGAACTTTTTGTTTGCATCTCTTGAGCAATTCATCTAACTTTGGGTGTCTTTCAAGAGTACTTCTCTTCTCCCCACCGATATATTCATCTCTCTCTTCATTGTTTTTTGTATATGTAAGGACTACATATCCAAAATCCCCAACCTTTTTACCAAAAAAGTCGAAAAATAAATCAACTGTTTTTGCAATTTCCTCTGAAAATCTATCTGGTCGCAAAGTAAACAGAATAGCATTAAAACCGGGTACTGTGAGTGCGACACATTTCGAAAGTTCCTGGTAAACAAACGTATCATCATGACCGGAATCGAAGAATCCAGGAGTGTCAACAATATCTATTTGCCACCCAAATCTGTTCGCCTCCTGAAAAAGAATATGCAACTTGCTTAATTGTCAGCGTTGTATGTTATTAAACTAGACCTGCTCTAGGTAGATACATAGAGTCATATTGTAGCTTAGGTTAGAAGCAGCCGTCCTCGAAATTTTAGATGTAACTTTATGTTTTATACCATTTTGAAAAGACAGAATGATCTGTATTTGATTCTGTATCTGAATCACCGCCCCATGCCTACCAACATGATTATCCAAGTAAGGCACCACCATAAACAATAACTAGCAGTTGGTATAATTAAAACACATAAATCTGCATTGGCATCAAACTGTAGTTTAAGTAAGAAAGGAACGTTCAGCAAATGTGTGAATAACAGGTAACTGAATAACAGGAGTTTCAAGACGCAATCGTGTGACCTCTCATATTTTTCCTGATGTGCTTCATGGATAAAAAAACTTCACCACAATTAACATGAAGGCCTGATACGATCAAGTTGAAATCGAATATTCACACAAAGTGCGAACAACATTCACAGAAGGCAGTCTTGGATTTGATGATAATTTTAAAATGCTCTTCGGATTAAGCCCTGCCACATATTAGTGACGTATGAAAGAATGCTTAGGAAACATGAATATGAATGTCGGGATGATGTATTTTGCTGGTTAAATAAATTTTCCATATGAACAACAACTTAAAAGAATTGATCAAGTATTGACACAATTGGCCAAATGTAATTATAAACGCAAGTGCGAATGCTGTGAAAAAAATGCTATTTTATACAGGTTAAATAATTTAGCGTTTGAGGACACGTTAAAGGCGTTGATAGAGTATAAACAGAACCAGGAAAAGTGGAAGAAGTAATGAAATCGCCAACACAGAATACGATGAGGTGGGATTTTGTTTAGCTCGCGGGATACTACAGCAGAATCGTATAAGATTTCAGAAAAATGAAACGCCTTTTATCTGAATTGATACATTGAACACCACCAAAGACGAAAAGTAAAATTATTACTAGGGACTGAAAGCGGACCATTGAAGAACAAAGGGAGACCAGCAATCTAAAAGACATTTTATCTGAAACACCGATATAAGCATACCCAGATTTCACTTAACCATTAATTTTTACTACAGATATCTCTGGAAAAAATTTAAAGCTGCACTCTCACAGATTCACCGTTTTGACAAGTTTATATTTTTTGTCTTGGAATGAGCAAATTTTTGCGAAAATATCTGCAAACCAGTGATATAAGACTGCTGACAAAAGATCAGATCGCAGATTTTCATAATCCCGTTCGACAATTAATGTTTTATGGCGAAAAGCGTCACTGACGGTTTAAGAAAAATGCATAAAACATCAATTTGTGACATTAAATATGAAAATCTGCGATCTGAATTTTGTCACCAATCTAAAAACACTGGTTACCATGCATTTTTGCATAAATTTGCTCGCTCCAAGAAAAAATAAACAGTTGTCAAAACGTTAAATCTGTGAAAGTGCAGCTTTAAAGGCAGTATTTATCAGGAGCAGGAAGGTCAAAAGAATGTGATATGCTAGCAGAGCATTGTCAACAAATATCAGAAAATATATTGCGCACAAACTATAAGATAGATTAAATGTAGAATTGCTGTTGATATCTATAGATGTAACAGAGGTGGCACTTCATAAGCTGTTTAGAGAACTTAGATACACTGCAGAGATAAGAAAATAAGTATTGATAGGGACATACCCCATCATGGAGACACTAGAGATGAAGTGAACAATAGAGGTTTGACAGAAACAAGACCTGAAGCTGAAGAATCAGAAACTGGATTCGACAGAGATGCAGCTAGTAAAAACAAAGACTCGGGAACTATTGTCTAGATGGATAAACAGAAAGAAAAGTATGATACAGATAACAAAGGAGACGAAAAGTCGTTAGAGAAACAAAAGAATAAGTAAGAAGAGTTGCAGAAGAAAAGGCAGCACATGGGTAATACTGAAATAGCGAAGATTATAATGAGAGGAATACTTAGGAAGATCAAGAACAACTAGTAGAGCCAGAGCCCAGACGCTAAAATGGGACCAGACAACCAGCTCAGAGGTACGAAGTCTACCAGAGGTGCATTGTAACTGTGAGATCTGAGAATCTAAGCATTAGTGAGTTGGGGATTTCACGATTACTTGATTCAGTGGATGGAATAGTTGAACTCAACTTAATAGATTATATAGTGAAGTAGTTATATAAGCTGGTAAAATGGTTGTATGTATATTTTTGTAACAAATGCTGTTTTTGACAAAACAATTGTATGACCTATTATCCATGTTGCACAGACGGTAATATTCTATTTTGACTGAAGGTGGAAGAAGCATACACTTTTTGAATTTTGTCTTTGGTAAGAAGTCAGGACACAATTCGTGAAGTTTTGTTGCATTAAATTAAATTGAATTGTATATATAATCCGTATTGTATAAAGCTCTGGATCACGATTTGTAGGTGTCATAGACATATTGAGAGAAAATGTGTGGACATGTTATGAGTTTTGTAGAATGCATTTAAAACAAACTACAGTTAAGTAGGAGCACTAGTATAGATGTTTTTGTGATATGAATGACAAGACATCATTTAACGGAGCAGAGTAGTATGTAGCTTAGGTAATGTTTTTAATGTATTGACTCAGGACATTTTCCCTCATGCAAATTTTAGAAGCAACCTGATGTTTTGACTTTGTTAAGCAGAATTGTCTGTATTTGATTCCATGTTTGCTTTATGTATTAGTCTAGGACGTGCAAAGTGTTTGTATTGGAATGTTGACATTTGGTTAAATTTATTACTAAAAAAATTATGTGTTATATATTTTCGTGATTCTAGGCTTTGTGTGTAGGTTACAAGATAGAAGTTAAAACACACTGTCTGTATTATGTATGCTTATGTAGTTTTGGATCTGGTGCAACAAAGCGACTAACTGAACATACGTCTTCTTTCCCCTGATTATATACATTTTAATTAAGTGTGATATTCACGAGGAATTACAATATAATACGACATAAGCTTATTTATAGCGCAGTGTCACAAACTTATATATTATAGCAAAACAGTGCTGCTATTATGTTAGAATCAAATATTGAATACTGAATACAATTCATGATATTTGATGGTGTTGAGTTATAGTTGATAAGGCTATTGGCTGCAATAAAATTTAACCCCGTCCTGTGTCCAATGATGACATAATCAGTTAAAGTATATCTAATTGCCATAACGACATGAGTTCGAAGTGATTGCCATTTCAAGTCACAATGAGCTGGCCCTAAGATACATACGTTTTGAAACTTTAGCATTAGCCTTTAAAGTGACACTTATTCAAAATCAATACATACACATGTGTAACAAACATCAATTGTGACTGATTAACCTTTAAATACTTACTGAATGATGCATTTATGAAAAATATTAATAACTGATAACACGACTGCAACCGTGTATTTAATAGCAGAAAGCGCAAAAATATTAAATGATTGGTGAATGATAAAAGCTTTACTGTAGTCTACTATAGTCTCATAAGGTAGAAAAACCGTGTTTTTTGCTCATTTCTTTCAAACTAAACTCGGTATCGCTCATCAGAACCACTGTTTTCGAAATTTATTCATCCTTTTTGGAATATTCAAAAATATTATTAATTGTGGTAAATCTTATCTGGGAGTAAGAGTGCATCTTTAAGACAAACTGGAGTAAACTTAACTCAAAATTATGTTCGATAATATAGATATTGTAAACTGTTTTAATATTCCCTGGTTATAGTAGTGTTTTATTTCCATTTCTTGTTCTTAAACTGAACATACGAAACATATCATTTGAGAAGGATCCAAGGATTTAATTTGCCTTATTGAATAAATTGTGGGATGACTGAGATTAGGAAATGTACGTTTCACAAACTATAGGAGAAACTGGAGTGATATGATAAGTTAGGGTTTCGAATGGTCTGGCTATATAGCCTGGCTTTCGCTGTCACAAGTTCAGCTTCGATCCCCCAACCCTGTCTTATCATAGATGCATTTGTCGTGATTAATCCGAAACGTATGACCAAATGCTATATCTGTGTACAAAGATGCCACTACATTGGGAATACGAGGAATGACGACTGTACCACTACTCGAACAGCGATAAGTGTACGTCTTTACTCTAGCCCTTAATGTTATGATTTGGGTTGCGATTAAACACAAAATGAGAAAATCGTTGTGATTGTTGAACAATGAATGGCATTCTGGGTGATGATGATCAATTTAGAAGAGCCATGACAATTTTGAACTGTCGTTGTTCTGCTTCAACAAATTGTTTGTGTTTTAGTGTGTGTTTTTTTTTCAAAACAGCCACGAACTACGTCCATCCACGATGACAAACTAAATCCTGGTTCTTAGCCCGATTGGCTGCAACTTATCGTAGAAGCAATACTCTTGGTGAATCGGAAACATATGACTCAAATTGCACCTCGTACAAAAGTTGACGATCACTCTTCGGCCCATGCCCTTTGGCAAAGACAATAAGAATACTGCTTATTGTACCACGGCGATGTTACGGATAGAAACGATTTATACTCGACAAAAAAATCCCCACGATAGTTCAAATAAATGTTCCATTCATCGCAAATTGTAGAAGCACAACAACAGTTCTGAACAGGTCATAATTGTCGTGGCTCTTCCTGTTTCACGATCGGTGAAACATTTCCGCAACGTTTTAGATCATGGTCAATCATAGCCTTAACAGTGGAAGCTAGAGACAGGCCTAAGGCAACGAATGGTCATTATATTATGCCTAATTGAGTGGCGACAGTACTGAGGTTTATTTGTTAAAAAAAAACATAAGAGAAATGATAGACGAAACAGGCGATAAACTGTAGTTTTGGGCCTGAAAAAACAATGCATTTTGATTGCAGAAATCGGTCAGTTCAAATTCAGATCATATCCTATTTAAATGTATATCACTGGGTCAAATGTTAAAACACAAACTTTTTAACCCTCGAATGGCCACATTTTATACCGTAGATTTATTCAATCAAACAGAATGTGTGTTTTAATGAAATTTTGGCCAGGTTCGATTATGGATCATATCGGATAAAAAGGTCAACTGGTCAAAAGTTGGAAAGACCATGCAAGCACTCTGTCGGGGCAACAATTCGTATCTAATGTATTTTAACATTTCATTTGCACTGGAAAAACAGCTTTAAGCCAAGTTTGATAAAGATTAGATACATCCGATATGTTATGTCAATATTTCAAACACTGACCTAGGAAGTGATACAAAATTTTGGATAGCAATCACGCAATAATTACTCCACATGTCTGAATTATCAACATATGATGTGCTGAATCTTTTTGATATACTTTTTTTCCGTTTTGACGCTTTTGGACAGCCAACTCAAACTTCTTTAAACATGAAAACTTTCATTTAAGCATGAATATGATTGTCTCATATGTTCAAGTATTTTTAAATGACTTTCGTTTTTAACTATGTCAAATTCAACATCAAAAAGAAAAAAAAAATCGATCAAATAGTATAATTCGCAAGGAGTGATCTTACTTGACGATGACATGTTTTTGTCACAGAGCGGTGTCCTCTACCAGGTTTGAATGCCTTTCTTCCCAGCAGGCTGTTTCCAGTTTCGCTTTTCCCATGCCCAGTGTGTCCGACCAGAAGTATCCTAAGCTCTGAAGAAAGATGACTATATGTCAAGGTTTTTAATAGCTTATAGTCTTCCGGTATGTAACGGACCTTAAATGCCCATCCGACAACAGGTAAATATATAAAGTGCGTTTTGTCATTGTAAACTAGAATGAACACCATTGAGGCAGTATGTTGACTATGACAAGTATCTACGATACTACGAAATATAGTTTGTGATAAGAAATGCCCAGTTTAACTAGGATTAACCCATTTCGCATATTTTTAAATTCAAACGATTTTATGGGGTATTAATACGATAACATGATCAATAACTTACTGATATTTTCAATTGATTTTGTTTATTTTACAAGATTTACAGCTCAACTTCCATTCCTTCAATGAACTGCCTTTCGCCAATTACGTTTATCAATCGATGAACGCAACATCTTCGGATATGTTCGGATCGCAATTCATCGCATAGCAATATACATGGAAACTATTGATCTTATTATTATTTGTATTGTGTCAGCAGGTCCCGTAAACTATAACTCAATATTTAAGAAAGTGTTAATTTATTATATTTTAAATGGTTTGTTGCCAAAAGTGTTTAAATTTTACGTTTAAAAGTGAGTTCAAGTGGTTATTGTGACGTCATTTGAAAAAGATGTTTCCGGTTACAGTCGGGTCGTTCTATTTACAGAATGAGTAAGAAAGGATTACTGAAAGGTTATCCTAAATGAAATGAAGTATTTTTTTTCAACAATTATTGAATAAAATAATGAACTTTTGGTGTAAATATAAGTAATGAATTGCGGTATTGATGTCATTATCGGGGATATGAACGCAATTGGGCTGGTCAAATACGCGCGGACTCCACATACTTTGACCAGCCCAATTGCGTTCATACCCCGATAATAACATCAACCCCGGAATTCATTCCTTAATTGAAAAATAATAATATCCAAGATTTGATAGTCTGTCACTTTTAAAATAACTTTTTACTGAAATGAATGTTTATTCAATAATGTTAGTACCTAAGTTTTTACTTTAGAGTTAAAGGTTTACACATAAATATACATAAATATACATACTTATTTATTTCCAAAAACAGTGAAAAAATAACCGAAAAGAAAGAACGATGTAAAACCTTGATTAATATCTAGATCTTCAAGAATGACATAGCTTCGCCTGTAGCATTTTTCCACCTGAGTACGGTAAGCCCCGATGATACTAGTACATGATACATCCATTCATGTATATATTTATGCAAAGAATAGAATGTGTAAACTTAATACTTACTCGTTTGCCAAATTTAAGGGTATTCAGTTACATCGATTATCAGGATATCAAGTAAGATGCATTTAGAGCTGTTACTTTTGAACGAACTTAAGTTCTATAAATTTATAATGATTTAAATAATAATTTAAGAAATAAATTGTGTTCACCAGTCCTGCCACCTATGATTTGCAATGTACCTTTTGTTTCGTCGTCTCCAAGTCCATCTGCAATAAAAGGAATGTAAATATGTATCATCTTTGTGTAACAATTAGTATCAATTAACTGAAGAACTAAGCAAGGCATAAGCCTTTGTACTTGTGCAATATTTAATTATCAATATCACATTAAAATGGCCTCAGCGATAAAGGTTAAATATATGAAGCCCTTTTAGTCATTCAATACGTCGTTTTTTGGGAAACGAACTACATTAGGTAAATAACTGAAATTCACAACAGGTACTTACTTGATCCTAATTTCTAAAAATATATCAAGTGAATGTAGCTTACTTAATTTAGACAATTACCTCCTTGAACTTATCTTTAAATTTATTTCCACTCAAAGTCGCAAACCTCTTTACGTGAAAAATGTACGACAGGCCTTATTTATACTGGAACTTGACATTGTTTTTTTTTAGAAAATAACTACCTAGTTGTTCAAGTTTTGAAGTCCCAAGGTCGAACTCGTCTGAAAAAAAATGATAAAGTAAATAAAGTACCCGTACGTGTGTGATACAAGAAGAAACCATTATTGTATAGAACAATAATGCTTGCCATCTGCCAGCATGAAGTATTTCGCTACAGCTGCAGTTGTATACACACTGTGTGGGAATGGACACCGGATATAGCTCGAAAAATGATCAATCAATAAGCATTTGATTCTGACACATGGTAAGTTTTTTGTTATTATTATTTTGTTTTATAGTGATATTTATCAAATTCGAAGAGCTTCGAATAGATCAATCCTGTGCAATACACGACTATAATGGAAATGTGTCTCCTCTTTTGTATAATAGCAAAATTCTCGCCGAATGTTGCATGATCGCTCACAAATGTTCCGTAATGTGGTACGATTTCAAACATAAAACAACAAATAGAAAATAAGAATGAAAACTGAATCGAGCGATTTCATTATAATTACAGCATCTAATATTGTGTATGATATCAATACGATATGTTTTGTTGTTATGGAGATATTCATCCTTTTTGATGACCTGAAGATGTACCGGGGATAGCTAAAGCAAATAAATAACTGCACAGGGGATAGCTATTAACTGTACTGAGGATAGTTGCGATGTATTTATATTAACGAGACTGTGATGATGGTTACGTCTTCTTAACTCTATGCAAGCTCATGGAAAATTGTCCAATGTTGTCCATATCGAATAATTAGAGCAATAATGTTTCTGTTATATGTATAGTATACCTTACATAAATGTGTCCCTTGTTTGTATATATAATTTAAATAAAGATGATCGGTCCGTATGTCTTTGCATTCTAATGAAAATTCAGTTTTATATCATCAGCTGTCCATATCATAAATATAATATTGACCGGTGACGTCAAACAACTAGTAAATGCGGCTTGCTATTTTTACAACGACGTAGAAAAGTCGCAAGAAAACTTCATTAGCTTTGTTTAATAAAACACACCTACAGCGCTTTAAAAGTATTTAATGGTAATATAAAAGGTTCGGTATAATATAAAAAATATTTACATTACACTTCGGGCACCAGTCAATTGTATCCACGGCCCCCCAGGTCCTGGGGTATACCGGGGATAGCCGGGGAAAAGGGCCGTGTTTTTACTTTCCATGTGCCCCCGCAGGGCCGGGTGACCGCGGTGGTTTTGTCATAGCGCCAAATTAAGCGGAGATTGGGCCTTATGTAGAGTCTCTGGGGTGCGGGGGCATTTGGCCGGGGTTGAACCATCAGTTTGTTCCCGCAGGGCGGGGATTTTACCCGGGGTTGGCTGGACCGAAAGTCAAAGTCCCGGCTATTTTTGCAACGTTTTTGCACACTAAGTCATCAATAATAAATAATATATTGTGATCAAATTTTGTTCACTTGAAGCTGTTTCTAAGCTTGGATCGATGTTGCTATTACTTAGAACAGGAAATGGTCTCAGCTCGCTCACTTCACCGAGAAACTAAGTATTGTGACCAACCTTGTAATATAAGCAGCATGCATACACATGTATACGTTCATTTAGGAGGACATGTACCAAACTCATTGATAACTTAAGTTTATTCAATAATTTGTCATAACATTGTACTCTCACTTTTGCAGATAATTTGAAAAATGGATTTGACGGATGCATCCATGGATTTGTTAGCGGTAACTGTGACTGAGGATAATGGAAAAAAGTTTGTGTGCAGCATATGTACCTATTCAACTAACTACAAAAGCAACCTGAAAAGGCAAATGAATGTACAAAGAGACATACCAAGAACCAGCACTCCAAAATCTAAAGAAAGGCGAATGAAATATCGAAGCCATTAAATATTATGTGTATTGTATATATACTGTTATTGTGTTACGATCATCTTGGTCCATTTTTACATGCTATCCCCAGTACACATTGCTCAACTTTGAAACTATCCCCAGTACACAAAACGGCTATCCCCGGTACAGTATCGTGAACATTTGTAAGGGCATATATTTAACAGTTTAAAAGTTACATTGCCAGTTTTTACAATAAACATAGTTTAGCTTATGCTTGTAAAATCCTTCAATTCAGATTTCTTTATTTATTCGATATATTTCCTAAGATTACAATACTTACGAAATTCTGTGAGTTTTGAGGTGATCATCACAGATTTAGAGTAACATTTTTCATGGTCTGCTGATTTTTAGGCATTATAAAGCACAACATAGGCCAAATTTAGCATTCAGCTTTTAGTTCAAACACTTGTTTTATTTGTGGATACGGTAGATAATCGTTAACACAGCAAGATCTTACCTCTGGTCTAGAAAAACAACAGCATATTGGTATGTTTACTTATCACTTTTTGAGCTATATCCGGTGTCCATTCCCACACAGTGATACACAAGCGTAAGTATCTTCCATGAGCAAGAAATTTTACAGAAATATATCCCGGCCCGAGTACAAGGTAGTTTACGCAAACGAAGCATTAAAAAATATGTTGTTACTTCTTCGGCGTGTTTGCATCGATGTGCTTATTGATTCACGTCGTCTATATATTGGACATTGATTTAAAGTAACATGTCCAGGTTTCTATCAGGACCAATAAAATAATGTTAGACGGTCCTTCAAACAGTGATGTTTTAACATGTTTAACTACGCAATTTTACTCAAAACATGTATTGGAACACTTTTCTAAAGTCTTTATCTACAAAACATCAACATTTTAGAGAAATTGATTAAGCAATAAAAAATTAATTTCATTTTGATGTATTTTATCGCATTAGAATATGGCTTATTAACTTACGAAAACAAATTTCATTTTTAATTCAGTGATAAAACGTCAATAAAGTGTTGTCTGATATAAATGGAGCGTTATTCTTGACGACGATGAAAAGATACATGAAGATATTTAAAGGCGGTCGATTAAGTAAAAAAGAGGACAAAAACAACAACACAAATGAATGTGGTCTAATTGTAGTTATCGTCACTTAAATATTCATTATAATTCTTCCAAATGTACGAAATTTAAACTTGAGCAACGGAGATCAAGTAAGCAACTCAAAGCATAACCTATTTTTCTGTATAACTCATTTTTAGTATAACATTGCTCTATTTCTATTGATCAGAAAAAAATATCACCCTGGATATTGTAAACAAATCAATGGGCAAAAATAATTGCTTAATTGACAATATCTTATCAATCAATCAGTTTATATCTTAATTTAGATTTATGATGAATGTTTACTTTAATGCAGTAGTACATTTTCCATCTAAACTAATATTTATATGAAAAACTTAAGAGGAGAACGTGATATTTCTTCTTGATTTCGGGAGAAAACGTATGCGAAGACGTTCGGTGCATAATGTGTTTAAACAGGAAATGACTTCATGAACATATAACACTTTGTGATTTAATTTCACCGGATAAAGCGTCATAATTTAACAAAAAGCAGATTTTTTTTAAAAGCTTTATATCTTTGTTGAAGTTCTGACTGGATATGCGTTCTACTTATTAACCGACTTAAACAGACCGGATGTATCTTTTGTTAAAAGAAATCCGGATTATAAGTATCGTCCATGGCTGAGAGTGTAAGATAGGTTCATCCCGGCCCAAGCGTAGGGTATTTCCGAGTTTCCGCAAAACACCCTGCGCGAGGGTTGGGATGAACCTATCTTACACGAGGGACTATGGTAGATGTTTTTTCTCCCACCTCAGTTTAACAAAATTCAGTAAAAATGTATTTTTGCTGGAAATCTTTTGTGCGTGGGGAAGAAAATGCGTATGGACATGTGATAATTCGTGGCTGTCATGGATATGCGCGCAGTGATTCAGATTATGTTAAAAGTCAAATCGGTCTTTAAATAGTTCTGAGAAGAGTGAAGCATTTCTTGAAAGGTGCCTGAAAACTTTTTATGGTGACATTTAAAGCGAGAAATAATTAATTAGCATTCTAAATATTGCCACAAGACAAGGTTTCTATGATGCTACAGACAACAGTCTTCAACAAGGGAGGTTATTACAATGTGGTGACCATTAAAAGAGTTCCATACGGGTACTTGTTTTATCGTTGCCCGTGGGCAAGGAAAGAATTTCTAGCATGGTTAAAATTTTGTACCTACTTATCTGTGGTGGGAGAAAATACATTTCTGCAACGCTTCGTGTAGCGCGTAAATCGCATTGCTTTTGATATTTGGCTCATCAATAGAGCAGGTGAAACAGATATTATGATTAATGTCGTTTTTGCTACTTATTACTGAAAAAAAACATTGGATAAAAAGACTCGCCACCATATAATACACCACTGTCCATTATATTCAACTCGTCCAGGGAATATGTTAGTAAGCTTGCCAAAGGCTAACAAATAATTCCGGTTACTCATGTCGAGTAACCGAGGTTATCAACAAATGAAATGTTAGTTCTAAATTTCTATTGGTCAAGTAAATTCTCGATTTACAAGTATTAATCCTTTGTGGTAAAGCTCTCTTTTGAATCAAGCCATCGTCAATACAAGGTGTGTTAAAAGTTATGGAATTAATTTCATCGTCATTTAAAAAAACCCACCCTACCCCCCCTGCATATTTAAGGCAGCCGAGCTGTACGCTTTATACACAAACATTAGCATGAAACGCATTATATTATCATTTTTCGATGTAAATAGTTGCTCTCTTATATTGTGTTGTTCGAATATTTCAGTTATGCCATTACCATCGCTCTATTGAATGACGTACAACCGGGGAAGCTGGCGACCCAGTGCAGAAAGTTCAATGTGGGCAACGGCCATTAGAAGTCGCCAGACGAATAACCCGAAGAATCCAAGTCCGGCGAGGCTCCCATAGATTATATGAAAAAAATGTATTTTTGTGTTTCCTAAGCAGAATGTGTAAATTATCATGATACATTGCTTTTGTTCAAAGGGCTTTGTACGATGAACACCGCGTCAATACCCGTTGTACTAAATACGCCATACTTCTATTGGTTAGCGCTCGACAGCACCTTTCTATCCAAATCTTAAGCAAATTTATCATTAACAATTTTAAAGTGCTTTCCGAACATTGCTTTTTCGTGACGGAATTCACTTACATTTGCTAAAGAATGAATACTTGTAATTTATATTTGATACTGATTTGCATATTTGCTAAGCTGAACTAAATTGTATCGTTTAACTGCTGCAATAAGTGATTGCATTGCAATAATTGATTGCTTATTTTCAACCCCGAGGCTTTGGGGTAGGTCGCCATGGAAGACGCCAAAGTTTCGCAGGTGACCAGTTGGCCTTTAATCGGGTCAACATTTTCGGACCATTTTTTTTCAAAATTCATTTTGGGTCAAGGGGGCCCAAAATTATTTTTTTGCGCTATGGCCACTTGGGCCTAAATAGTTTGTGCTGTGGTCAATTTGGCCCAGATATTTATATATGTGAAAGGGGAGTCTCGCCAAACATTCCAAACCGTTTAAATGTAAATGAACAAAAATAAATTTAATGAAATGGACAGCTAAATTGTTTTCTCGTTTAAGAAATTTAACGTGTAACATGGAAATAAAGTTAAGAAAGCGTCGCCTTATTCAGGTTTAGGAAGAGTATGGTGTAAAGATTAAATTGGTTTTGGTCAACTTTGTTGATAACATGAACTATTTTTATATTTTATGTCTGACTTGTGACAGATCCTATAAGACTTGGAAATGTTATGTCAGTGAATATATAACAAAATAGATGTGTATATGGTAAATATCAAGAATATGTGACAATGGTCAGCAACCGTAGTTCCCTACATCTGATAGTGCACTTTTTTGTAGGTTGCATCTTTCTTGTGTGCAATGACAGAATATCTAGGTCCGGGCGGAAGAAAAGTGTATCATTTATTGTCAAATGAACAGCAATTCCTATCAAAGTCAGGGTAAAATAAAATTGTTTTAAAACGTTATTTGCAAGAATTTCGTAAAACTTGTTGTATATTATATCTTCCACCCAGGCACATGGAACACGCTTATAATTCATTTCATTTTAGTTAATAAAGCAGTACAATGTAAGTCATTTGAAATAACTCGTTTTGAAATAATGAGAAAATGTTACACAAATAATTAAAGCGTCTTCAATATCATCTGTAGCATAGCTAGCTATTCTAGACCTATTTCACCTCAAAGCTTATTATTGTTCACTAAAATGATTAATACATAACATGCCTGGTGGTTTCACATCTAGGCAGGTTGGTTCCCTTTTCGTCTGCGTTTTCGGATCGTCTCCTGGTGAATAAATATATATACATATAGGTATGAGATTTGAAAGAAGGCCGACGGACAATTAATCGCCTTTTCCCGTTCGGCTGTCCTTTCGTCTGTCTGTCTATCTCAATAGCATACACTTTTTAAGTGTATGGGTTTTGATGAGCCTGTATTTATTAATATATGCAGTATCATCGTGGGGCGAGACACATATTTGTTTGGCAAGGATCATATAATTCGGCCCACAGTCTTTAGTGCCCTTTTAAAGAGCTTTACTGAATAGGAAGAAATACTTTTCCGTCAGGAGACATTTTAAGTGTACTCGCTTACTGCAATGAAGTACGCCAAAGTTTCAGAAACACTAAACGATGACCCTTGACTTACTGACAAGATACCATTTTGCTATTCAGAGCCATTTCTGAGTAACTTATGGTTGGACACTGATATAACTTTTGATATTTGAAATGTGTTTTTTGTCTTGTATTAACGTTGCGTATGTGTAGTTTACTGTTTGTTTAGCCTTGACCACGAATTAGAATATTGGCTACAGTTTTCCAGTTTTCCTCTCTCATGATATAGGACAGTTTAGTGTGGGTCGATAGTTCAATTACTAGTTGTGTTGATATTTCTTCCAGGCTAGAGGAAGCACTAATATGTTTAGGCTGTATAAGTTCATGCTTGTGTATTATGTCATTGAAGGATGAGACCAGTGATAACTTAAAAAAAACAAACATCGTTTTGAATAGATATGGCGTAATCGCTTCAAAACGGTCAACTGAAACGAAGTATTAAACCATTTTGTGAATCACTACACAACTACTATGGAAACTAGAGTGACAAGCACAGCAACAATTTACGAATATCCTGTTTAGGGCTCCATGGTTGTAGCTGAACAGACACTAAACAAGATTTACGCAGAAGACAACAAAGAAAGGCTACATATGCAAATTTACTTTACGTTTAGAGTAGTTTTTATGCCACAACCTATTGCTGGTCCTATCTTTTATCAACACATGTTCAAATACTTTCAACTACTCACTAATCTTATACAGACATTACACAGACATAAATAAGTGGAACCGGAGTGCATTCTTCTCAAAGATAAGATGTAATATTCATACGAGGCTAATTTGTTCTGATAATTAATTACGCATTATTAAAATGTCCACACTTGTGTATTTTTTTTTCTTTCTCGGTTTCGTCCCAACTCCAAGGCACCTTTTGCAATCAGCTAAGATTTTCCTCAGGCAAAAATATGGATGCATTGGCCGTAAGAATATGCCAGGTTTTGAACATCATGGCAAAATGTTGAGAATTAGAACACAACAAAACATACATTGCCATTACTGACTTACACTTAACTAAGCCTTGCTTTCACTTTTACGATATTGACGATATTGACTCCGATTAATCTCGATTTATTTAATCTTCGTGAACGCAGATATTTTAAGCGATGTTACACAAAAGCAATATATATATATACAGTCGAACCCCGTTGGCTCGAACTCCCAGAGATCGGCAAAAATACCTCGAGCCTCGGGAAATTCGAGCCAAGCGGAAATGCTTACATTGAGTATAAAGAATTTGGTCCTTTAAATCCACTTCGAGTCAACAAGGAAATCGAGCAAAGCGAGTTCGAGCGAACGGGTTTCGACTGTATATATAATTTAAAGAAACTTTTCATAGTAGATGCATACTCATCGTAAGGATAATATAAACCATTCAATAATTATGCTTTTGCATCAGTATGCCGTCATAAATCAATAAATACTACACGAATAAAAGGTCGACCACCAACCTTTTAAGTCCGTCCCACATTCATCACAGAACTTTGAACCAGGTGTTTGTTCCTCCCCACAATCGTGGCAAAACAGTTTCGTAGGCTTTGTTGCTGAAAAAAAATATCATGGAGCATATGTAAGTATAATTATCAGAAATGTTGTAAAGATATGAGCAGTTGTGCTCGTATTAATACGATTTTTATTATCGGATATCATTACACACTTCACCCGATCAGAAAGCCTAAGAGCTTAGTCCCTATATCGTTTATTATTATTTTAAATGAACTTTAACTTACGTTCAACCTTCGTTCCACAACCAGAGCAATATCTTGCACCAGGTCGCAATTCCCCACCACAGTTTGAACAGTTTGGCATAGCTGGTTCCTTTACATTAAAATTCGAAACAACATCGTTAACATAACAAGGCTTAATCAAATTATAATTAATAAAAGAAAACAAGTAAAAAAGGACAACGGCAGGTTTTTAAAACAACGACGTCGGGATATCGCCAGTTTTACGTCGAAAGCTAGAATGACTTATCGAGTATATATAATAAACACGTAAAACATAGAAATAAATTTATAAATAAACAGACAAAACGAATAAAATAATTCGTCCCACTTCAGCAGTATTTTAATTCAGGTGTTTGGGATCCGCTTTCAGAATGGTTTGATCTGTGCCATGGTAGGAAATTAATCAAGAGGGTAAAAATATTTTATCGACCTCTGACGTCATTGAGTGTGTTGATTGCGCCTTTGAGAGTTTTACAACGGCGAAATATTGTCGCAAGTAAACACATGACAAGATAAAAATATTACACGGTTTTATAAGTTTTTAATGTATCTATGCATTATTTATGCGATTGAGCTAGTGTCTTGAGCCTTCTATTGCGAGTTCACAACATAATTCTATGATTTGACCTAGTGGACTAGTGTTATAGCCGTCATGGGTTATGCTGGGTTGGGAAATTATACCTTCTAAGATATTTCTATAAATTGACCAAGCGACATAGTGTTAGATCATACTCGGTATCCGAACGATTAGGTATCATATTTTATCAGTAGGTCAATTCGTCCCAAATATTTTCGGATATTTAAGTTCGTTCGGCACTATAAAGCTATAAGACAAATTAGTTCATTTAGACGTCTACAATTAGTCGAAGTGGTTCAATACGTTCACATGTGTCGCGATACTCGGAGTTCGAGGGTTCAAAACCCAGGCGTGCTGAAGAAATAGCCACGCAAAGTATAATTATAAGAAATAAACAAAACACGTTTGTGATGTCCAAAATCTAATATACGAGTGCCTAAATACAAATACAGCATGTAAGACATAAAATGAATACAGAATGAAATATAAATGGAATTTACCTGAAATAGCCACGCAAAGTATAATTATAAGAAATAAACAAAACACGTCTGTGATGTCCAGAATCTAATATACGAGTCCGCGGATATAGAAAAACAAAGTGGAAATGAAAGTGAAAGAATAATGAAGACCAGACTGAAAGTGAAAGTTAGTGACAGGGGTTAAGTTCTACTATTACTATGATGAATAATATTAGACACATATAGACAAACAAACAATGACAAACACATAGACAAATGACCCTGCGACACATGTATGTCAATAGTGATTTTGCTAAACTTCTAGCTTCCAAGAGCCTACTTCTCCTTACTTCCGGGAGCAGTATGTGGAGTTTGTATTAGTGAAATTGTTGGTGATAGTAAAGTGATATGACTGGTGTTGACCTGTCCGCTGTCGATGATAATCAGTTATATAGATTAATCATGGATTATCAATATGAACAGCAAAGGAAAGTGACAGCTGGCCATGGTCATGTGTTTACTTACAAAGTTTTTTTTCAGTCACTCGGAAAACGTAATTATTAAACTCAGTTTATGTCTACGAAACACTCATTCTTAATGTTCAGATCTGTCGAAAATAACGCTCAGTTGCTTCAACATTATGTTACTATGATATAACCATGTAACCTAGTGTTTGACCTAACATGACACATATTAATTAAACTTATGTTACAAGGATTTGTCTTCGCGCCAAATATAGCGGGGACTGGGCCTTTCTTATGATCCCTGAGGTGCGGGGGCATTTGGCAGGGATTTTACCATCAGTTCGTCCCCGCAGGACGGGGATTTTACCCGGTCTTGGCTGGACCGAAAGTTAAAGTCCGCGCTATTCCCCGGACATGGGGCCCGTGATTACAATTGACTGGTACATAATGAGCTTATTGTGGACGGCGACGGACAAAAGACGACGAAGAAAGCTCAACTTTGACCATTTCATTGACCAAATGTGCTTCACGCGAAACTTATTATGTAACTTTATAACTTTTATCATAATTTGACAGAAACAAGTGTTTATTCAGACATTTAGCGTCAACTAACCAATGTTAAGAACATTTTTCGTTTAACCCTTTTTATGGTATACGTCATCTCTCTGAATATCTAAACATCTTTCCCGATGTCATTATCAATTTTGAACAAATAATTTTAAAAATAAAAATGATTGTCCAACACGACCATTATACCTAAAACTATAATAACATTTTTTTTTTATTTCATAAGATACACATAACATCATCAAATTAGACAATTCAATAATTAATAAAGATTCATAAAAAATGAACTTACCCTTTCTCGTAAGATATATGAAGTATGTTTTGTTTTCCTTTTCAATCGGTAAATATGTGGTTTAGTTGAGAGTTATCATATATTCAGAAATACAAAACACTGCTGTACGAAACACAGTTTCCAGAAAATACAATCATGCGATGTTCTGGTGTTTACCTGGTGGAATTAGTCATGTGCTGCTATAACTCGCAGGTACGTAAGTTACAGGTAAACAATAGTTGTGAGATTGACAAACATATACAGTACAGTGGAACCCCGTTGGCTCGAGCTCGATTGGCTCGAAATCCTTATTGGCTCGAACTGGATGTAACGGAAAGATTTATTTTAACTGAAGATAAGCATTCCTGCTTGGCTCGAGTTTTTCGAGGCTCAATGTATTTTCGCCTGTCCCCAGGAGTTGGATGCAACGATGTTCGACTGTACTTTTCCAGTTTTACATAGTTGTCTCGCGTTCATGTTTAAGATACATTGTAGGTCTCAGAAAGGATGTGTTCATGTATACTAAATTAATATGAGGTCATCCTGCAATTACTATGCCACTAAACATAGCTCTTGGGAAAATAAAATGAGTCAAAAATGATTATGTCTGTTTTAGGGGCTGTATGCGCGACAATAGTATTTTTTCATTTCTGTTCACAGGCAATACAAATCAAATGCCTCTCATAACCTCACAATAGGTAATGTAAACTGATGAATCTTAATACAATTAGCTACTTTCATAACAGAAACGGGTACACCTATATGCACTTGGACATCTTGTAAGTTAATTCTAGTATACATTTATTTAAATGAAACCCGATATTGAATTGGAACGTTTTGCATAGTTGTTGTAAGTAAGATAAGACAGGGTCTTTAAGAAAACAAATTTCCATTTTCTGCATAACTATCTATAACTATATATTTCCGTCGGTTCATCACCAAGGTTTATTTACGATTCTTGGCCTTGCTTTTAAATTCACATTAGCATTAAAATCTTATAATGTATTTAAATGAAGCGGTATTTTAATTTGCACTACATGTATTTGAAACAGTTTCAAACACTATGTTCTTTAAGTCAAGGGTCATCACTTTGGTGATTAAAGCTAGAGATCGGCCTATTGTTTGACTTATACACAATTTAATAAGTCTCTTACAAAAAAAACAGCAACATTTTTTTTTTTATTATGCACTTAGCCTAGTTGAAGTTTTAGCTAAAGAGTTTAGGAAGAGCGCTGCACCCTGTCTGTTTTTGTAGCACCATTCTGCCCTCATGGAGACCAGTACGTGCACACTCATGCCTTCATAGAATTAAGATTTAGCTTAAGATAATCAAATATATATTTCGTTTTAATTAACTTAAATTATGATCAAACATTCTTACAAACTTGACATGTTGAATATTATTTCTATTAAGCGCAGTTCCAAACAGTTTCTGTGATTTCATACACGATGTGCCCTTTTCGCCGCTTAGCACCCAATCCCTTTTCTTCAGTAGCCTATTCTTTTGAATACATGGCTAAAATTCTAGTATTATTATACCTGAGCGCATGAGGCTCCATATTCCCAGATAATACAACACATTTTAACTAAACATGAGGCAAAGCAGCAAGGGGAGTCTAATACTGTCTGCCGTAAAACTAGTCTATTCAGAGTTAGCGTTCCTGTATCCTGCGTGTAAAATTCCCAAAATCATTATGATTTCCCGGGGAACATTTTCGAAGCATGCAAGCACTGCTTTCCGATCAAACTGGCGTGCAAAGATAAATTATAATGTAAGTCAATTTTAATTTTATTTAAGGCGAACGAACTCAATGTAGAACAAATGGTTGTATATATTTTTAGATATGTCTTTCAAATAAAATTAAATAAAATTAAAGAAACAGATAATTTGTTAATTAGTGTAAGATCATATTTTATTTCACTCGTGATCATAGGACAACTATATTTTCACTCAAGGCTTCGTGAAATAAAATACGATATCACACTGAAATAAACAAATGTCCTCTATGTCTTCATGCATTTAAAACTAATTAAATTAAATTTTCATTTGATGACGCCAACAATGGTTTTGATATATAATAATACTTGTTGGACTATAAGTACCTTAGAGATAATGGGAAATACCTCAGTAGTTGCATACCCTGCGAGATCGAAGCGAGAGCGTGCTGTGTACCACTGAGGGTGTATAAATATATTCCATACAAACGTATATCTCATCTATTACCCTTTGCAATTCCATGAATGCCTCACACGTGGCCATTTTTTACCATTCATTATTTATCATCAACCCTCCATAATTAAGATCTAGAATAGCTGAGTGTAAACTACAAATGCTTCAGAAACGCAGATTTTTTCAGACAATTTGTAGAGGATCATTTTTATGAGTATTGGCTTTTATAGAGCTTGTTTGCGTTGTTTGATAATCAACCATAATGAGGTTTTATTTTTAAAGTGTTTTGGCAAAATTGTTTTTCGTAAAATTGAATAATTCAAGAACCTTCTGATAAATCTCATGCTGCCTTACTAATTTTCGAAACATACCTGATGTTTTTACATGTTGAAGGGTAATACCGACTTTTCTGTTTGAAGGTAAGAAATATTATTACTTGGAATTCGTACGTATACCTGATATTGAAATGCCCCTGATCGTCTGGAATATTAAAATGTACACGGGATGTATGGGATACAAACGCATTCCACGTAACCGTGTTTTTTTAACAATATAGTCTTTTCCATGAATATAATTTTCAACCACGGAAACGTGTATTCATTTATTAAAATGAAAATTGTGTGCAAACTAGTATTCTTTTTTGAAGATCTCCGAATTTGAAAAAAAAATATGGGCAATATATTTTATTCAAAACGAACATATCTGTCTATTATCTCGAAGGCGCATCAAGCGTTATTTTTTACTTAGTTCCTATAGCGACTAAATACATAAGAGTACAGTTGGAGTACAAATCTCTTACTTGCTTATCTTATTACATTAACAGCTTTATACATATTGCAGATCAGAATGAATCCAAATGACTACTTTTCTGATATTAATCGTTTTAAATTAAATACTTAACCTCCTAGTGGCCGGGTTTGTCAGAGCGAGTGGAACGTATTTTTCTACACTTAGTTCGGGACACCGGCGTATACACTTTCAACATGATGCGACCTAGATTTCTTATCAGGTCATTTAAACATATTCAAGCTAGTGTATTTAGCTCATCTTATCTACATTTTAAATCTGGACGAATTTCTCAAGCTTGTAAACTTAAAGCCATGTCAACTAGTTCAAGACCAAAAGTGTTTGTTACAAGGCGTGTGCCTGAGGATGGAATTAATTTACTCAAGGAACATTGCGAGGTGTCTCAATGGAACTCTGATGATGCTATTACAAGAGAAGAGCTTATACGTGGAATTAAAGGTGTTGATGCCCTATTCTGTTTGTTAACAGACAAAATTGATGAGGGGATTCTGGATGCTGCAGGTAGTTTAAGTTTTATTAAGGTACGGGTTGTATTCAATCAATGACAGCTAAACTAAAGTGAAAGTAGAAAATGGCTCGGTGTATTGGTCGGCTTCTGCGGTCTTCATATGCGGAAAATACGGTCAACGTCAGTACGGCATTATGTACACTACCTTTGTAAAAATAACTGATGCTAATTAAAAAATGGTATTATCTCTGTATATGTGTTGTCCTGAATTAGTATAACATTATAATTATATGTTATATAATCGTCTGTAAATTATTTGAAGTTGAATATATGATGATGCGTTTATATATTTGTATAAACACCAGAAAGGTGAACGTCAGCAAATAAATAAGCAGATACACATTTTTTAATTCATAGACACAACCAACTACCAGTGTTCAGCTTATATAACCAATCGTCATGTATCACATATTCGTATTTTGTGAATGTTATTAAGTACTCATTTATTAGATAAATTAATAAATTTGAATTTATATACTCCTAGAAGTGTAATAAAACATTTAAAACTGCAGCAAAAACTTCATATAAACAATATGCTTTATTTTTGCAGGTGACTCATTGCGGGCTATCGGGACAATGTCAGTCGGGTATGACCATATCGACCTCGCGGCCTGCAGAAAGCGAGGAATACCGGTGGGGTACACCCCTGATGTGCTAACCAGTGCTACTGCAGAGCTCACCGTTGCTCTGCTGCTTAACGTATCTAGGCGACTAGGAGAAGGTAGGTGTGTTTATGATCTTATGCAAAATTGAGGTATAAACTGTTGTGAGTTTGTTATTCTGTGGGACTATTAAGTATTACATAATGGATTTTGGTTTTAGAACATCGCTTCAATTTTTGCGAAAGGGACTCACAGTTTTGCATATATCAGTGTTGCTAGTGAACAATTACTGCAGTGTTTATATTTAAAAAAAACACCTGAATATTAGTTGTGAAACCGTTCTTGTCGTTGACGTCTCATGTCAAAACATTACCATTTTTTGTGTATTTAGGTGTGGAAGCTGTAAAGGACGGGAGCTGGGGAACTTGGTCCCCACTCTGGATGTGTGGACAGGGGCTTGATGGCGCAACAGTCGGTATTCTAGGTAAGTGAAATTATGGTATTTTTTTCCTTATGTAAGTATGTGCCTTGGTCGTGCAAAAGCAAGTTTTAGCCTTTTAATGTATTTCCATACTGTAACTCAATTGTTAAAATGTATGATTGAGCGCTCGTTAACCAGGTATTTTAAACTCCAAGTTAATCCGTACTTTCACTGAACGTACAAGCCAGACGGATGATGAAAATTGACATAAATGTAAAGCAGCATGTAAATATGTGTACCTGGTGTGTAGTATGTGGCTGCCTCCGGTTAAAGTAGAGTTATAGCCTCTGACATAGTTCAAAATTGCATAAAGTGTCATTTTCACGTCAACGTTTCGCAATTTTTTATTTATGGCAAAATTACGAAACTTGAGAGGAAGGTTAACCAGTATGTAAAGTTTTGAATCAGGGGTCTTGTTTGTGGCTGTGCTCAGCAAAGTAATGGCTCATGTTTGTAATGAGTTCACTTTTAGATTATATGTCTTTAAAAATGTTGTGGCTGAAGGGATAGGTCAGTAATCAAATAAATCATATTTTTATTGATAACGAGGCCTTTGTTATAAAGTTTGTGTTTGTTGTCTTGTGATGTTGTTTTTACTGTCAAGCATTGTTCCTTATTTTTCATTGATATTTCTTCAAGGACTCGGTCGAATTGGTTTAGCAGTGGCACAATGTCTGAAGCCTTTTGGTGTCTCGAAAATTCTGTACAGCGGAAACAGCGAGAAGGACGAAGCAAAACAGCTCCAAGCCGAATTTGTTACCTTTGACGAGCTTCTTAAAAAGTCGGATTTTGTTCTTGGATGTTGCGCTCTTACAAAAGAGAATATCGGTCTGATGAATAAGGAGGCATTTTCTAAAATGAAAAAGACTGCAGTATTTATAAACACAAGCCGAGGTGGACTTGTGAACCAAGATGATTTATACGAAGCCCTTAAGTACGGGGAGATATTTGCTGCGGGAGTAGATGTGACGTCACCGGAACCACTTCCAACCGATAGCTCTCTATTGTCTTTAAGTAACTGTGTCGTATTGCCGCATATTGGAAGTGCAACGATGAAGGCGAGGAATGCCATGTCGGAACTCTGCGCTAGAAATATTATTGCAGCACTAAAAGGAAACCCTATGTTGAAACAAGTACAATAGTGAACCAATAGCCAATTCATGATGTATTAAGTATTTAAAGCTGTTCTATCACATATTGACAGTTTTGACCCATCTTGTTGTTCTTGTCTCAGAATCAGCTGATTTTGGTATCAATTGCTTCAATTAAGTCATATAAATTACTCACAATAGAATAGATCCATATTACTTGGTTAACTGCCAATAATTTCATTTTTCTTAAAGCGTTAGTAACGCTTTTAGCTATAAAACATTAATTTTCGAACGTTAATATGAAAAAAGCTATCTTATCTTTTGTCAGCAGTCTTGTATTATAGGTTTTTATACATTTACGCAAAAATTGGCTCATCTGAAGACAAACAAAAAGGTGTCAAAACGGTCAATCTGTGAGAGTGCAGCTTTAATCTAATTTTAGAGGTAAATGGGTATCAAATCTGAACAGGAGAACAAATAAAGTTGAATTATCCTTTCTTTTTGTCTTGTAGTTAATACCCAGAATTGAAAATAGCATTTCAAGATTAATACATCTGTGCTTTATGAATTAAATGTAATATTATGATGATAACACTTAAACAATAACGTGATAATATTTGAAGCCATATAAAAGCCTGAACTTACCTGTTTCAATCCTTAAATACATTTTGTAAAAAATCGTCGTTTACGGAAAATTGATGAAATGTGTAAAGCGGCTCAAGCACATCCCTTACCTGAAAATCAGTGTTATTAAAGGGGCTGTACTCCGTATGATGAAATAGCGAAAAATTGTCGAAAACTAACATAAACTTGGTATTGATGTGTACAATGCATTGAAACTTACTAACTGAAGTACCACGTAGTTTACAATTAATTTATTTTTTCGCAGTTTTTTCGTATTTTTCCATTTAAAAAGATTACTAGGTATGTCTACCTAGTAGAATTTATTCCTTATGCGTGATTAGCTTGTTAATGTTATCACGTGTTATTACCAAGTTAGGTACAGTATATAGCTGAAATATTCTAACCGTTTAGGATAAGCCTTCGTAGCACAGTGGATACTGGACTGCAATTTTGGCGACACCGGTTCGAACCCGGTCTCGACTAGATTTGTTTTATCGGTCCCGGGATGGAATCAAGGCGGTTTATATCATGGCCCGCAACGGCAGTATGCACCCGCGCCGTCAATGGCATATCGCCCCACCCAAACTCGTAGACAACCCCCCGACCATATATCGATGAGAGGACCCCCGTATCCCCGACATAACAGACCACAGGATGTAAGACCACGGCCGTCATTTCCACCAGGGTACTTCGCACAACAAACACAAGCCCAAACGTTCCGCCCATATGATAACCAACCACTGTTTGAAACGCCGAATCGCTATGCGGTACTTGCCGCTGAGACTCCCAACCGCACCGCACTAACGGACAGTAAACGCAAGGCTGTGTCGCCACTTGATCTTGAAACTGCCCCAAAGCGCGTCGATGATGCCGTATCCCCTGTACTACCGTCAGTTTCAGAGGATATCACAGCTGCCGCCAACAGTGCCGTCATCGAAATTACTAACACCCCCGCCGAACCTCCATCCACAGTGGACGCTCCCCGAAACTAGGACAGGCAAGGAGAGTCATTGCTGATCTTTGACCCCTTAAGTGACAATAGTGACCAGGTGTACGTTTGCCCTTATGCAATTTACTATAACCACTATAATGCCCGTGAATTTGTAGGAGATTATGTTCACCCGTGCATTTCGCACTCCAGTTATTCAGAACGCGTCTTATTGAATAGCGCTAATCACTTTGGTTCAAATTGTTAAAATACAAACCAAGTCAATGAATTGAAAGTGCATAAATCAACTTTAGATTTTTTGATAAATGAAAATTTGTATAAATGTAATACCTATGATAGCGTTAGTTACTACCCTAATACAAAAGCATTACATGTTAATACATGCAATATAAATTGTTCAGATGATTGTAACTTGTATGATAATTGTTTGGATAATGGAAAAGAAACAGGCTGGCTTAGCGATTTGGGTGTTAATCGATACAACTTGAATTTTTTAGTAAATAGGTACATGCGAAATGATTGTTTTTCTAATGAAAATGAAGAAACTAATAGCTCACATAGCGAGTTGTATTCAAAGCGATATCCATTTAGATGTATTACGGACTTACTATCTGATAATGATATGTATTTGCACGGCAAAGAAAATATCGCAACGAATAGGTTACTGTTAAAAAAATGTAATTGCGATAACAATGTTTCATTAGATAATTCATTTGTTGATGAAGATACAAATATTACACATAACGCTGTAAATAATAGTACTAGAAATTTAATTTTTTTTGTCTCTAAATGTCTGCGGTTTAAAATCTAAAATGAATTAACCCGAATTCAATGATTTAATAAATCAATATGACATTGTTGGTTTACAAGAAACGCACATTGATGATTTAGATTACATAGCTGTTAAAGATTATGACATATTTACCAAAAATAGAAAAGATATTGTCGTCAAATCACGCAAATCAGGTGGAATTGCACTTATTGTCAAAAAGGATATTTCCAAATATATAACGGTTTTAAATACTGATTGTAAATTAGTACTTTGGTTTTCTATAAGTAAGGATCTGGTAAAGACAGATTCTGACATTTTATGTGGTGTTGTCTACATTGCACCTGAACATTCGTTATATTCAAATGAAGATCCCTTCTCGGATATTCAGTGTGATATCGATAAATTTTCTAATCAATATAAATATGTATGCATCTTTGGTGATTTTAACGCACAAACAAAATGTATTGATGATATTATTTTTGTTGATAAGGAATTTTCCGAAAGGCAACATTTTGAAACTGTTTACGAAGAGTTCCAGTGTGAACTAAATATGTTTGAACAATCAAAGAATGTTTATATTAAAAGAACTAATAGTGACCAATCAAGCAATAATTATGGAAGTAGACTTATCGATTTTCTATTGTTAAATAATATTTATATCATGAATGGCCGTACAAATGGTGATGTATTAGGTAACCCTACCTGTAAGGGAGTTAGTACTGTTGACTATTTTATGTGTAGTGCTAGCTTATTTAAGTACATAAATTGTCGTAATGTTATGGACTTTTGTTCAATGCTATCTGATGCACACACTCCGGTTAGTTTGAGCTACACTTTTAAAATACACAATGACAGACATAACGCTGTATGCAAGGGAGACAAACTGAAACTATGGGAAAATGAAAAAAAGTAATAATTTCGTCGAAAATGTTGATCAGCAAGAAGTCTCAATTATACTTGAACGTCTTATAAGTTGTTCTGAAACAAACGTGTTTACTCAACAAATAGCAGATGACATAGTAGAGTCTATAAATACCGTATTCAAATCATCATGTGAAAGTATATTTGGATATATAGACCGCAATAAATCAAACGATCAGAATACTACGAATGTTCCAAAATGGTTTGGAAATAAATGTAAAAAAGCTCGCAGGGATTTTCATCGGGCTAAATACATGTATAAACAACGTAGAAATATAGAAAACAAGGAAAATCTAAAAAGCAAAAGTAAAATATACAAGTCCACAATGACCGTATTTAAAAATAGAGACAAAAACGAAAATATAAGAAACTTGCGAAACTTGAAGAACACAGATCCGCGCAAATACTGGAAATGTTTAGGTCATAAATCTAAAAGTAAAAACGACGCCAGTCTTTCTGATCTTCATGATTTTTTCAAAACTGTATTTTTTTTGCAAGAGATAGATTCACTAAATGAAGAAACTATGGCGAATAATGAAATCAATGAAGAAATAAATTAAAGAATTACTGCTGACGAGATTGAAAAAGCAATTAAAACATTAAAAAAATAAAGCGTGTGGGATTGATCAAGTTAAAAATGAACATATCAAAAGCACATAATGACATTTAACATATAATTCTAGACAAAGGAGTTATTCCCCTGTGCTGGACAACTGGTATTATTAATCCTATATATAAGAATAAAGGAGATCCCAGTCGTCCATAAAATTATCGACCTATTACATTGTTAAGTTGCCTTGGTAAATTGTTTACTTGCATACTGAATAACCGAATTGATAAATACGTTGAATCTAATAACCTTATTGATCGTAGTCAGGCCGGTTTTAGAAAAGGTTATTCCACTACGGACAACATGTTTATATTGAATAACTTAATACAGTACTTACATAATAGAAAAAAGAAATTATTTTGTGCATTTATAGACTTGAAACAAGCATTTGATACAGTCTTAAGATCTGGGCTGTGGCAAAAAATGATTAATACAAATATAAATGGAAAATGTCTGAAATTGATTCAGAATATGTATAAAAATATATATTATATATTATATTATACAAGTAAATATATTTTTGAATTGAAGCAGCAATTTCTAACAAAAAGTCACTTGTGGAGTAAAGTACTATATTTTATATTCCTATATGCATTCATTTGTAATGTGTGTATGTTTGTGTGTGTTCAAATTCATGACTCTCCGATACCCATGTTGGGTATCATATTCTTCATTTAAACATGTATCTGCCGCCATGTCGTTTATGTTCATTTTATATACCTCATTTGCCATAGTTTATGGTATGAGAGAATAAACGTTGTTTGACGGTCTTGCGTAAACAGTGACAGAATATCATACTATTAATTTGTTTATTTATCGCTCCAATGTTTGGACAATAGCTACAAACAAATTATTCGGCGTGGCCTTTTGACATTGCTAATGTAATCGTAAGTATGCATGTGTGTCTGGGGAATGTTGAGAGCTATGCATTTCTCTGACAGCCTTTTAATTAACGATCTTAGGCATTTCGAGGAAAACAAATGGCTTTTAAGGCATTTGTAAAGCGAAAAACAACAAATGCCATACATTTCTACAAAACCCATGGAAAAGAATCAATCTATTGGAGAAGAGAGTGCAGCATGTGGAAATGCAGTTGTGTTGGCCGTTTTTAATATTTTATTTTATTTTCATCTTATTCCAAGTATTGTTAACTATCTATATACATCCGAGGTTGTTTTTGATGGAAAACGGCCGAGGTGTTCCGATTGATACCAACACCACGACGGTTGCTAAAGATCAGTGATCGGGACTCAAGCGGCGACAGTATGTGGTAAAAAGTTGTTTCTGTTCATGTAATATAAGTTACACTGTTAGTAGCTGGGGAGGGGGGGGATGTGATATACACCCCCAGTGGTTTTATACCATGCAAGAGCTATGAAACCACTGGGGTGTATATCACATATAAAGAAATACAAAAAGTTTATGTAATCAAGTTTATTTGGAATAAATACAATAACAATGAAAATATAGTAATAATATTGTTTGACAGCACATATATTTTCTCAGTAGGGTAACATTAAATTATAACTGTACAAGAAAGATGAATCACAGTCAATAAATGTAATAATAAGAAAAACACCAACAGTTAACTGTTTTTTTACACTTATTTTTTTAACAATTTCTTGAACATAGAGGTAACTCCTCAGCACATTTGCAGATTTCTTTTTGCATCGAAGCGTCTCTTCTGAATTTAATTTTAACCTTTTCTGAGAGATTTGTCACTTGTTGTGCTTGTTAACCGTTTTTCAGTCGCCATTTTGTAACCAATGACTCATGTTAACAGTTGGTTACACACAACAGATTGCTCGAATAAAATGGATATTCAATAACGTGCATGTCCCCTACAGTGAAAAGATAAGCCGAGAGAGAAGTTACAATTTTTTCGGCCGCCATTTTGTTATTTCTTTTGCGGAGTATGAAAGTTACAGGGGTGGTATGAAACATACTGGAAATTACAGGGGGGGGGGGGGGGGGGGGGGGGGTATGGATTATACACGTTGTGCACGTGACCGCTCTAGGCCAATCGGATAGCGTCATTCATGAAGGAGGTGAGATATTGAGTAATACTGACATTGCTATTTAATGATTGTTTTCATGTTTTGCAAAATACAGCAAACACTGCTTTTATTATTAAAAACAAAACAAAAAACAACAACAACAACAACAACACTATTCCGTCTTAATCGGTTTGTTTTGTTTTACGTTCAATCTTAAGAAACAAAAATACGTTTCAACAACATCCCTTATTTATGATTCGTTAACGGTCATAGCAATATAATTAATGGTGGAACTTCTCCTTGCTGTATTTAAGTTTAGAAATTGACATCGGAAACACGTTGTTGAATCTTTGAAGAGAATACCATGGTAATTGCACACATTGATAGGTCGGGCTAAGTCATGTGTCGATTTGTTTTGTTTACATTTGATAGAAAACGATCTGATATATACCATGGCAGTTCCGTGCTCTAGTGGTTACCCAGTTGACTGTCAATCAAGGAGTCGCAGGTTCCACTACCCGCCGCACAAATCAAAAGAATCATTCATTGCATTCCTGGAGGGACGTTTAATGAGGGTCCCATGTGACAGTGACATACAATGTAGTACACTGTTGCACGTTGAAGAACCAGGGTGGCTCTAA
Source organism: Mya arenaria (assembly GCF_026914265.1). Classification (NCBI taxonomy): domain Eukaryota; kingdom Metazoa; phylum Mollusca; class Bivalvia; order Myida; family Myidae; genus Mya; species Mya arenaria. Next base: position 26,020,487 of record NC_069128.1, read on the forward strand.
CCAGAGTTACATTCTGTCTGTGCACTATGCTCCAAAAACCTAATACGGCTAACAATTTTATCGGAACACTCACTGAATGGGCCTTGCCCGAGTGAGAGTATAAATAAGCTTGCACACCACCACCGTTTTGTGTGGTGGCGGATCCGTGGTCTAGTGGTTACACACTTGACTATCAATCCAGGGGTCGCAGGTTCGATTCCCCGTCGCATCACTAATTTACTAATCGTCCTCCTGCAGGGACGTTAAATGGGGATCCCGTGTGACAGTGTTATACACTGGTGCACGTTCAAGAACCAGGGTAGCTCTAACCAGGGTTACATTCTGTCTGTGCACTATGCTCCAAAAACCTAAAATTACTAACAATCTTAACAGAGCACTCGCCGAAAGGCCCAAGTGCGAGTATAAATATGCTAACACACACGCACACGCACACGCACACACACACACACACACACACACACTATATTGTGAATAGTTTGCATTCTGTTTAAACGTAACTGTTCTGCTTACCTGTATTTCGTTATAATTTGCTGCACAGCTGTTCAGTCCAGGATCATAGCAGTCTATATTGCATAACCTGTTGTGTTGGTTGGTAATATCAACATGTTCCTAACTGAAATGCTTTAACAAACTATGCAATCCTATGAAATTAAGGTATACAATACCGTGCTGTCTGAAAATGTGTTCATCAAATTTTTATAATTGACATACTTATGAAACAGATGCCATTGTTTATAACGCTTGCATATGTATACAATATATGTCTTACCCTTAACATGTTATTAAATTATTTTGCTATTATCTTCATATTCCATTTCAATCATAGTGGACTATTTCATGGCGCCCTTTGATTATTTGCTTTTTTATTTGTTGTCAGTTTCTGTACTGATTAATTGCAAGGAATATAGTAGTCTGGATTACTTCCTCTATCACTAAGTTATGGTACTATTGGAATTAGTACGCAGGAAAAACAGACTATTGGAATAAGTACGCAGGGAAAACAGACTATTGAAATAAGTACGCAGAAAAACAGACTATTGGAATTAGTACGCAGGGAAAACAGGCTATTGGAATTAGTACGCAGGGAAAACAGACGATTGGAATTAGTACGCAGGGAAAAAGACTATTGGAATTAGTACGCAGGAAAAACAGACTATTGGTATTAGTACGCAGGGAAAACAGACTATTGGAATTAGTACGCAGGAAACACAGATTATTGGAATAAGTACGCCGGGAAAACAAACGATTGGAATTGGAACGCAGGAAAACAGATTATTGGAATTAGAACGCAGGGAAAACAGACTATTGGAATTAGTACGCAGGAAAAACTGATTATTGGAATTAGTCCTCATGGAAAACAGACGACTGGAATTAGTATGCATGGAAACAGACGATTGGAACTAAAACGAAGGGAAAACAGACGATTGGAATTAGTACGCAGGGAAACAGGCTACGAATATAGAACATTTCTATTCGGAACTCCTCGGCCATTTTCCATCCAAAACAACCTCGGATGTATACGGGCGGTTTACAATGACAGAAATATATACATTTACTCACTTAATACGTGTGTAAACTAATTATTCAATTATCTCAAAATACCACAACACAAACAGTTTAGGAATTGGTGAACATGTTGAGACAAACAAAGAGGGTACTATTTAATCGATTATTGACATATATTTTCTTATTATTGATGTTAAAAATAAATATATATGTATAGCATATAAAATAAAAAAACAACAAAAAAACTACCCTCTAAAAGCGTCCGTACCAAATCGAAATCCTCAAGACAGTTTTCAACCTATATAACCTGAGAAAAGTGTATCCATACCTTTAAACTATCTATTCTAGATATCACTGAAATGTCCCTATACCTAACTGTCTAACCTTAGTATAACAAATGGTCTCTATCCCTAGTAATCTAAACTTTATATCACGAAGTGTCTCTATCCCTAGCTATCAAAGATAAATATCTCAAATGGGCGTCTAACTTTAACTATTCTTGTTACATATCACAAAAGATTATATAGCCCGAAGCAAGATATCACAAAAGGGCCTTTAGCTCTGACTATCCAAACTTGATATTTCAAAAGGGCCTTTATCCAAAGTTATCTAAGCTAGAGCTGACAAAGAGCGTTTTTGCCCTAACTATATAAGCTTAACATCACAAAAAGTTTTCCCAACCCTGGCTGTCTAAGCTAAAATATCACAAAAGTGTCTCAAGCTCTAGCTATATCAGGTAGATATCATATAGAGGCCTTGATCCCTGGCTATCTAAACTAAATATCACAGAAAGGCCTCTTGCCCTGGCGTTCAAAGCCAAATATCATTGAAGGACAACAAGCCCTGGATATTCAATATAACTTTCACAATATTGTCTCTTACACTGGCTATCCAAACCAAATATCACAAAAGGACTTCTTAGTCTTGGCTATCTAAACTAAATATCTCAAAAGAGCACCTAGCCCTGGCTATCCAAGCCAAATATCACAAAAGGGCAGCTAGCCCTGGCTATCCAAGCCAAATATCACAAAAGGGCAGCTAGCCCTGGCTATCCAAGCCAAATACCACAAAAGGGCAGCTAGCCTCGGTTATCCATGCCAAATATCACAAAAGGGCAGCTAGCCCTGGCTATCCAAGCCAAATACCACAAAAGGGCAGCTAGCACTAGCTATCCAAGCCATATATCACAAATGAGCAGCTAGCCCTGGCTATCCAAGCCAAATATCACAAAAGGGCAGCTAGCACTAGCTATCCAAGCCATATATCACAAATGGGCAGCTAGCCCTGGCTTTCCAAGCCAAATATCATAAAAGGGCAGCTAGCCCTGGCTATCTAAACCATATATCACAAAAGGGCAGCTAGCACTGGCTATCTAAACCAAATATCACAAAAGGGCAGCTAGCACTGGCTATCCAAGCCATATATCACAAAAGGGCAGCTAGCCCTGGCTATCCAAGCAAAATATCACAAAAGTTCAGCTGGAATCACTGTCTATGCCAGCTTTTAACAAATAAGTACTTAACAATTGAACTGGACAAAATTCAGTATAAGTTTGACCTATAACAACGTTATTTCCTTCTCTATAAACGTCAGTCTTGGACTTTTCAATATAAATTTCACAATGTGTGTCCAAAAATTCTATAATAGAACGTCTTAAAGAAAGAATTTCATTAATCCTAAAAAATCCTGCAAATGCAAGCACCCAAATAGTAATATCTCTAAAGTCTCCCAAAGAACTGTTCTCAGAAACTAAAGCGTATTTCAAAATCAATCTTTTTAAAATTTTACTTGTTATAGGCTCCTTTTTATTAACCGGTTTTACCAATTTCCTTTTGCAACCGGAAAGACAGAGTTTTAACCAAGTATCATTGCAAGGATTGTTTTCATTGCCCAATCGATACCATAACATATAGAATTCAGTTTTGATTTACTCACTTTATCTTCCTGAATAATGGTCACTAAATTTTAGGCTACAAATACAGGTGAAGCTGGTAAACTTTTTAAATTTGATTTTTCACACCATGCTCTAAATTTGTTTAACACTAAAGAATAGTTACGAACAGTAGAATGTTCTCTCCCAAACGAAATCACATCTTTAACTTCTGAGAACAGCTCCTCTGGGTTGTTTGAGACAGTTGACAAATGCTGGCTGTTTCCTGCCATCTAACGGATCCGAATATACAACCTGTATACAAAAAAGAAATCTTACTTATTACAAGTAAAACAAATATTATATGATATTATCAATAATCAGTTAGCTTTAACAATATATTGTACACTAGGATTACGCATTCCATGAGTTAGCATTACACATCACAATCCAATCTTACTACAAGAACATCACCTGTAAATCTTTCTGTACCAAATATTGTAGAAGTATTAAAACCTTGAACATATATATTGTCTCTTTTAAATTCCAAAACTTCATAAATATGTTTCTTAAAGGAAGCATTCTCACCTATCAACATAGGAAAAAAGGGACTCGAAGGCCAATAGGGTGCCACTAATGTCCCCACACCTTTACAATATGCCAAATGATTCAAAACTTTTGGTATCAAATAAACTGGAGGTACCAACAAATTGTTGTCTTTTCCCCAATAAACAGTAAAAACATCAGCTGCCTCTGTGAACGGGGTCCAAAACAATGAATTATATCTTTGCAACTTACGAGTGTAATCATTAGCAAATTTGTCTATATCATGCGGGCAATACAAAGTATTGAGATAATTACAAAAATTCTGACAACTCCCGTAATCATCATAATCAACAATTCTACTTAACTCATCGGCCAACGAATTAAGTGATCTATGTATCAATACAACTTGCAATGAAACACCTTTAGAAGCACACATTGAAAATATATCACACGCTATTTTGTGAAGAACCCTGTGTTACCCTTTTCAACAATACTCACACAATTTTGACTGTCTGTATGGGACTGAACATTTTACCTGCTAATTTGTCAAGAAATCTGGCAAGAGAAAACCTTATAGCCCAAAATTCTCTTTTAGTTGTACTTTGAGCTTTTTCAAGTTCCGACCATGTTTTAAGGGCCACAGAACACTCGTGCTCTATAAAGGCGGCACCGGCAACATCTGAGGCGTCAAAAACACAAACAATCGCGGCAAAAAATCTTGAAACATACACTGAAAAAGGTTTCTGCAAAACGTCTTTCCAAAAGAATTAAAAAAGAAAATACAAGAAGAAATATTCATCTTGGCATTCCAACTATTCCTTAATTCAATTTGTTTGAAAAAATGGCTTCGTTTGCAATAAAGAAACATTTCCTAATACTGGGGACATTGAAATTATCTTACCCGATAGCTGAGCTGTCACCACAGTTACGTTGCTCAAAACGTATTTAAGACATTGAATTGTATTTTCAATACGTCTAATAGTGATTTTAGGCACCCATTCTTTAAATGCCAAAGAAATCCTAACCCTTCTAAACTTCGGGTGGGGAAAAATAGATTTTCCTAAATTCACAATGAAACCGGCATCATTCAGTGTTTTTAAAACGAAGTTTGAGTCTGCCAAAGTTTTCTAAAAATCAGTGTCAATTCCCCAACCATCATCTAAAACACAACTATTTTTAGACCGTTTTTCCTCCAATATTTTACTAAAGGACGAAGACGTTTTGTGAATGTACGCGGGGCTGACTTGATATCAAAAGCTAAAACTGAGTAAACAAAATATTTAGTTTCAGACCCAAACCTCCAAGAAATCCCCCCAAAAGTGTGATGATTTGGTTTGATTGAACTATAATAGTAGCCGCTAGCTGGGTCAAATTTAAACATAAAACATCCCGGAACAGCGTACTATTTTGCTATTTCGTGATCTTCAAATTTTACCCTTTCGTCTTTCACAACACTTAGAACCAAAATTAATCTCTTTTAACCCGAAGAATTAACAGCAACCGAAAGAGGATTGACATTAAGTGGAATAAAATGAACTTCATAAGCACACTTTTTCTTAATCAAATCATGAATTGCTGAACTTACAAACTCATTATTTCGTTAAGATGATTGATTGTTTTTCATGATAAAACTTGGTGGTTAATAATAAAGGTTAGACGTATCCATTTTTCTATAATAGACAATATTTCATTATCAGCCTTTAAAGCATCTTTCCAAAATATAAAACAATTCTTTAATCTTCCTTTAACAGAATGTTGTGAAATATCAACCGAGTTTTCAAAATTTTCAAAAAAAGAGTCTGCAGTTCAGTCGGTTTGAAACAGTTTTCATTTGATAATAACCAGTACTTATCATAATCACTGTCCGCCATTGGCTGGGAAGAACTGCTGCGTCTGTTGAGAGGCGGTTGCTGTAGCCACCGGTCTGGTTACTCCTCGGCCACGCCCGATACCCATGGAGTTGGTGGTTCCTTGCAGGTTTGCGGCACAACCGCTGGCAAAGTGTCCCTCTGAGCCGCATTTGAAACAGATGACCGTTCCACATTGAATGAAACGTCCTTCACCTCCCCGAAAGCTTCGAAAAGAAGAAGGCTGCCCAGCAGGGCCATTATTAACAAAGGAAGCCGACTGATTTCTAGTTTTTTTTCCATTTTGACGAGAGCTTTCTCCTCAGCCTTACGAATCCTCTTATCATCATCAGAATCACTAGCAACATCATACAAAACAAGAGCTGTCGTAAGACAGCTCACTCGACTACGCCGCTTTGACTTAGAAGTGAATACAATAACGATGTAATATGTGCCTGTCAAAAGCAATAAAACAATCAAATTGAAAAGTGAACAAGAATCGCGATGTGACAAAACCAGGTTTTTAATGATTGGCAGAAGAGATTCAGTTTCAACTGCTTTCTTCTATTTTTTGTAACAGTGACCTTGATATTAAGGGCCCCAAACACAATCCTATGAAATCCTTCATAAACTCTTCCTACATATCAAGTTTGGTCACAGTATGTCAACCATAACTGAAACAGTAATCTATTTTTAGTAACAGTGACCTTGACCCTAGGGGGCCAAAAGGCAATCCATGAAAGCTCTGCATAAACTTGTCTTATATACCAAATTTGGTCACACTATGTCAACCCTTACTTGAGTTATTCAGTACTAACCTTATTTCTTTTTTTAGCAACAGTGACCTTGCCCTAGACCATAGCTCTCGGGGCCCAAAACACAATCTCAGGAAAGGTCTCTATAATCTCTTTCTATATACCAAGTTTGGTCACAATATGTAGACCCTTACTTAAGTTATTCAATACCAACCATTTGTCTATTAAAAGTATCATTGACCTTGACCGTAGGGGCCTCAAACGCATTCCCATAAAAGGTCTCCATAAACTCTTCGTATATACCAAGTTTGGTCTCTTTATGTCAAACCTAGCTAAAATTATTCGATACATAAGGTGACTTTGATGCTGACCTCCCACCAGCCCGCCCGAACAATGACGCAAGTCATTTAAATAACTTGTTTTCCCTTTATGAAAATGCGGTTAAGAATATAAAAATGCCTTTCAAAAGAAATTAAAATAAAATTAAAAAAAATAAATATTCAAGGGCCATAATTTGTATTTAGGGTTAAAATTGAGATATGTTTCTTGTTGTAAGATGGTCGTCAATAATTTTGAATTTTATTCAGTGCATTGAATGAAAGGTATAGAAGTTTTTTTTTATTAAAATCACAACTTGCCCTTATATTTAACTTGCCCTAAAACTTTAACCTAAGTCAATCAGGGGCCATAACTTGTATTAAGGATAATATGGAGTTATGTTACCTCAATGTGTGATGGTCCTGAACAATTGTGTTAAGTTTTAAGTGAATTGAATAAAGGGTATAGAAGTTGTTAATAAATACCCCAACCTGCCCTAAAACTTTAACCTAAATTCCATAGTCAATCAGGGGCCATAATTTGTATAAGATAAGATAATATTGAGTTATCTTACCTCATTATTTGATGGCTCTGAACAACTGTGTGATGTATTAAGTCAACTGAATGAATGGTATTGGACTTATACGTGAAAATCCCAACTTGCCCTAAAACTTTAAACGGACGCCGACGCTGGGGCGAGTAGTATAGCCCTCCTTATTCTTCGAATAGTCGAGCTAAAAATTGGTATTCAGCAATAGTGTTCCAACCGGCTGCGGAGTTATCGGCAATTCAATTTTATACTTTATGAACTGATCAGCTCTGTCAGCTTCTCTCAAAGTAATAGCTTGATCACAAGAGTCAACTATATCAAGAACTTCCCAGTTAAATTCATATTGTTGTTTGTTGCCAGGTCTTTTAAGTGGGACATAATTTTCAACTCAAATTTTCTAGCCGACTCAGCCGCCCATTCCGTTTCTGATTCCACAGTCCTTTTCAGCTTGTCGAATTTCTAGTCAAAATACCCCTGCAATTCTTTCTTTAAAAACTTTTCAAATTTATATCTTCACTTTTAGACATTGTAAAATACCTTCTAATGTCACCAAATATAAAACCTCAAGTCACGAAAATAATTGAATAATTGTATTTAACTACGTCGCAAGTAGACCGCATAGAATTTTCAAATTAGCAGTTAAACTAAATAACTTTATTATTGGGAAACTTCATTATTCAAGCAATTATACACTTCACTGGCAATCATTTTAAACTTAGATTTACACAATAAACGTAATACACTCAATTCACACTATATTTTCATGTGCTTGGATGATATGATGAACTTAATATGTGTAAGTTTAATCAAACGCCTGTTTTTTTTTCTATTCTGTAAAGATGCACTCTTACTCCCAAATATGATTTACCACAATTAATAATATTGTTTTAATATTCAAAAAGGAATGAATAAAGGTCGAAAAGAATGGTTCTTATGAAGGATACCGAGTTGAATTTGAAAGCAATGAGCACAAAACACGGTATTTCTATCTTATAATACTATAGTAGACCACAATTAATCTTTTAGCATTCACCAATAGTTTAATATTTTTGCGCTTTCTGCTATTAAATACACGGTTACAATATTATTATCAGTTATTAATATTTTCAATAAATGCATTATTTAGTAAGTAGTAAAAGGCTTATCAGTCAAAATGTATGTTTGTTATACATATGTATGTATTGATTTATAATAAGAGTGTCAAATTAATATGTCAGCCGGTGTCTTACATTTCTTCAACAACCAGAACATAACATATTTAAAAGTTGATAAATGATGTTTCTTAGCCGAATAATGATATTACGTCGATAGTTTGTGCTTGAGTAAGTATCTACTTCAGAGTAGGAAGTTATTGACTGTGCTTTGACATTTAAATAAGGAAGTTGAATAAGGAAGTTAATACTACAAAGGTACGTGAAAAGGATTTAACCTACGCACTACTATGTTAAATTTATGTTTGTTCTCGTTTAAGATCAATGAGGGCATGGTTACGGAAGATATTGTATTTACAACTATTTCAATTTAGACGCTTGATTTTATTAAATCTGAACCATCAACTTGTTGAGATGTAAAGAGGATTCACCAATCTCGACATCACTGATGAATGTCGAATCCAGTGCTTTATTGTAGTGTCAAATTTTGCAAGAAATATAAATTGACAATAAATGTCATTGTAACCACAACACAATGGTAAACGGACTTTATTTCAATCAAACGATAAGCGTCAGTTCCTGTCAAATGACAGAGGCAATGTATTGTTTGTGTATATTGTAAATAACCTTATGCTTTATATGTGTCCATAACGTTTGTGTGTTTGTTTGTTTTTTGTTGTTATTTTTCTATGTCTATACTTTGTATTGTATTGTATATATTTGTGTATGTGTATTTAAACTATTCTTCTCTTCACATTTGGAGGATAAACAGAATAAACTAAACTAAACTTTTCAATAACACGTTTAAGTATGCTTAGTCACCCAAAATCGAACTTTTTTCCCTATAAATGCTACGAAAATACTACAAGTGTTTTCAATGTAATTTGTATAGTAGATAGTTTGTAAATGTTTTCACTTAATTTGCTGTCTTTGCAATATAATAAAAAAGCTAGCAATTCAATTGTGACGGAGCTATACCACCGACTGTTCGTAACCACATTTTACCAGACATGAGATGTACAACTGTTTTTATTGATACGGTCTAAAGAACATGCATTTCTAAACACTCAAGATTTATTAATGCGTTACGTTACTAAGCGCTTATAAATAAACATCCTTTTTGCTAATTCGATCATAATTTATCTTAAAAAAACCCGGTCATGTCTTTTTAAATTTCTCGGCAGACTGCTTTTACAGAGAACTGAATTTCCGTTTTTATGCTTAATTTAAAACATAATGCTATTTGGTCTTACTTCAAGACGCATATACTATCATAACGGAGTGCAACACTTCTAAATGCACTTGATTAAACGTTACCGCACACCTATTTCACCTGGTTCCTTGGAATTTATCATTATTAAACCCATTCATCATTCTTAGTTTATTAAGAATGAAACAGACTTAAACACGTTCAATTTAAATGTTTTTTGACAGAATGACGATTATTTCTTTAAAAGGTACAGATTTCTGTATTGTTTTTCTGCCACGTAATTGCACAGTGAATAAAAGTTGAATTAAATACAGATACTTATACCATACATAAGCTCCATCTTTATGTCTATCACAAACAATTTGCATTTGTTTAATTTATTCATTTTTCTTAATGCCATATAGAATTGCAAAAATTACCTTAGGGGGCAAATTAGCCCCATTGGGAAATTTTCGGCATATAAACGTAGCGTAAAACCTTGTGTTAATCTTGCAGTGAAATATCTTGCAAAATCAGAGATTCGATATTTCTGTGTTGGTAAATACCTCATATTGACTAAGGCGTAAACAATGATATAATTGTTTCGTGTTTCTTGCCTAAAATAAATAGCGTAAGTAGGTCAGTTATCTTTTTTATTAGGCAATTTGTTTTTTCGAGGTTTCTCGATTACCAAAAACGATAAATTATATTCTTATGATTATAAGTGTAACTTAATGTAAACTTGTTCATTGAATAATTCATTACCTCTGTCACAATCTTAATTGGAATGATATTATAAATTACGAGGTTCCAGCATTTATTAGCATTGATATAAATAAACATTCATATGGAGAGGCAAATACATTAATTTTACGTTTAAGATTCATGAAATGTTTTAATTGAAACAATTTTAAATTATGCAGCCTATAGACGTTGTAATGAATTGAAAATGACGTTAATTTTTAAATAACGTTTTTTGAAAGAAAATGTATGAAAATATTTCTTTGCATAAAAAATAAAATGTTATTTTCTGCTTCAACACGTTTTAAATATATTAGATTAAGGTGTAGTTAAATGAGGCATTCCTTCGCGAAAAAATTCAGCGTTGCATCGTTCTACGAAATTCCAAATAAGTTCAGAGTCCAATTTTGACAATCTACAGAAAGCAGAGCGGGTTACCTCGACCAGCGGGTAATAACAGATGCATAGTAATATAGGATGAACTAGGAATCGAAGTGCCGCTCGTATAATGAAATGGAGCATAACATGTAATAAAACTGCGTCGAGAAAAGATTAAACTACCTGCATTCACGCAGATTCATTCTTACTTAGTTGATTGAATAAAATGTATCGGGAGAAGAATGAAAAAGAGTAGCAATGTATTGGAAAGATAACAAAACGTCCGGGTTAGTGAAGAAGACACGTAAAATGGGTACACAAGGAAATTATACCAACTGCACTGTGATTGTAAGGGAAAAATATGAGTTTAAAGTTAAAACTTCCCGGTATAGTCTAGTGGTTTTGAAAAGGTCCAACTATGTGGATATAATTATAGATATTTATTGATTTGGAGCTAATATGCCACCGTGTGACAAAGTGATTCTTTCTTTGTTTTTTATATGTGCTTTTACATTGGATAATATTTTTGCAAACGATGAAACATGTACACTGGTTTTGGTAAGTTGTTTTCTTACTTTCACAAGAAGTTATGTTTGTTACATCTTAATTATGCATTTCAACTACGTGATAAATCGTGTGCATGAGTACTTAATTTCATATCTTCTATATTCTCAGCACAAGAATGCCACAGTTGTGTTTTCATAACATGCTAAACCCTGCTGTTATCAAGTGTTTATATAACATATTAGTTAGACATGTAGAGTGTATTTAGATTGTTAAAGCTGCACTCTCAGATATTGTCCATATTTTTTTTTGTCTTGGAATGAGCCGTTTTTGCGTAAATATCTGGAAACCAGTGATATAAGAAGGCTACAAGGCTTAAGATTAAATCGCAGTGTCATCTTCATGGTCGAAAATTGATGTGTTATGGCTAAACCTTACTAGTGCTTTAAGAAAAATGAATATTTCGGCTGTATTTCGAACAATGCAAAAGATCAGTCGATTCTGAGACAAAATCGAAAAAAGAATGTTAAAACTGTCAATATGTGAGACTGCAGCTTTAAATTGATTTTGGTACATATTTGATAATTATCTTGTATGCGATTTGCTAATGTTGCAAATATGTTGTTTGTATAACCTCCGTTTAGGACAATATATTCGTAAAACGGTTTCTACCTTTCTCTTTTTCAAATTGAAACAAATTTCGTTTTTATCGCAGAATCAGCTGATTTTGGTATCAATGTACTCGATACAGTCGTATAAGATAACCCTAAATAGTACAGATCTAAGTCGTTTGGGAAACTGCCGAAAATTCCATTTCTTTTAAAGAGTAAGTTACGTGAATAAGAAAATATGAGATCTGATCTTTTGTCATCAATCATATATCACTAGTTTCCAGACATTAACGCAAAAATGGGCTCATTCCAAGACAAAAAAATATACAAAAAGTTGTTAAAACGGTCAGTCATTCACTGATATTAATTGAACTAAATCAGGTTTGCTCATACTTACTTGATATTTTAAAGGCACTAAAACTAGTTTGACTAACGGCGATATTTTTGTACATTCATAACATACTCCCATCATTTGTGTTCAAAAACGTAATGCAGTTGTCAGAGTTTCCTTATATATGAAAATATATATGAAGTAACAAAGTTGTAATACTTTAAATTAGAACTTTAATAGTTTCGCCAGCGTTATTTAGAAAAACTCAAAATCGACATATACGCTGTTAGCGATACATATTGCTATAAAACAGCATATTTAACGTATAAGCGATGCATACGTTCCAAAAACTTACAAAAGTAATTGATATAGTCTTTAAGATATTAGTTTTAATAAAATTCCTTTCGGTACAAAGTTTTTTTTTACTTACCTAAGAGCCATACTTCCGCAGGTCGATAAAAGGATAATTAAAAAAGTAACTTATAAGCGGTGCGCTTGTAAGAAAATATCGAAGTCGATGTAAACTGTTCTTATTCAACCGGAAAAAAACGCGGCAGTTGTTTTGTGTATTGCCTTAAAAATAATAGGGTTAATACTTAAACGTCTTAAGGCACAGTCCTTCAGACTTCAGTATCGCGACCAGAAATCAGGTATCGTCTGATCTACTTTTATGACATGACATTTTAAATAATTTAAGTGCCGTATGGTATTATGCAGTACAAAATAAGGCGAACTAAAAGACAGCTTTATTTGCGTTCATAAGATTACAACGTAAATGTGCTTTGGAAAGCAAGCCGACGAATCTTAAATTAATCTTGGTGCAAAACCTATTGGAATATATACTTATTATAATAGATAATTACGCAGACATTGAAAATGTGCTGACTTGAAGGTTCTGCCGTCAAAACGTCCTCAGCCAATATAGGGTTTCATTAAATTAACTCCTGAATACGAAAAAAGCTGGCGAGATGATAGCCTTGAAAATATATGTTTCTCAGTTCTCAATAATTTTTGGATTATATTATTATTGCCTGTGAACAGAATTGTGATACAAATAAAATAACGCTTGTCGCGACAACAGCCTTTCAACGATTTCATTGCAACCATTGCCTTCATCTATTTCATTGCTTTCATTGCTCTTATATATTTCTTAGCTTTTAGCACTTTCATTGCTTACTTTGCTTTCATTGATTTGATTGCTTTCTTTGCTTACAGTTATAAAATTGCTTCAAACGGTTTTGATTTGGTTGCTTTCATTGATTGATTACTTTCATTGCTTTATTTATTTTATTGCTTTCATTGCCCTCATTGATTTTATTACTTTCATTGCTTTCATTGCTTTGATTGTTTTCATTTCTCTCATGTATTTGATTGCTTTCATTGCTTTCATTGCTTTCAGATATGTCATTGCTTTCATTGCTTTCAATTTTTTAATTGTTTTCATTGCTTTTAATTTTGTAATTGATTTAATTGCTTTATTTATTTTATTGCTTTCATTTATTTTATTTTATTGCTCTCATTTCTTTCATATATTTGATTGCCTTTATTGCTTTCAATTACATGTATGTAATTGCTTTCATTGCTCTAATTGATTTGATTGCTTTCATTGTTTTCATTTATTTAATTGCTTTCATTGCTTTCTTGGATTTTATTGCTGTGTTTGCTTTCATTATTTGGTTGCTTTCATTTATCTCATGGATTTTATTGCTTTCATTGCTTTTATTTATTTCATTGTTTTCATTGATTTCATTGCGTTCATTTAAACAATGACTTAGACGTTAAAGAAGTGGCAAGGTAAATACCTTCAGTAAAATCAAACAAGTATGGTTTGTGTTTTGCCTAGAAATATAAGACATTGAATATTAAATCATTTCCTTACAAGAACTTTTTTATACAATAAGAACCTGTGGTCGATCCAAATCGATAGCAAAATAAATGCTCTGAAAATGAACAAGATTGATTGATCCAGATACTGAGCATTAAACAAGTCAATGTTTCTATAATCCTTCTTTTTTCTAAAGAAATATCTAACATGTTTGTCTGTTTTCAGAATGAAGAAGGGGATTCTGAGCAGATTGAAATGAAGACCTATAATTTTACAGGTAATATTTATAATGAATGTTTCTCAAATTCATGTTTGTTCAGTCAAAAATGAATAATTATACTTCAGGTATGCCGTATGCTGCGCACTGTCTCTTTTCAACCGATTCTGTTAAAATATACGTGTATGCTTGCTGTGATTCCAAAGAACCTCATTGTCCTAAATGTTAATAAAAACCAATTGAAATATATTATTAATAGAGTTTCTTTGTCGTCCGATCATTACATCCGTTTCTTGATGACCCGGTTTAAAGCTGCACTCTCGAAAATTGAACGCTTTGACAATTTATTTTTCGTGGAACGAGCGAATTTTAACAGAAATGCATTTTCACAAGTGATATAAGACTGCTTACAAAAATCAGATCGCAGGTTTTCATATTTATGTTCAAAAATTGATGTTTCATGCATTTTTTCTGGAAGCGTTAGTAACACTTTAAGCCAGAAAACACTAGTTAAAAATATGAAAATTTGCGATCTGATCTTTTGTCAGCAGTATTATATCACTGGTTGTAAGATGTTAACACAAATATTGGCTCATTCCAAGACAAATATAAAACAAAGTGTCAAATCGCTAAATCTGGGAGGTTGCAGCTTTAACAAAACAGTTTGCACCAAAGGGACTTTTATTAGAAATACTCAATATTTGTATTACTGTATTTGTTTGTTTTGTCTTTTAAAGCAATCTTTAACTGTTTAATCAATTCTTAATCGACCATATAAGGTCCTTATAAAGCTAGATAGACGCATGCCGCTATCCTATAACTTCCGTAGTTTCAATAATGCAGCTGCTTTTACGATGGGACATATCACCTTGCAAAAATTGTAACGATCAACCTTGACATGAAATGTGTCATTTTTGCAAGGCCATCGACTTTAACATCTTTTAAAAATGACTCAAAACAAATCGTATTTTT
Source organism: Mya arenaria (assembly GCF_026914265.1). Classification (NCBI taxonomy): domain Eukaryota; kingdom Metazoa; phylum Mollusca; class Bivalvia; order Myida; family Myidae; genus Mya; species Mya arenaria. Next base: position 26,035,798 of record NC_069128.1, read on the forward strand.
ACAAACATAGTAATCTTGATGGTTTGCATGTTTCCCATCTCAAAACTTCCTTCAAAACATGAACATAAAACAGTCTTAAAACATAGAAAGTTGAAAATGCAGTATCTTACCTAAACAAAGATCACCCGAAATGCTACTATATGTTAACAAGTATTTATGTGTTGAACCAGGGTTTTTTAATGACCATAATACTTCCTAACGAATACAAGGCTATTTCATTCTAAATCATTTTGGAAACAGAAGACAATTTCACCCATTGAGCTCTGTTTTAATTACTCTTCGGTCTTAACAGCTTTCCCGTAGATCAAAATGTCTGTTTCTTCAGAGAAGTTTAGTGTTTCACCAAAAATACCAATCGTTTCAAGTAAATCAGTAGCAGGAGCCTACATATCCACCTCTCTCGTATGTTAATATTAATTTTCCTTTTCTCTCATTTTTCGCTAAAATGTTCAGATATTTAAAAGATACACAATATACTTTGATTTAAACATTAACAGCTTACTTCAAAACATATTTCCTTGATAACAAATTTGATGTTTTTGGAGAGGGCCGTAACTGATGCTGGAAAACTCTAGGCCCAATCACTTTGTATGTTTTATAATCAATTATTTGTCTCAAATTCTATATAAAGTTATTTATGTTGTATTGACTTTTCAATATATTAACAATCATGCAATAAACTATTATCAGATTAAAATTACAAGGCTATTTCACGACTATCATATCCCAAGCGTGTAAGTAATTAGGGCAAAACCAAAAGCCTTAAAATTGTTAAGAAATATAATGGTCATCAAAATGGAGAAGTAAAAGAAAAGATATCTTTGTTTCAAGGTCTCATTCAAAGCAAAATATTGCCTTCCGAAGAAGCATTTCTAACGCAATTTATCACGTGGTATACATCCACTGTGTTGAGTTGTCTATGTTTGCATACTCATTGTATACCGTGTCCCTTTACGCCAGTTAGGTAATCAATATGTACCATATTATTCATATAGCTTATGTATATTTATATATTATAGCATTTTAAATAAATACCCAGTTACAAACACAATTGTATACATACAATTCTTATTAATATAACCAAACTTAAATGATGTTGAAAGATGATCTTTGAAAAGCAACATTCAAGCTGTTTTGTGAAATGACTTCTCTGCTTGAGGTATTCCCGTGTAAAAAGAAGATGACAAGACATTTGATGTCAGGTCTAAAGTAATTCATATTCGCGCAATTAAACGTCTATTATACCAGCCTTTACTGCTTTCATGCTGGTAAATTTGAATAGTGTTTGAATATTATTAACTACCAAACAACTGATGTACATATAGGATAATAGTTGTTTCCAATTACAATATGATAAACAAAGCCAGACACACGGTGCGTTTATTGACAAGGAATATACCAAAAGCATGTTTTTATTTTATTGACAAAAACAGTATAGTTAATGCAGCATAAATGTTTTCATCCTATTGTCGACATAGTACATATGTATTTTAATACAAAACTTATCGCATTGTACATAAACGATGTTGCATTTGAATTGAATTATTTTATTACAGGTGCCATGCCATCACTGATCGCGTGATTTACTTAAAGATGCACTCTTACTCCCAACTAAAATTTAACACAATTAATACACTTGTTTTAATTTATCGAAAATGATTAATAAATATCGGAAACAATGGTTGTTATGAAAGATACTGTGATTTATGTAAAAGGAAGACGCAAAAACACGGTATTTCTATCTCATGAGACGATAGTTGATCACTGTGTTAATCTTTTAGGACCAACCAGTTATTTAATATGTGTGCGTTTTCAGTCATAAAATACACTGTTGCAATATTGTTATCAGTAATTATATTTCCATAAATGCATAATTTAGTAAGTAGTTAAAGGTTTGTCACTCAAAACTTATGTTTATAGTACATGTGTATGCATTTATTTTAAAAACGATTGTCACTTTAAAATGAAACCGGGTTATCAATGTGCATGCGTTATAATGTTCGTGTTCGGTAACGTACATTATTTGTTTACCGGGTTATCAAATAACATGCGTTATAATGTTCGTATTCGGTTACGTACCTATCATGCGTTATAATGTTCGTGTTCGGTAACGTGTCTTATTTGTTTAACAAGTTATCAAATAGCATGCGTTATAATGTTTGTGTTCGGTTTAATACTTCATGTTTTTACCGGGCTATCAAAAAGCATGCGTTATAATGTTCGTGTTTCCTTTACTTACCTTATGTGTTTACTGGGCTATCAAATAGCGTGCGTTATAATGCTTGTGTTCGGTTATATGCCTTAATTTTTTTACCGGGATATCAAATATCAGGCGTTATAATGTTCGTATTCGGTTAGGTTCCTATTTTTTTATGAGATCAATACGTTCATCTACAAAAAAAACAAGTTAAGAAAACAAATAGCAGATGAACGTATTACAAATTTTTGGTAAAAAATGTCATTAAAACATTATTTCGTGTATTATGTTTAGACAAAAAGTGTCCGACCAAACAAACATGCGTGTACTATGTCTGGTGAACTAGCGTAATACCAAACACACTGGCGTTTACTCTGTCTGGTGAGCTAGTCTAAGACCAAACAAACATGCGTGTACTATGTCTGGTGAACTAGAGTCCGACCAAACAAACATGCGTGTACTATGTCTGGTGAACTAGAGTCCGACCAAACAAACATGCGTGTACTATGTCCGGTGAACTAGAGTCCGACCAAACAAACATGCGTGTACTATGTCTGGTGAACTAGAGTCCGACCAAACAAACATGCGTGTACTATGTCTGGTGAACTAGAGTCCGACCAAACAAACATGCGTGTACTATGTCTGGTGAACTAGAGTCCGACCAAACAAACATGCGTGTACTATGTCCGGTGAACTAGAGTCCGACCAAACAAACATGCGTGTACTATGTCCGGTGAACTAGAGTCCGACCAAACAAACATGCGTGTACTATGTCTGGTGAACTAGAGTCCGACCAAACAAACATGCGTGTACTATGTCCGGTGAACTAGAGTCCGACCAAACAAACATGCGTGTACTATGTCCGGTGAACTAGAGTCCGACCAAACAAACATGCGTGTACTATGTCTGGTGAACTAGAGTCCGACCAAACAAACATGCGTGTACTATGTCTGGTGAACTAGAGTCCGACCAAACAAACATGCGTGCACTATGTCTGGTGAACTAGAGTCCGACCAAACAAACATGCGTGTACTATGTCCGGTAAACTAGAGTCCGACCAAACAAACATGCGTGTATTATGTATGGTGAACTGTTGTCAAATTTAAAAAAAAACAAAACATAAGTGTACTGTGTCTGGTGAAATGATGTCATACAAATGAATTTTCGGGAATGACAAAGACATCGTCCAAACAATGGATAAAGAGTCTGAATAGATTGATAAACCGCGAGAATATACACTTCCAACCACGCTTTTTTTGCATCCTTCCACTTCGCCGCGATTTTTCCTTACCGCGGACGTTATCATAAATTTAATCTAATTTTAATTATATGCCGCGATTTACACATAATGCCCACCGCATGCATTTTTTTAATTTTCCGCGCGTTCCACCGCGTCGTGTCAACCCTATACGCGGCGTTGCGAATTGTTCATTAACGATAATTAAGGTAATTAAGGTAGCTGTCAATTTTCTGAAGGAGTTGTCTTTGTTCCCATCCTAAAAATATAATTCTAGTCAGTTTTATTAATCTCAAACAAACTCTATCCGTAATCTACAAATCTTGGTTTTTACTCAAAACTTAGTTTGATCCCTCAAAATTATGCTTTGCAACTGTGAAAATATTCAGACGCTATTGTCACCTTCAAAAATCCTAATTTCGAATGCCTCAGTTAAACCTGTGTGATTGTGAATAACTAATAAATTGAATAAAAATGCGTACGTTTTACAATCGTTTTACCATGCTTTATGATAGGGATTTGTACTTAGGTACTTACATATGAGCAATGTCTTTACATTGATTTTAAATTTAATTAGAAATACTTAAACAAACACTCAATATCCCATCGACATAATTATTAAGTTTGGGGATTGAGATTGTTTACCCTCTAACAATTGAGTGAAATCCATTCTTCGAGCACGGCTCAATTTACATGTAAAATCTTCTTTTTGTACCAATTGTTAAAATACCTGCATATCGCGGTAAACCGCGTCGCGGCGATATTCCGCGTTTATGTTTTTGGCAGTCGTACGCGGAAGAAGCAGATGAACGCGGCGATGACGAGAACCACCCCGATGGCTACCGTTGAATAAATCGCCGCAATTTTCCGCGATGACGCAATCTCGCCCGCGGTGAAAACGCGTTTTGTGCAAAAAAAACAACGCGTGGTTGGTAGTGTACCACGATTCTGCACATGCTTGATAAAAAAAGCATACATATTCTGTTGACACTAACATTATTGACTTGGTATACTTAATCTTATCGTTTCAATAAATTATATTAATAATACCTGTTTTTGTTCTTTGATCACAGGAATCTAAAAACCAATGTCTGATATAACATCCATGCATACTATACCTACTGTATGATATTTCGTTGCATCGACGTATTTCCACTATGTCTTTATTATCATATTTACAGGACTCTCAAATAAGGGAACCATTGTATCGTTATCTCGAGAACCATGTGCCAGCAACTCCACCATACAACTAACCATCTTACCACAAGATATCAAAGGTTATTATTTATTTTTTAAGTTGAGGATGAACTAAAGGATTTCTTCACATTTATTTTGAACGTGGATATAATAATAACTGAAAAAAACCCAAACAATATCAAACACAGCATTAATCAGAACATATCTATGTTGTTTCATATTTTCAGACAATAAAAGAATAATTAATGCCCTCCTGGGATATAATTGTAAATGACAATGCATTCAGAAAATGGTGCACATTTTCAATGGAGAATGCAAGGCTATTTATTGTTCTTCAGTGAATATTATGATCGTATCTCAGAAATGAAAATGAAGCTTCTCTTTGATTGTTTGTAGAATGGCATGAAAACAGGAAATAATAAGATTAATTAAACGTCGATAACGTTTTTTATTAAAATTCATATTGCATTTAGAAGATTTACGTATTTTTCAAATTGCCATAAATCGAACATTGAACACACTGCCTTGATATAAGCAAACACTTGTCTTCCGTTTGGTTATATGCTCACAAGTGAGAAATCAGAGTCGGAAGATGGTATTGCGAGAGAATATAGACTATGTTGTAACGTTTATGCAATTGAACTTAAATACCATTTCTCATCATGCTTTTGTAAATTCGGACACGCTTAAAATACCTAGGTAGAATATCATGGCCAAATTTAGATTTGTTTAAAAGACTAATGTTTAGCAAAAGAACAATTAAGATAACAAACACCATTAAAGAAGCCATGCATTTACGAAATGAAGTTCTTTCCTTGTACAATAGCAATGCTCTGTTCTATAACAATGGTACTCTTTGTTTCTTTTCTAAGTATTCTGTTAAACTAATAATTTTATTAATATTTACATGATGTCTATTGATTTTTTTCCGTTATTCTCTATAGTTAATACTATGTTTTGCCATTTCTATATTGTTTAGGCCAAAAGCTATTTTATGCCGATTTGCGAATAAACTTTTTGATATAAATAGGAGAATTATTATCCAAATTGCCTGATATAATTGTATACAATTAGTAAATGTGAAGCTTAATGTCAAAATGGATCATTTAATACAAACAGGTGCTCTTATTGTTACAATCAACTATGGGCTGGCAGTCTCAGAAATTCCAAACCAATGCGTACTTTTGGGCAACCAATATTTCATGATTATAGTTTTCTGGAATTCATACAATCTCTGGGTACGAATATAATTAACAAATCATGAGTGCTGTTTGAAGTTTTATATGCAGACGTATCAAACGATATATTTAAATTTGGTGAAATATGTGAGAAAACCTATGAGAGATGAGAGATGTAACGTAATTGCAATAAAGTTCATCTTATCGATTTTATTATATGCATTCCCGTGGTTTATAGAGATTTATCAGCGAAACAAAATAGATATTTCATTGTATCAAACTGTGAAAATATAAATTCTATGTTTTTCACTTTCTGGAATGTTAGCCCGTTCAAACATTAGCGCGCATAATCCTGTGACACAATATAAATGACGTCATTTCCGAAATGAGTTTACGTACGCATACCTATTGGAGTGTTTTTTAATAAAATGTTATTAAATGTTTTTTTATTCAAGTTTTATGGATATAATGAAAAGATAAAAAAGTGTTTGTTACAGTGTAAGGTAAGCAATATATTTAACCCCGTGAACACCAAAAATGAACTTAAAGTAAAAAAAGAAAAAATACACTATTACAAACAGTTATGCGCTTATTTATTCCCAGTAATACTCTTTTGCTTACACGGACAAACCTCGTAATCAAATCTTCAAAATGGGCTTTGCATAAAAGCACAACGATCAAGCCTAACTTAGACCGAAAGAGACATACATTCCAACAAAACAATAGACATAGGGCTTTCTATAGTTATAAATAATTATTTCGCTTCTTTTGTTGATTTCAAATTCATAGATATAGGATATAATAACCATGTACGTTCATATTGACAGCTAAGCACTCTCATTCGTAGATTTGTTATAAGAGACAATAATAGCATGAGCACTAGCATAATTTCGAAAACTTAAAAGATTGATCTTAGATCTCATACTTCATGTCATGAAGTTTTATCTTTGAGTTCGTTAAAAAGTGTAAGTACACAAATACGCGTGATGAAAACTGTAATTGAGCAAAAATATCGCGAAAATGGGCTTCATAATGAACTCTGAAAGACGTCGTGTTTTCTTTTTTAATTCTAATTTTTTAATTACTTTTGGATGGATTGACAGCAAAGGAATGTTGACCATACGACCAGCCATTGTTATAAGGTATGCGACCAGCTATGGTAATTGGCAGCTATGAGGCGTTGACCGTGCTGCACCTTAACCAAAATTAATTTAAATCGGTTAAAATAAAGGCCTTAATTGCAATTTGAAAATGAAAAGAAAAAATAAAGAAACAAAGTATCATTTTGTCGAAAAAAGTCTTAAAAGATTGACTCAAAACAATACATTTAATGAGAGAACCGCGTGTTTAGCCATATCTTAACATTTAAATAAACCTCGATATAGACCAACTGCATTTAATCATCAAATGACGATTTCATTACAATGGCAATTTTCAATGAGTCAGTGGCAAATATAGTCAATACATTGCGTCGATACCTTACAAATAAACATCTCTCTCCCATCGATACGGGTACATATAATGCTTACAATGGAATGTATGCTCTTTTATTTGTGACTAGGTTATTCTGCTCGCTTTATGCTCTTAATGTCGGAGAAGATGCACTGAACAGGGTAGCTCTTTATCGCAAATGGCCGATAATGCAATTCACTTCTTTCCAATTTTATTATCAGTTCTGAGAATGAAAGCAATAAGGAAAGCCTCGGTGTTTATGAGGCAGTCTTATTAATATTTTCTATCAATTTTTTATCCTCCGTGCATGATGTGCAGGCCAGACCCAATTTAAAAGCATATGTCAATTAGGAGAATGAATGAGGTCTGATGTATATATGAGCTAAAAGTGGAGAGACGGTGCTATTCGTTCCTTTGAAGTACATTCTCGTTCACCAAAGTGATGATGATATGTGTACCGAATGGTCAGTGATCAATACACAAATACGCGTGATGAATATGAATACGTATGCTTATTTATTGAGCTTTTTTTTGGTCGACGTAGATGTTGATATCAGGATTTTTTTGTTAAAGTTTTGCACTCGAATTTTCAGCGATTAAATCAGAGGTTAGATTTTTAATAATCAATTATCTGATGAATGAAAATGGTGAAGTAATGAATATAAATATATGCTGCAATCAATTTACAAGCTTTTCCTGATCAACACATAGGCTGCCTGTTGTTTCCGTAAATTAAGACGGACGATTAATGGTTTATTTCGTATGCCAGTGACAATATGAAGGAATTTAAGAACGAGAAATAAAGTAAGCTCGCTTCAGTAATGAACTTATCTTTTCTTTAATCAGAAAACCAACTCTCGAGGTAGACTACATGTAATTATAACTGACACTTACTAAGTAAAAACACACTATGTGGGCTTTACTGATGCCATTTCAAAGTACGGAAGCCAGTAGGATAACCATTGTCTCTAACGAAGCGAGCTAAACACTCATTTTCAAAACAAACAAACAATTAAGTATGTACAGGAATGTTAAGGTGACGTTAACTAGTTGCTGGCTCAACGTACAATCTAGGACAAGATTATAAGTATCTACCATGGCCGAGAGTGTAAGATAGGTTCATTCCGACCCGAGCGTAGGGTGTTTTGCGGAAACGAGGTTTACCGAGTTTCCGCAAAACACCCTGCGCGATGGTCGGGATGAACCTATCTTATACGAGCGGCTATGGTAGATGCTTTTTCTCCCACCTCAGTTAAACAAAATTAAGTTAAAATGTATTTTTTGCTGGAACTCTTTTTTGCTTAGTGAAATAATTGCGTATGGATATGCGATAGCACGTGGTTGTCATGGATATACGCGCAGTGATCCAGTTAAGGTTAATAGTCAAATCGGTCTTTTTAAATAGTTATTTCTCGAATGGTGCCTGAAAACTGTTTTATGGTGACATTTGAAGCGAGAAATAATTAACTCGCGTTCTAAATATTACCATAAGACAAGATTTCCTTGATACTACTGACGACAGTCTTCAACAAGGGAGATAATTACAATGTTGTAAAAGGAGTTCCATACGGGCATTTTATCTTCGCCCGTGGGCAAGATAAGAATATCTAGCATGGTTAAATTTTTGGATCTACTTATCTGAGTTGGGAGAAAAGGTGTTCCCGCCTGAAGTGCGACAGTTTAATTAGAAAGTAATAATATCAATCAAGTCAGGTGGCTGAAATGAAATGTCTGTCATGCTCTTTAAGAGTGTTTGTTTTAAACTTATTTTATTGAGCAAAAAAATAACAACATTTTAATACAAATACATAATCAAAATTCAGGATTGGAACGGCAGAAATGAACTAATAGAGTTCCTTGCTACGTTATGATAAATAACAATTGCCATTTGAGGCAGTTATAAGTAATGAAGTTATGATCATACAAGTTCATATTAAATGTTGTTGAAAACACAGATGATTGAATGGAAGACTTTAAATGCAATTACCTAAATTTAAGAATAATTTCTTTATTGTGAATTGATGAACTGTATTTAAGTAGAAAAACAAATATGAGAAAAGAAGGAAGAAGAAATATGAAGAGCGGCAAGATGTGTGAGTGTTGGTCGGTGTAGTCGATCACTGGCTGTCAAATCTTTTGACCTTTAAATAAAACGATGAACTGCATCAAACAGTACTATTTTGCTGCTCTTCAGTCATTCAGTCGGTATTAAGCAAATGTTGCATTTGTTCAGTAAAGAGAGGACAAATAAAGATATTGTGTTATGTAGTCTCCTGTATTCCAACACCTACAAAATGACGACGGAACACCATTTAGAACATACAGATGAAGATTCAGGGAACTACAATCGTTGCGTATTTGAGTGTTCAGGACCTGTAGTCGACGTTAAGTGTGTTAAGTGTCCGCATTCTCTTTCCCTTTAAACATGCTTTATGATAGTTGTTACAATAACTAGAAGTACCTATCCAGTCCTACGCATATGTACCAGATTTCCACTTTTCCCCAAAATTTCCTATGTGGTGGCCAGTGATTGGCATTTAATTATAATAACATGGTCTGTCATGAGCTGCTGATAGTATCGTCCGGAAATGTTTTATGATCCTATCAAGTTTCAAGATTACAGTCTTAGCTAAGGTTAGAAAATGAACATTGCTAGAAATAACGAGGACTGTGATTTTCAATTTGGTTTAAGGAGATATTTTTTATCTCAATACTTTATAACAATTTTGTTACAAATGTTACAGTAATTTTGATTGAATAAGTTATTGTTTTATATCACTTATGAATCATATTGAAAATATAAACATAATCATATATTACACTAGTGCTGAAATAAGTGGGGCTTTTCAAAGACCTTGAAGAAGTGTATGAAAATAAATGTCTAAGTGCGTAGTAGGGGTTTGACATTAATGGAAAATAGATAGATGGATAGATAAATACCTTTGTCATGTGATTCCTTACAAAAAAAGAAATTACTGTTTAGCCCGAGCTTTTGATTAACAACAACAACAAGTCAGTCAAGTAGTAATACTTTGTGCAACTGGACTGTCTGAGAACTGTTCATTCAGTGTTAAATGAATTTTAGAAAACTGCATTGTGAATTTTCAAGACGTAATGATCAAGGCAAACCTTAATATATCTAAAAAAATCATCCATTTACACAAGAACGTAATAAATAAATGATTAAATCATTTGCGTATCACTGATTATTTTTCATTCAATGAATTCAAAAACGTGTCATATTGGCAATATAATATTGTATATTTCTTCACAAAAATCAATGTTTGTCATTAGCATGCCTTATGCTACCTTGTTTATGAAACCTATGAAGAGAACTTGAATCATGAGAGGGGTTTCAAGGTACCAATCTTCAATAACATCAAACAAGTTCATTGATAATGGTTTCACAAACTTATTATTCATTGTTCCAGCCACAATTTGTAAAGGGCTGGGTGCCAGGTCAGAAAGGGGACTTCTGATCCTTATGGACACTTGCATCGGCCAATGTTTAATTTGTAATGAGTATGTGTCGTAACTATTTTCAATACTAATAGTTTGTTATGAATACCTAAGGTGTTATCTTTCATTTATATATGATAATATCAAATTTATTATTTTACACTTTCTGAAAATTGACTCTGTGAAGCAAAAGGGCGCAGCAGGGCGTAGTAAAAAGACAGTAGGGTGCTGCTATTTTAGGCTTAGCTGGAACACTTATCTGAGCAACGTGTTTCACCGTTTGTAACATCGTCAAAATATTCATCCTTCCTTTCAACATTCCTCCATAATTGTAAATTGTAAAACTTAAGAGTGACATTGACCTTTGAACAAAATATACGGTTCTTGAGCACGACAAGTCTTTCAGCATCTTGTTTACCCCCCCCTCCCCTTCCGTACATAAGAAACAGACTGGAAAGAATAAAGCAGACAAAGGACGGGCGGTGCGATGTTTTATCTTTATGTGAGGATAAATTTCATTTGTTTCTGTTTTGTTCCCATAATTACCATACAACGTAATTATTGATAAGTATTATTTGTATATTACAGTATACAAATTAACTAATAATAAAAACATAAGAAAATTCTATTCTTAATTATTACAATCATGAAAAACACAAAAATACAGAAATTATCCATTTTGATTTATTTTTTCATTCATTTTTCTTTCAATTTTATATAATGTTAAAAAACGTTAAAATAATAAAGCATAAAACTCTTCTTCTTTCTAGTTAAGAAATGTATTTACACATGTACTTTTAAAAATTAAATGATATATTTTGAAGAACTGCATCTAAAGAAATTAACTTGACCCTTCAGAATTCAACTTTACCAGCCCAGATAAGATCAAAGAGGGCCAATTAGTGATGGCTAGGCTTTCGACTGAAGTTAATGGGAGATTAACAGTTATAAGTGATTTACTAGCTGATAAGCCCTTGCTGAATCTCAGTCGCTCTCTGGTACATATGCGTAGGACTGTGTCAGGGATGTCGAGCGTTTGTTTCGATATGATGGGTAATAATTTCTGCATCCGGGAGATTTTCGTTACCACCAGACTAGTTGAATTTTGCGGACTACGATTCCGCGAAACGCCAACGTATTTTGCGGCATGTAGCTACTGCAGACTTATTATATGCATAAACTACTGGCCACATAACACACGCGTTTAATGTTTTGGCAAATAATAGATTGTGAAGAATCTAAATGAGGACTTGTCAATGTCTAATCATACAAACTTATATATATATATATACCTTCAATGCCTGGTAAAGAAACATATTCTTTCTCTTCATTAATGTGTATATATAAATCTAATATAAACGCGTTATTTATTTATAGAATAATACATGGTTGACCATGGCTTTTGGTTTATAATTGCCCCAGTGAACATAATTGCCCTAAGGCTAAAGCCCTCGGGCAATTATTCCTTCCACTGGGGCAATTATCAACCAAAAGCCATGGTCAACCATGTATTATCCTATATAATACATATGTTTTGTCATTTGTCAATGATTTCAAACGGATTTAAAAACATGATTTTGTGGAATAATGAAGGATATACCATATAATAAGCATGTAGTCTGAAAATTGAGATAAAACAAAATGGTATTGAATGGTATTAGCTGCGAAAAATAAGGAGTGACTGAAAATCAAAATAGCAAACCTTTTCGAACGTGTTTTCAGAATAACCCTGCACTTTTTCCATTCTTCAAATATTTTCTGTTTTACATCGGCTGATTGTGATGTTCATTTCAATAGGTGAGCACAGCTAGGGCCGATCAAGCCTAGAAGCAGTTTCATAAAATCTTGGCTTGAATGACCCTAGCCATTTCGCTGGAATAATTAACATTTCACAGCGAATAAAGTAGAACAAAACGTTTCAACAAAACATTTCCTTGTTTCACTGCGTTATGACCTTTACCGAATGTAAACATCCGGTGCGGTTTCGGGTAGTACTCGTTACTGAAACACGGAAGGGGTCATTATTGTTGGTAAAACTAATTTCACTATTATTGCACTGATAGTTTCATTAAAATCTTTTTAAAGCTTTTAATAATGTTTAAATGTTTGCCTACCAAGAACACGGCGGCCATTTTTAATTTAAATGAAAATGACGTCAGTGTGCACGTTCTCGTCTTCGTCAGGCATGTGTGCCATAATCGCCCTGACGTGCCGCGATAATTTCACAGGCGGAGAAGATAATCATTTTTGCGGGAACGAATTTCTATAGTAAAATGTTACTATTTATAGTAACATGTGTATTATGTTATTTTATTGATGACCCTTTCATAATATTACCGCATGTACCCTGGTTGTTGGAGACGATGCATTAACGCATTAGGGTGTAACAGTTATGGTCCAAAACGTTACCTTATTTAACAATTTAGATAATGAAAGCAATAAAAGTATTTCTTGCGAATGCGTTGATCATCATATACATCTTCAAAGTTTTAAAATCAGTGAGGAGAATAAATATCTTCTTTAGCGATATGCCTTTCAATTTATTTTTCCATATCCGACAGCACGCTGTATCGTCAAGTCCATATCACGCTTCTGTCGTTTTCCGAACCCTTATCAGTATAGTGACATGTGTTGAGTGCTCCTTTTTACAGACTGATGTTTATTCAGGTTTTTTTTTAAAATATAAACTTAAAGTCAGTTTTTTTCAGAAACGTACTAAATTTTCTTAAGAAATTATTTTCAATGTATTTTATTGCTGTTATGTGTTTAAATTCAAGAAAAAGCACTAAATCATAAAAGGTATTAATTCATGAAGTCATTTCTGACATGGAAATTACGGAAACTGTCGTTTAAAATCATTTTTTTAAATGTAGTTTTGTTGGTTTAAACTGAACGCGGTCCCTTTCAACTTGGAAATAATCAAACAAAACATAATTATAATTAGAATAATATTACAATAGGACGCTTTTCTAACGACCTCACGTCTTATTCGGTGTTTTAACATGCATCCGTCCGCGTTTACACACCGAACTCGACGTGATACGCAACGTCAGGAACACGTCCTCCCATAATATTCCCCATAAACTTATTGATAAACTGCGAAAAAAACACTTATGGGCAATGTTTAAACTGTTAGCAGCCTAAATTTACGACAGATCTTGTATGTTAACATATCGACGAAAACAGACAGACAAATCACGATCCATTAGTCGATGCCAAAAGCAAACAGAAACAGGAATACTCCTGACATTATGTATTAGTTACAGAGTGATAAATTTTGTCATACGAAGTCCCCATGATGCGTTCATGCTTCTAGGGTAAACTGATAACCATAACAGAAGGCTCAACTGAAAGATTTGTTCTATGTTTGTTGCATATTGTCCATGAACAAAATGTGACTATTTGTTTTTTCGATTTGATATTTTTAATATAAAATATTGACCATAAAGAAAATGTGTCTATATGATTCCAAGTTTAACAAAACAAATTGATCAGTTGCACATGGACTTAACGTTCTTCTTAGATTATCATACATGTGTCGTGACTGAAATACCTGTTTTGTAGTCGGCATTCGGAGGCTTTTCAATGTGCATTCGTACTCAAGAGTGTGAAAAGTGGTACGCAGAAAACATTAAGTATCAATATTAGGTACACATACTGGGAAACAGATTCATGTTATTTGTAATGATGGAATTAGGACTCATTTAGTACGCTAGGGAATTGGGTGTGGGAGTAGGGGTTACATTCTCAGCAATGGACGGAATTTAGGAGATATATCTCCTTACTTATTTGCTCGCAAACAAATTTTAACGTAACCCACAATTTATAGATAAAGATAATTTGATAAAAATGTATACATGTATGTGTAAATACGTGATGTCTCGTGGCGATGTTTCCATCTGTTTGGTCTATGCGACCAATTATCAACGCAAAGGCCTTACCAACTTAACGAACATGCAATGGGAAGGCAATTATCAACCTGTAGGTCTGAATACCCCAATGAACATGTAATGGGAAGGCTGTTATCAACCCGTATGCCTGATCATCTAAATTAATATGCAATAGGAAGGCTTCCATCAACCTGTCGGCCTGATCATCTAAATTAATATGCAATAGGAAGGCTTCCATCAACCTGTAATCCTGATCACCTCTATGAATATGCAATGGGAAGTCTGTCATCAACCCGTAGGTCTGATAACCTCAATAAGCATGGAATGGGAAGGCTGTCATCAACCCGTAGGTCTGATTACCTCAATAAGCATGGAATGGGAAGGCTGTCATCAACCCGTAGGTCTGATTACCTCAATGAACATGGAATGGGAAGGCTGTCATCAACCCGTGGGCCCGATTTCCTCAGTTAACATGGAATGGGAAGGCTGTCATGAACCCGTAGGCCTGATTATCTCAATGCAAATGCAATTGGAAGGCTGTCATCAACCAGTAGGCCTGATTTTCTCAATAAATATGTAATGGGAAGGCTGTCATCAACCCGTAGGTCTGATTACCTCTATTAACATGCAAAAGTAGGGTAATTATCAACCGTAGGCCTGATCACCTCTATTAACATGCAATGGGAAGGTAATTATCAACGCGTAGGTCTGATCACCTCAATGAACATGCAATGGTAAGGCAATTATCAACCCGAAGGCCTAATCACCTCATTGAATATGCAATGTTACGGTAATTGTCAACGCGTAGGTCTGATCACCTTAATGAACATGAAATGGTGCGGCAATCATCAACCCGTAGGCCTTATCACCTCTATGAACATGCAATGGTACGGCAATCATCAACCCGTAGGTCTGATCACCTCTATTAACATGCAATAGTACGGTAATTATCAACTTGTAGGCCTGATCACCTCTATTTACATGCAATGGTACGGTAATTATCAACCCGTAGGCCTGATCTACTCTATTAATATGCAATGGTACGGTAATTATCAACCCGTAGGCCTTATCACCTCTATGAACATGCAATGGTACGGTAATTATCAACCCGTAGTCCTGATCACCTCAATGAACATGCAATGGTACGGTAATTATCAACCCGAAGGCCTAATCACCTCATTGAATATGCAATGTGAAGGTAATTATCAACGCGTAGGTCTGATCACCTAAATGAACATGAAATGGTGCGGCAATTATCAATCCGTAGTCCTGATCACCTATGTGAACATGCAATGGTACGGTAATTATCAACCCGTAGTCCTGATCACCTCTGTGAACATGCAATGGTACGACAATTATCAACCCGTAAGCCTGATCAGCTCAGTGAGCATTTGAAGGGAAGACACCTCTTAACCCGTAGGCCTCATCACCACAACGATCATGCAATTGGAAGGCAATAATGAACGCATAAGCCTCATCACCTCATCAAGGTCTGATCAAAATGCGATTGGAAGGCTTTTAAATACCTTATAATCTAATAGCACTGCCTCAGTTTTGGATAACAGATTGTTTTCAAGATAATCCAAATGGTAAAATGTTTTCCAAACACTCAATAAATGGCAGTTAAATTACAAAGCAGAATTATCATAGGTCCTGACGTGCAAGTGTCTTAATTGCTGGAATATCAACTTCCGTCAAATTGTGTAAACGAGGAAACTGTAATCTGTCTCTGTCATAGCAATTTATGGCATTTGAAGTTGATTGAAGGTAAGTAATGCCAGTCCGCATTAAGAATAACGACAAATGCGCCAACTAATTTTGTTGCCATTGTATGATAGAACGAGACAGACTGATTCAAGCTACTTAAATCATTGATCATTCCATTAAAGGGCATTTTTATGCATCTTTTAATGTTGATTGTGATTTAAAATGTCAGTCAAGCGGAAAATTTCACTTTCAAACGGTTACTACTGATAGTAAACAAACATAGACAATTGATTAGTTTCGAAGAGTAATTGTTTGGCACTTCAATAAGCGTAATTTAAAGCCACGGTTTAATTGGCCGGATGATATAAAACTGATTAAAATTGTCTACTTATGGGTCCGGGTGTATGAGCCTTCACATTAGAAATAAGTTTCATGTTGATATGTAAAAGAATCAACCGTCGAAGACGGCTTTTGATGTGTGAAATCGATATGTAGCCTTTGATTTGTTTTGGCGTTAAAATGGCATAGATGGTTAAAAACTACAGAACTTCAAACTCTAAGTTTAATTGCAAATATTAGAAACAACGTCCAATTATAATGTCTGTGTAACACGAAGACATCGACGTCAACACGGTTGTGGCAACAATGATCAGAAGATGTACAAACCATGGCTCAGATTCATTAACGTCTTGATTCTTAATATAGGTCTCCTGACTCAGAAAAGCTTTGATTTTGTGGTAAAACAAATGAATATATAAAGGATAGTTTGTATTAAAAACTAATTTCCTGTTCTAAGTATTATTCACTTTCTCAGTTTCAAAATGGTCTTTAATACTAAGTCACAATCTCAGAATCCTGATGGTCGTGTATATCGTCTTAGGATCTCGGTCACATTTTACATTCAAGATGGTCATACACATGGTCTAAGATACTGACTCTCATTCTCAGACTAGCGATGGTACAAAATTGTCAAATTCGTCATTTCATTTGTTTCATTTTCTGCTGCAATGAGTCTCTGTTCCAGTTCCATAACGTTTCGTGTAATATGAATCTTTGCATGTATGAAACCGGACAGAGCAAGCACGAGCTAGAAATATGTCTTGCCTTCAGTTCGATGCACTCCCTCAACTTTGTTCTAGGCACGAACAGCCTGCTTTAGCCAGTACTTTATGCTTATCATCACTCTTCCTTTGAGATTCCCTGATTGTTGACGCCAAATATTGCCTACAAACAAGCGTTTGACTGCAGATTTAATCCTCTTTAAGCATGTTTTGTTTTACAATTTTTTATGTTGAAAATCTCTGTTTGCAGTGCTGACTTTCCCAGAAAGGATTCTGGCCAAGTTGACGCTGAATATAAGCTACACACTAGCGTTTCTCCGCAACTCCAGCCGCCTACAGACACTTCAGCGATCCGTGCTGCTGACCCGGTCAAGAGAGTTTAAACAACTGGTTGGTGGTGTTTTGACTTTCTTTTTAATGTGAGTGTAATGCCATATTTAACCAACGAACACTGTTTGAGATCAAAACGTTATCCAAACGAAACTTTAGGAGTAAGTGTCATACTATATTGTTATATGACTCGGTCTATAAAACATAGTAGTAAACGGAGAACTCCACCAAACGATTTTCTTGTCATGGTCATGGGAAGTAAACTAAACGACCATTAAAACATCATATTCAAACAATAAAGTGTTAATCGATGTATACTTAAATACTAGTACATAAACACGTTTACGGCTTTAACTTATTTCCCTACAATTGCTGGCTGCCAATCTTAGAACCTTTTTCCTGGCATCCAAGAAAGGAAGCAGTAATAGTTTTTGACAAGGAAACGGACTCGAGATTGATTCAATAAATATTTCTATTGCCGTCATAATCGAGCTTAAATTAAGTAGTTGTATTTGAAAGGAAACTCGAGGGACAAGGATAGATGTATCAAACACGATTGCTATCTGACTCGATTTAAACAAACACATAAGAAAATAGACAGTGCGAACATTAAAACATTCATGAAATAGAGTATTTGCATAACAGAAATTGACAGTATGATACATTTTCATGTTATAATTGTTCAAACATTGTTTTTGATATAGTGTACATCTATGTAGGGTTAAATATCCTCAACTGGTTTACGAGGACTCAAAATTGTTTCTTATTTCCCTAGACTTGCTGGCTTCCAATCTCAGTCCCCGATCATCTTCATATTGCCATCAATGTCACGGTTGCCGGGGACGAATACAACACAGTTGCCAGTTCAACGCTGGATGCTGTGGACCAAGGTTCCTTTGCTGTTTTTTTGTTTGAATTTGAATGTTCGAGTCAATGGGAATGGTAATTCCTGGGTTTCAGAAACTGTTGTAGCGAAGCCACTTTTTCTAAGGCAATAATTCATGGAAACTACAGACACAATATCGCGGTTTAAAATTGAAGCATGATCCAGTTCAAACGCACACCTAGTTTACATTTATTTAACTTAGAAAATGTACGATGGCGGACTACAAGCTTACAACATTTTAAGCTAAGAGTAGCTTAATCTTTAGAATAGTAATGCTTAAAAAAGTAAATACAGGATTTCGCTTAATAAATGTACTTTGGTATATGATGTTGCCTTGGGTTTTTTATAAGACGTTTTGGTTATCTCTTTTGGTGCATTTTAGCATTGAACCATGTGCCTCAATACTGGGTTATTCTTAAATGTATGTGTATTGGGAGTGTCCTTCTAAATTACACTGTAATATAGCCAGTGCATCCAATTATCAATAAGCAATGTTATTTGCCTTAAAGAAAATGATTTTACTAGGGATGCAAACGAATTGCAAAATTGATATTCGAATATTCGGTTATTCTTTCGAACGAATATTCGATATTCGATTACCAAAATACATCTTTTAAAAGTTGTAGTAAACTATTATAATCTTCGCTTAAGTAATAGCCGGGGCATTTTAGCCCTATTTTGTCGTTAACAATACGCGCAGCAGACTCTGAATTTCACCAAATGAGCCTCTGAAATTCATTCCACATTTCAAAAAGACAAAAAGTCATACATTATGAACAAAGAAAAAAAATCTTTAAATTTCTATTCCTGTGCTTTCATACTTGTAAACAACATGAACTTAGATGGATTTCTGGTCAAATGGCGTTATAAGCCAATGTAGGGTCTGTCCGTAGGACGAGCAGCCTCGTTCTGGGATTGACCTCTACTAAATGAAACTATGAAAAAACCAAACCAACTCGGGAACTTGTTTATTCCTTCATTGGCAAAGGTATTTAAATTTACCGAAAATATTTGATTTTTTGTGTCACTTGTCTTATAGCCGGTTATTGTAAAAATACGGGGACTTTTTATAGTACCCGACGATATGTCCCTAAATGACATATGACGCTTATTTAGTGTATTGTAATCACATTCACACCTCTGGCGGTATAGCCCAATCGTTGTAAAAACAAGAATCGTAGGCAAAAGGTTTATTATTTATTTATTCAACAACAAAACATCGAATATTCGAATATCAATTTTGACATTTGAATACCTAACGTTTGATCGAATATTCGAATATTCGAATATCGTTTGCATCCCTGGTTTTTACTTAAAAAGGAATTCCATTCCATCAAAAAGGTACATTAATGATGGCACATATTTATTCGATGTATTGGAGTGCTGGCAACTTGTAGATCTTTTGATATTTCAAAGCAAAACTTGTCGGAAATAAGGCAAACACACTTGCATATCTTATCAATTTCAATTGTGTGTAATAATTCCAGCCATCAATTGTAAAGAGGGGTGCAAGTCTGGTGACCTTATGCTCAACACATCCTACCTGTGCTCGAAAAATGGAACATTCTATCACAAGCCGTCGGCACGAGTATTACGCGTTTCATTCACACCATTAGACAAAGGTCAAACTACACTTAAACACTGGCCAGTTGTAAGTATCTTAACATAGGTTACGATGATAGTTTATTGTGTGTAAGGTGAAAAATGTGTCTTGTCAAGAGCTGGTATTAAATATTGGTCTTGGTTGGATCTAAAAAAGATGTAGCTTATCGGATAACGTGTTATTAATAACTGACCAAAATTGTGAATGTACTTAATACTGTACGACCCTAAGATTAACTAAAGGTGCACCACCCCAGACATATTTTTGTTCATAAAGTTTTCACAAAACAAACATCGTTAAAACATTCTAATGATTTAGTCAATATTGACTTATCAATAAATGGAAGCATGTTGTCTTATCGCGAAATGGAAGCATGTTGTCGTATCGCTAAATGGAAGCATGTCAGTCTGACCAAGTAAAGAAAACACAGACAGCTACCTCATTTAAATTCTTTGTCAGAAGTATTCGTTAAACTGAATGTATTTAAATACTCATTGTGGCTATAATATCGAGCTGATTAAAACGCATATCATAGTCTGTTTTTAAGTCAAGCAGGGACGGATGCAGGATATGACATAAGAGGGGGCGTTACTAAGAGGCGAAACCTTTTGACTTGCGCCCCTTTCCCAGAACCGAAATTTATTTGGTTTCATAATTTTGGCAGCCAGGTTTGGGGTTACTCCCCCAAGAAATATTTCACATTTTCTAGTCCGAAATGAAGCATTTTGGCCGTATTTTATTACTCATTTGCTCTCAGATTGAAATAAAAAGCAATCTTGGACGATTTTAGGTGGGGTAGGGAAGCGCCGGTCGCGCTACCACCCTCTCTTGACCCGTTAGTGTTAAGAGTATATAAATACATATAATTTAACGGAAACTTGCTAAATTCTATTGCACTATTTTATTTCATTCTTTTTTCAGACCAATTCAAGCATATCATTTCAATTTCACGACAAATACAATGGTATTGGAAGGCTTGAGGTATGTCAGTGTACATAATCCGTTAGACATATGTTTAGTAAGCAGTGCTTTCATTTCAAAATTTGAGATAAGTAAATAAATTAAAAGCTTGAAAATTGATTGCATATTGCAAATTGCAAAATAAGCTCAAACTTGGAGTACCTAATCATTTAATTAAATGTGATATTGTAAATGATTGTAGTCCTTGTTTTTGTCTAGATTATCGTGCAATGCAAACTCCGTATTCTTGCATCTGCATGTTCAGAATGGCGGATAAAACTAAACTGTTTTATGAATTCCATTTTAGGTCTCGTATCGACAACTAAATGCAGACCTCTACTGCTATGTGTACAGTGACATCAACATAGTTTGTGATCACGTGACGTCAAAATCCGATCCATATGGTAAGTTCATTAACAATAAACTAGGACTATACTTTGTGTTATGTTGGTTTTCGTTTATTTGTGTCGTTGCTTTTCCTATTGCTTGAAAGCAGGATTATGCCCAGTTACTTTGCCAACCAAAAAAGGAAATGAAAGCGGTTCATTTAGAGCTGTTGTTTTTGTCGTTTAACAGAAATTAAATAAAGACCTTCTTGTTGAATGTTAAATCTAATCCTTCGTCATCCCAACATGACCGATTTTGTTCCTAACAAGAGGACTTTCATACTTGACTTAAAATAACAAAACCGTAGATATGAGCTTCCTGGCATACCGGGCATGTTATTCTGTCTAACGCCTTCACTGTTAAAATATTTGCAAACATTCGATAAATTTCGCATATACCACCGCAAGGTCCAAGATCATAACATAGTAATTCCTATAATGTATGCAAATTGTACCATATGTTATCATCTTTACTGCACACGTGTGTCCACATATCTCGTATATGATCCAAATCCCTTATAAACGAGGTTTACAAAATGATGTTGTTGTTTTTTAAAGTAACCACACATGTCCGTGTTTTGTTTTAATGCATGCATGATATTCAATGAAGCATGACTACACTCAGCTTAAGAAACCGTGGTTGTTTATCATTTGGAACTCCTCGGCCACTTTTACATCGAAAACAAGCTCGAATATATATGGACGGTTTAGAATGTAAGAGATCTTATTATTTAACTACGCTGCAAGTAGGAAGAGTAATAATTTCAATTTAGCAGTTAAACTTTATGACTTTACTCTTAATTCTTCAATCAATAATGCACTTTACTGACAATAAATTTAAACTTTGTTATACAAAATACATGTTAAAACAATACACTTAACTAATGATATTGTTTTTAAATTTAACGAACTACTTCTACTCATGTAGGGGCATACATCCGTGGTTGTTTTCGATGGAAAATGACCGGGGTGTTCCAAATCGGTTTTTTATCCGTGTTCACCTTGAAATCTGTATACCATTTTAGGTTTAACCATTTTATTGAGTTATTTGCATGTGATGCAGCATCCCTATCCATTATTATTATAACGCTAGAAATTGTCAATCGAACGTTTTACATGAATGTTCTACCGTTGCAGACGATACCGAATCCTTTGGGACGTTTGTGATATTTGGTCTTATCGTGATGACTTGTTTTACAGCCATCCTCGCTCTCATCATATTTGGTTAGTTTTTATAGTCCAAATCTCTATACTTCCTTTAAAGCTCTCTCTCACAGATTGACAGTTTTGACTATCAATACCTTCAATTCAGTAAGTTATGATAACTCACTCAAGAACTGATCTCATTTAAAACTACCAAAAAAAATCATTTTTCAAAAAGGGCTAGGAACACTTTTAGTCATAAAACTCAATTTTCGAAGGTAATTTTGAACAACTGCGATCTTTTCTTTCGTCAGGAGTTTTTTTTATCATTGGTTTCCAATTAGTAACGTCCAAAAATTGGCTCATTGCTTGTCAAAAATAAAAAAAAACGTTGTCAAAACGGTCAATGTGTGAGAGTACAACTTTGTTCAATATGAAACATAAGTCCACCCCAAATATAAGTACAACACAAATATAAGCACCACCTGAACTAGTGTCATTCATTTTAAATTGTCATATATATTGTCGGAAGACGGTGTAATCTGAACTAGTGTCATTCATTTTAAATTGTCATATATATTGTCGGAAGACGGTGTAATCTGAACTATTGTCGTGCAGTTTAAATTGTCATATATATGGTCGGAAGACGGTGTAATCTGAACTAGTGCCATTCAGTTTAAATTGTCATATATATGGTCGGAAGACGGTGTACTCTGAACTAGTGTCATTCATTTTAAATTGTCATAAAAATGGTCGGAAGACGGTGTACTCTGAACTATTGTCGTGCAGTTTAAATTGTCATATATATGGTCGGAAGACGGTGTACTGTGAACTAGTGTCATTCATTTTAAATTGTCACATATATTGTCGGAAGACGGTGTACTCTGAACTATTGTCGTTCATTTTAAATTGTCATATATATGGTCGGAACACGGTGTACTCTGAACTAGTGTCATTCATTTTAAATTGTCATATACATGGTCGAAAGGAGGTGCACCGTGAAATAAAGTCATATCATTGTTCGGAATGCATATTGCCATTTTTTTCTATTGGTCATAAATACTTTTAAATTCATTATATTATTAGACAAATAAATTTTCAGAACGCAGTGTGTACTTAATTGTTGTCGTTAATTTCAATTTGTCATATATACTTTCGCAATGCAGTATACCATTACATCTTGTCATTAATTTGAATTTGTCATATGTACTTTCGCAATGCAGTGTGCCCTAAATATTTACATGAATTTCAATTTGTCATATAAACTTTCGCAATGCAGTATACCATTAAATATTGTCATTAAAATGAATTTGTCATATATACTTTCGGAATTGAGTGTACCCATACTTGCTCTTTCATTGTAGTCGTGCAGAAACTAATGGGACTTCATCGTGCATATAAAAATAGAAGAGGTGAGGCCCTTAAGGTTTATTAGTCAACTAACTTTTTGAATGTGCTATCATTTTTAAGCCATATATAAGGCATGAGAACAAACGGTATTTTTTGTTAAAGGCACACAATAAATTAAAAAAATAATATTTTAATGCAGTATCACTTTTAACTCGGTTGACTTAAATGATCAAAAGAATATATGATTATGATTTGTGTACAGAAAAAATATTGCAAATTTTGGCTCTTTTTTAACTCTTGAATGGGTTGCCACGTAGCTAATATTTAAAAAAAACTCACCTATAAAGGCTAATAATTTTTAATCAATACACAAATCATATGTGTTTTTGTTTTGGCTTTGCTCATAAAAATCAAAATGAATTAAAAATGATAATGCATTAAATTGAATTAAATTATTTATGCATCAACATATGAAATAATTGTCTGCCTTTTACATCCCTAGGCTTATGGCGAGATTATTATGATATCAAATCGGTGCTAAAGTGCTAAATGTTTTGCTTAAAAAGAGGGATAAACTTTAACTATGCTCTCTTTTGATAGACATTGGGCAGATTATTCAGAATATTGTTAAAGTTAAGAACTTTGATAACTTGATCGTTGTTAACTTTCAAATCTGTAATACTTATACTGTGTCATGGATACACATGTAATCTGCTGTTCTATTTACAAATAATGAGACAACTGAATTAGCTATGCGTGCCTTACTTAAACATATCATCATATCATAAAATATGTAAAATATGTTAAAGTTGACAAAGAGTCCATTAACAACGTTGTTAACTTTGACAAAGTTCTAAACATTCAACTCAGAGATAAACATATTTGAAATCACTCATGTAGTGTAGATACGAAATAGCCCGTATAAATGTTACACTATTTTACAGAAAGCACCCCCAAAGAACGTCGCCGCCGATCGAGTCTTCTAGGCCACTTGAAGACAGGTAGGTCTCTGTTTAATCCTAAAATACAGGGCTGGTATTCAATACAGATATTTTTGGGTGTTAAGACTGATGTAGCTAATCGGATTACTTGTTATAAATAACTGACTGATAGAGTGAATGAAATCAATGATGAACGACCTTAAGATTAACTTGAGTATTGAATATTTAATATCACCACGTGCAAGCGAATCAGAATGCAGTCAGTTGTTTATAAACTAGTTATAACTCAACCTCGTTACTTTTATTAGTCAATAGTTGACCTATTTTGCGGAATGAATACGCGTTTTACATATTTGCTACTTGGTCCATGAATCATGTATGGTTAATATGGAACATTACAACGAAACTCAATTATCACTAAAATAGCTCGGACTGCCATATCAATGCTACACTTTAGTTTGAATACAAAGATAAACATTCAAACTAGACGAAACGAAAATGCATTAGCAAGTACGGTACCAAAGATTATTGCGTATACTATTAGATCGTAAGTTGTTCCTGCAAACTGAAAATCCCCATTGTAGTACATTTGTTTCTATATCTTTTTAAAATACCTCTTCAGTGATGAAAAGAGTAACGATAAAAGTACAACGCAATGATAAATATAATGGATTCATGCATGCAGAGAAGTAACGGTTTAGAATCTTGAAAGCTTTTGAATAATCTGCACTACTGTACTTGACAATGTTGAATCAGCTCAGCTTAAAGTTTGACAAACTTTTGACTTTGAAAAGATGTTTTTCTCATAATTCACGGTTGATTTTATGCGTCGGCATATTTATATCACACGTTTATTCGGCTGTATATGTTGTATTTCATTTGATGTGGAAACAGAATTAAGACACAACAACAGCTTGACAAAACCAAGAAGTACATGTGAAGCAATGGGACAAATATTTCGGTGATATTCATCTAGTCTTAGGCTGTACACAACTCTTCATGCTACCAGCGGTCCGGAGCCAATATTGGCTGTACAAAACTCTTCATGCTACCAGTGGTCCGAACCCAATATGAATTAAAAGACTTATGTACCTAGTTTAGTACTATCGTGTGAATCGACTGCCCAGTATATTACGTGTTTGTGTCATGTTTGATTAAAGCCATACTTTCGGATTTGGTAATACATAATTTGTTTTAAGTATTTGGATAACTTGTAAATTTTGTTTTCAGATGAGATAATCAGAAACTCCATCCTTAATATGCATAAGATTATCTCTGAGCCCGAGGCCCAGCCACTGCGAGGCCATGGTAACGGAACTTCCAGTGAACGCGAGACCAGCTTCCTAAGGAATTCCTCACACAAGAGTTCACACAACAGGATAGCAAGGTATTGTGCGCGTTTGTTGGTTTATATATGGTTTGATTGGTTAATCCCTCCTTATTGTATTTGTAATATAAAACACATTTACATCGTTCTACTATTCCGAGAATGTGTGATTGGTAGGATGCACAAAGACATGTAAAGCTATGGACAAACCCCGTTGGCTCTAACTCCCGGGGACCGGCAAAAACTCCTCGAGCCTCAGGAAATTCGCGCTGTCCTGTTACAGAGCCTGATATATTTAACTTGTTTTTGAATGAATATAAATATAGCGTTTTACTCTTTTCAGTTTCTGTTTAAAATGTGATTCTTTGTTCTAGATTCGATTAAACCAAATCAGGTTTTTATTGTTAACTTGAGTACATGTACATGTATTCTTAATTGGAATCAATGTTTGTTGAAAGAAAGTATTTCCAGTTTATTAGGGTAAATTAAAAGTTTATTTACTGATAAGGATATATACATAATAATATACATGTATAAATATTTGACTTAAACTCGGGCAATGCTTAAACGACTTATGTTTAGCAATACATACATTTAAAACTGAATATCTGTTTTCTCGTACACTATCCAACTGCTGAATATATATATTATCTTTATACGTATTAACCTCTTCCAGTGGCTCTTCCTGGGCGTCTAGTATTTTATCACAAACAAACTCAGGCTTGCCTTCGAAGGCATCCAGTGGTAAAAAGCTTCAACGAAGCGTTACACAGGCTATGCTGGAAGACCTGGACGAAAGCAACTGTTCAATTCTATTTCTTACTCTACCCTTCGACCAGTACACCCGAGACGTTACCGAGCTTCTTCGGAACGTTTTGTCTATTGAGGGTGGAATTCCAAGCCAGTGCTGCTTCGACCCCGATGTTTTGAGCGATTATCAGGCTAATAGATTCGCATTTATCGAAGAGATAACTGGAAATACAAACAAAATTCTGATATTTGTGTTTCTTACTACATTGAGTTATGGAACCAAAGAAGAAAAGCTGATACATGACTTGCTAAACCACTGTCTCCTAAAACAGAGAATCACTCCTCAATGCAAGGTTGTTTTTCTTCACCTAACGGATGACGACAGTAGGCTAGAAACAAGATACCATGGTCAGCATATTCATCTGAAGCATGATAATGCTTATAAGAAATTTCTCTCTGTGATCTTGAGAGAATGTGGCATCAATGTTGATGAAAGAGATGAGGACAGTGAATTGCCTAAAAGAATGCTGTCATGCAGTGCCACAAAGCATTTATATCATTTGTTATCTTACAATGGCGATAAGGCAGCATGAGTATTGTCGAATATTGTATCTTAACTTGCTACATTTGTATTATGTATGTCTTTCAATGTCTTTCAATATTGATATGATTATTATTTATATGCATTAGTTTTGACATGATCATTCCTTTCTTGCGATAGCATTAGAGTTAATACTGGCAATCACAAAATATTCACTGATGTGTTCATTTTATTTCAAGAACAATAAAAAGTCTGGACTCTGTCTAACTGATCACCACATGTTTATATATTTTAATCAATTATTAAGTTTATTAGGCCCTTCGCAGGAGAAGAGGATTATTGCTTTGCACATGTCGGTCGGTAGGTCAGTCGGTCGGTCGTTCGGTCGGTACGTCCGTCGATAGACCAAGGATTTTCGAGTAATACCTCGACAATTCTTGAACCTTTGGTAATAGATGACACCTATTTATTGTAGGGATCATCGTGTCAAAGGTTAATATCACCGTCACCTTTAACGAGAAAAGGTTGTCAAAGCTTGCCCGAGTGATAACTCAACGATTCCTACTTTTGTGGTCATCATACCTGATATGGAGGCTGGGCCTGACCAATAAATAACCGCCGTTGATTTTAGGGGTCATCAGGTCAAAGGTTGTTTTCACAGTGACCTTGAATTCGAAAGATTGTCCGAGAGAGAACTCGACAATGCCTGCACCCAGCACCCTCAAACTTGACTTGGAAGTTTAGCTTGACCATTAGATGACCCTATTGATTTGAGGGGTCATCGGGTCAAAGATCAATGTCACAGTGAAGTTGAACGCTAAAAGATATGTCCGTGTGATAACTCGACGATGGCTGCACCCATGGCCATCAAACTTGACATTTAGATTGCGGGTGACCAGTAGATGACCCATATTGATTTTGAGGTCATAAAGTCAAAGGCCAATGTCACAGTGACCTTGAACACGAGTGATTGTCCGAATGATAACTAGGCAATGGGTACAGTTTTGGTAAATACCAGACGGAGAAACTTTGGACGCATTTATTTCTAGTAACGGGTATATGTGAGTTATCCTCAGCTGACCAGTCTTAGTCATCCTTTAATACAAGGTGTGTTTTTTAGATTTAGTTGTTATAAACTAACAAATATTGCTAAAATGTTGCAAAAAAGTAACTTTTGTCATATTGCTAATATTTTTTATTACACATATTGATCATTAGAAATTGCGTTATATTTAGTTATTCCCTGCTGCTAAGAGGATACATGTCTATCTGCAAATATCAGTCATCATCTAAACATGATCAAAACCTGTACCTTCTATCCTCACGCTTTGAATGGTCATAACTTTTAAACTTCCAATGTCAATGACAAATCAGCTGTAATTTGGGTCCATGCATAATTGATTGAACTGTCCAAATACTCCTGACAACATGGCGCACAGGGCCACATGGTGTTTGACAAATATGTCTTGATTATATCATAGTTATAATACAATATAAATATTTTATACCATAAAAAAAGTTGTCGATCGGTTTGATATTAGGGATTTCACTACTTTCCGATGAATTTTGATTTAATACAGATATAATACAATCCATATATAAGAGATATTATCTCGTCATATCTAAATTTAATTATACGATATAAAATTCAGGCATGAATCTATCACCACCACCACCACCATCATCATCATCATCATCATCATCATCATCATCATCATCACCACCACCACCACCACCAACAACAACAACAACAACAACAACACCATCACCATCATCATCATCAGTTTGGTTTTACAAGAAACTTGAGGTCATTTAGCTATTTTCCGATATACATAACATGACAAGATATAAAATAATATATTTTTGAATAGGTTACATATTAAAAAGAATCAAGGGGGCTGGGGTACTGTGGTTGTATTTTTTTTTATTAAACTGCGTTTCTTTCTTTATCGGCGGCATCGGAATAATAAAAGGTTATTTAAGGTTCGCTTTAACATTGAAATCCGCTATTACTTTAGTTTCATTTAATTCAATCAATTCACAACAAACACTATTTCAAAGACTGGTTAGTTGTTATAACGGCGTTAAAATACAGCTGTTAAACAACTGATTAAAAATGGAAATACATAGTGTTTTTTTTTTTCATTTTTTGCAGATAAAAAAGGTTTCAGACTTTATGCGATATAAGCATGGCTTCTCGTCGCATATAGGTCGTCTAGGAACGAATTATATGTGCTATGCATATACATGGCCACTAAACGCAAGTTCCAAAATTATGAAATCTAATATAAAGCAAACGATGTGTGTAGAAGTAAACGCAAGGCTGAGCTGCACCACAGATGTGTCGACAGCTAATTTTCTTTGCAACACTTAATGTTTGCATATCTGCAATTTCATTGGCTGAAAATGCATGTTTTATTCGGATTATATTAAGAAAATGACATCGGAAACACGTTGTTTATTTTTTTAAGGGAATACCATGGTAATCGCACACATTAATTGGTCGAACTTAGTCATGTGAATATTTGTTTTGTTTACATTTGAAAGAATACGAGCTTATATATAAAATCGCGAATCCGTGAACTAGTGGTAACACGCTTGTCTGTAAATCTAGGGGTCACAGGTTCGACTTCCCATCGCAACATTCAAAATAATTGATCAGCATTTTCCGGGAGGACGTTAAATGGATGTTCCGCGCGATAGTGCTATACACTGATGCACGCTAAAGAACCAGGGCAGCTCTATCCAGGGTTATACTCTGTGCATTATGCCCCAAAAGACCTAGCATGACTTACAACCCTATCGGAGCAGGCACCTGTCTAACTATATAACTATATAACTTGCTGCACAGCTGCTTAGTTCAGGGTCATAAGAGTCTATAATACATTACCTGTTGTGTTGGTTGGTAATATGCTTAACAAATATATGCAATCCTATGCAATCCTATGAAACTCATTTATACATTGAAATTGTGTTAATCAAATTACTATAATTGACATACTTATGTAATAGATGCCATTGTTTATACCGCTTGCATATGCATATATAATATGTCTTACCCTTTACATGACTGTTATTAATTGTTTTGCTATTATCTTTCTGAAAATTCAGTTTCAAACATAGTTGACAATAAACTATTTCATGGCGCCCTTTGCTGCTAAGCCTTTTTTCAGTTGATGTACTGATTACTACACGGAATATAGACCATTTCCTATCTTAAAATACATTTCAATCATAACGGACTATTTCATGGCACTCTTGTCAGTTCCTATACTGATTATTTGCATGGAATATAGTAGTCTAGATTACTTCCCCTATCACTATGTTATGGTATTATTGGGATAAGTACGCAGGAAAAACAGACTATTGGAATTAGTACGCAGGGGAAAAGGCTAGGAATATAGACCATTTCCTTTCTTCATATTCCATTTTAATTATAATGGACTATTTCATGGCGCCCTTTGAGTCTTTGCCTTTTTATTTTTGTCAGTTCCTGTACTGATTACTTGCATGGGCTGTGGCATTTAAATGAGGAAGTTGAAGAAGGGAGTTTATACTATAAACGTATGTGAAAATGATTTAACTTACGCATTACTGTGTTAAAGTTACGTTTGTTATTGTTTTAGATCACTGAGGGCATGGTTACGGAAGAAACTGTATTTACAACTATTCAATAACAACTTCTTGTAGGCTTTGTCACCCGAAAACGATATCTTCCTCAATGAATGGTACGAATAAACTACAAGTGTTTTCAATGAAATTTGTATAGAAGATATAGTTTCTAAATATTATCAAATTGATTTTTTGTCTTTGCACTATATTTACAATGCTATCAGGTCAATTTGAAGAATGTGAAGGAGCTACACCACCCACTGTTTGTAACCACATTTGACCCAACTTGAGATATGCAACTTTCTTTTATTGGCTAAAGAACATGTATTTCTAAACACTCAATATTGATTCATGCGTTACGTTTCTTAAGCGCAGTAGTATAAAAACATTAGAACCATGCTTTTTGTTAATTCGATCATAATTTATTTTAAAAAAGAACGGTCAATTTCTTTTTAAATTTCTCGGCAGACTGCTTTTACAGAGAGCTGAATTACCATGTTTATGTTTGAATTAAATATTTTGCTATTTGGTCTTACTTCAAGACGCACAGGTTATCAGAATGGAGTGTAATTGTTTTTAATACACTTAATTAAACGTTATCGCACTCCTATTTCAGTTAGAAACCTTGGAATTCATCAACATTAAACACATTCTTAATTCTTAGTTTTTTTAAGAATGAAACAGACTTGAACACATGCAATTTAAATGGTTTTTTTCTGACAGAATGACGATGATTTTTTAAAAGATAAATATTTCTTTATTTTATTCCTGCAACACAAAATTGCGCAGTGAACAAAAGTGGAATTAAATACAGATACTTATATTATGCATAAGCTTCATCTTTATGTCTTTCACAAACAATTTGCATTTGTTTAAGTTATTCATTTTTCTTAATGCCATATAGACTTGCAAAAAATACCTTAGGGTGCAAATTAGCCCCATTGGGAAATTTTCGGCATATAAACGCAGCGTAATACCTTGTTTTAATCTTGAAGTGAAATATTTTGCCAAATCAGAGATTCGATATTTCTGAGTTGGTAAATAACTCATATTAACTAACAATTATATAATTGTTTCATGTTTCATGCTTAAATAAATAGGGTAAGTATGTCAGATTATCTTCTTTTTTTCTAGATTTTTCGGTTACCAAACACTTTAAATTATATTCTTGTGTAACTTAATGTAAACTTGTTTATTGAATAATTCAATACGTCTGTTACAATCTTAATTGAAAAGATATTATAAATTACGGGCATCCAGCATTAATTACCATAATATATTTGTAAATATTCATAATGAGAGGCAAATACATTATAACTTAACGTTAAACATTCATGAAATGTTTAAATTGATTTTAAGTTATGCAAACATTGGACGTTGTAATGAATTAAGAATATAATATATAATCGAACTAAGATTAAGCAACATTTTGTACTTAGCATTTGCATGGTTGAGTGGGCCAATGACAACCGTGGATTATTCATATTTTCTGTGATAACTTTTACGTAAATGAACCAAAAAAAGTTTAATAGGGTATATTTAAGTCAGTCTATTTTCCCACCAAGAATTACATTTTAAACATGTGTCCGCTGTAGTAAAAGGTAGCATATACAGGGTGAGGAACCACGTGATTATAAAGGGGTTCTCACATGGTTCTCCACGGGTCGAAACCGAGATAAACAATCAAGTAAGTGACGTTTATTTCGAGATATTTTTTTTAACAGAAAAGATATGAAAATATTTCTTACTGTATGAAATAAAATGTTATTTTTTGCTTATACACGTGTTATTTTAGATTTGCGCGTTACTTTAATGATGCAATCAATGGCCAAATTATTTCAGCGTTGAATCGTTTTACAAAATTCCAAATAAGTCCAGAGTCCAATTTTGACAATTTACAGAAAATAGAGCGGGCTACCTCGACCAGCGGGTAATAGATGCAGAGTTACATAGAATGGAATAGAAATCGAAGTGCCGCTCGTATAATGAAATGGAGCATAGCATGCAATAAAATTGCGTCGAGAAAAGATTAAACTACTTGCATGCACGCAGTTTCTATCTTACAGAGTCGATTGAATAAAATGTATCGGGAGAAGAATGAAAAGGGTGGCAATGTATTGGAAAGATAAACGGTTGTAAAGAAGACACGTAAATTGTAAATACAGGGAAAGTATATCAACTAGGGAAAAATATGAGTTTAAAAGTTAAAACTTCCCGGTATAGTCCAGTGGTTTTTAAAAGGTTTAACTATATGGATATAATTATAGATATTAATTGATTTGGAGCTAATATGCCACCGTGTGACAAAGTGATTCTTTCTTTGTTTTGGATTTGGGCTTTTATATTGGAAAATATATTTGCAAACGATGGAACATGTACACTGGTTTTGGTAAGTTGTTTTCTTACTCTCACAAGAAGATATGTTTGTTACATCTAGATTAAATTTTTCAACTCCGTGATAAATCGTGTGCATGGGTAATTAATTTCATATCTTCTATATTCTCAGCAGAAGAAGGCTAAGCTGTGTTTTGAAAACATGCTACACCCTGCTGTTATCAAGTGCTTATACAACATATTATTTCGACATCTAGAGTGATTTTAGACTGTTAAAGCTACATTATCACAGATTGACCATTTAGACAATTTTTTAAACTTTATTTTGTCTCGGAATGAGCCTTTTTTCGTGTCAGGACACGAGTGATATAAGACGGCTGTATGACTGTAGATTAAATCGCAGTTTCATATTCATGGTCAAAAATTGATGTTTTATGGGTAAAAGCGTTACTTATTGTTTTTCGAACAAATGAGATCTGTTCTTTTGTGTGTATACGACTGAAATGAAGGCATTGATGCATTGATGCCTAAAGTTAGCTGATTCTGAGACAAAAAATGTGAAAAACTGTTAATTATTGAGAGTGCTTTGAATTGTATTTCGGACATATTCAATAAATTAAATTATCTTGTTTGCGATAAGCTTCTGTTGCAAAAATGTTGTTTCCAAATCGTAAAGTAACATGACAGTTGTAGTGCCATAAAGCATGAGATAGTTGATACTAAAAAAGTATTTTAAGCACATGCTGGAAATCAGTTATCGTTAGATCTACTTTGTTTGAACACGTCATTTAAAATAATTTAGGTGTCGGAATTACCAAATGGCGCGTATAGTATGACAACGTTCAAAAGAATGCAAATCAAACGATCGCTTTATCTAAATGCGTTCATAAGATTTCAACGTAAATGTGCATTGGAAAGCAAGCCGAAGAATCCTAAATTAATCTTGGTGCAGAACCGAGGGAATAAATACTTAAAGATAATTACGCAACCATTGGAAATGTGCTGACTTGAAGGATCTGCCGTCAAAACGTCCTCAACCAATATAGGGTTTCATTAAATTAACTCTTCAATACCAAAAAAAAACAAAAAAAACTGGCGAGATGATATTCTTGCACATAAATGTTTCTCAGTAACTGTAATGAAACTAGCAACTTGAATACAAATCAATTTACATTCTTTATTCTTGGGTTATTACAGGAATTTATCGGTTTCAGTTTTGGGCCACTTAAAAAAATATTTTAGATTAGATTATTATTGCCTGTGAACATAATTGTAATAAAAATCAAACAACGTTTGTCACGCATACAGCCTTGCAGTTTCATTGCAACCATTGCGTTCATTTATGTCATTGCTTTCATTGCTCACATTTCATAGCTTTAAGCACTACCATTGCTTTCTTTGATTTCGATGATTTGATTGCTTTCATTTATTTTATTGCTTTCATTGCTCTCATTGATTTGAATGCTTTCAACGTTTTCATTTATTAACTTGCTCCCATTGCTTTCATTGATTGATTGCTTGCATTTATTTTATAGCTATCATTTCTCTCATGTATTTGGTTTCTTTCTTTGCTCTCAGTGATTTGATTGCTTTCATTGCTCTCATTGATTTAATTTCTTTCAATGTTTTCATTTATTTAATTGCTTCCATTGCTTTCATTTATTGATTGCTCTCATTTATTTCATTGCTTTTATTTCTCGCATGTATTAATTGCTTTCATTGCTCTTATTTATTTTATTGCTTTCATTGTTTTCGTTTTTTTGTGTTTTGGTTTCATTGCTCTCATTGATTTGATTGCTTTCAAATATTTGATTGCTTTGATTGCTTTCATTTATTTTATCGCTTTCAATTATTTGATTGCTTTTATTTCTCTCGTTGATTTGATTGCTTTTATTGTGTTCATGGATTTGATTGGTTTTATTGCTTCCATTGCATTATTTTTTTGTTGTTGTTGATTCATTGCTTTCATTTAAACAACAACTAAGACCTTATAGAAGTGGCAAGGTAAATCCCTTCAGTAAAATCAAACAAGTATGTTTTGTGTTCAGCCTAGAAATATAAGACACTGAATATTAAATCATTTCCTTACAATAAAAAAATAGATCTTGTGTGATACAGTAAGAGCCTTTGGTCGATTAAAATCGATGGCAAAATATGAATGCTTTAAAAATGAAGAAGATTGATTGATCGAGACACAAAGTATGAAACAAGTATTTTTTTTGTAATCCTTCATTTTCTAAAGAAATATTAAACATGTTTGTTTGTTTTCAGAATGAAGAAGGGGATTCTGAGCAGATTGAAATGAAGTCCAATAATTTTACAGGTAATGTTTATAATGAATGATTCTCAAATTCATGTTTTTTCACTCTGAAATGAATAATAATTCTTCAGGCAAGCTATTTGCTTGGGACTCTTTTCAACCGACACTGCTAATATACACGCGTTTGTTTGCTATGCTTCCAAAGAATCTCCTTGTCCTAAATATTTGTTTCAACCAATTGAAATATATTCTTAACAGATTGTACATTTTCTTTATCGTCAGATCATTGCACATGTCCCCACATCCGTTTCTTGATGAACGGGTATAAAGCTGAATTCTCACATATTGAACTTTTTGACGACTTTTTTTCATTTTTTTGTCGTGGAATGAACTAATTTTTGCGAAAATAGAAACCAGTGATATAAGACTGCTGACAAAAATTCAAATCGCAGGTTTTCATATTTATATTCAAAAATTGATGTTTTATTTTTTAAAGTGTTAGTAACGCTTTAAGCCACTAAACATTAGTGTTAGAACGGAAATATGAACATCAGCGATCTGATAATTTTTCAAAAGTATTATAATCTGATCTTTTGTCAGCAGTATCATATCATTGGTTGTTAAATATTGACGCAAAATTTGGCTCATTCTTAGATATCAAATAAAAAGATGTCAAAACAGTAAATCCGTGAAATTGTAGCTTTCACAAAACAGCTTGCACCAATGAGACCTTCATTAGAACTACTCAATATTTGTATATCTGTATTTGTTTGTTTTGTCTTTTGAAGCAATCTTTAGCTGTTTAATCAATTCAAAATCGACCATATAAGGTCCATATTGAGCTAAACAGACGCATTAAACTATCCTATAACTTCCGTAGTTTCCATAATACAGCTGCTTTTACGACGATACATATCACCTTGCAAAACTTGTAACGACCAGCCTTAACATGAAGTTTGTCATTTTTGCAAGGCATTCAACTTCTACATATTTAAAAAATGACTCAAAACCATCTTGATGCTTTGCATTTTTCGCATCGCAAAACTTACTCGAAAGTATGCAAATTAAAAATCCAAAACAAAGACAAGTGACAAGGCAATATTGCATCTAAACAAAGATCACGCGAAATGCTGTAATATGTTCACAAGTATTGACCATAATATTTCCTAACGTCTACAAGACTATTTCATTCTAGAAAATAGTATACAGAAAACAAAGCAACGAATAAATCATTTTGGAAACACAAGACAATTCCACCCCCACTGAGCTCCGCTTAACTACTTTTCGATCTTAACAGCTTTCCGACGATCAAAGTGTTTGTTTCTTCAGAGAAATTTTGTGTTTCAGCAAAAATTCAAATCGTTTCAAGTAAATCAGTAGCAGGAGACTACTTCTCCACCTCTCTCGTGTTTCTATATTTGCTTTTCTCACATCTTTCTCTTAAATGTTCAGATAATTAACAGATAAACATAGATACATTGTACTGGGATTTTAAATTATTCTAACTTTAAAAGCATCTTTTGTTGGTACATAATGTTGAATGTTAATCGTTAAATAACATTCATGCTGTTTTGTGCAATGACTTCTCAGCTTGAGTAATTCCCGTTGTGAAAAGAAGAAGACAAGCCATTTGATGTAAGGCCTCAAGTATTTCATAATTGTGCAATTAAACGTCTATTACACAAGCCTTTACTGCTTAAATGCTGGTAAATTTGAATAGATGTTTGAATATTATTACCTACCAAATAACTGGTGTAAATGTAGGATAATAGCTGTTTCTAATTACAATATGATAAAAAAGGACGCACACTACGCGTTTATTGACAATGAATATACAATGAGCAGCATGCTTTTATTTTATTGACAAAAGCAATACAGTTAATGCAGCATACATGTGTTTGTCCTATTGTCGACATACTAAATATGTATTTTATTACAAAACTGATCGCATTCTTCATAAACGACGTTGCATTTGAATTGAATTTGTTATAACAATGCCTTCACTGATCGCGTGATTTACCTAAAGATACACTCTTACTTTTACTTAAATTTACCACAATTAATACACTTGTTTTAATTTACCGAAAATGATAAATATCGGAAACAATGGTTCTCATGAAAAATACTGTGATTTATTTCAAAGGAAGATGCAGAAAACACGGTATTTCTACCTCATGAGACGATAAATGATCACTGTAAATCTTTTATGACCAACCAGTCATTTAATATTTGTGCGTTTTCAGTCATTAAATACACTGTTACAATATTGATATCAGTAATTATATTTTCCATAAATGCATTATTTAGTAATAGTTAAAGGTTTATTACTCAAGACTTATGTTTGTAATACATGTGTATGCATTGATTTTAAATACGATTGTAACTTTAAAATGTAACCGTGTTATCAAATAACGTAATAATGTTCGTGTTCGGTTACGTACCTTATTTGGTTCCTGGGTTATCAAATAGCATGCTTTAGAATGTTTCTGTTCGGTTACGTACCTTATTTGTTTACCGGGTTATCAAACAGCATGCGTAATAATGTTCGTGTTCGGTTAAATACCTTATATGTTTACCTGGTTATCAAACAGCATGCGTTATAATGTTCGAGTTCGGTAACGTACCTTATTTGTTTACCGGGTTAACAACCAGCATGCGTTATAATGTTCGTGTTCGGTTACCTACCTTATTTGTTTACCGGGTTATCAAAAAGCATGCGTGATATTGTTTGTGTTCGGTTACGTATATTATATTCCTGAGTTATCAAACAGCATGCGTTATAATGTTCGTGTCTGGTTACGTACCTTATCTGTTTACCGGGTTATTAAATAGCATGCGTTTTAAAGTTCGTGTTCGGTTACGTACCTTATTTGTTTACTGGGTTATCAAATAGCATGCGTGATAATGTTCGTGTTCGGTTACGTCCTTTATTTGTTTACCGGGTTATCAAACAGTATGCGTTATAATGTTTGTGTTCGGTTACCTACCTTATTTGTTTACCGGGTTATCAAATAGCATGCGTGATAATGTTTGTGTTCGGTTATGTATCTTATTTGTTTACTGGGTTATCAAAAAGCCTGCGTTATAATGTTTGTGTTCTGTTATCTACCTTATTTGTTTACCTGGTTATCAAAAATATGCGTTATAAAAATCGTGTTCGTTTACGTACCTTATTTGTTTACTGGGTTATCAAATTGCATGCGTTATAAGATTCGTGTTCGGTTACGTACCTTATTTTTTTGATAAGATGACGGTTATTTTGTTTCTACAAAAACAAGTAAGGAAAACAAATAGCAGATGGAAGAAATAGAAATTTCTGGTAAAATAATGTCAGTAAAAACTACTTTCACGTTTTATGTTTAGACACAAAGTGTCAGACCAAAAACCATAAGAGTAATATGTCTTGAAAAATAGAGTTAAGCAATAAAA
Organism: Mya arenaria; assembly: GCF_026914265.1. Lineage (NCBI taxonomy): Eukaryota > Metazoa > Mollusca > Bivalvia > Myida > Myidae > Mya > Mya arenaria. The sequence goes on from NC_069128.1 coordinate 26,075,028, forward strand.
ACCATGTCTTTTGAACTTGTGTAAGACCAAAACAACATGCGTGTACTATATCTGGTAAACTTGCGTGAAACAAAAAAAATGCATGTACTATGTCTGGTGAACTTGTGTTAGACCAAAACAGCATGCGTGTACTATGCCTGGTGAACTAGTGTCAAACTTAAACAACATGTGTGTAATATGTCTGGTGAACTAATTTCAAACTAAAACAAAGTGTAAGTTCTATGTCTGGTGAACTAGTGTCAAACTAAAACAACATGTGTGTACTATGACTGGTGAACTAGTGTCAAACAAAAACGAAATGTGTGTACTATGACTGGTGAACTATTGTCAAACCAAAACAACATGTGTGTACTATGACTGGTGAACTTGTGTCAAACCAAAACAACATGTGTGTACTATATCTGGTGAACTTGTGTCAGACCAAACAAACATGCGTGTACTATGTCTGGTAAACTAGTGTAGGACCAAAAAAACATGCGTGTACTATGACTGTTGAGCTAGTGTCAGATCAAGCAAACATGCGTTTACTATGTCTTGTAAACAAGTGTCAGACCAAACAAACATGCGTGAACATTGTCTGATAAACTAGTGTCAAACCAAACAAACATGCGTGTACTATGTCTGGTAAACTAGTGTCAGGCCAAACAAAGATGCGTGTACTATGTCTGGTAAACTAGTGTCAGACCAAACAAACATGCGTGCACTATGTGTGGTGAGCTAGTGTCAAACCAAAACAACATGCGTGCACTTTGCCTGGTGAGCTTGTGTCAAACCAAAAAAGAACATGCGTGAACTTTGTCTGATAAACTAGCGTCGAATAAAAAAAGATGCGCGTACTTTGTCTTGTTAACTAATGTCTGACCAAACAAACATGCATGTACTCTGTCTGGTTAAGTAGTGTCAGACCAGACAAACGTGCATGTACTTTGTCTAGTTAACAAGTGTCAGACCAAACACGCAAACGTATACTCTATCTGGTGAACTAGTGTCAGACCAAAAAAATACGCGTGTACTATGTCTGGTGAACTAGTGTTTGACCAAACAAACGTGCATGTTCTATGTCTGGTTAACTAGCGTCAGACTTAACAAACATGCATGTACTATGTCCGGCGAACTAGTGCAAGACCAAACATACATGCGTTTACTATGTCCGGTGAAACTGAGTCCGACCTAACCAACTTGCATGTACTTTGTCTGGCGAACTACGGTCAGACCAAACAAACATACGTGTACCTTGCCTGGTGAACTAGTGTCAGACTAAAAACATGCGCGTGGTACATCTTGAGACCAACTAAGCAGATATGAACTATGTCTAGTAAATTAGCTTAAGTTTGATCGCTGAAATTTATGTTTTGCACCTGTGAAAATATTCAGGCGCTATTGTCTAACTTCTTCGCAAAATTCTAAATTTCAAATGCCTTCGTTAAACTTGTGTGATTGTGCATAAATAATATATTGAATAAAACTGCCCACGTTTTTAATCGTTTTACTATGCTTTAAGCTCTGGTTGTGTATTTAGTACTTATATATTAAGAGCGATGTCTTTACATTGATTTTTAAATGAATTAAAAATACGTAAACAAACACTCAATATCCAATCGACATAAATATCAAGGTTTAGAAATGAGACTGTTTACCCTCGCAATTGAGTGAAATCCATTCTGCGAGCTTGGTACAATTAATAATCTTCTATTTGTACCAACGGTACCGGTTAAATTACCTGCATATAGCGGTAAGCCGCATCGCAGCGATATGCCGCGTGCATATTTTTGGAAGTCCTACGCGGTAGCAGCAGATGAACGCGGCGATGACGCGCACCACCGCGTTGGCGACCGTTTAATATATCGCCGCAATTTTCCGCAATGTCGCACTCTCGTCAGCGTTGGCAACGTGTTGTGTGCCAAAAAAACGCCTGGTTGGTAGTTTACTACGATTCTGCGCATGTTTGACAAAAACATGCATATTTTGTTGACACTAACATTATTGATTTGCTACACTCTGCTTAATTTTACAGTTTCAATAAAGTTTAAAAATAATTCCTCTTTTTGTTATTTTCAATGACAGGAATCTAAAACATCATGCCTGATAAAACATCCATGCATACTGTACCTACTGCATGATATTTTGTTGCATCCACGTAATTACACAATGTCATTATTATTATATTAACAGGACTCTCAAATAAGGGAGCCATTGTATCGTTATCCCGAGAACCATGTGTCAACAACTCCACCATACAACTGACCATCTTACCGGAAGATATCAAAGGTAAGAAATTGACGTACATAAAGGTCTGTAAGCATATTAATACTCGCACTCGGGCATGGCCCATTCGGCGAGTGCTCCGATTAGATTGTTAGCCATTTTAGGTTTTAGAACATACTACACAGACAGAAAGTAACCCTGGTTAAAGCTATCTTTGTTCTTTAACGTGCACCAGCGTATAGCACTGTCACACGGGACCCCCATTTAACGTTCTTCCAGAAAGACGTTTGGTATTTTTTCAGTGGTGCGGCGGGGAATCGAACCTGCGACACCTGGATTGACTGGAAGGTGTGTTACAACTAGACTACGGATCCACCACAACATATACACATACATTTCCCCAAGATTCACCTGTATATTATTTCTTTAAAACACGAATGGTCAGCCAAAATGATAGAAAACATACTTGTTTGCCTGAAATAATAAATGCCTTTCTGGTATTTAACTATAAATGACAATGCATTCTGGAATTGGGATACATCCACTATGACGAATGGCAGGCAATTGTATCGTTCTGCAGAACTATGAATATAATCGTTTCTCAGAGACGAAACTGAAGTTTCTCTTTGATTGTTTGTAGATTGCCATCACAACAGGAAATAATAAAAGATTTTAACGTCCATATTTTTTTTTAAATTTATAATGCATTAAGAAGATTAATGTCTTTTCAAATTTGCCATTAATTAATTATTGAACACAATGCCTTTATATCCACAAAGGTTTTTCTTAAATTAGGTTATCTGCTCACAAGTAAGAAATTGGAGTCTAAAGATAAACTGGTATTGCGAGAGAATATAGACTATGTTGTAACGCTAATGTAACTGAACTTGAATGCCATTTCTTATCATGCTGTAGTAAATTCAGACACGCTTAAAATATCATGGCCAAATTCATATATGTTTAAACGACTTATGTTAAGCAAAAGAACAATTAAGATTTAAAATTATTAAAGAAGCCATGCATTTAGGAAATCCTTTCCTGGTAAATTACCATTGCTTTTTTATACAATAATGTTACTCTTTGTTTATTTTCCATAAATGTTTAACAACTTATATTTTTATAAATAATTACATAATGTCTATTTATACATATTCCGTAATTCTCTCTGATAGTTAATAGTATGTTTTTGCCGTATTTATGTTGTTATTGGCTAATTAATGCCGATTTGCCAATAAACTTTGAAACGTTTTGATATAAATAGGAGAATTATTATCCAATTTGCCTGATATAATTGTATACCATTAGTAGATATGAAGCTTAATGTCAAAATGGATCATTTGATGCAAACAGGTGTTCTTATTGTTACAATCAACCATGGGCTGGCAATCTCAGAAATTCCAAACCAATGCGTACTTTTTGGCAACCGATATTTCATGATAATAGTTTTCTGGAATTTATACAATCTCTGTGTACGAATATAATAAACAAATCATGAGTGCTGTTTGAAGTTTTATATGCATACGTATCAAACGATATAATTTATTTCTTGTGAAATACGTGAGAAAACGTATTGGAGATATAACGTAACTGCAACATAGTTCATATTATCTATTTTATTATATGCATTCCCGTGGTTTATAGAGATTTATCAGCGAAATAAAATAGATATTTCATTGTATCAAAATGTGACAATATCAATTTGATGTTTTTCACTTTCTTGAATGTTAGCCCGTTCTATCATTCAAATCAAACATCAGCGCGCACAGGGCTATGACACAATATTAACGACGTCATTTACGAAATGACTTTACGTGCGCATACCCATTGGTGCGTTTTTAAATAAAATGTTATTAAATGTCTTTTGATTCCAATTTAAGGATATAATAAAAAGAAAACAAAAGTGTTTGTTTAAGTGTAAGATAGAAAGCAATATATTTAACCTCGTGAACACCAACAATGAACAATGAGTAAAAAAGAACACTAATAAAAATAGAGGATCTCAAATAAGTGTTTATCTTGTATCAAATTGATTAAACGAGTTCATTTTAAAACGATAAAAACGAGGCTTTGCCGAGTTTTTATTATTTTTAAATGACTAGTTTTAATCAATTTAATATCCGGGCTTTGCTAATTTGCATACTAACAAACCGCAAAATGAAAAGGGAAAACGCAACTTTCCCTTTTCAGCATGGTAACATTTTTATTCAACAGAAACCCTTTGTAATGTCCTCAAAGCATTTCTGAAGGATTAGAAATATCTTTGGGAATATTACCAAACACTTCATAGTATAGTATTGAAGAGTTATAGTGTGGTTTTCAACATTTCTGGTAATATTCCCAAAAGTATCCATAGTATGCCAGGTTTTCTGGGAATATTACCAATTTGATCTTGAAAATTTGGTAACATTACCAAAACATTTTGAAAATATTTCCAAACACATTTGTGGGAACATTCCCAAAATAATCGATACTATGCCGAGATATTTTCTAAAATATTCTTCAACTATGAAAAGTCACAAATATTTGGTAATATTCCCAAAAAAATGTTGAACATTTTCTGCTAGGATTCTGAATATAATGTCCAGGTTTTCTGGGAATATTACCAATTTGATCTTGAAAATTTGGTAACATTACCAAAACATTTTGAAAATATTTCCAAACACTTTGTAGAATAGTATTGAAAGTTGTGGTGGGGTTTTTAACATTTGTGGGAACATTCCCAAAATAATCCATACTATGCCGAGAGATTTTCTAAAATATTCTTCAACTATGAAAAGTCACAAATATTTGGTAATATTCCCCATAAAATGATGAACATTTTCTGCTAGGAATCTGAATATAATGTCCAGGTTTTCTGGGAATATTACCAATTTGATCTTTAAAATTTGGTAACATTACCAAAACATTTTGAAAATAATTCCAAACACTTTGTAGTATAGTACTGAAAGTTGTGGTGGGGGTTTCAACATTTTGGGAACATTCCCAACTTCAACATTTGTGGGAACATTCCCAAAATAATCAATACTATGCCGAGAGATTTTCTAAAATATTCTTCAACGATAAAAAGTCACAAATATTTGGTAATATTCCCCAAAATAAGTGATGAACATTTTCTGCTATTATTCTGAGTATAATGTTCAGGTTTTCTGGGAATATTTCCAATTTGATTTTGAAAAGTTGGTTACATTACCAAAACATTTTGAAAATATTTCCAAACACTTTTTAATATAGTATCGAAGAGTTATGGTGTGGTTTTCAACATTTCTGGTAATATTCCCAAAAGTATCCATAGTATGTTGAGAGGTTTTCTAAAATTAATAAAAAACTAGGGGTTGTCACAAATATTTGGTAATTTTTCTGAATTATGAACATTTTCGGCTAACATTTAAAATTCGTCTTGGGAATAATGTCCAGGTTTTCTGGGAATATTACCAAAGTTAATCTTGAAATTTCTGGTAACATTACCAAAACCTTTTGGGAATATTACCAAACATTTCAAAGTATAGTATTTAAAGTTATAGTGGGGGTTTTAACATTTTTGGGAACATTCCCAAAACTATCGATATTATGCCGAGAAATTTTCAAAAATATTCTTCAACTATGAAAAGTCACAAATATTTGGCAATATTCCCAAAATAAATGATGAACATTTTCTGCTAGGATTCTGAATAAAATGTCCAGGTTTTCTGGGAATATTACCAATTTGATCGTGATATTTGGTAACATTACCAAAATTATTTGAGAATATTACCAGATGAACTAAAAACAAACTAATTCAACAAAAAGCCTTTGAAAACTCCACAAATAGTTTATGTAGGACCAAACAGTTCATAGTATAGTATTGAAAACTGGGGCTTTTCAACATTTTTGAGAACATTCCCAAAATAATCCATATTATGCCGAGAGATTTTCTATATCATTCTTAAACTAGAATTGTCACAAATATTTGGTAATATTCCCAAAATGAATTACGAACATTTTCCGTTATCGTTTTCAAATTCATCCTGAATACAATTATATTATCTTAAAATATTTGGAAACATTACCAAAACTTTTTGGGCATATCAAAAGATGAATTGAAATAAAATAATCCAAAAGAAAAAGCTCCACGTGGGCTGCTGTAGGACATGAAACATTCTGGAAATATTACCAAAATCTTCATTGCATAGTATTAAAATTAACAGCAGGTTTTTCAGCATGTTTGTAATATTCCCAGAATAATCTAAAGTATGACTAAAATTGTTCTAAACATTTCTAAAACATGCAATATTCGCAAATGTTTGGTAATATTTCCAATAAAAATATAAACATTTTATAACAAGAGATGTTTGTCAAACATTAATCCCCACCACCCCCTGAGCGCCATGTTGTCAGGATTATTTGAACAATCGAAATATGCATGGACTTAAATGACAGCTAATTGGTCATTGCCATTGGATGACTTTAAGGCAGTTTAAAGATTATGACCATTCAAAGCGTGAGGATAGTAGACATAGTGTTCAATCGTGTTCAGATGATAACAGATATTTGCAGATAAAATGTGTCCTCTTAGAAGGGAATAAGTAAATACGACAACATTTTAATGGCGAATATGAGTTATGACCATGACGTTTGACTCTAATAAGTGTTGATTGATAGAACGACATAGATTACATATTCCTGGTTGTTTAAACCTACTAGAATGTTATTTCAGTATTACAGGTATGTCTCTTGCAATTTTACAGTTTGACAATAATTATTTTTAATACAAGTGTGGACTTTTGCATATTATGATTTAAACAAAAAAACACAGATAAGAACAGAACAGACGTGTAAACATCGTCTAAACACATACACTTAGGTTTTTGATATCAAATGCTTGTACATGGTTAGTGCTATGGTTAAAGACACAAATATGTTGACGTAAAGGCAGCAGTATCAGAGGATGAACTAAATTAATAATAATAATAATAATTATTAGGAATAACATTACGAATACATACTGATTCTTTAACATAATCGCAGAGCTTAACCAGCTCACATTTATTGACAGAGTTAAATATATTTCTGGGAATATTACCAACTAAATCTTGAAAGGTTTGGTAACATAACCAAAACAATTCGGGGATTCTTCAAACTTTTCCAACTTCCAGTCAACTCTACAGTTGAAATCCTTCGTCTATACTTTTTCTCTAGCCCTGATGATCTGGCTCTGGGAAACATTGCTATGAAAACATCATCTCCTACATTGCTGTAGACGTTGCACTTCCCCTGTTTTCTTAAGCTTTAATAACCTCCGAACTGGTCTGCCTTTTCCTGTTTTACTTGTCTGAAAAATAATTATAATTGATAAAACATTATCTATGAACTTTTTTTACAAGCAATTAAAATTTAACACGGTGCATAAATATGAACTGGTCTGCCTTTTCCTGTTTTACTTGTCTGAAAAATAATTATAATTGATAACATATCTATGAACTGTTTTTTTAAGCAATGAAAATTTAACACGGTGCATAAATATGATCTATTTGTTTATTGTTCTTTATTATTTAAAAATAATACATGACTTGATGGGGTAACTTAATTGTAAAAAGTACAGTTTTCTGCAGCAAATTTTCCCATTTTTGCAGGCAGTTGAATACATACATGTATGGGTTTCTTTGGTGTTGATGTATGAAGTGGCTGTGTGGGTTCCTCTGGACTAACAACAGCCAATGGTTCATCGGACTCCTGAATTAAACCGTCATTTTAGTATTGTATCATGACTTTTTTTCCAGTTTTACTTCTTTATGTGCAAAATTAAATATAATGTCAAGAGTTTGTGCCTTCCAAACTTATCATTCTAATAGAGGTTACACAGGGTCACTGCTTATCAACATTTCTGTGATAATGATCTGAAGCAACACATAAGCCACAGTCTTATAAATACTCCTGACTGCCCAGCTGGTATTCAATTCCAATGCACATGTTTTAAACGAGCTGTACATCTTATTTTTAACTTTTTTGTCGTTCATTAAATTTCATATGATTCAGTTAACTTGAACTTAAGTTGAAGAATTAATTTTGTTGTATACCATTATACTTACATAAACAGTTTAGAATGATCTCTATTTGTGGGATATTATATATTTTTAATAATAAGAGCTATCACTAAATGTCATGAATATCCCCACACGCCCAAGTCAACTCATTTTAAATACGACCTCGTATGACAAAATTGAAGACCGAACACAAGCTATCGCCAGTTAGGCTTATAAAGAAATCATACGAAAAAAAAAAGACTTAGATGTCCCTTTATCAATTTCAAGAACTGTAAAGAAAACATTGTGATTTCAGTTTTAACTTTTAATTTATCAATTAGTGTAGGCCAATTCTCTATGTATGCAAATATTTACCCCATTCTCAAGATCATTTTGATGCAAAAACTCACCACAAGCTTAACACTGTATCAGTCAAAACAGTCAAAACAAAGATCATCTGGGAATACACACATTCAACAGCCCAGCAGGATGGCCCACTAAGTGGTAATTAATTGAATGGTACAATTTCATGGTGATTTCATGGAATGATTAGCCTTTTTCTCAAAATGAGGAGTAAATGGGAGGCAATTTCTCTGAATTGTAGAGCGCAATGGACTAATTTTTATTTTTCGCTAACTACCTTAGGATAACGGCAATCTACATGCCAATGGTACTTACTAAAATATTAAAATTCTAACCCTTGTAGAAAATTAGTTTTCAGTTTAACCGCACAAAGGCATATATTTATAAACCTATTGACCACTATACACGAGGTTATGAACACTTGCAATCCTACAGTTAATGCCGCTACTGAGCATCAAGCTGATGCTCGGGCTTATCAGTGGAACTAATCTAACATAATGTAAACTGACCACTTGACCCTTTCCCTGCTGGGAGCTGTTTGTCTGATTAATTTGAGAGTAATAGCTGTTCTTGTCTTGAGATTTGGGCCATTTTATGTTAGGAGGTTTTTCTTGGTATTTCAACTTTCGCTATCTTGATTATTAAAATAATTTTATTACCGAATGATTTTGTATAAATTTTGTATATCATTATTATTATTATTATTATTATTATTATTATTATTATTATTATTATTATTATTATATACGGTAGTCCAAAATCCACTATACTGACGTCCATCAAGTATCATTGTGCAATGTTTAAATGACGTCATAAAACAAGTTTGTCATGAATGTAACATTTATTACGAAATCATGTATCTTTTAAGTGATTTAAACCATTGATATATATATTAATAACATGTCGATCCGGAATGTCTTATTCAACTGTTGTTGATGTTTTAAGATATTGATTTCAGTCAGTAAGCGCCTCGTGCGACTTGAGTCGAATTCCATCTCCCTTATCAAAACGCACTACTAATAAGTTATTACCCTATTATAAGATGCTTTAATATACACATATTTTTGCTTTTTCGCAAAGAGAAAATAATATGGAGAAAATATATATTTCTGGAAAAATGCTCTACATACATTGTGTTACAGAAACATGTAATAAAAGATCAGTGACTGCTGTGATTAAAAATTTACATCAACTGTGCATGTAGGAGTGCAAACGATCAGAAAAAGTTGGATAATTTTAAATATTATATTAAAATAAAAGGAGTCATATAACGTTCAAATATACTGGTATGATATCAAAAGTCCGGACATAGTGGTTTAAGATACAGTATTGCTTTGTTGTGATCATTTCTCATATGATATATATATATGGAAAGCTTCCATGAAGTGTGTATAATGTTTAATCACTCTTCTAATGAAGAATGTTCTCACACAACAATGCAAATTATGAAGAGAAATCTTACAAAGAAAACAAACGTTGATTTAACTGTGTCAGTAAAGAAGATTTTAATCGCTGTTTCAAAAGCTATATTTTAGGATATGAATTTTCTAGAAAATTACATAAACTAAGATACACAAACATAAAGAGGGCTTATATAATTCACATGAAAAGTGGGCAATGATGTTTTTTGAAATGCATTTTAGCAAAGACCACAATGTCAATGTATCAATAGAAACCTATGAAAGTTCAGTTTCAACATCAAGGTAATATAGTGCTCAGATTACAAAAAATAAGTTGTAAGCTGTGTTATAAGTAATAAGAATATCTAAGTACATCAATATATGACCTTATTTTTTGGCAAATAGTTAAAATATTACATTTCTTTTAATATTACATCTTATGCCCCCATAAAATGGGGGGGGCATATAGATTTGCCCTTGGTCGTCCGTCTGTCTGTGATTCCGTCTGTAGGTAATATGCCAACTTGTGTTACTTAAAACTCGATTATATTACCTAAAGTCCAGAAACCTCGGGCGTTATTTAGGTAAGGACGTTTTGCATCTCGGGTTACGTTTCCCACTGCACTTAGTAAAACCAGAGTTATTATAATTTAATCAACAAAGTATTTCACCTGAAATCATACGAACCTCAATCCAAGTGATGACTTCAGAGTTTACAAAATTTAGACTTTATAATTATGAGACTGTTAGCAATTGGATAATGTTGCTATGATTTAATACGGTTGAATTACGCGTAATCATCCTAAAGTGAAAAATAGCAATGTATCAAGTTTGCAGTATTCTTTTCTTGTTCCAAAAATGCAGCAAAAGAAAGTATTAATTTTCATTTGTTGTGAAAATTGCGAAAATCATATTTTTCTTTAAATATAACCATGTATAACAAACTTCATTATAACTGCATTATTGCCAATGTTAGATATACATGTAATACATAAATTATTATGTTTTATAAAACCTAAATATCCATTTCATTCAATTGTACATTTCATTGGGTATAATAGGGTTGATATTGATACTTTTGTAGTAAGTAGACAGCTAACGTTTTCTTAATGAAAAGTATAAATAAAAATCCCATGTATAAAGTTAGTCCGTTCGAAATTAAATCAAACGATAAGACTGAATATATTTTTTTATTTACTTCAATGTTTCATTTCTTTGCTATGGAATCAATGATTATGTTTTTTTTTTCATTTTCATAAATAGTTTAAAACTAGAGTAAATGATATAAATTGCTTTTCTATAGTCATCGTGAATTTTAGTGCAGAAATCGTACTGAAGATGCTCTCTGATAAATATCCTTCTGACCCCAAAACTAACCAGAGAAGAGTGGTTAATGGGCCCCTGCTGACAGAAATTGGTTATCTCAATTACATGCATAATAAACACCTAGCTGTGAAGTGAGGCTTCGAAAATGGACCAACATCCAGAAACCTGGCATAAACTGTAGGACTGCTTGATATGGGCACATTGAAAATGATCCATGGAATAATCAAAACAATAACTGGTAACATGAATCGTATCTTGTTAACCAATTAGAATGTACTTACTTAATGGAATTCATAAACACTTACTAGATAACCAGTTGAAGCTAAAGGCCAAAATGCATTTATAAATATGTCGTAACACGAATGTTATCTGCCGGTAATTATGTTCCTAATTAAGTGGAATTCGCTAACCATAACTAGATAACCTGTTTATGCAACTAAAAGGGAAAAAGGTGGCAGTTCCGAGCACTTTGAAGCCAGTTTTTAGTATTGTGATATTTATCTTACAGAGAACAGTTTCTATTAACTAGATAGCTTGATAATTATCGCATAATTAAGTGGTTAACACGAACAACTCGCAGACGTTAACAGATTATCTGACGGCAGTTATGTTCCACCGTATGTATCAGACATATGAGGCCGATAACCTATGTTAACCATTTTGTTATTGTGTAACTTGTAAAAGTCAATCTCTGGAATGCTTTAATTGTGCAAACATTAGCTCCTACATCCTTTAAAGAATCACATCAGTTATAAAAAATGTATAACTAAATAAATAGTAATAACATGATGGTTTCATAAATGTGCATATATACATAATTATTGAAAAAAGTATACCTTTACACGTTTAGTAAATGCATGCAAATAACATTTAATGAATGTAAATGTAATACACGTTGTGAATTGAAGAATCACATTTAATTACATATTAAAAAATATTGCATTCCTGAGAGGGCAATAGGAAAACATATCAACAGCATAACATAAATAACTGCACCTTGTTATGCTTGTAACGTGGGAGAATACTCCTCGTATTGCTCTTTCAAGAATGCAATACTTGTTTAATAAATGCGAGCTAAATATTTCTGAATCATGTGTTTTTGAATTTCACTACAAAATCTTCATGATACTAAGTCTTTCTTTTTTCTATTTTACATCGATTGAACTGAAAATGTCCATCGATTATATCAATTATCCCTCTCAATGACTGAGTCCCGGGTCATAAACAAGTAGGCCAACCGCCTTTATTATGGAACCGTATAAATCAAAGTCGTATTTTCCTACCGGGATTCAAACCAACGACCTTAATAGTCTGGCACCGAATTAGCCGGGTATAATGCAGGAAAAACAGGAACAAATCGTTCAAAGTTCTGATTATCAAACACTCAGCAATTTCTTAATTTCAAGTATGCCTCTGAATCACGGTATTGGGTGAATTATAAAAACTCTATAGAGCATTAATGAACAAAATATCACAATTATATAATGCGCATTCCATTAACATGAATTCCATGCGCATATAATCAAATAGCGCCTTTGCGCCGATACTAATGTATATGATTAACCGAAGAAAATCGCATGCGTAAAGTAAATACAAATTGCAAAAACATACTCCTGCGCTGGAAATATAAAAAGCCGAAATGTGTTTGAATTTATACTGAAATAGTTCTTTTGTAATTTTTGAAACTTTGACGTACTTAAATAAATAAAAATGACGAGTCTGAGAACGTCAGTGTAACTGATTTGTTTATTGTGTTTATTAAAGTTCAAAAGCAATGACCCTTAAACAACAATCATACTGCAGACACTTAAAACCAAAAGTGAAAGTAAATTGCGCAGTAAACAATTAAATATTTTAAAGTTGAAATAATGCCATTAGCTAAAAACACCCGTTCCGTTCTATTGCATACAAATAAAAGTTTTGTAAAAGTCTGTATGACCTTTCGATTTCTACAGATAACAACAGGTAATGAATACTCCGAAACAATACAACTTTTGACATCCATCTGATAAAGAAATCAGAAGAGGTAGGCAGACATTGAGTTGTTTATAAAATGTAAACAAAATTGTTGATCTAAATACACACATTAAGAGTCTAAATCACTCAAACAAACTATAAACGTCACTGGGAGTATACATTTATTAAATAACAAAAAAAAAAACAGTTTACCTTTAGGTTGAAGATAAATTCATCATCAAACTCAAAGATATGCTTTGACAAATCCTGAAAGGTCAAATATTATAATAATTATAATAGTCTTAAAAAACCATTAACTGTGTTAAGCATACATCATACATATTCATGTACTTAATACAGTTTGATCAAATATCGTTATATTAGTAAATGGAATTACGTAGCATTATAAAATATAATGTTAATCTAAATTGAGCATTAAGATAAATTCCATGGTGTATTCAATACAAACATTGCTTTTAATCTGCCTTTACGACATAAAGGTTAACTGCTTTACATAAGTAGAGTTATTTATATAAGAATATTTGAGTAAAACATGTAAAGTACCTGAGCATTTAAAGAGGTTTCCATTTCCTCAAGGGATATTCCTAACGTGTTGGTTTCTTCATCAATGACATCTTCCAAAGAAATGTTTTATAAAGATATTCCGAGATAATCCATTATTGATTTCAGCTAAATATTGTGGGAATTAGTTTCAATTAACTGATAAAGTTCAACAAAATTTAAGCAGACTATCAAAGTTGTGTATCCTAAACAGTTCAGTCAAAATCAATTTTATTTCACATTTTAGTAGTCATATTGATAAATCACATTCTGGATTGTTGCTTATTGGTTAATTATATCCCTCCGCAAATTTCTTAATATCTAGACATTTTCCTTCAATATTGAAGCTTCGTTTTATGACCTGCTGATGAGCAGTTATAGGCACTTGAACAACTGTTGCGGATTTCAAGACAAATATTGATCTGATCTTGACACTAATGGGCTTTGCAATTACAAGGGTGATATCTGACATCAAGCTGATGTTACTGAGTGTTTTAACTGGTAAAATAAAACAAAGGTTTTACTATTGACTGATTTTAGCGTCAATCTAGTCCAAACTTATGAAAATAGGCTCTGGACTGAAAAAATATATATCTGGCAACACATTCAATCATAATAATGTTAGCTTTTGACTAAGCTGACAGTACAGTGACTAAAGCTGAAACAAATGACTAATAAGCATGGATAACAAAAACCTTTTCCCCATTTCTTGTCTCATACAGATCGCATTGCAACTGCATAATGTCAAATGTATATGAATGGTCAAAGGTAACATATTTTATTATCAGTATAATTGAACACAGGTTATTGTTAATATGAATGCACATTTGTATAGTTTTGGGTCACCGGATCGATTTGTTGATTTGTTGATTGCCCTTACAGAAGTATGCCAACCCTTCAGGTAGCTCATAGTGGTTAAGCACCTGACTTGCAAGCAGGGGGTTGAGGGTTCGAGTCCCGAGCTGTTTATAGCTGTGTATAACCAGAACTCGTTATGCCCTATATTGTATCAGCCCTACTTAGTTAAAAAGCACCATCTACAATTTTATTTAACAATACGTGTACATTATACTCATCTCCCTCTATATATGCACTTGTTTTCTCTTTATTCAACAGCATTGATACTGGTACTGTTAGAATGGGCGCTACCTAAGTAAATATCAAACAATATATCTTGTACATGTAAGAACTTGAATTTGATTGAGAACTCAATCCTTCCGTCTGTAATTTCAAAAAAGAAGTCGATTTTAAATCGAAACAATAACAGGATAAAACTGTTTTCATCCGTCTGATCGCGTCAATTTGTGGTGTATGCTCCCTTTCATAGTTTCAGACTAAAAGCATGAACATTGATATTGATATATGTGTATGTTACACGTGTAACTTATCACAGACACAGCTAATGGAAGTATTAACATCATTATTATAATTGTTATACGAACGCGTTTTGATGTGCAACACAATTTTTTAAATTACTTTATGTACATCTCAATATCATAAAGCATTAATCATTGAAGGTCATTAATAGCAACTTGATAATGCAGGACGTTATATGTATGCGTGCGTGTTTGTTCGTCCATCGGTCCATATGTCCGTGCGTATGTTTCTTCTGTCTGTACGTGTTCTTTTTTATATGGATGTTCAAATGTAGAGTTCCAGACACATAACCTTAATCTTGACATTGTTATATTCATATAGACATGAATATACGATAAACATAAATACAAAGACGACCACGTCGTCAATGGTTGTGACAACAATCAAAAGGATTATGACAACGGTGATGACAAAATGAACATGATATTGAAGACAAGAACTATTACGAATCTGCTGATAACGATGGAAATAATAATGATAACAATATTATTGTTATCATTATTATTTCCATCGTTATCAGCAGATTCGTTGCAATGTGACGTACCATTGCTAAATGATTATGCTTATGATGATGATTAATATTATTATAAGTATTATCACGTTCAAAGAGCATTCAACTTTAGCAATGGTACGTCACATAGCAACGAACAACGGTGTTCAAAATATTGACACGAAAATATGTAAGAACATGACTTTTAATTTTTTGCCGAAAAATGTTTGGTTAAGTGCAAACAGAATAGAGACATAATAAAATTGGGACTTTTGCAATAAAGCAAAGTGCCATACCAACTTTAATTACATACATGTACTATGTTTTAAACTACACGGTTGTTCCAATTATACTATTAAAGTCCGAAATAAAATCGATATTATAGTCACATGAAATAGGCGTCTATACGACGTCTAAAGAAACACGGTAACTTAACTGACTATCTAACAGTTAACATTTTAGATTTGCTCCATTGCAAATCTTCTTCTGTAAGAATAAAGCTTGGCAGATAAACAACTTTTATAAAATACTTCAATAAGTAAGATCGAAGAAATATATATCTTAAAGAAACTGTTGTTTTCCATTCATTATCAAGATAATAAATTGGCTCCCCGGGAAGCCGCTGACAAGATTATTTCAATATTGTACAAAATTAGCATAGGGACCAGCGTTTAAAGTAGATGAACCAATGTTAACGTGTATAAGAACTTTACTTGGGTGCGGGGGAATTTTGCGAGAATTTTACCACTAGTTTTTCCCCGAAGGACGGGGAACATGGCTGGACCAAAAGTCAAAGTCCCCGCTAATCCACGGACCTGGGAGGAGGGGGGGGGGGGTTGGGGCGTGGTTACAATTGACTGGTACATTACGTTGATATACAAGTATGCAGTGTCTATGTAAATGAACGTTACCTCCGTATTATTGAATGCAGCAAACGTATGTTTTAGGTACAATCTATGCATTACTATTATTTTGTAACCGTAAGTAAACTATAAATAATCAGCAGCATAAAATTTCAAGTTTTCGTTTCAGAATTTTATTATATATGTTTTAGATCAATCCAATCAGATTAAGAAAACAATGCAACAAATTGTTTTTTTTTATATTCATTTCTTTTTTTAGCATCACATTCACACTTTAAGAACTTCTTATTGTTGCGTTTTCATCATCGTACTGTTATGTTTTGAACATCGTACTGTCCTCTTTTCACCATCGTACTGTCGCGTTTTGACCATCATACTGTCATGTTTTCACCTTCGTACTGTCACATTTTCAACACCGTACTGTCATCATGGGACTGTCGCCTTTTTGCCATCGTACTGTCATGTTTCACCAACGCACTATCATGTTTTCACCTTGTAATGTCATGTTTTCACCATGGCACTGTCGCCTTTTCGCCATTATACTATTTTGTTTTCACCATCGTACTCTCATGTTTTCACCTTCGTACTGTCATGTTTTCAGTATAAGACTCTCACCTTTTCGCCATCGTACAGTCTTGTTTTCACCATTATACTGCCTTGTTTTTATCAACGTACTATCATGTTTTCACCATCGTACTGTCATGTTTTCACCTTCGTACTGTCATGTTTTCAGCATTCGACTCTCTTCTTTTCGCCATCTTACTGTCTTGTGTTCACCATTGTACTGTTGCATTTTTACCATTTTACTGTCATGTTTTCACCTTCGTACTGTCATGTTTTCTACATGGGACTGTCGCCTTTTCGCCATCGTACTGTCTTGTTTTCACCATCATACTGTCGCCTTTTAATCATTTTACTGTAATGTTTACACCATCATACTGTCAGGTTTTCACCATCCTGCTTTTATGTTTCACCATCGTAATGTATTTTTTTCACCATAGTACTGTCGCGTTTTTACCATTGTAATGTCATATTTTCGCCATCGTACTGTCAATGTTTTCATCATCGTACCGTCATGTTTTCACCATCGTACTGTCGCTTTTTCACCACTATACTGTCATGTTTTTACCACTTTACTGTCATTGTTTTCATCATCGTACCGTAATGTTTACGCCATCGTACTGTCATGTTTTCCCCAACGTTCTGTCATGTTTTCACCATGGTTATGTCATGTTTATGCCATGGTACTGTCATATTTTCACTATCGTTATGCTTGTTTCACCATGGTACTGTTACCTTTTTTGCCATCTTACTTTCATGTTTTCACTAACGCACTGTCAGGTTTTTGTCATGGTAACTACATGTTTTCACAATTGTACTGTCATGTTTTCACCATCCTGCTTTTATGTTTCACCATCGTAATGTATTTTCTTTATCATGGGACTGCGCCTTTTCGCAATCATTCTGTCTTGTTTTCACCATAGTACTGTCGTATTTTTACCATTGTAATGTCATTTTTTCGCTATCGTACTGTCATTGTTTTCATCATCGTACCGTCATGTTTTCACCATCGTACTGTCGCGTTTTCACCACTATACTGTCAAGTTTTCACCATCGTACTGTCATTGTTTTCATCATCGTACCGTCATGTTTTCGCCATCGTACTGTCATGTTTTTACTAACGTTCTGTCATGTTTTCACCATGGTTATGTCATGTTTATGCCATGGTACTGTCATATTTTCACTATCGTAATGCCATGTTTTCACCATGGTACTGTTACCGTTTTTGCCATCTTACTGTCATGTTTTCACTAAAGCACTGTCAGGTTTTTGTCATGGTAATTACATGTTTTCACAATTGAACTGTCATGTTTCCATCATGGTACTGTCATGTTTTCACCATCTTACTGTCATGTTTTCACCATCGTACTGTCATGTTTTATCGTACTGTCATGTTTTCTACATAGGACTGTCGCCTTTTCGCCATCGTACGGTCTTTTTTCACCATCATACTGTCGCCTTTTCACCATTTTACTGTCATGTTTTCACAATTGTACAGTCATGTTTTCACCATCCTGCTTTTATGTTTCACCATCGTAATTTATTTTCTTCATCATGGGACTGCGCCTTTTCCCAATCATTCTGTCTTGTTTTCACCATAGTACTGTCGCGTTTTTACCATTGTAATGTCATTTTTTCGCTATCGTACTGTTATTGTTTTCATCATCGTACCGTCATGTTTTCACCATCGTACTGTCGCGTTTTCACCACTATACTGTCAAGTTTTCACCATCGTACTGTCATTGTTTTCGTCATCGTACCGTAATGTTTTCGCCATCGTACTGTCATATTTTCACCAACGTTCTGTCATGTTTTCACCATGGTTATGCCATGTTTATGCCATCGTACTGTCATATTTTCACTATCGTAATGCCATGTTTTCACCATGGTACTGTTACCTTTTTCGCCATCTTACTGTCATGTTTTCACTAACACACTGTCAGGTTTTTGTCATGGTAACTACATGTTTTCACAATTGTACCATCATGGTACTGTCATGTTTTCACCATCGTACTGTCATGTTTTCACCATCGTACTGTCATGTTTTATCGTACTGTCATGTTTTCTACATAGGACTGTCACCTTTTCGCCATCGTACTGTCTTTTTTCACCATCATACTGTCTCCTTTTCACCATTTTACTGTCATGTTTTCACAATTGTACTGTCATGTTTTCACCATCCTGCTTTTATGTTTCACCATCGTAATGTATTTTTTTCATCATGGGACTGCGCCTTTTCGCCATCATTCTGTCTTGTTTTCACCATCGTACTGTCAAGTTTTCATCACGGTTATGTCATGTTTATGCCGTCGTACTGTCTTGTTTTCACTATCGTAATGCCATGTTTTCACCATGGTACTGTTGCCTTTTTTGCCATCGTACTGTCATATTTCACTAATGTACTGTCAGGTTTTTGTCATGGTAATGTCATGTTTTCACAATCGTACTGTCATGTTTCCACCATGGTAATGTCATGTACTGTCATGTTTTCACCATAGTACTGTCAAGTTTTCAACATCGGAATGTCATGTTTTCAGCATGGCACTACTGCCTTTTTTGTCATCTTACTGTTATGTTTTTGTCATTGTACTGTCATGTTTTCACTTTCTTACTGTCATGTTTCCATCATGGGTATGTGGGATTTACATCATTGATTGTTTTGTTTTAATAATCGTACTGTCGCGTTTTCACCATCATTCTGTCATGTTTTTACCATCATACTATCGCCTTACGGTGCGCATGCACATAAAATAATTTGCCCATCATGTGAAAAAAATATCAGATACGATCACCATCATTGTAAATCTCCAATCATAATTGCGTCAAACTTGATGAAAATAATACAGATGTATAAGATACGTCTCGTAAACTCATCGGTCGTTTGAAAAAACTAATGATAGCACAGCTCTAAAGCAAATGGCACAGTCTGAAGTAAAATGACGTAACGTCATATTTACTTTATAAAAGCACCTGTCTTTTTATGAATAATAATACTTCTACAACACTTCCTGCTATTGGATCTGCTACTGCTACTGCTACTACTACTACTACTACTACTACTACTACTACTACTACTACTACTACTACTACTACCTGCTGCTGCTGCTGTTGCTGCTGCTGTTGCTGCTGCTGCTACTGATACTGTTCCTACTACTACTACAACAACAACTACTACTACTACTACTTCTACTACTACTTCTACTACTAGTACCATCATCATCACCTACTACTACCTCTAACTACTTTTAATTCTACTTGCTACTACAAACACCACCAGCACCACAACCACTTCTATTACTACAACTTCCACTACTATTACTACTCTTGTGATCTCTATTCTGACTATTTGCTTGCTCATGCTGCTATTCTGTAATACAACTATTCCATTCGGGATTTAACGTGTTTGAGAACCAAGGCAACCACAGAAACCCGAATATGTCAGTCTTATACGTTGTATTTTTAGAACAAAAACATCTGAAATAATATTTCACAAGCACAACCTAAAAGTTTTTCCCGGGAAACCGACCCTCCGTAGCAAACTTGGTGTAAATATGATGATTATTGAACATCAAATCTATGATAACCGAACTATTATTTGGGGTACATTGAATGCTATGTAAAGTAAGTGCAAATGTGCAACATTGATGACGACAACTAAGATAATGATAACCATATCACGACGCAACATGACAACAATGATTACAATGATTATGTGATGACCACAACTAAGATAATGATATTTATAGTAGCAATTAGGCAACAACGACATTTATGCAAATCATGATGCAATGATGACGTGAATGGTGCTAACGAGGTTATAATGCGTAGTTGCTGTTGTTTTTTATGTTGATGTTGATGATGATGATGATGATGATGATGATGATGATGATGATGATGATGATGATGAAGATAATGATCTTCGGTTGAAGATATATTTCAAAGACACGCACCCCTGAAACCAACATGTTAGCACTTGGAGGGGAAATCTTCTATGCTCATGCGCACCGGAAGACAATAGAACAATGATTATAACACGACAATACGATGATGACTTCATGACAGTGCGATGATGGAAATACAATTGTACTTCAATAAAAACGCGATAGTACGATGATAAAAACACTATAGTGCAATAATGATTACACGACTGTACGATGATAAATACAAGACAGTACGATGATGAAAACACAACAGTACGGTGATGAAAACGCGGTGATAACAGCAGACAAAATAATGAAAGAAAATTAACATGCATTAAAAGAAACCATCCTTTTATACTACAGTTATCAATTTCCAAGAAAGAGTCTAACATTTGTTAGTAGGGGTCAGTTCCCACCAAACCTGCTCTATCATAGTTTATTACGCTGTTAAACTGGTGACTGGCTGATTTGATTAACCATGCTGGTATATAGTAGTAAACTAAGTAAAGTTATGATAGTTGAAATAATTACTACAGTCCTATGCAGACCGCTGTTTGTTCTTACTGCAGGATTCACCAAAGTTGGGGGATTTATGGAGGATGAATGACTTGCTAACTGAATTGCCAATCTCAATAACACCTATAATAAACACCTAAATTATTTAATCATTCACTTCGTTCTATCCGATAAATGCTACTCAGTTGCAGTCTGAGGATTGAAAAATGCGTCTCTTTGTAAAGTCAAGTTTTGGTTGACTTGCCGGCAACAATGTACAAACACATATTACTGAAAATAGAAAACTGGTAAGATAATAATAGCCGTCTCCCCGGCAATCTGTCCATTTCGATTTTTGTGTGAGTGAAATTACAAAATTTTGAGCGACTCAATAAAACTTCATATATTAATTGATTACGAACAATGAGAGAGAATACGAACGCTATTTAAGTATTTTGAAGTATATTTGCATCATGTTTAATTTTAATGAAATTGATAAAAATATGTTTTACTTGGAATATTGATGATTGATTTGATTTATTTAATTTAAACACGATTAGCTCAACTCTCATGAGTTATACACAAATACACCTTTTCGAAGACGTCATCATATCAGAAAGTTTAAATGGTTTACGGTTAAACAGACATTGTTATCCTTAAATAATTCTTTATATTTCACACAAGTTAACTACACCATGATATAAATTGGTAAAACATTTCTTAAACGAGGCACTTAATGCACCATAATCAGTTGGCTTTGACACAAAGCCCCTGGGATGTAGATGGCAATTAAATTTTGGCATTAACTATCCAGCCACCAGAGTGCTAGATCTTAAATTACCCCAATGCCATGCTTATCAAACTGATCACAAGAATTAGTTATACATCATTATGCTGAACAAACTTGCATCGCGTCAGTGTCAGTGGCTAGCAGGGGAAAGTCTTATTTTGCATACGCACTGCCCTCTCCATTCCTAAGTTCACTGAGCAAGCGCATGCATGTAAAATGGAATTTTCAATGAAGTGGAGTATTGATGGTCATATCTTCCAAACTAAAGAACAAAAATTCAATGGAAGAGTAATCAAGCATGTTCATTGTGGCGGCATTGGTTGCATTAAGGTAAATACTACAATATTTTTGTTTATTTGTAAAAATATATGATTCTTATGGTGTTATTGCCTTTAACCCTTTGTAAAAGCGGATGCACAGTTTTAAAACAGTTTCTGCCTTCATGAAACAGTGTAAAAAATACCTTTGTCAAACAATTTTCGCTAAGTTCCACATTTGCATTCCTTACACATTTTACTAATTTAAAACATATAATTTATGTTTGGCTTTTCAAACAACATTATCATCTTTCTATCAACAAATTGCAATGCTATAATTAAACATTTATCAAGTATTGTATGAGTTGATATGAGCAATTTGCAACTAAGTTTTGCCACGCATATTTTCCTAGCAAAGTTTATAAACGCCTTTTTAAAAATAATAATTATAATAATAATATCATATAAAACTTTTCAGAAGCACTAGTTGTGATGATTATATTTATCTTGTTTAAAACAAATATCTTTCACAATTTTCCACAAAACAGGTTTCCTTTGAAGATGATGAAAGCATTCAATGCAAGTTAGAACAGTTTATTTCCGGTACGAAGCCAGGACTGAGGCAAAGCAGATCCCTGTTCTTGAAATGGTTAGATTTCAAGGTAAAATTGTTCAATGTATGCTCACTTCGCCCATTCTTAATAACTTATAACTTACTTCAGGTCGTCTAACTATTTATTAGTAAAACATTTTTATAGTAAAAGTAACCTAAGCCTTAATCCCAGGTGCATTACGACACAAGGTGGTTTACATTTCTGTTACGCTTTGTGACTCTGGCTCATATACTTATAAAAAAGTGACAGTTACACTTTCCTAATCACGACTTTTTAAAGTGACACATGGAAGCCGGGCAAATACCAAATAATTCGTATATTTGTCATGCAGCATTTTTGGCAATATTTTTTTACATAATTGGACTTCCTGTTGTTGTTCTGTTTATTTAATTAGCGCAACTAGGTATCTTTTCTGAAGTTTTTTAATGTTATGTTTGTCTAGTTGTTCTTTAGTCATCACTATTTCAATTTATTTAAATCTTTCATGATTTTGAAATGGATCGTCTGTAGCGTTTGCTATGAATCCATGTCAAACATCCATTTCTTTGTATTTAGATGTATAAAACTTAATTAATATCCGTGGTTTGAGGATTGTTAAATGGTGTTACAAGGAATGATAATATTTTAGGCACACCTGTGAACAATCTCTTTGCCCAGATTATCACTACGAGCTGCCATACTTTGTTGTATTTCAGGGATGCGAGATGCAACATATATCCCGATATCAATCACCTCGAAAAGAAGTGCATCGCTAAAACGCGGCAAATAAATGAGGTATAGTACCCGGATTGCCCATATAGTAATGTTTTAAATGTTTTTAATTTGCTGGGAAAATCACACACAATAAGTTGTAAATACAAATATAACAAGCAATTTCTTTTCACACGCGTGAAGACTACATGAGATAAATGTGAAATTCCATACATTATTATGTTGTTGAATAGTATAAGGGTTTAATTGTAATTGTTTATTTTTCAGTTACAAGGGGATATTCAAAATTTGAAAGAAAAACTGGTAAATAAAGACAGGCAGATTGCAGATATGCAGGTAATATGCCGTTAAATCTTAAATGCTTAAAATGGTAAAGCTTTTAAACTATTTTGATTAATTATTGACATGTCTTTTTATTGTATCGTAATATTTCCATTTCTGTTAAGAGACCTTGTCGGTGTTCAACTTTTAAAGTAGTGTAAATAAATAAGCATAGGCCCTCTATTTTGTAACAAGTATTTCATTATATATGAACAACCCTATAAAGAACATAAAAAAGGAAAGCACACATGCTTATCTATAAATATTATTCATAAAATGAACATGAATTCTCTGTGAATATACGCCTATACACATTTTTAGAGAGTATTATGTTTTGTACTATTAAAATGTGTATTCAATATTTCCTATGTCGATTTAGAAAAATATGGCAAATTTTGAGGCCATGAACATATATTTCAGGCAAACCAAAACAGAATGTATGCAGAGAATGATAGTCTAATGCTCAAGAGTGAAAATGGCAGAACAGACAGCAGCAAGGGCTTCCCTACCAAAGGTACCGTTTTTTACATGGAAATAAATTATATTCAATGAAGCTCGTTATTTCTCATGATTATTATGTATATGTGCATGTTTATAGCTTCAACTTAAGTAACAAAGTCCACAGCCTCTAACCACATACATAAATGCCGCATCTTATCAACCTAGAAGTAAATGGGGTACCTATTATGACCATATTCCTTGCATTTGTTTTAGCTCGTCTGTTTAAGACAGATGAGCTTACATCATGAAAACGTGTTAAAGTTGATATATGTGTAAGATGATTGACAAGTATATTATAAATCATAGTAAACCAAAGTGTCAACATTCATAACTCATGTAGTTCTTATTACTAATTTGCATTTTGGTAAAATATTGTTACATCAGCAAACAATGCCAGATTCGATAAGGTTTGTTTGTCTGAAGAAATACAACTTAAAACTAGGCTGAATTCATTTATAACATATGACTGATAATATTTGATAGACATACTTTTCTCCTACCTCAGATAAGTAGATCCAAAAATTTGGCCATGCAGGAAATTAGTATCTTGCCCTCGGGCAAAGATAAAACAAAGACCCGTATGAAATACAGTTGAACACTGCTATTCCGAACACCGTTTATCCGAATTGATCGCTATTATTTTTTTTGGTCCCGATTTTACTCCTACTTTGTTTAACTAAATTTTTAATCTTTAATCCGAAATCGCTAGTCCGAATTAATCGCTATTCCCAAGTAAAAATTACGGGCCCGATTTGGTATTTCACACCTTTTTATCAATTCTTATTTCGAACCTTATCATGTCATAGTTTTTCACACCATACTTCAATTACACTAGGGCATGGGCTTGGGATGACAATGGAGCACAATTAGCGCTTGTTAAAGAATGAAATTGAGCACGCGTATTTTACAATCATCGATGTCAGAAAATTAGCAATTCATTTAGGTGATGTAGTGTGTATATAATTTCTGGTTAACACAACATGAATATCAATCGAAAATACGCATTGCTCACTTAACCCGCTACCGAATAATCCGTACTATGTTCCGAATGCATACATGTGCTGTCAATTTGTTTTAAACGTTTTATGTTTTAATAAAGAAGTAAAAAAAACGAATTATTTGTCATTTAGTACATAATAAATCAACAAATATTTTTGTATACGAAATATCACTCAAACCGATTGTATCATATTGGTAACGTGTAACCGAAATTGCAATCTTCACGACTTAGTATATCACGTCATCTATTATTCGCGAACGCTGTCAATTTTATGAAAGTTGTTAATCCGAAATATCGTTATCCCGAAATATTTTTTGGGTCCCTACGATTTTCAATTAACGGTGTTCAACTGTACTTTTTTATTGTCATAAAGAGTTCCAGTAAAATTACATTTTAGTTAATCGTTATTTTAGTACAGCAGGATTCAAAAATATATTTTCAGACAGCAGAAACTGAAACTTTAGCCGAAGTAGCAGACCATATGACGGTATGTTCAAGTATAAATACAGAAATATAAAGCCATTTGTCTATTAAAGTATGAAACATTATATAACAAACCATTTGTCTATTAAAGTATAAGACATTATATAACAAATATACTGAGCTTAAAATGATCATTAATTGGATTTTGGCTGTAATGGCAATATGTAGTATACACTGTAATTTTAAGAATACACCACATCTATAAAATCTAGGAAATACTTATATGTTTGGTTCGTCTTCAGGTGGCAGTTGTGGAATATACAAACCAGAGTGTGTATATTGGAGAAATGGAGGGAAACATGATGACCTTTGCCCGTCGGCCAGTCGGAAAACTAACAAGTTCTCTCAACGTAAAAAATAAACAGAGCGTGATTTTGAATCCCTTGGACAAAATGAAAATTAATCGTCGATTTTTAATTGCAAAATTCGAAGGATGTAAGAAAGACAACGTAATACAATTATCGGAAATTCAGATTCAACTTATAAATCAGTCCGTAGCTTCGTATTGTTCCAAACAAGCTTCAGACATCCAAAACCTCATATATTTGGTATGATCATAAATATCAGATAACAGGGTGCCTGTACATATCTTTTAAACCTTGTTTTTGTATTTCAGTAAGCTTACATTGTGTTTACATTTTGTAAATATTTGTACATTTTATGATTGAGTTATTTTTTTTTATATACTTTTGCGTTGCCTTAAAGCCTATTTTATTTTAGTAAGTAAATAATTCAAGTTTCATTTTTTGAACAGAGAGAATCGGTCAATGGCGAAGTCGGGAATCTAGTCTTGGTCTCTCGAGAGCCATTCCAGTATGCTAAGCTCTTACCCTACATAACTCATTATTAAAGTTCTTCCTGTGATTTCTGTGATGGAGTTTTTTTTATTTATCCACTCCTGTGTGCATAAAGCCTGACATATTTGAGAAAGTGCCGTCTTTGGTATTCATGAAATATTACATTTATACCCTTTATTGTCACTTGATAACAGTTCGAAGGCCATCATGCTTTGGCTCATCTACTCTGTGTTTATTATATTTTTTTCAATTTTGTTTTCATAATTTGATTGTATGAAATACCCCTTCTTACAACAACATTTGTGTCCAGCATAAGCTGACTCAGAGTCTGATATAGTGACATCCTTGTAGGAAATATAAATCCACTTTTAAATGTTTGCTATAGGTTGTTTAGCATATACTATAAAGTATTCCGGTCAAGAAAATGTCTTGTAAATGACGAGAACGAATGATAGAAGTATTATTATTTTCTTGAATAGATAACTTTAAGCAGATACTTTAGGTTTATTTTAATGATATGGAAAGAAACATAGAACAATAAAAAAGTATTGAACCTGCTCCATGTTTACTGATGGAACATTCACCAATTATGTTAATCATGTTCTCGATGACTTTTTTTTATTTAAGCATACTTTAAATGTACAGTTCATAGCATACACTTAGTTGTTTGTCATTCACGTTGTGAATAAATTGTTTAAAACTGTATATGTGTTATAACCGAAAAATGTTCAATACTGCTATTCATTTAAATGCCCCAGTCTGAGAGGCAAATAGATTTCACTTGTCTGTCTGTTCGTCGGTTCATTCAGCTGTCACAAAACATTTTGTCACACGTATCTCCGGCAGTAAATTAGCAAGAGTCGTAAAACCAGCATGTCTAGTTTTGCATCTTAAGTTCTATTTGTCTGTTGGCTGTTTGTATGTTTGTCAAATAATCATATTTGTATTTCACTTCATCTGGTAACATCCCCGAATTGTTTTGGTTATGTTACCAAACCTTTCAAGATTTAGTTGGTAATATTCCCAGAAATATATTTAACTCTGTCAATAAATGTGAGCTGGTTAAACTCTGCGATTATGTTAAAGAATCAGTATGTATTCGTAATGTTATTCCTAGTAATTATTATTATTATTATTAATTTAGTTCATCCTCTGATACTGCTGCCTTTACGTCAACATATTTGTGTCTTTAACCATAGCACTAACCATGTACAAGCATTTGATATCAAAAACCTAAGTGTATGTGTTTAGACGATGTTCTGATGTATATGACTTAGAAACGTCTGTTCTGTTCTTTTCTGTGTGTTTTTTAATCATAATATGCGAAAGTCCACACTTGTATTCAAAATAATTATTGTCAAATTGTAAAATTGCAAGAGACATACCTATAATACTGAAATAACATTCTAGTAGGTTTAAACAACCAGGAATATGTAATCTTTGTCTTTCTATCAATCAACACTTATTAGAGTCAAACGTCATGGTCATAACTCATATTCGCCATTAAAATGTTGTCGTATTTACTTATTCCCTTCTAAGAGGACACATTTTATCTGCAAATATATGTTATCATCTGAACACGATTGAACACTATGTCTACTATCCTCACGCTTTGAATGGTCATAATCTTTAAACTGCCTTAAAGTCATCCAATGGCAATGACCAATCAGCTGTCATTTAAGTCAATGCATATTTCGATTGTTCAAATAATCCTGACAACATGGCGCTCAGGGGGTGGTGGGGATTAATGTTTGACAAACATCTCTTGTTATAAAATGTTTATATTTTTATTGGAAATATTACCAAACATTTGCGAATATTGCATGTTTTAGAAATGTTTAGAACAATTTTAGTCATACTTTAGATTATTCTGGGAATATTACAAACATGCTGAAAAACCTGCTGTTAATTCTAATACTATGCAATGAAGATTTTGGTAATATTTCCAGAATGTTTCATGTCCTACAGCAGCCCACGTGGAGCTTTTTCTTTTGGATTATTTTATTTCAATTCATCTTTTGATATGCCCAAAAAGGTTTTGGTAATGTTTCCAAATATTTCAAGATAATATAATTGTATTCAGGATGAATTTGAGAACAATAACGGAAAATGTTCGTAATTCATTTTGGGAATATTACCAAATATTTGTGACAATTCTAGTTTAAGAATGATATAGAAAATCTCTCGGCATAATATGGAATATTTTGTGAATGTTCTCAAAAATGTTGAAAAGGCCCAGTTTTCAATACTATACTATGAACTGTTTGGTCCTACATAAACTATTTGTGGAGTTTTCAAAGGCTTTTTGTTGAATTAGTTTGTTTTTAGTTCATCTGGTAATATTCTCAAATAATTTTGGTAATGTTACCAAATATCACGATCAAATTGGTAATATTCCCAGAAAACCTGGACATTTTATTCAGAATCCTAGCAGAAAATGTTCATCATTTATTTTGGGAATATTACCAAATATTTGTGACTTTTCATAGTCGAAGAATATTTTTGAAAATTTCTCGGCATAATATCGATAGTTTTGGGAATGTTCCCAAAAATGTTAAAACCCCCACTATAACTTTAAATACTATACTTTGAAATGTTTGGTAATATTCCCGAAAGGTTTTGGTAATGTTACCAGAAATTTCAAGATTAACTTTGGTAATATTCCCAGAAAACCTGGACATTATTTCCAAGACGAATTTTAAATGTTAGCCGAAAATGTTCATAATTCAGAAAAATTACCAAATATTTGTGACAACCCCTAGTTTTTATTAATTTTAGAAAACCTCTCAACATACTATGGATACTTTTGGGAATATTACCAGAAATGTTGAAAACCACACCATAACTCTTCGATACTATATTACAAAGTGTTTGGAAATATTTTCAGAATGTTTTGGTAATGTTACCAACTTTTCAAGATCAAATTGGAAATATTCCCAGAAAACCTGAACATTATACTCAGAATAATAGCAGAAAATGTTCATCACTTATTTTGGGGAATATTACCAAATATTTGTGACTTTTCATCGTTGAAGAATATTTTAGAAAATCTCTCGGCATAGTATTGATTATTTTGGGAATGTTCCCACAAATGTTGAAGTTGGGAATGTTCCCAAAAATGTTGAAACCCCCACCACAACTTTCAGTACTATACTACAAAGTGTTTGGAATTATTTTCAAAATGTTTTGGTAATGTTACCAAATTTTCAAGATCAAATTGGTAATATTCCCAGAAAACCTGGACATTATATTCAGATTCCTAGCAGAAAATGTTCATCATTTTTTTGGGAATATTACCAAATATTTGTGACTTTTCATAGTTGAAGAATATTTTAGAAAATCTCTCGGCATAGTATGGATTATTTTGGGAATGTTCCCACAAATGTTAAAATTCTACAAAGTGTTTGGAAATATTTTCAAAATGTTTTGGTAATGTTACCAAATTTTCAAGATCAAATTGGTAATATTCCCAGAAAACCTGGCATACTATGGATACTTTTGGGAATATTACCAGAAATGTTGAAAACCACACTATAACTCTTCAATACTATACTATGAAGTGTTTGGTAATATTCCCAAAGATATTTCTAATCCTACAGAAATGCTTTGAGGACATTACAAAGGGTTTCTGTTGAATAAAAATGTTACCATGCTGAAAAGGGAAAGTTGCGTTTTCCCTTTTCATTTTGCGGTTTGTTAACTATCAACACACGTACTACGAACGTACTTCCGTTTATAACGGAATGTTATTATGAACGCACATCCGCAGCCAACAGCGAACCTTTACAGTGTTATTAGGATGCCTCATCCGCATGAAAGAAAATTGTCCGACATTAAAACATTTTATTTACAATACAAAACATTAAAGTCTCAATTATCAACCGATTTTCAAATGTGTCGCTTATAAACAAAGAAGAATACATATTTCAACCCATTATATTAAGCAAATGAATAATACGAGCAATGTCATAACCGCGTGACGTCATTAATAATCAGGCGAGTGAGTACATGTTATTTGGCGGTTGAAGTTTGAAAAGACCGTAAGTCAGTGTCACAGTCGCTTTCAGTAGTGCGAATTCGCTTTGAAGCTGTTGGTTAACATCCTGGATTTTTGTCGTTTTGGTGCTCAATGAGTTTTACCTCCGTGAATTGGAGCACCAAAAATGTTGTAAATTCCAACAGAAAAAGTGAGATTTCATGTGGAATCAATGACTGTGTGAACTTGAGCATTGCTGGCGAACTGTGTGCATAGACTGAGCATTGTGCAGGTATTTTCACTGGAGTACAATATGGGCATCATAATGACTTCTAATAGACGTTGTGTTTTGTTTTGTTTTTAATTTAAAATCCAAAATTTATTTTGAATGGATTGACATCCATAGAGAGTTAAAGCTGTACGACAAGCCATTGTGATAAGTTGCTTTGTGGAGTGGGCTTTCCAATTTGGCAAAAACAGAATTTAACCATGATGCGAGAATCCAAACAAAGTTACTTCAGGGGAAGCAATGCACCTTATAATGATGTTAATATCATAAAAAAGTGGTACATGAAAGCTTATTCTCCACTGGCATGGCTCTTGTGATCAATTATATATTAAAGTCACATGACCATAATACGACTATATTGCAAGTCGATCCACATCTCTTAAACAGCTTGAAGGATTTCGAACTGACCATGCGACCAGAAACAATTGAGATAATGCAGATATGGGGCGTTGACCGTACTGCACCTAAACTAGTCTAAATTAAACCGAGTCTGACGTGTCATATTCTGTATGTAATGTATGTTTTCATAGGATCATTCAACAAGAAATGTCCGTATAGAAGGCCATCCATAATTTCATTAAAATCGGTTAAAATAAAGGCATAAATTTCAATTTTCAATTTCAAAAAGTTGTAAAATGAAAATTATCATTTTTATCAATTATTGAAAATAAGATGAAATTGCGCTTAAGTCGTAAATTACAAACTGAAAGCAATTCATTTAATGAAGGAATCGCGTGTTTAGCCTTATATTAACGTTTAAATATACCACGATATAGACCAACTGCATTTAATCAATAAAAGACGCGTTCATTACAGTGGGAATTTTCAATGGGTCAGTGGCATATATGCGCTACAAATTACAGATTGCGTCGATACATTTGACAAACAAACATCTGCCTGCCATTGATACTGGTACATATAAGGCTAACCATGGAATGTATGCTCTTTTATTGGTGACCAATACTTACTGCTACCTTTATGCCCTCCCACTCCCCCATTTACTTGCTGCTTCGACCGTGAATGTTGCCGGTCTAATGTCAGAGACGATGCACTGATCAGAGTAGCTCTTTATCGTCGATGGCCGACAATGCAATTCACTTCGTTATAATCTTATTAATATCAGATCTTAGTATGAAATCAATTAGGAAAGCCTCGGTGTTTATGAGGCAGCCTGATTAATATTTCCTATAATCGTTTATCCTCCGTGCATTATGTGCAGACCAGAACCAATTTAAAAGCAACTGTCACTTAGGAGAATGAATAAGGTCTGATGAATTGATAAGTTAAAAGTGGAGAGACGGTGCTATTCGTTCCGTTGGAGTGCATTCTCGTACACCAAAGTGATGATGCTATGTGTAGCACATGGTCATTGATCTTTTTTCTTTTTCTTAACATTGATCAATAGTTAAGTATGCGTACGTATTGAGGTTTTGATTGGTTGATGCTGATAATATCAGGAAAATGCATTATATATAGTTTTGAACTCGATTTTGCAGCGATTAAATCAGGGGTTAGATTTATAATGATCAAACCTCTGATGAATGAGAGTGGTAAAATACTGAATATAATTATATGCTGCTTATATTTAAGTCCCAATCAATTTACAAGCTTTTCTAGATCAGACACATACGTTGCACAATGTGAATTCAGATGAACGATTAATGGTTTCTTCCGTATGCCGGTGACAGTATGATGGAGATTTAGTACGAGAAATATAGTTAGCCTCTTTAGTAATGAACTTTATAAAAAAATTTAAACCGCAAAACCAATTCTCGAGGTAGATTTATATAACTGACACTTAATTTCAAACTCAGTAAAAGCCATGGGATTACACTACACAAATTCGTTTCCATATAAAGCAGTAGAAAAATCAGCACGCTGAGTGCTAATTTTTACTGAATGACTTGTATTCAAGTTTTTTACAATATAAACTTACTATTCAGTTACATATTTTTTCAGAACCTTACTTTATTTTCTAAAGTAGTTATTTCTGATGCATCTTATTGCTGATTTGTTTTTATATTCAAGAAAAAACACTATATAATGAAAAACATTAATTTACGACGTAATTTCTGACATTGAAATTCCGAAAACTGTCGTTTAACGTGCAGTTTTGTTGGTTTCAACTCAACGCGGTTCGTTTCAACATGGAAATAATCAAAGAAGACATGCGATAAAATAATCTAATAGTATGACGCTTTTATAACGACCTGTATCACGTCTGTATCAGAGCTTGTTTGGTGTTTAAACAAGCATACGTCTCGACCGGTACGAGGTCTCGAAGAATACGTGTTAATACACAGAACTCGACATGATACAGGACGTCAGAAAAGTGTCCTTTCATAACATTCCCTCA
This sequence comes from Mya arenaria, assembly GCF_026914265.1. NCBI lineage: Eukaryota > Metazoa > Mollusca > Bivalvia > Myida > Myidae > Mya > Mya arenaria. The sequence continues at coordinate 26,108,639 of NC_069128.1, forward strand.
CACTCCTTAAAAAATTGCGAAAAAGAAAAACAAAACCTTATTGGCAATGTTTTAGCTGTTAGCAGTCTAGATTAACGACAAATGTTGTACGTAAACATATCGACAAAAATAGCTTGAACTGTTTTTGTGACAGACAGACAAATCACGGTCCATTAGTCGATGCAAAATGCAAAGAGAAACAGGGATACTCCTGACATTATGTATTAGTTACCAGAGTGATAAATTCTGTCATATGAAGTCCCAATGATGTCTTCATGTTTCAAGGGTAAAGTGATAACCATTGCAAAAGGCTCAACATTTCAACGGCATATTGACCATGAAAATATGTGAATTTACAACTGCATATTGACCATGAACAAACTGTACCTATATGTGTCAACGTTGTTATTCGGCATTTCACCAAGAACAAAATGAGACTATATGTGTTTACATTTTTATATGATATTTGATCAAGAACATAATGTGACTTTACTATTGCATATTGACCATATAGAAAATGAGACTTTTTGTGTTCACGTTTTAATATGGCATTTGACCTAAAACAGAATGTGACTATATGTGTTCACATTTAACTATGACATTTAACCAAGATCGATCAAAATGTGACTATATTTGTTTACGGTTTACTATGACATTTGACCAAGAGCAAAAAGTGACTATATTTGTTCACGTTTTACCATGGCACTTTAACCAAGAACAAAATGTGACTGTATGTGTTTACGGTTTACTATGACGTTTGACCAAGAACAGAATGGGACTATGTTGTTCACGTTTTACCATGGCACTTTTACCAAGAACAAAATGTGACTATATTTGTTCACGTTCTACCATGGCATGTTAACCAAGAACAAAATGTGACTATATGTGACCACGTTTAACTATGACGTATTCACCATGAGTAAAATGCGACATTACTATGGCATATTGACCATGAAGAAAATGTGACTATACGTGTTCACATTTATTATGGCATATTGACCATAGACAGAATGCGACTATATATGTGCTTTACAAAACAAATTGATCAGTTGTATATGGAGTCATTCTCTTCTTAGATTTTCATGAATTTGTTGGGGTTGGAACCAATTTTTGGTACGCGGTATTCATGTGCTTTTAAATGAGTAATCGAACTCAAGTGAATGATACGTGGTACGCAGAAAACAAATATGTATCAATATTTGGTACAGAAACTCGCAAATAGATTTATATTATTTGTAATGGTAGAAATAAGGACTTATTCAGTACGCAAGGGGATTGGGTGTGGTTGTTGGGGTTATATGTTCAGTAAAGGACAATACTTTAGGAGATATATCGCCGTACTTATTTGCACGCAAACACATTGAGACGACGAAACCCAACATTTATACATTTATGTATAAAGATATTTTGATAAAAAAAGTTGGTGTAAATGCTTGATGTTTTTGGCGATATTACGAACAATTCTCAATATCTCATATCATTTTGAAACAACACTGCCTCAGTATTTGATAGCAGATTGTTATCGAGGTAATCCAAATTCCAAACCCTCAATAAATGGCAGTAACCTTGCAAAGCAGAATTATCATAAGTCCTTGCGTGCAAGTGTCTTATTTGCTTGAAAATAAACTTTCCTTAACTTGTGTAAGCAAGGAAACTGTAATCTGTCTCTGTTATAGCAATTCATGGCATTTGTTGATTGAAGTTAATTAATGCCAGTCCGCATTAAGAATAACGATAAATGCGCCAGTCTTTTTGTTGCCATTGTATAATAGAACTAGAAAGAATGATTCAAGATAAAAAAAAAGGCATTGATCATTTCATTAAAAGGCATTGTATGCACCTAACTTTAAATGTTGATTGTAATTGAAAATATCAGTCTAACGGAATAATTTCACTTTCAAACTGTTACTAATGATAGTAAACAAGCATAAACAATCAATTCGTTTCGAAGAATAAGTGTTTGGCACCTCAAAGAGCGTAATTTCAAGCAACGATTTAATTAGCCGGATAATGTGAAACCGATGGAAATTGTACATTTATGGGTCCTTTGCAGGTGTATGAGCCTTCACCTTAGAAGTAAGTTTGATGTTGATGTGTAAAGGAATTGACGGTTGCAGTCGGGTTTTTTTAGTGTGAAATCGATATGTAGCCCTTGAATTGTTTTGGCGTAGAAAAGGCCTTGATATTTTAAAACTACAGACCTTCATTATAAGTTGAATTGCAAAAAATAAAAACAACGTAAAATTATGATATGTCTGTGTACCATGAAGAAATCGAAATCAACGCGGTTGTGGAAACAATGATAAAAAAATGGCTCAAATCATAAACGTCTTGATTCTTAGTTTATGTCGCGAGTCTTAGAAAAGCTTTGATTTTGTGGTAAAACAAATGATTATATAAAGGATAGTTTGTATTATAAACTAATTTCCTGTTCTATGTCTTATTTACTTTTTCCAGTTTCAATATGGTCTTTAATACTGAGTCTCAACCTCAGAATCAAGATGGTCGTGTATGTAGAGAATAATAGATTAGTGCCGTGGATGGAAGAAGTTTATATGAGAAGGCGGAGGAAATTATCGGGTGAATATTCTCCATCCACGGCCCTAACCTATTATTCTATGTATCATGTAGTTTTGTATATTTAAACACTGCAAATAACCTTAAAATTATTAAGTTTCTTTAAAAATATGGGGGGAAACTGTTTTTTCCCTGATTACGTCATCACACTCGGTATCCATGTTTAAATCGTTCCCGAAATAGTTCTCAAAACTGTTCAACTTTTTTCAATACGCCTGCAGTCAAGGTCATTGCATTTTAATACGTCAATATCAATTAAAAACATAATAAAGCTTTTAAAAGCTCATAAACATGAATCAGTCACCATTATCTGATGCTGTAACAATTATTCCGCAAGTCACAAAGTACAGTACACAGGTCATGGTTCAAGATCGCGAATGTTTACAAACAATCCCCACATGTTAAATGCATTTCATTCGTGTTGATAGTGTTGAATGTTCAGAACTGCAGATGGTCATACAAATGGTCTAAGATACTGGCTTTCATTCTCAGACTCGCGATGGTCCAAAACTATCCAGTCAAATTCGACTTTAAATATCATTTCATTTTCTGCTGCAACAAGCGTCTGTGATATATACGTTCCAGTTTCACAACCATCTCGTGTAAAATTCATCTTTGCAGGTATGAAACCAGACAGGAGCAAGCACGAGCTACGCATATGTCTTGTCTTAGTTCCATGCACTCCCTCAACTTTTTTCTTGCCACAAACAACCGGTTTAACCATTATCTTATGTTTATCTGCATTTGTTTTCAGCACTAAACTCTTCCTACGAGATTCCCTGAGCGTTGACGCTGAATATCATTTTTCTGCAAATTTTATCCTCTTCATGCATGTTTTGTTTTACGGTCTTTTAATGTTGAAAATCTATGTTTGCGGTGCTAACTTTCCCAGAAAGGACCCAGGCCAAGTTGACGCTGAATATTCGCTACACACTAGCGTTTCTTCGCAACTCCAGCCGCCTACATACACTTCAGCGGTCCGTTCTGCTGACCCGGTCAAGAGAGTTTAAACAACTGGTTGGTGGTGTTTTGACTCACTTTTTAATAAAGCGTAATGCCATATTTAAAAAACGAACACTCTTTGAGATCAAGACGTTATCCTAACGATTTTTTATGGATAACTATCATACTATATTGTTATATGACACGGTCTATAAAACACAGTAGTAAACAGAAAACTCCAACAAACGGTTTTCTTGAAAATATAGGTCATGGCTATTGGAAGAAAACTAAACTGCCATTTCAACATCATATTCAAACAAGTGTCAATCGATGTAGATTTTAATATATAAACACGTTTACGACTATAACTTATTTCCCTACAAATGCTGGTTGCCAATCTTAGAACCTTTTCCTGGCATCCCAGAAAAAAAGCAGTTATGGTTTCTGCCAAGGAAACGGACTCGAGATTGATTCAGAAATATTTTATTGCCTTCATAATCGAGCTTAAATTAAGTATTTTTTTCCAAAGGTAACTTCAGGGACATGAACAGATGAATCACACAAGATTGCTATCTGACCGGTTCTAAACAAACACATAAGAAAACAGACAGTGCGAACATTAAAACATCAATGAAATGGTGTATTTGTATAACACAATTTGACAATATGATAAACTATCATATTATTATCACGTTGAAACATTGTTTTCGATAAAATTGTCCGTCTATGTAGGTTGGAATATCCTCAACTGGTTTACAAGGACTTAAAATTGTTTCTTATTTTCCTAGATTTGCTGGCTACCAATCTCAGTCTCCGATCATCTTCATATTGCCATCAATGTCACGGTTGCCGGTGACGAATATAACACAGTTGCCAGTTCAACGTTGGATGTTGTGGACCAAGGTTTCTTTGCTCTTATTATGTTTGAATTTGAATATTCGAGTGAATGGGAATGGTAATTCCAGGGTATCAGAAACTGTTGTACCGAAGCCACTTTTTCCAAGGCAATAAAACATGGAAACTACAGACACAATATCGCGGTTTAAAATTGAAGCATGATCCAGTTCAAACGCACACCTAGTTTGCATTTATATAACTTAGAAAATGTACGATGGTGACTACAAGCTTACAACATTTTAAACTAAAAGTAGCTTAATCTTTAGAAGAATAATGCTTAAAAAAGTAAATACAGGATTTCGCTTAATAAATATACTTTGGTATATGATGTTGCCTTGGTTTTCATAAGACGTTGTGGTTATCTCTTTTAGTCCATTTTAGGCATTGAACCATGTGCCTCAATACTGGGTTATTCTAAAATGTATGTGTATTGGGAGTGCCCTTCTAAAATGCATTGTTATAAAGCCAGTGCGTCCAATTATCAATAAGCAATGTTATTGACCTTAATGAAAACGTTTTTACATAAAAAGGAATTCCATTCCATCAAAAAGGTACGTTAATGATGACACATGTTTATCCAATGTATTGGAGTGCTGGCAACTTGTAGATATGTTGATATTTCAATGCAAATCAATCGAATATAAGGCATACACACTTGAATATCTTATCAGTTTCAATTTTGCGTATTAATTTCAGCCATCACTTGTCAAGAGGGATGCCAGTCTGATGACATTTTGTTCAACACATCTTACCTGTGCTCGAAAAATGGAACATTCAATCACAAGCCGTCGGCACGAGTATACGGAGTTTCATTCGCACCATTAGACAAAGGTCAAACTACACTTAAACACTGGTCAGTTGTAAGTATCTTAAAATAGGTTACGATGATTATTTATTGCGTGTACCGTGAAATGGTGTCTCGTCAAGAACTGGTTTTAAATATTGGTCTTGATTGGATCTAAGAAAGATGTAGCTTATCACATTACTTGTTATTTATAACTGACCAAAATTGTGAATGAATTTAATCATATACGACCCTAAGATTAACTTATGGTGCATATTGAATACCACCCCAGACCTATTTTGGTATGTATCGTTAAAACAGTCTAATGATTTAGTCAATAATGTTTTATCAATAAGTGGAGGCACGCTGTCGTACCGCTTAATGGAAGCATGTTGTCTTATTGCTAAATGGAAGCATGTCAGTCTGACCAAGTAAAGAAAACACAGACAGCTACCTCATTTCGATTCTTTATCAGAAGTATCCGTTAATCTGTATGTATTTAAATACCCATTGTGTCTATACTATCGATTTGTTTTAAAACGCTTATCTATGAGGCAAAACCTTTTGACTTGCGCCCCTCCCTAAGAACCGAAATTCGTTTGGTTTAAAAAGACTGGCAGCCGTATTTGGTGTTACTCCCCGAAGAAATTATTAACATTTTCTAGTCCGAAATGAAGTATTTTGCCCTTATTTTATTACTCATTTGCTCCCAGATTGAAATAAAAAACAATCTTGCACGATTTTAGGTGGGGTAGGGAAAGGCCGGTCGCGCTACCACCCTCTCTTGACCTGTTAGTGTTAAGAGTATATAAATACATATAATTTAACGTATTTTCTTTGTAAAGTTGTCACAAAGCAAACATCCTTAAAACAGTCTTATGATTTAGTCAATATTGACTTATCGCGGAATGGAAGCATGTTGTCTCATCGCTTAATGGAAGCATGGTGTCTTATCGCTAAATAGAAGCATGTCAGTCTGACCAAGTAAAGAAAACAAAGACAGCTACCTCATTTCGATTCTTTGTCAGAAGTATCCGTTATTTTGTACGTATTTAAATACTCATTGTGTCTATAATATCGAGCTGTTTTAAAACGCATAGCATAGTCTGTTTTTAAGTCAAGCAGGGACGGATTCAGGATATGACGTTAGAGGGGGCGTTACTATGAGACGAAATCTTTTGAGTTGCGCCCCTCCCTAAGAACCGAAATTTATTTGGTTTAAAAATTTTGGCAGCCGGGTTTGAGGTTACTCCCCCAAGAAATTTTTAACATTTTCTAGTCCGAAATGAAACATTTTGGCCGTATTTTATTACTCATTTTCTCCCAGATTGAAATAAAAAGCAATCTTGGACGATTGGAGTATGGGGTAGGGAAGCGCCGGTCACGCTACCACCCTTCATTGACCCGTTAGTGTTAAGAGTATATAAATAGATATAATTTACCGGAAAGTTGCTAAGTTCTATTGCACTATTTTATTCCATTCCCTTTTCAGACCAATTCAAGCATATCATTTCAATTTAACGACAAATACAATGGTATTGGAACGCTTGAGGTATGTCAGTGTACATAATACGTTAGACGCATGTTTAGTAAGCAATGCTATCATTACAAAATATGTGATAATTAAATAAAATGAAAGTTTGAAAATTGATTACAAATTGCAAAATAAGCTCAAACTTGGAGTGCCCAATCATTTAATTAAATGTAATAGTGTAAATGATTGTAGTCCTTGTTTTTGTCTAGATAATCGTGGAAGGTAAACTCTTTATCCTTGCATATTCAGAATGGCGGATAAAACTAAATTGTTTTATGAATCCGTTATTCAATTTTAGGTCTCGTATCGACAACTAAATGCAGACCTCTACTGCTATGTGTACAGTGACATCAGAATAGTTTGTGATCACGTGACGTCAAAATCCGATCCATATGGTAAGTTCATAAACAATAAACTAGAACTATACTTTGTGTTATGTTGGTTTTCGTTTAGTTGTGTCGTTGCTTTTCCTATTGCTTGAAAGCAGGTTTATGCACAGTTTCTTTGCCAACCAAAAAGGAAATGAAAGCGGTTTAGTTAGAGCTATAGTTATTGTCGTTTAACAGAAAGTAAATAAAGACCTTCTTGTTGAATGTTAAATTGAATCCTTCGTCATCCCAAAATGACCGATTTTGAGGGATTTCATACTGGACCTAAATTCACAAAACCGTAGATATGAGCTTCCTTGCATACCGGGCATGTTATTCTGCCTAACGCCTTCACTGTTAAAGTACTGGCAAACATTCGATAAATTTCGCATGTACCATCTCAAATTCCACGATCAAGTAATTCCTATAATGTATGCAAATTGTACCATATGCTATCATCTTTCCTGCACATGTGTTTGCTTATATTTCGTATACAATCCAAACGCCTTAAAAGCGAGGTTAACAAAATGATGTTGGTTTCTTTTAAAATAACCCCACATGTCCCTGTTTTTTTTAATGCATGAATGATATATAATGGAGCATTACTACATTCAGCCTAAGCAACCGTGTTTTTTTATCATTTGGCACTCCTTGGCCACTTTTACATCGAAAACAACCTCGAATATATATGGACGGTTTACAATGTCAGAGATCTGATTATTTGACTTCGCTGCAAGTAGGACGCGTAATAATTTCAATTTAGCAGTTAGCCGAGGCGTTACGATTGTGTTTTTATCCGTGTTCACCTTAAAATGTTTAAACCATTTAACTTTTAATCATTTGATTGCGTTATTTGCATGTGATACAGCATTCCTGGTACATATTGATATAATGGTAGAAATGGTTCTAATTCAGCAAGCATAAATATTCGTATTATTTTAACACTTATCGAACGTTTTATATGAATGCTCTACCGTTGCAGACGATACCGAATCCTTTGGGACGTTTGTGATATTTGGTCTTATTGTGATGACTTGTTTCACAGCCATCCTCGCTCTCATCATATTTGGTTAGTTATTGATTTTTTTATATAGTTTTGTTAAGTCCGAATCTGCCTTTTAAGCTGCACTCTCACAGAATGACTGTTTTGACTGTTATTGTTTTATGTCCCCTGATTGATTTGATTTATTCAAATTTATCACATAAAACCCTTGAATGCGTTGAACACAGACAGTTGTCACTCATTTCAGTCTGTTATATATTTTAAAGTGTCATATACATGGCCAGAAGACGGTGTACTCTGTACTGTTGTTGTTCACTTTAAATTGTCATATACATGGTTTCAATTTGTCATATATACTTTCGCAATGCAGTGTGCCCTAAATATGAACATGAATTTCGATTTGTCATCTATACTTTCGCAATGAAGTATACCATAAAGCATTGTCATTAATTTGAATGTGTCATATATACTTTTGGAATTGAGTGTACCATTACTTGCTCTTTCATTGCAGTCGTGCAGAAGCTAATGGGACTTCTTCGTGCGTATAAAAATAGAAGAGGTAAGGTCCTTAAGGTTTATTAGTCAACTAACTTTTCACATGTGCTATCATTTTTAGCCATAAATGATGTATGATAAAAAACGGTATATTTTTGTTAAATTCGCACGATAAATAAAAAATAGTTAATTGCATTATCACCTTTAACTCATTTAATTTAATGATTATGATTTGTGTACAGAAAAAAAATATTGGCAAAATTTGGGCTCTTTTTTAACTCTTGAATTGGTTGCAACGTAACTAATAATAAAAAAAATCACATTTATAAAGGCTAATATTTTTAATCTATAGACAAATCATATGCGTTTTTGTTTTGGCTTTGCTCCTAAATATCAAAATAAGTTAAACATGAAAATACATAAAATTGAATTAAATTATATTTGCACATAACTAATGAAATAATTGTCTGTCTTTTACACCCCTATGCTATGTAGGCTTATCGCCAGATTATTATGATATCTAGTCGTGTATAAAAAAACTCTCCACACACCAATATTTCGTTTCCCCCAACCCCCTTAAATAAAAAAATCAATATTGGTATTATTGTTAAGAAAGTAATCGGTGCTAAAGTGCTAAATGTTTTGCTAAAAAAAGAGGGATTAACATTAACTATGCTGTCTTTTGATAGACATTGGACCGATTATTCATAACATTATTTAAGTTTACAACTCTTATAACTTAATCGTTGTTAACTTTCAAATCTGTAATACTTACAATGTGTCATGGATACACATGTATTCTGTTATTCTATTCACAAATATTGAAACAACTGATTCAGCTATGCGTGTTTTACTTAAACATATCAGCACATCATAAAATATGTAAAATATGTTCAAGTTGAAAACGATTCCGTTAACTACGCTTTAATTCTGACTAAGTTCTGAACAATCGGCTCATTTAAACAGAGATAAACGTAATTTGAAAGCTATAATGTAGTGTAGATTCAAAATAGCCTTTATAAATGTTACACTATTATACAGGAAGCAACCCCAAAGAACGTCGCCGCCGATCCAGTCTTCTAGGCCACTTGAAGACAGGTAGGTCCCTGTTTAATCCTTAAATCCAGGGCTGGCATTCAATTGAGGTATTTTTTGGGTCTTAAGACTGATGTAGCTTATCGGATTACTTGTTATTAATAACTGACGGATAAAGTGAAAGAAATCAATGATGAACGACCTTAAGATTAACTTAATAAAATTTTTAATACCACCACGTGCAAGCGAATCAGAATGCAATCAGTTGTTTATAAACTAGTTATAACTCAATCCCATTTATTAGTAATAGTTGACCTATTTTGCGGAATGAATACGCGTTTTACATATTTGCTACTTGATCAATAAATCATGTATGGTTAATATGGAACACGATAACGAAACTCAAATATCACTAAAATAGCTCGGACTGCCATATCAATGCTACACTTTAGTTTGAATACAAAGATAAACTTTCAAACTAGACGAAACGAAAATGCATTAGCAAGTACGGTACCAAAGATTAATGCGTACACTATTAGATCGTAAGTTGTTCCTGAAAATCCCCATAGTAGTGCATTTGTTTCCATATCTTTTTGAAATACCTCTTCAGTGATGAAAAGAGTAACGATAAAAGTACAACGCAATGATAATTATAATAGATTCATGCATGCAGAGAAGTAATGGTTTAGAAACTACTTGAAAGCTTTTGAAAAATCTGCGCTACTGTACTTGGCAATGTTGAATCAGCTCAGCTTAAAGTTTGACGAACTATTGACTTTGAAAAGATGTCTTTCTCATAATTAACGGTCGATTTGATGCGTCGGCATATTTATATCACACATTTATTCTGCAGTATGTTGTATTTCATTTGATGTGGAAACAAAATTAAGACACAACGACAGCTTGACAAAACCAAGAAGTACATGTGAAGCAATAGGACAAATATTTCGGTGTTATTATCTAGTCTGTGGCTGTACATAACTCTTCATGCTACCAGCGGTCCGGAGCCAATATTGGCTGCACATAACTTTTCATGCTACCAGTGGTCCGGAGCCAATATTAATTAAAATACTTATGTACATAGTTTAGTACTATCGTGTGAATCGACTGCCTAGTATAATACGTGTTTGTGTCATGTTTGATTAAAGCCATACTTTCGGATTTGGTAATACATAGTTTGTTTCAAGTATTTGGATAACTTGTAAATTTTGTTTTCAGATGAGATTATCAGAAACTCCATCCTTAATATGCATCCGATTGTCTCTGAGCCCGAGGCCCAGCCAATGCGAGGCCATGGCAATGGAACTTCTAGTGAACGTGAGACCAGCTTCCTGAGGAATTCCTCACACAAGAGTTCACACAACAGGATAGCAAGGTATTGTGCGCGTTTGTTGGTTTATATATGGTTTGATTGGTTAATCCCTCCTTATTGTATTTGAAATATAAAACACATTTGCATCGTTCTACTATTTCGAGAATGTGTGATGGGTAGGATGCCCAAAGATATGTAAAGCTATGGACAAACCCCGTTGGCTCTAACTCCCGGAGACCGGCAAAAATACCTCGAGCATCAGGAAATTTGCGCTGTCTTGTTACAGAGCCTGAAATATTTAACTTGTTTTTGAATAAATATAAATATAGCGTTTTAGTCTTTTCAGTTTCTGTTTAAAATGTGATTCTTTGTTCTAGATTCGATTAAACCAAATCAGATTTTTATTGTTAACTTGAGTACATGTACATGTATTCTTAATTGGAATCTATGTTTGTTGAAATAAAGTAGTTCTAGTTTATTAGGGTAAATTAAATGTTTATTTACATGTAAGTATATATATACATAATAATATACATTTATAAATATTTGCCTGAAACGCAGGCAATGCTTAAACGACTTATGTAAAGCAATACAGACACTTAAAACTGAATATATATTTTGTCGTACACTATCCAACTTCTGAATATATATTATCTTATACTCATTAACTTCTTCCAGTGGCTCCTCCTGGGCGTCTAGTATTTTATCACAAACAAACTCAGGCTTGCCTTCGAAGACATCCAGTGGTAAAAAGCTTCAACGAAGCGTAACACAGGCTATGCTGGAAAACCTGGACGAAAGCAAGTGTTCAATTCTATTTCTAACTCTACCCTTCGACCAGTATACACGAGACGTTACCGAACTTCTTCGGAACGTTTTGTCTATTGAGGGTGGAATTCCAAGCCAGTGCTGCTTCGACCCCGATGTTTTGAGCGATTACCAGACCAATAGATTCGCTTTTATTGAAGAGATAACTGGAAATACAAACAAAATTCTGGTATTTGTGTTTCTTACTACATTGAGTTATGGAACCAAAGAAGAAAAGCTGATACATGACTTGCTAAACCACTGTCTCCTAAAACAGAGAATCATTCCTCAATGCAAGGTTGTCTTTCTTCACCTAACGGATGACGACAGTAGGCTAGAAACAAGATACCATGGTCAGCATATTCATCTGAAGCATGATAATGCTTATAAGAAATTTCTCTCTGTGATCTTGAGAGAATGTGGCATCAATGTTGATGAAAGAGATGAGGACAGTGAATTGCCTAAAAGAATGCTGTCATGCAGTGCCACTAAGCATTTATATCAGTTGTTATCCTATAATGGCGATAAGGCAGCATGAGTATTGTGGAATATCGTTTCTTACCTTGCTACACCTGTATTATGTATGTCTTTCAATGTCTTTCAATGTCTTTCAATATTGCTATGATTAAAATATATATGTATTAGTTTTAGCATGATCATTCCTTTTTTGCGATAGCATTAGTGTTAAAGCTGGCAATCAAAAATACTCACTGATGTGTTCATTTTAATTCAAGAACAATAAAAAGTCTGGACTCTGTCTAACTGATCACCGCATGGTTATGTATTTCATTCAATTATTAAGTTTATAAAGCCCCCCTTTGCAGGAGAAGGGGATTATTGCTTTGCACATGTCGGTCGGCATGTCAGACGGTCGGTCGTTCGGTTGGTCCGTCCGTCCGTCGTTAGACCAAAGCTTTTCCCAGTAGATGACACCTATTTATTGTAGGGATCATCGGGTCAAAGGTCAAGGTCACTATGAACTTTAACGAGAAAAGGTTTTCAAAGCTTGTCCTACTGATAACTCAACAATTCTTGCTTCTATGGTCATGATACTTGACATGGAGGCTGGGCCTGTCAAATAGATGAACGCCGTTGATTTTAGGGATCATCAGGTCAAAGGTCGTTTTCACAGTGACCTTGAATGCGAAAAGATTGTCCGAGTGATAACTCGACAAAGACTGCACCCATGACCCTCAAACTTGACTGGGAGGTTGGGCCTGACCATAAGATGACCCTATTGATGTTAGGGTCATCGGGTTAAAGATCATGGTCACAGTGAACTTGATCGCTAAAAAATATGTCCATGTAATATCTCGAATATGCCTGCATCCATGGTCCTCCAACTTGACATTTTGGTTGGGGGTGACAAGTAGATGACCGATATTGATTTTGAGGTCATAAAGGCAAAAGTCAAGGTCACAGTGTCCTTGAACACGAATGCTTGTTCGCATGATTACTAGACAATGGGTAGTTTTTTGGTGAATACCAGACGGAGAAACTTTGGACGCATTTATTTCTAGTAACCGGGTATATGTGAGGTACCCTCAACTGACCAGTCTTGATCATCATTTCAGACAAGGTGTGTTTCATTTTATATGTAGTTGTTATAAACAAACATACATTGCTGAAATGTTTCAAAAACTTATCTATTGTCATACTACTAATATTTGTTATAACTCATATTGGTCATTAGAAATTGCGTTATATTTACTTATTCTCTGCTGCTAAGAAGATACATGTTAATCTGCAAATATCAGTCATCATCTAAACATGATCAAAAACTGTACCTACTATCTTCAAGCTCAAATCAGCTGTCATTTTGGTTCATGCATAATTGATTCAACTGTCCAAATATTCCTGACAACATGGCGCTCATGGCGGCATGATGTTTGACAAACATCTCTTGATTATATCATAGTTATGATGCAATATAAATATTTAATACCATAAAATACGTTGTTGCTCGGTTTGATATTAGGGATTTTACTACTTTCCGATGATTTTAAATTTATTACAGATATAATACAATCCATATATAAGAGACATTATCTCGTTATTTCTAAAATCAATTATACGACATAAAATTCAGGCATGAATCTATCATAATCGTCCTCACGGCCACTTAAGGCAAGTTCCATTAACAAAATCATGAAATCTAATAAATCAAACGCATGTGTTTAGAAGTAAACGCAAGGCTGAGCTGCACCACAGAAGTGTCGACAGCTAATTTTCTTTGCAACACTGCTAAGTCGTTTAGATGGGGTTTAGTTGCCGTGATATAGCTCGTGACAAACTGAACTGGATGACGAACTGTATGCGACACTACAGAGCACTGTTTCAACACTCTTAATTTTCAAAAATCCTCTTTAAATGCTATGCCGATATGCATCTATTCAGGTTAAATTGCAAACCTTTGTTTACATTTATGGCCAGTTTTACGCAACTTTATTTGTGATGGCTAAACGTGCTACAGTCAAGGATACTTATTATAAAACTAAGTTTACCATCCAAACTTATATTACAAAGACTGGTCAACTTAATGACCCTAACAAATTCTTTATTTCTTATCTGTATTAATCTAGCCATGCGTTTAACAGATTAATAATTGCTAAACTAGCCTATGTCAACGCAACTATTGCACTAAGAGGAGAGCGATATAAATCACCATTAGCCTGATAAGCTCCAAAGTTGGCAATGAAAACGCTAGCCTTTGCAACCATCAATATCCATGATATCAAGCCGCCAAGTAAGCATGTTGATTTTATATGCAATCTAATTATGCCAGACACGGTAAGTAATTGGACTCAAGTGCGATGACGACTATGTTATAGTTAGACGACTTGAATTAAAATTGTTTAAGAAATGCCTAGCCTCTGCAACCATCAATATCCATGACATCAAGCTGTCAAGTAAGCATATTGATTGTAAATTCCATCTAATTACGCCAGGAACGGTAAATAATTGGACTCATGTGCGATGGCGACTACGTAATAGTTAGATGACTTGAATTAAAATTGTTCAAGAAATGCCTAGCCTTTCCAACCATCAATATCCATGACATCAAGCTGTAAAGTAAGCATGTAAATTTCACATTCCATCTAATTATGTCAGACACAGCAATCGGATTCAAGAGCTGTGGTGACGATATGGGGGGTGAGTGATTTTGTATCTGTTCATTGTACGTTGAGTAGTTATGAAATTGCTTTTCAAGTGTTTGTCCTATACATTTTTAAGATAATTATAGCAATAATGTTTGTTTTCAGTAATAGAAATGTACTGATGTGGAGGGGTTTTTATGCGTAAAATCTGAAGAAACAAAATACATTTCAACAACCTCCGTCATTTATGATAAGAGTATGTTCACAGCAAAACAAATTATGATGGAAACTAATCCTTGCTGTGTTTAATAGTTAGATGGCATGAAATAATATCTTGATGATTAAGAATGAGAAAGCGTAGCGTAGCGAAAGAGTCCGTCTTAATCAATAATATTTAGATTCAGGTCATCTAAATGACTTAGAGTACAGCTGACACATTGTCAATGCAAAGTCTAACGCAGGGAGAGTGATGAACGGAAGTAGGTGGACCTTTGAACATCCGCGAGGATCCAAATTTCGTAATGATTAAGCATAGTACCTTATAATCAAATATCTGCAATTTCATTGGCTAAAATGTAGGTTTTATTCTTATTATTTTTTGAAAATGACATCGGAAACACGTTGTTTAATTTTTGAAGAGAATACCATGGTAATCGCACACATTGATTGGTCGGGCTTAGTCCTGTGAATATTTGTTTTGTTTACATTTCATAGAAACGATCTATAATATAAAATTGCTGATCCGTGAACTAGTGGTAACACATTTGTCTGTCAATCCAGGGGTCGCAGGTTCTACTCCACCCCGCACCACTCAAAAGAAGTACTAAGCATATTCCTGGTGGGACGTAAAATAAGGGTCCCGTGTGACAGGGCTGTATACTGTGCATGTTCAGAATATGGATAACTCTATCCATGGTTAAATTCTGTCCGTGCACTATGCTCCAAAAAAATTAAAATGACTAATAATCTTATCGGAGCACTCACCGAATGGGCAAGCCCCGAGTGCGGGTCTAAATAAGCTTACACACCACCACCATATTGTAAATATTTTGCATGCTATTCTAACGTTTGTTATGCCTACCTGCATTACTATATAACTTGCTGCACAGCTGTAAAGTTCAAATCATGCGGGATTACATAACCTGATGTGTTAGTTGGTAATATCGAAATATAACTGAAGTGCTTTACTGAAGTATGCAATTCTATGAAATTAACGTATACAATGAAAATGCTGTAATAGTTTGAAAATACGTTCATCAAATTTCTATGTCACAGATGTCATTCCTTATACCGCTTAAAAATGCATGTAATGTATGTCTTACTCCCCACTCCCCCTTCCCACCAACATGTTATTAAAAAGTGTTTCTATTATCTTTCTGAATATAACAGTTCAATCCTAGTGGACTATAAACTGTTTCATGGCGCCCTTTGATGCTTTTCTTATTTATTTTGTTATCAGTTGCTGTGCTGAATAGAATATAGACCGTTTCCATTCGGAACTCCTCGGCAATTTTCCATCCAAAACAACTTCGGATCAATAAAGACGGTTTACAATGGCATACATTATTACATTTATATACGCCGCAAGTAGACCGCGTAGTAATTTCAAATTAGCAGTTAAACTTAATGACTTTACTCTTGGGAAGCTTAATTATGCAATTATTCTCAAGCAATCATATAAAACTTAGATTTACAAAATATATGTTAATACACTCAATTCAAACTATTTTTTTCATATGCTTAGATGATAAATTTAATATATAAAAGTCTAACTAAACGACTGTTGTATACGTTCTGTTTAATCTGTCAACCGGTGTCCTACATTTCTGTTACAGCTAGAACATAACATTTTTATATGGGAAGCTTAATTATGCAATTATTCTCAAGCAATCATATAAAATTTAGATTTACAAAATATATGTTAATACACTCAATTCACACTATTTTTTTCATATGCTTAGATGATGAATTTAATATATAAAAGTCTAATTAAACGACTGTTGTATACGTTCTGTTTAATCTGTCAACCAGTGTCCTACATTTCTGTAACAGCTAGAACATAACATATTTATATTTAAGTTGATAAATGATGTTTCTTAAGCAGAAAAATGATTTTGCTTTGATAATTTGAGATAATACTAAAATTAGTCAGAGTAGGAAGTTACTGGCTGGGCTGTGACATTTAAATAAGGAAGTTGAAGAAGGAAGTTTATACTACAAACGTATGTGAAAAAGATTTAACTAACGCATTACTATGTTAAATTTACGTTTGTTATCGTTTTAGATCAATGAGGGCATGGTTACGGAAAGAATTATATTAACAACTATTCAATAACACCTTCTAGTATGCTTTGTTACCCGAAAGCGATATCTTCCCCAATGAATGGTACGAATATACTACAGGTGTTTACAATGAAATGTGTATATAAGTGGTAGTTTCTATATATTATCTATTTAATTTGCTGTATTTACAATATAGTGAAGATGCTATCAGTTTAATTTAAGTTAATTTAAAGAATGTGGAAGGAGCATACCGCCCACATTTCGTAACCACATTTAACCCAACATGAGAGTTACAACTGTTTGTTTTTATAAGGGCTAAAGAACATGAATTTCTAAACACTCAAGATTTATTAACGCGTTATCTTACTTAAGCGCAGTAGTATCAAAACATAATGATCACAATTTATTAATCTTTTTTAAGAATGAAATAGACTTGAACACGTTCTATTTAATGTTTTCTGACAGAATAACGGTTATTTTTTTAAAAGATACAGATTTCTGTATTGTTTTCCTGCCACATAAAATTGCGCAGTAAATAAACGTGGAATTAAATACAGATATATCATACACAAGCTTCATCTCTATGTCTATCACAAAAAAAAATGCATTTTTTCAGATATTCATTTCTCTTAATTGCCATATAGACTTGCAAAAAATACCTAAGTTAGGGTGCAAATTAGCCCCCTTAGGAAATTTTCAGCATATAAACGCAGCGTAACACCTTGTTTTAATCTTGAAGACAGAGTGAAACATCGTGCAAAATCAGAGATTCGATGTCTCTGCGTTGGTAAATATCTCATATTAACTTAGGTGTGTACAATATTAGCTGTTTCATGTTTCATGCCTAAAATAAATTGGGTAAATAGGTCAGATTATCTTTTTATTTATTTTATAAGGCAAATTGTTTTTTTCGCGATCTTTCGATTACAATTATTTATTTTTTGTAAAATGGTGTATTAATACTTCTGTAACAATCTAAATGGGAAAAATATTTTAAACTTTTGAATACACTTTATTAAACGTTAAATGATACGGGGTTCATAACATTATTAGCATATATATATACGTAATATTCATATTAAGAGGAAAATACATTATTATTTTACGTTTAACATCCATAAACCGTTTCAATAGAATCAATTGAAGTAATTCAACCTTTAGACGGGGTAATGAATTGACAATTGAATATTTTATTGAACTCAGATTAAGCAACTTTTTGTACTTGGCGTTTGCATTTTTGTGTGGGCCAATGGCAATCGTGGTTTTCTCAACTGTTTAGTTCATAAGTTTTACGAAGATGCACCAAAATAGTTTCATGGAGTATATAAAAGTTCTCTGTTTTCCTCCAATGCTTACTTGTTAAACATTTTGTAGTAAAAGGTGGCATATACAGGGTGAGTAGTCACGAGACTTCAAAGGGGTTCTCATATGGTTCGACACGAGTCACAGCCGATGTTAACAGGCAAGCAAGTAATTGACTTTAATGTCTTAATAACTGTTTTGACAGAAACGATATGGAAATAGTTCTTATCATATAAAATAAAACGCTATTTTTGCTTCTACACGTGTGAACTATATTTGCTTGTCTTTTAATGATGAAATCCTTAACCACAATTTTAGCGTTTCATCGTTCTACAAATTTCCAAATAAGTTCAGAGTGCAATTTTGACAATTTACAGAAAACAGCGGGCTACCTCGACCAGCGGGTAACAGATGCATAGTTATATAGGATGAAATAGGAATCGAAGTGCCACTAGTATAATGAAATGGAGCATTGCATGCAATAAAACTGCGCCGAGAAAAGATTAAACTACTTGCATGCACGCAGTTTCTATCTTATAGAGTCGATTGAATAAAATGTATCGGGAGAAGAATGAAAAGGGTAGCAATGTATTGAAAAGATAACAAAACGTCCGGGATTGTAAAGAAGACACGTAAATTGTAAACACAGGGATAGTATATCAACTTCAAAGTGCTTTTAGGGAAAAATATGAGTTTAAAAGTTAAAACTTCCCGGTATAGTCAAGTGGTTTTTAAAAGGTTTAACTATATAGATATAATTATAGATATTAATTGATTTTGAGCTAATATGCCACAGTGTGACAAAGTGATTCTTTGTTTGTTTTGGATTTGGGCTTTTATATTGGAAAATATATTTGCAAACGATGGAACATGTACACTGGTTTTGGTAAGTTGTTTTCTTACTTTCACAAGAAGATATGTTTGTTACATCTAGATTATGTTTTTCAACTCCGTGATAAATCGTGTGCATGGGTAATTAATTTCATATCTTCTATATTCTCAGCAGAAGAAAGCTAAGCTGTGTTTTGAAAACATGCTACACCCTGCTGTTATCAAGTGCTTATATAACTTTTTTTCCGACATGTAGAGTGGACTTAGACTGTTTAAGCTATATTCTCACAGATTGACCGTTTAGACAAAAAAAAATTGTTTCGGAATGAGCCTTTTGTTTGTGTCAGGAAACGAGTGATATAGGATGACTGAAGATTAAAACGCAGTTTCATTTTCATGGTCGAAAATTGATGTTTTATAGGTAAAAGCGTTACTTATTGTTTTTCGAACAAATGAGATCTGTTCTTTTGTGTGTATACGACTGAAATGAAGGCATTGATGCATTGATGCTAAAAATTAGCTGATTCTGAGACAAAAATGTAAAAACTGTCAATTATTGAGAGTGCAGCTTTGAATAATTTAATGAATTATTTTGTTTGCGATAAGCTTCTGTTGCAAAAATGTTGTTTCCAAATCGTAAAGTAACATGACAGTTGTAGTGCCTTAAAGCATGAGAAAGTTGATACTAAAAAGTATTTTAAGCACATGCTGGAAATCAGTTACCGTTAGATCTACTTTGTTTGAACACGTCATGTTAAAATAATTTAGGTATCGGGATCACCAAATGGCGCGTTTAGTATTATACAGTTCAAAATAGTGCAAATTAAACGATCGCTTTATCTAAATGCGCTCATAAGATTGCAACGTAAATGTGCATTGGAAAACAAGCCGAAGAATCCTAAATTAATCTTGGTGCAGAACCGAGGGAATAGATACTTATAGATAATTATGCAGACATTGGAAATGTGTTGCCTCGAAGGTTCTGCTGTCAAAACGTCCTCAGCAAATATAAGGTTTCATTAAATTAACTCTTGAATACGAAAAAAGCTGGCGAGATGATATCCTTGAACATATATGTTTCTCAGTTACTGTTATGAAACTAGCAGCTGGTATAAAAATATCAATTTACATTCTTTATTCTTGGGTTATGACAGGAATTCATCGGTTACAGGTTTGAGACACTTAAAATAATGTTTAGATAATATTATTTTTGCCTGTGAACAGAATTGTAATAAAAAACATATATATATATATATATATATATATATATATATATATATATATATATATATATATATATATATGTCGCGCCTACAGTCTTTCAACGATTTCATTGCAATCATTGCGTTCATTTATTCGATTGCTCACATTTCATAGCTTTTAGCACCACCATTGCTTTCTTTGATTTGATTGCTTTCATTTATTTAATTGCTTTCATTGCTCTCATTGATTTGATTGCTTTCAACGTTTTAATTTATTTACTTGCTTCCATTGCTTTCATTGTTTGATTGCTTGCATTTATTTTATAGCTATCATTTATCTCATGTATTTGGTTGCTTTCATTGCTCTCGTTGATTTCATTGCTTTCATTTATTCATTGCTGTCATTGCTCTTATTGATTTTATTGCTTTCAATGTTTTCATTTATTTCCTTGCTTCCATTGCTTTTATTGCTTTCATTTATTGATTGCTCTCATTTACTTTATTGCTTTCATTTCTCGCTTGTATTTAATTTCTTTCATTGCTCTCATTGATTGTATTGCTATCATTGTTTTCGCTTTTTGTGTCTTGGTTTCACTGCTCTTATTGATTTGATTGCTTTCAACGATGTTATTGCTTTGATTGCTTTCATTCATTTTATTGCTTTTATTGCTTTCAATTATTAGATTGCTTTCATTGCTCTCGTTGATTTGATTGCATTTATTGTGTTCATGGAATTGATTGCTGTTTTTTGCTTCCATTGCTTTATTTATTTTATTGTTTTCGTTGATTTCATTACTTTCATTTAAACAATGACTAGGAAGTTATAGAAGTGGCAAGGTAAATCCCTTCAGTAAAATCAAACAAGAATGTTTTGTGTTCAGCCTAGAAATACAAGACACTGAATATTAAATCATTTCCTTACAATAAAAAAGAGATTTTGCGTGATACTGTAAGAGCCTTTGGTCGATTCAAATCGATGGCAAAATATGAATACTTTAAAAATGAAGAAGATTGATTGATCGAGACACAAAGTATGAAACAAGTAATTTTTTCTGTAGTCCTTTATTTTCTAATTTTTTAATATCTTACATGTTTGTTTGTTTTCAGAATGAAGAAGGGGATTCTGAGCAGATTGAAATGAAGTCCAATAATTTTACAGGTAATATTCGTAACAAATGATTCTTAAAAATCATGTTTGTTCACTCTGAAATGAATTGTAATACTTCAGGCAAGCTATTTGCTTGGGACTCTTTTCAACCGACACTGCTAATATATACGCGTATGTTTGCTATGCTTCCAAAGGTCCTCATTGTCCTAAATTTTTATATTAAACCAATTGAAATATACTTTTAATAGATTGTACAGTTTCTTAATCGTCAGATCATTGCACATGTTCCCATGTCCGTTTCTTGATGACCGGGTTTAAAGCTGAATTCTCACATATTGAACTTTTTGGCAACGTTTTTTTCATTTTTTTTTTGTCTTGGAACGAACTTATTTTTTGCGGAAATAGAAACCAGTGGAATAAGACTGCTGACAAAAACTCAGATCACAGGTTTTCATATTTATGTTAAAAAATTGATGTTTTATGCATTTTTTAAAGCGTTCGTAATGCGTTTAGCCACTAAACATTAGTGTTAGATCGGAAATATAAACATCAGCGATCTGATATTTTATCAGAAGTATTATATCACTGGTTGTTAACTATTGACGCAAAATTTGGCTCATTTTAAGACATCAAATAAAAAAGTGTCAAAATGGTAAATCTGTGAGATTGCAGCTTTCACAAAACAGTTTGCACCAAAGGGACCTTCATTAGAACTACTCAATATTTGTATTACTGTATTTGTTTGTTTTGTCTTTTGAAGCAGTCATTAACTGTTTTATCAATTCAAAATCGACCATATAAGCTCCATATTGATCTAAACAGACGCATAAAACTATCCTATAACTTCCGTAGTCCCCATAATGCAGCTGCTTTTACGACGAGACATATCAGCTTGCAAAACTTGTAACGATCAGCCTTAACATGAAGTTTGTCATTTTTGTAAGGCATTCAACTTCTACATATTTTAAAAATGACTCAAAAACAATCTTTATGCTTTGCATATTTCGCATCGCTTACTCTAAAGTATGCAAATTAAAAATCAAAAACAAAGAAGGGTGACAGGGCAATATTGCATCTAAACAAAGATCACCCGAAATGCTGTAATATGTTAACAAGTATTGACCATACTAATTCCTAACGACTACAAGACTATTTCATTCTAGAAATAGTATACAGAACACAAAGCAACGAATAAATCATTCTGGAAACACAAGACAATTCCACCCACTGAGGTCTGCTTAATTACACTTCGATCTTAGCTTTTCCTACTATCAAAGCGTCTGTTTCTTCAGAGAAGTTAAGTGTTTCAGCAAAAATACCAATCGTTTCAAGTAAATCAGTACCAGGAGCCTACTTCTCCACCTCTCTCGTCTTTCAATATTTCCTTTTCTCATATCTTTCTCCAAAATGTTCAGGTAATTAACAGATACACATAGATACATTTATACTTGGATTCTAACTAATTCTAACTTTAAAAACACCTTTTGTTCGTACATAATTTGATGTTAATGACCATAACTGATGTTAGTATAATTATATTTCCATAAATGCATTATCTAGTAATAGTTAAAGGCCTATCACTCAAAATTTATGGTTGTAATACATGTGTATGCAATGATTTTAAATACGATTGTCACTTTATGAAACCGTGTTATCAATTAGCGTGTGTAATAAAGTTTGTGTTCGGTTACGTACCTTATTTGTTTCCTCGGTTATCAAATAGCATGTGTTATAATGTTCGTGTTCGGTTACGTACCTTAATTGTTTCATGAGTTATCAAATAGCATCAGTTATAATGTTTGTGTTCGGTTACCTTCCTTATTTGTTTACCGGATTATCAAATTGCATGCGTTATATAGTTCGTGTTCGGTTACGTACCTTATTTGTTTACCGGGCTATCAAATTGCATGCGTTATAATGTTCGTGTTCGGTTACCTTCCTTACTTGTTTCCTGGGTAATCAAATAGCATGCGTTATATAGTTCGTGTTCGGTTACGTACCTTATATGTTTATCGGGTTATCAAATTGCATGCGTTATAATGTTCGTGTTCGGTTACGTACCTTAATTGTTTACCGGGTTATCAAATTGCATGCGTTTTAATGTTAGTGTTCGGTTACGTACCTTATTTGTTTACAGGGTTCTCAAATTACATGCGTTATAATTTTCGTGTTCGGTTACGTACTTTAATTGTTTTATAAGATGACGGTCATTTTGTTTCTACAAAACAAGTAACGAAAACAGAAAACTGATGGAAGAAATACAAATTTCTGGTAAAATAATTAATGCCAGTAAAAACTACTTGTGTAATCATGTTTTATGTCTAGACAAAAACCATTAGTGCTATATGTCTTGTAAAATATGGTAAAGCGAAAACAAAAAAGATAAATATATCTTTTGAACTTGTGTCAGACCAAAACAACATGTGTATACTATGACCTTTGAGCTAGTGCCACCCTCCCCCCCCCTCCTAAAAAAACCTGTGTCTTATATACAAGTGTCGAAACAAAAAACATGCGTGTACTATTTCTGGTTAACTAGTGTCAGACCAAACAAACATGTGTGTAATATGTCTGGTGAACTAGTGTCAGACCAAACAAAAATGCGTGTACTGTGTATGGTGAACTAGTGTCAGACCAAACAAACATGCGTGTTCTATATGTGGTAATCTAGTTTCAGATCAACCACTATGAATGCATTTTGTATGGTGATCTGGTGTCAGACCAACGAAACACGCGTGAATTATGCATGGTGAACTAGTGTCAGACCAAACAAACATGCGTGTTCTATATGTGGAAAACTAGTTTTAGATCAACCAATATGAGTGCATTATGTATTGTGAATTGGTGTCAGACCAAACAAACATGCGTGTACTATTTCTGGTGAACTGGTGTCAGATTTGACAACTTTACGTTTAGTGTATCTGATGAAATGTTGTCAGATTTGACAAATATGCATGTACTCTGTCTGGTGAAATGGTGTCAGATTTGACAAATATACGTGAACTGTGTCTGGTGAACTGGTGTCTCACAAATGAATTTTAGGGAATTACATAGTCACCACCCAAACAATCGATAAAGCGTCTGAATAGATGGATAAACCGCGAGAACATACACTTCTTACCACGCGTTGTTTGCACATTTCGCACATCGCCGCGATATTTCCTTACCGCGGACATACTTTTTATATAAATTTTTACTAAACGCCGCGATTGAAGCATAATGCCCACAGCGTGCATTTCTTTTTTCTTTTTCCCCGCGTTTCACCGCGTCGAGTCATTGCGATACGCGGCGTTGCGAAGTGATTATTAACGACAATTAAGTAAATTTAAGGTAGCTGTCAATTTTCTGAAGGCTTTATCTTTGTTCCCGTCCTATAAATATAATTCAGTTTTATTAAACTCATACAGACTCGATCCGTAATCTACAAATTCGTACTCAAAACGTAGTTCGATTTCTGAAATTATGCTTTTCAACTATTAAATTTATTCAGATGCTAGTGTCACCTTATTTGCAAAAATCTAAATTTCGAATGCCTTCGTTAAACTTGTGTGATTTTGAATAAATCAAATATTGAATAAAACTGCGCACGTTTTTTTTCAATCGTTTAACCATGCTTTATGTTCTGTTGTGTATTTAGAACTTATATCAGAGCGATGTCTTTACATTGATGTTTAATTGAATTAAAAATACTTTAACAAACACTCAATATCCCATCGACATAATTATCAAGTTTGGGGAATGAGATTGTTTACCCTCACAATTGAGTGAGATTCTTTCTGTGAGCAGGGTTCAATTCACATGTACAATCTTCTATTTGCACCAACGGTACCTGTTAAAATACCTCGCAGCGATATGGCGCGTGCATGTGTTCGGAGGTCGTACGTGGTAGCAGCAGAAAAACGCTGCGATGACGAGCACCACCGCATTGGTAACAGTTGAATATATCGCCCAGATTTTCGGCAATGACGCAATCTCGCCCGCGGTGGCAACGAAATGTGTACAAAAAACGAGTGGTTAAAGTATACCACGATTCTGCGCATGCTTGATAACAATAACATGCATATTATGTTGACACTAACATTATTGACTTGGTATACTCTGCTAAAGCTAAGAGTTTCAATAAATGATAAAATAATACCTCTTGTTGTTCTATGATTACAGGAATCTAAAAACTGATAAAACATCCATGTATACTACCTTCTGTATGTTTTTTTGTTGAATACACGTAATTTCACAATGTCTTAATTATCATATTAACAGGGCTTTCAAATAAGGGAACCATTGTATCGTTGTCCCGAGAACCATGTGCCAACAACTCCACCATACAACTGACCATCTTACCAGAAGATATCAAAGGTAAGAAATATACGACTTTGGTGGTCTGTAAGCATAATACTCGCACTCGGGCATGGCCCATTCTACGAGTGCTCCGATAAGATTATTAGTCATAGGTTTTTAGAGCATACTGCACAGACAGAAAGTAACCCTGGTTAAAGCTATCCTTGTTCTTTCATGTGGACCAGTATGTAGAACTTCACATGGGACCCCTATTTAACGTCCCTCCAGTAATAACAAACAAAATCAATAACAGCGTAAATCAGAAAATATCTATGTTATTTCAAATTTTCAGAATTAAAAACACTCGCACACACACACACATACACCCACACACACGCATGCAAGCACGCACACACGCACACACGCGCGTTCACACACACACAAACAGTCCTTAACCCAAATATAAGCAAATTGACGTTCAAATATGTTCCCAACAGTTTCACCCTTTTATAATGTTAGTATAAAAACCGAAATGATCAGCCAAAATAGTAGGAAACATACTTGTTTGACACCGTTTTTGATCAGCTTACCAGAAATTATCAAATGTGAAAAAATTGACATACAAACATTTTCCCAACATTCCCCTTCATTGAACTTCATTAAAAATAAAATGGCCAGGGGAAATAGAAGGAAACATACTTGTTTGCCGAAGGTAATTTATGCCCTCCTGGGATAAAACTGTTAATGACAATGCAGTCAAAAATTAGAAGGCTATTTTATCGTTCTTCAGTGAATATTATCATTTCTTAGAGAGGAAAATGAAGCTCTTTGATTGTTTGTATATTGGCCTCACAACAGGAAAAAATAAAAGATTTAAACGTCGATAACTTTTTTATTATTTTATAGTGCATTTAGAAGATTTACGTATATTCAGAATTGCCATAAATTAAACATTGAACATACTGCCTTGATATCCGCAAATATTTGTCTTCCATTATGTTCAGCTCTCAAGTAAGAAATTGAAGTCGGAAGATAAACTGTATTGCGAGAGAATATAGACTATGTAGTCACGCTTATGTAATTGAACTTGAATACCATTTTTTATCATGCTGTAGTAAATTCAGACACGCTTAAAATACCCAGGTAAACAATCGTGGCCAAATTTAGATATGTTTAAACAACTAATGTTCAGCAAAATAAAATTAAGGTAGCAAGCACCATTAAAAAAGCTATGCATTTAGGAAAAACCTTCGTTGTACAATAGTAATGCTCTTTTTTATAACAATGGTAACTTTGTTTGTTTTTGTTCTAAATGTTTAACAACTTATATTTTTATAAATAATTACATAATGGCTCGATTGTTCAGAACATTGTTAAAGTTAACAACGAGATTAGTGACTTCGTTGTTAACTTTCAAGGGTGAAATATTTGAAGATAGGCTCATATATTCAAATGAAACAAATACAGCTGAAACTGTTGTCTCAACTCTGGTAAGGAATACTGCAGATCATTAGTGTTTCTGTGAAACTTACAGAGGAATATTGATTTGAAATTTAACAACGATGACGTTTACAACGTTATTAACTCTAACAAAAATCTGAACAATCGGCCCAATGTTTATTGATACTTATTCCGGATTATTTAATACAAACAGGTGTTCCTAATGTTACAATCAACCATGGGCTGGCAATCTCGGAAATTCCAAACCAATGCGTACTTTTTGGCAACGGATATTTCATGATAATAGTTTCCGGCAATTCATACAATCTCTGTGTATTAATATAATAAACAAATCATCATGTTGTTTGAAGATTTATATGCATACATATCAAACGATAAAAAATAATTCAGGTGAAATACGTGAGAAAACGTATTAGAGATGTAACCCGAACTGCAATATAGTTGATCTTATCTATTTAATGATATGCTTTCCCGTGGCTTATATAAATTTATCAGCGAAATAAAATAGATTTCATTTTATCAAAATGTGAAAATATCAATTTAATATTTTTCACTTTCTTGAATGTTAGCCCGTTCTATCATCCAAATCAAACATCAGCGCGCACAGGGCTGTGACACAATATAAACGACGTCATTTCCAAAATGAATTTACGTGCGCATACCTATTTGCGCGTTTTTTTAATAAAATGTCTTTTGATTTCAGTTTTAGGGATATAATGAAAGAAAAAGTGTTTGTTTTAGTGTAAGATAGAAATATATTTAGCCTCGTGAATACCAAAAGTAAACAGAAAGGAAAAAAGTACACGGAAACAAACAGTTATTTCCTATTTGTTCCCAGTAAAACTCTTTAGTTTACATGGACGAACCGCTTAATGAAATCATTATAGTGGACCTTGCTTAAAGGCATAAGGATCAAGTCCAAGTGAGACAGAAAGAGACATGCAATCCAATAAGACAACAGACATAGATTTTTACATTGTTATATTCTTATTTTGTCGATTTCCAATTAATAGACGTTGGATATAATAACAAAGTAAGTTATTGACCGCTAAGCACTCTCATTCGTAGATTTGTTATAAGAGACAATAATAGCATGAGCACTAGCATTATTTCGATGGAAAACTTACAAGATTCATATTAGATCTCAAATTTCATGTCATAGAGTTTGATCTTTGAGCACGTTCAAAAGTGTTAGCACACAAATATGCGTGATGAAAACTGTAATTGAGCAAAAATATCGTGAAACATGGGCTTCATAATGAACTCTAAAAGAAGTCGAGTTTTATTTTTTTATTTTTTATTTTTAATTACTTTTGGATGGATCGACAGCCAAGGGATATTGACCGCACCAGTCATTGTTATTAGATATGCGACCAACTATGGTTATTTGCAGCTATGAGGCGTTGACCTGGCTGCACCTTAACCTACCACAAATTAACCGAGACTGATTTGTCATATTCTGTATGAAGTATTCGCTTTCATCGGATCAATCAGCAAGAAATGTCCATATAAAAGGCCAGGCAAAATTTATTTAAATAAAGGCATAAATTGTTATTTGAAAATTCAAAAAACAATTTAATGAAATATGTATCATTTTATCGAAAATCAGTCGTAAAAGATACTCAAAGCAATACATTTAATGAAATAACCGCGTGTTAAGCCTTATATTAACGTTTAAATATACCTCGATATAGACCAACTGCATTTAATCATCAAATAACGCGTTCATTACAATGGCAATTTTCAATGGGTCAGTGGCAAATAAACAAATCTACAGATTGCGTCGATACCTGACAAATAAACATCTCTCTGCAATTGATTCGTGTACATATAATGCTTACCATGGAAAGTGTGCTCTTTTACGTATTGGTGTCTGGGTTTACGCACTTAATGTCAGAGAAGATGCACTGGACAGGGTCGCACTGTTTTGCAAATGGCCGGAAATGCCTTTCACTTCTTTTTTATTTTATTATTGAATCAGAGGTTAGATTTATCATTATCACCAAACCTCTGATGAATGAGAGTGGTGAAGTAATGAATATAAGTTTATGCTGCTTCTAATTGAGTCCAATATCAATTAACAAGCTTTTCTAGATCAAGTCAAGTCAAGTCAAGATATTTAATAAGTAATCAAAGGCCACCGGCCCAAAATACATGACATACATAATAAAACAAATAATATACGAGTTGTGTCAAGAAAAGGAATTTAAGCATGAGTATATCTTTTTAATTTTTAATTTCTAAAAGAAGATAATATACATAGAAAGACAACTTACTTAGGGTCTCATAATTAGTTGTTTTCATAAGGTTATAAAAGTCATTTTAATCTATACCAGCAGAGTACCAATTAAACAAAAATTGTCTATTTATATTGTCATACTTTCTACAGACAAAAATGCATGATATTCACAATCTAAGACAGATAAATGTTCGTTATCATAACAAAAAGTACATATAAGATCATCTTTTGGTATGTTTTGATGCCTACCGTTTCTATTCTCAATTTATGGTTTGAACATCGAAATTTTGAAAGTGATATCTTGTGCTTAAATGGTATAGCTACTGATAGGTATCTTTCAACATTCAACAGTTTTTTTAAAGTTTTTGTAATGAGAACAGCGACCAGAATTATTTACAGATTCAAGCCAGTTTTGGTTATAACAATCAATAATTCTCTGTTTAAAGATTGTTAAAACAACGTTAACACTTCCAACGTCTTGAGTTATCCAAATATATCCAAATCCATATGTAAACAACATGTTTTTAATATTTGTTACCCAACAAGTTCGTCCAACTTCATCACGAGATTTAAGCCACCATTTCTAAATACAATAATTTCTGTTTTCTGATCAGACACATACGTTGCACATTGTTTCCGTAAATTAAGACGAACGATTCATGGTTTCTTTCATATGCCGACGACAGTATGAAGGAGATTAAGTACGAGCAATGCAGTTAGCCCGCTTTTGTAATGATGTTATCTTTTTTTAAAACCAAAAAAACCAATTCTCGAGGTATATTACATGTAAATATAACTGACATTTATTTTCAAACTCAGTAAAAACCAAGGAAACACACTACACTATGTGGGCCTGACTGATGCCATTTTTAAGTATGGAAGCCAGTAGGACAACCATTGTCACTAACGAACCAAACTAGACATTCATTCAAAATAACAATTACATATGTATAGGAATGTTACGTTGACGTTAACCTGTGACCGGGTTGACGTACAATCTAAGATGAGAAAACGTTGTCCCGCCTGAAGCGGAATAGTGGCTGAAAAACATTACCTAGTCTGTGATGCTACTTAAGTGTGTTCATGAAGCTGCCTCCTCGTTCACTTCATGATAGTTGTTCCAATATCTTAAAGTACTGGTTCGGTATGTCAAGCTTTTTGTTTCGATATAACAGGGTAATTATTGCTGCAACCGGAAGATTTGTTTTACTCTAGACTAGTTGAATTTTGCGTATTACGATTCCGCGCACCGCCAACGTATTTTGCGGCATGTAGCTACTTCAGACTCATTATAGGCATGAATTCTGGCCACATAAAGCAACGTGTTTTATGTAATGGCTAAGAGGAGGGTTGTGAATAATCTAAATAAGGAATTTGCCATATCATACAAAAGTATATATACCTTCAATACCTGGCAAACTTACATATTTTTCTCTTCATTAATATGTATATATAAAGCCCATATAAACGCGTTGTTAATGCTATTTCAATAATGACATTTTCGTTATGTTACAGTTTGTGCCCTGATTGTTGGAGATGATGCACTTACACACTAGGGTGTAACAGTGATGGCCCGAAACTATCTTTCTAAACAATTTCGACTATGAAAGCAATACAACTTCAAAGTTGCATGTGCATACAAGTATTAAATAATCGTAGATATAAGGTAAATGAATAATTCTTTTACGATATGCCTATCAATTTCTTTTTCCATATCAAGCAGTGGAAAAACAGCACGCTGTAATGATATATCCGTATCGCGCTACTGTTGTTTTCGAAACCCGCATGAGCTGAGTAGCATGTGTTGAGTGGTACCTTTTACAGAATGACCTGTATTCAAGTTTTATACAATATAAATTTACTATTCAGTTACATATTTTTTCAGAAACGTACTTTATTTCCTAACGTAGTTATTTCGGATGTATCTTATTGCTGATTTGTGTCTATATTCAAGAAAAAAATACTATATAATGAACGATATTAATTTATGACTTTATTCCTGACATGGAAATCCGGAAACAGTCGTATAAAAGCGCAGTGTTATTGGTTTAAACTAAACGCGTTTCAACATCGAAAAAGTCAAAGAAGACATATGATAAAAAATATAACAATAGGACGCGTTTCTAACGACCTGTATCACGTCTGTATCAGGTCTTGTTTGGTGTATAAACAAGCATACGTCTCGACCGGTACGAGGTCTCGAAGAATACGCGTTTACTCACAGAACTCAACAAGATACAGGACGTCCGAAAAGCGTCCTTTCATAACATCCCCTCAAACCCCTTGAAAAACTGCGAAAAGGAAAAATTAAAACATTTTAGGCAATGTTTGAGCTGTTAGCAGTCTAGATTAACGGCAAATGCTGTACGTAAACATATCGAAGAACTGTTTTTGTGACAGACAGACAAATCACGGTCCATTAGTCGATGCCAAAAGCAAAGAGAAACAGGAATACTCCTGACATTATGTATTAGTTACCAGAGTGATAAATTATGTCGTACGATGTCTTTATGTTTCAAGGGTAAAATGATAACCATTACAAAAGGCTGAACGGAAAGGTTTCGTTCTTCATTTGTTCTTTAAATTGTCAGTGGCATATTTACCATGAGCAAAATGTGACATCACATTTTTGTATGACATTTGACCAAGAACATGATGCGACTTTATGTGTCAACGTTGTAATGCTTACATTTCACCAAGAACAAAATGTGACTATATGTGTTAACAAGAACATGTTATTTCATTTGTTCACGGTTTACTATGACATTTGACCGAGAACAAAATGTGACTATATTTGTTCACGTTTTACCCTGTCATTTTAACCAAGAACAAAATGTGACTATATGTAAACACGTTTAACTAGGACATATTGAACATGAGCAAAAATGCGACTTTTCCTGTGGCATATTGACCATGAATAAACTGTGACTATATGTGTTCACATTTAATATGGCATATTGACCATAAACAGAATGTGACTGTATGTGCTTTATAAAACAAATTGATCAGTTGTATATGGAGTCATTTTCTTCTTAGATTTTCATGAATGTGATGGGGACGCCATGTTCATGGACTTTTAAATGAGTAATCGTACTCAAGTGAATGATACGTGGTACGCAGAAAACAAATATGCATCAATATTTGGTACAGAAACTAGCAAATAGATTTATATTTTTTGTAATGGAAGAAATATAGACTAATTCAGTACGCAAAGGGAAGGGGCGTGGATGTTACATGCTCAGTAAAAGACAAGACTTTAGAAAATATATTGCCGTACTTCTTGCACGCAAACACATTGAGACGAAACCCAACATTTATGTATAAAGATATTTTGATAAAAAAGTTATAGGTGTAAATACTTGATTTTTTGGCAATATTACGACCAATTCTCAATATCTCATATCATTTTGAAAACAGCTCAGCCTCAGTATTGGATAGTAGATTGTTATCTAGGTAATCCAAATGGCAAAATGTTTTCCAAACACTCAATAAATGGCAGTAAAATTGTAAGGCAGAATTATCATAGGCCCTGACGTGCAAGTGTCTTATTTGCTTGAAAATCAACTTCCGTCAACTTGTGTAAGCGAGGAAACTGTAATCTGTCTCTGTCATAGCAATTCATGGCATTTGAAGTTGATTGAAGTAATTAATGCCAGTCCGTATTAAGAATAACGACAAATGCGCCAAGTAATTTTGTTGCCATAGTATGATATAACAAGACAGGCTAATTCAAGCTACTAAAGTCACTACTAAAGGACATTTTATGCACCTAACTTTAAATTTTGATTGTGATTTAAAGTATCAGTCTAGCGGAATAATTTTACTATCAAACTGTTACTAATGATAGTAGAATTGAAAAGGAAGTCCGTTTTCGCGGTCATAGGACCAAATGCCTGTAGATAAATATCACGTGATCTACTATCCTGATAAACTAAAATTTACATGGCACCTTGTTATTTGACCGATTTGTATGAAAATGACATGATAAATAGTCTTAGGTTCTCAGACACATTTTACATTCAAGATGGTCATACAAATGGTCTAAGATAATGGCTCTCATTCACAGACTCGTAATTGTCTAATATTATCCAGTCAATTTCGACTTTGAATATCATTTCATTTGTTTTCATTTTCTGCTGAAACTAGCCTCTGTACTACATACTTTCCAGTCTCACAACCGTTTAGTGTAATAATCATCTTTGCAGGTATGAAACCAGACAAGAGTAAGCGCGAGCTAGACATATGTCTTCCCTTTAGCTTCATTGCACTCCCTCAACTTTGTTATTGCCACAAACAGCCGGCTTCAGCCAGTATGTTTATCTACTTTTGTTTTCACCACTAAAATCATTCTACGAGATTCCCTGAACGCTGACGCTTAATGTTTCCTACAAACAAGCGTTTGTCTGTAAATCTAATCTTCTTCAAGCATGTTTTTTTTTTACAGTCTTTTAATGTTTAAATTTGTGTTTGCAGTGTTGACTTTCCAGAAAGGACCCAGGCTAAGTTGACGCTGAATATTCGCTACACACTAGCTTTTTTTCGCAACTCCAGCCGCCTACAGACACTCCAGCGATCCGTGCTGCTGACCCGGTCAAGAAAATTTAAACAACTGGTTGGTGGTGTTTTTACTCACTTTTTTATGCGAGCGTTATTCCATAATTAACCAACCAACGAACACTCTTTGAGATCAAAACGTTATCCAAACAAAACTTTTGGGATACGATCATCCTATATTGTTGTATGACTCGGTCTATAAAACATAGTAGTAAACAGAGAATTAATCTGCCATTTCAATATCATATTCAAACAATAAAGTGTCAATCGATGTAGATTTTAATACATAAACACGTTTCCGACTATAACTTTTTTCCCTACAAATGCTGGTTGCCAATCTTAGAACCTTTTCCTGGCATCCAAGAAAGGAAGCAGTTATGGTTTCAAGGAAACGGAGCCGAGATTGATTTAATAAATATTTCTATTGCCTTCATAATCGGGCTTAAATTAAGTAATTTCTTTCCAAAGGAAACTTCAGGGACATGAACAGATGAATCACAAAAGATTGCTATTTGACCCGATCTAAACAAACACATACGGAAGCAGACAGTGTGAACATTAAAACATCAATAAAATAGAGTATTTGTTTAACATAATTTGACAACATGATATACTATCATATTATAATCACGTTGAAACATTGTTAAGTGTACATCTTTGTAGGCTTGAATATCCTCCAATTGTTTACGAGGAATTAAAATTGTTTTTTATTTCCCTAGAATTGCTGGCTGCCAATCTCAGTCACCAATCATCTTCATATTGCCATCAATGTCACGGTTGCCGGGAACGAATATAACACGGTTGCCAGTTCAACGTTGGATGTTGTGGACCAATTTGAATATTCGATTAAATGGGAATGGTAATTTCTGGATTTCAGAAACTGTTGTTCCAAAGCCACTTTTTCCAAGGCAATAAAACATGGAATCTAGAGACATAATATCGCGGTTTAAAAATGAAGCATGATCCAGTTCAAACCCACCCCTAGTTTTGCATTTTTTTAACTTAGAAAATGTACGATGGGGGAGTACAAGCTTGCAACATTTTAAGCTAAGAGTAGCTTAATCTTTCGAAGAGTCATGCTTAAAAGAGTAAATACAGGATTTCGCTTAATAAATATACTTTGGTATATGATTTTGCCTTGGTTTTTATAAGACGTTGTGATTATCTATTTTAGTGCATTTGAGGCAATAAACCAAGTGCTTAAATACTGGGTTATTCTAAAATGTTTGTGTATTGAGAGTGTCCTTCTAAATTACATTGTTATATAGCCAGTGCGTCCATTTATCAATAAGCAATGATATTTACCTTAATAAAAACGTTTTTACATAAAAGGAATTCCATTCCATCAAAAGGGTACATTAATGATGATTCATGTTTATTCGATGTATTGGAGTGCTGGAAAGGTGTGGATTTGTTGATATTTCAATGCAAATCTTGTAGAAAATAAGGCATACACACTTGAATATCTTATCAGTTTCAATTGTGTGTAATAATTTCAGCCATCACTTGTAAAGAGGGGTGCAAGTCCGATGACATAATGTTCAACACATCCTACCTGTGCTCGAAAAATGGAACATTAAATCACAAGCCGTCGGCACGAGTATTACGCGTTTCATTCGCACCATTAGACAAAGGTCAAACTACACTTAAACACTGGTCAGTTGTAAGTATCTTAAAATAGGTTACGATGATAGTTATTGTGTGTATCGTGAAATTGTGTCTTGTCAAGAGCTGGTATTAAATATTGGTCTTGGTTGGATCTAAGAAAGATGTAGCTTATCTGATTACTTGTTATTGATAACTGACCAAAATTGTAAATGCAATTAATCATGAACGACCCTTGGATTAACTAAAGGTGCATATTGAATACCAC
This sequence comes from Mya arenaria, assembly GCF_026914265.1. Lineage (NCBI taxonomy): Eukaryota > Metazoa > Mollusca > Bivalvia > Myida > Myidae > Mya > Mya arenaria. The sequence goes on from NC_069128.1 coordinate 26,144,601, forward strand.
CCCAGACCTTGTTTTTGTTCGTAAAGTTGTTACAAAACAAAGATCGCTTAACAGTCTAAGGATATAATCAATATTGTCTTATCAATCAATGGAAGCATGTTGTCTTATCGCAAAATGGAAGCATGTTGTCTTATCGCTAAATGGAAGCATGTCAGTCTGACCAAGTAAAGAAAACACAGACAGCTAACTCATTTCGATTCTTTGTCAGAAGTATCCGTTAAACTGTATGCATTTAAATACTCATTGTGTCTATACTATCGAGCTGTTTTAAAACGCATATCATGGTCTGTTTTTAAGTGAAGCAAGGACGGATCCAGGATATGACTTTAGAGGGCGCATAACTAAGAGGCAAAACCTTTTGACTTGCTTCCCTCCCTCAGAACCGAAATTTATTTGGTTTGAATATTTTGGCAGCCGGGTTTGGGGTTACTCCCCCAAGAAAGTTTTAACAATATAAATACATATAATTTAACGGAATCTTGCTAAATTTTATTGCACTATTTTATTCCATTCCTTTTTCAGACCAATTCAAGCATATCATTTCAATTTAACGACAAATACAATGGTATTGGAAGGCTTGAGGTGTGTCAGTGTACATAATACGTTAGACATAAGTTTAGTAAGCAGTGCTATCATTTCAAAATTTGAGATAAGTAAATAAATTGAAAGCTTGAAAATTGATTGCATATTGCAAATTGCAAAGTAAGCTCAAACTTGGAGAGCCCAATCATTTAATTTAATGTGATATTGTAAATGATTGTAGTCCTTGTTTTTGTCTAGATTATCGTGGAAGGCAAACTCCTTATCCTTGCATCTGCAAATTCAGAATGGCGGATAAAACTAAATTGTTTTCAGTTATTCAATTTTAGGTCTCGTATCGACAATTAAATGCAGACCTCTACTGCTATGTGTACAATGACATCAGAATAGTTTGTGATCACGTGAAGTCAAATTCCGATCCATATGGTAAGTTCATGAACAATAAACAAGAACTATACTTTGTGTTATGTTGGTTTTCGTTTAGTTGTGTTGCTGCTTTTCCTATTGCTTGAAAGCAGGTTTATGCACAGTTTCTTTGCCAACCAAAAAGGAAATGAAAGCGGTTCGATAAGAGCTGTTGTTATTGTCGTTTCACAGAGTAAAGACTTTCTTGTTGAATATTAAATTGAATCCTTCGTCATCCCAAAATGACAGATTTTGTTCCTACCTAGAGGGATTTCATACTTGACTTAAATCCACAAAACCGTAGACATGAGCTTCCCATGCATACCGGGCATGGCATCCTGCCTAACGCCTTCACTGTTAAAATATTTGCAAACATTCGATAAATTTCGCAGAAATTCCAAGATCACAACAAAGTAATTCATATTATGTATGCAAATTGTACCACATTATATCATCTTTACTGCACATGTGTGTGCTCATATTTCGTATATGACCGAAACGCCTAAAAACGAGGTTTACAAAATGATGTAGGTTTCTTTTAAAGTAAGCACCAATGTTCCTGTTTTGTTTTAATGCATGAATGATATTCAATTAAGCATGACTACACTCAGCCTAGGCAACCGTGGTTTTTTTATCATTTGGAACTCTCTCATCGGCCACTTTTATATTGAAAACAACCTCGAATGTATATTGACGGTTTACAATGTCAGAGATCTTATTGTTTAACTACGCTGCAAGTAGGTCGCGTAATAATTTCAATTTAGCAGTTCAACTTAATGGCTTTACTCTTTATTATTTAAGCAGTAATGCACTTCACTGACAACAAATTTAACTTGTTATACAAAATACATGTTGAAACAATACAATTAACAAATGATATTGTTTTTAAATTTAACAAACTACTTCTACTCATGTACGGGAATACATCCGAGGTTGGTTTTAATGGAAAATAGCCGCGGTGTTTCAAATTGTTTTTTTACCCGTGTTCACCTTGAAATGTTTATACCATTTTGCGTTTAACCATTTGATTGCGTTATTTACATGTGATGCAACATCCCTATCCAGTATTTATATAATGGTAGAAATGGTTTCAATTCAGCAAGCATAAACATTCGTATTACTTTAACACTACAAGTTGTCAATCGAACGTTTTACATGAATGCTCTACCGTTGCAGACGATACCGAATCCTTTGGGACGTTTGTGATATTTGGTCTTATCGTGATGACTTGTTTAACAGCCATCCTCGCTCTCATCATAATTGGTTAGATTTTGTTTTGTGACAGTTTTGTTAAGTCCATATTGACTGTTTTGATTTTTATTCTTTGTCTGAAAACCAGCTGATTTGGGCATCAACGCCTTCAATTCAGTATATTATGATATCATACTAAAGATCATATCTCAATTAATTAGAAAACTGTCGTAAAAACATTCTTCAAAAACGATAAGGACACTTTTAGTAAAAACATCAATTTTCGGGGGTAATTTTGAACAACTGCAATATTTTCTTTTGTCAGCAGTCTTTTTATCGTTGGTTTCCAGACAGTAACGTCCAAAAATTGGCACAATGCTTGACAAAAATAAAAAAGTTTTCAAAGTGGTCAATGTGTGAGAATACAACATTGTCCAATTTAAAACATAAGTTAACCTCAAATATAAGTCGACCTCAAATATAAGCACCATCCAAATATAAGGACACCCTAAATATAAGCACCACCCAAATATAAGAACACCCTAAATATAAGCACCACCCAAATATAAGATTACCCTAAATATAAGCACCACCCAAATATAAGAACACCCTTAATATAAGCACCACCGAAATATACGTACCCACCGCCCCCAAATACAATCACTAGCACCATATAAGTACACCCTAAATACAAGCACCACCCGAATATAAGTACACCCCAAATATAAGCACCACCCAAATATATGTACACCCCAAATATAAGCAGCATAAAAAATAAGTACACCCCAAATATAAGCACCACCCTAATATAATAACACACCAAATATAAGCACCATCAAAATATAAGTACATCCCAATTCACTTCTGCACAAACAGCTTTGATAGATTTAGTAAAATTACTTTGGTTTGTTTGATACAACTGTTGAACTGTTACAATATATTTTGATCTAATTTTCACGTTGAGTGTTCCATAAAATCTAACGAATGCAGTGTACCCGTTTTTTTCATTACTTAATTTGCCATACCAACTTTCGGAATGCGATGTCCCGATCGGAAGACGGAGCACCTTGAAATAAAGTCATATCATTGTTCGGAAAGCAGTGTTTAATAAAATATTGCCATTTTTGTATATTGGTCATAAATACTTTTTCAATGCAGTGTACCCTAAAAAAGTGTCATTCATTTTTATTAATCAAATAAACTTTCGGAACGCAGTGTATGCTAAATTGTTGTCGTTAATTTCGATTTGTCATATATACTTTCACAATGCAGTATACCATAAAATATTGTCATTAAATTCAATATGTCATATATACTTTCGGAATTGAGTGTACCCATACTTTCTCTTTTATTGCAGTCGTGGAGAAACTAATGGGATTTCATCGTGAGTATAAAGATAGAAGAGGTGAGGCCCTTCAGGTTTATTAGTCAACTAACCTTTTAAATGTGCTATCATTTTAAGCCATATATAAGGCATGAGAACAAACGGTATATGTTTGTTAAAGGCGCACAATAAATAAAAAAAATATTTCAATGCATTATCTCTTTTAACTTATTTCACTTAAATGATCAAAAGAAAATGTGTTTATGATATGTGTACAGAAAAAATGACAAAATTTTGGCTCTTTTTAGAATAATTGAATTGGTTGCCACGTAGCTAATAATTAAAAAAATCACATTTATAAAGACTAATATTTTTTTAATTTATACACAATTCATATGCATTTTTGTTTTATGCTTTGCTCATAAAAATCGAATGAGTTAAACATGATAATGCATTAAACTGAATTATTTTTTCATCAACTTATAAAAAACTCCACACACCAATATTTTGTTTCCCCCCGTAGACCAGAATTGTTATTTCTGTTAAGAAAGTAATCGGTGCTAGAGTGCTAAATGTTTTGCTAAGAAAGAGGAATAAACATTAACTATGCTGTCTTTTGATAGACATTGGACCGATTATTTAGAACATTGTTCAAGTTTACAACTTGGATAATTTGATCGTTGTTAACTTTCCAATATGTAATACTTATACTGTATCATGGATACACAGGTAATCTGTTGTGCTATTTACAAATACTGAGAAGACTGATTCAGCTATGTGTGCTTTACTTAAAATTATCAGCATTAATAAAATATGTAAAATATGTTAAAACTGACAATGATTCCGTTAACTACTCTGTTAACTTTGACAAATTTCTGAACAATCGGCTCATTTAAACAGAGTTAAACGTATTTGAAAGCAATCATGTAGTGTAGATACAAAATAGCCATTATAAATGTTAAACTATTATACAGAAAGCAACCCCAAAGAACTTCGCCGCCGATCCAGTCTTCTAGGCCACTTGGAGACAGGTATGTCTCTGTTTAATCTTAAAATCCAGGTTTGGTGTTCAATTGAGGTATGTTTTTGGGTCTTAAGACTGATGTAGCTAGTCGGATTACTTGTTTTTAATAACTGACCGACAGAGTGAATGAAATCAAAAATGAATGACCTTCAGATTAACTTAAGTTGAATAGCTAATACCACCACAGGCAAGCGAATCAGAATGCAGTCAGTTTTTTTATAAATTTGTTATAACTCAACCCAATTTATTATTCAATATATGACCTATTTTATGGAATGAATACTCGTTTTACGTATTTGCTACTTGATCAATGCATGGTTAATATGTAACATGACAACGAAATTAAAATATCACTAAAATAGCTCGGACTGCCATATCAATACTACAATTTAGTTTGAATACAAAGATAATCATTCAAACTAGACAAAAATGCATTAGCAAGTACGGTACCAAAGATTATTGCGTACACTATTAGATCGTAAGTAGTTCCTGCAAACTAAAAACCCCCTAATTAGAACATTTGTTTCCATATCTTTTTGGAATACCTCTTCAGTGATGAAAAGAGTAACGATTAAAGTACAATGCAATGATAAATATATTGGATTCATGCATGCAGAGAAGTAATGGTTTAAAAATGTGAAAGCTTTTGAATAATCTGCACTACTGTTGACAGTGTTGAATCAGCTCAGCTTATAGTTTGACGAACTTTTGACTTTGAAAAGATGTCTTTATCATAATTCACGGTCGATTTTATGTGTCGGCATAATTATATCACACGTTCATTCTGCAGTTCATGTTGTATTTCATTTGGTGTGGAAATAAAATTAAGACACAACAACGCTTGACAAAACCAAGAAGTACATGTGAAGCAAAGGGACAAATATTTCTGTGACATTCATCTAGTCTGTGGCTGTATGCTACCAGCGGCGGTCCGGAGCCAATATCAATTAAAAGACTTATGTACCTAGTTTAGTACTATCGTGTGAATCGACTGCCCAGTAAAATACGTGCTTGTGTCATGTTTGCTTAAAGCCATAATTTCGGCTTTGGTTTGTTTCAATAAGTATCTTGAACATTGTTACCTTAACTGATCGTGATCTGAATAAGTATGTGCATTCAGCGTTCTACCGAAATAAATTCAATCCTTAAGTATTTGGATAACTTGTAAATTTTGTTTGCAGATGAGGTTATCAGAAACTGCATCCTTAATATGCACAAGACAGTCTCTGAGCCCGAGGCCCAGCCACTGCGAGGCCATTGTAACGGTTTTTCCAGTGAACGCGAGACCAGCTTCCTGAGGAATTCCACACACAAGAGTTCACACAACAGGATAGCAAGGTATTGTGCGCGTTTGTTGGTTTATATATGGTTTGATTGGTTAATCCCTCTTCATTGAAAATTGAAGGTGATTGATGGGAGTGAAATGATGGGACTGTAGTGGGCTGGGGTAGTTGGGGTAGTGGGGAGGGGGTAGTAGTTTTTGCATGACTCTTTTCAGTTTCTGTTTAAAATGTGACTCTTAAGAAGGATGACTTGTCATGTACATGTTTTGTTTTGTTGGACGTACCTATTTGTTCTAGATTTTATTAGCCCAGATCAGACTTTTATTGTACTTGCGTACATGTACATGTATTCTTAATTGAAATATAGGTGTGTTGAAAGAAAGTGTTTCTAGTTTACTAGGGTAAATTAAATGTTTATTTACTGATAAGTATATATATATATATATATATATATACATACTAATTTACATTTATAAATATTTAACTTAAACTCAGGCAATTCTTAAACGACTTATGTAAAGCAATACAGGCACTTAAAACTGAATATCTGTTTTCTTGTACACTATCCAATTTCTGAATATATATTATCTTTATACTCATTAACTTCTTCCAGTGGCTCCTCCTGGGCGTCTAGTATTCTATCTCAAACAAACTCAGGCTTGCCTTCGAAGGCATCCAGTGGTAAAAAGCTTCAAAGAAGCGTTACACAGGCTATGCTGGAAGACATGGACGAAAGCAACTGTTCAATTCTATTTCTAACTCTACCCTTCGACCAGTACACCCGAGACGTTACCGAGCTTCTTCGGAACGTTTTGTCTATTGAGGGTGGAATTCCAAGCCAGTGCTGCTTCGACCCCGATGTTTTGAGCGATTACCAGATCAATAGATTCACTTTTATAGAAGAGATAACTGGAAATACAAACAAAATTCTGGTGTTTGTGTTTCTTACAACATTGAGTTATGGAACCAAAGAAGAAAAGCTGATACATGACTTGTTAAACCACTGTCTCCTAAAACAGAGAATCATTCCTCAATGCAAGGTTGTCTTTCTTCACCTAACGGATGACAACAGTAGGCTAGAAACAAGATACCATGGCCAGCATATTCATCTGAAGAATGATAATGCTTCTAAGAAATTTCTCTCTGTGATCTTGAGAGAATGTGCAATCAATGTAGATGAAAGAAATGAGGATAGTGAATTGCTTAAAAGAATGCTGTCATGCAGTGCCACAAAGCATTTATATCAGTTGCTATCGTACAATGGCGATAAGGCAGCATGAGTATTGTGAAATATCGTTTCTTAACTTGCTACATCTGTATTATGTATGTCTTTCAATGTATTTCGATGTCTTTCAATATTGATCTGATTACAATATATACGCATTAGTTTTGACATGATCATTCCTTTCTTACGATAGCATTTAGAGTTAATGCTGGCAATCACAAAATATTCACTCATGTGTTCATTTTATTTCAAGAACAATAAACAGTCTGGACTCTGTTTAACTGTTCACCACATGGTTATATATTTCATTCAATTATTAGGTTTATTAAGCCCCCATTGCATGAGAACAGGATTATTGCTTTGCACATGTCGGTCGTTATGTCAGTCGGTCGGTCGTTCGGTGGGTCCGTCCGTCGGTAGACCAAGACTTTTCCGAGTAATAACTCGACAATTCTTGAACCTATGGTAATCAAACGTGACATGAAGGTTGCGCTTTGCCAGTTGATGACACCTATTGTAGGGATCATCGGGTCAAAGTTTAAGGTCATCATGACCTTTAACGAAAAAAGGTTGTCAATGCTTGTCAGAGTGATAACTCAACAATTCCTACTTTTATGGTCATCATACTTGACATGGAGGCTGGGCCTGACCAATAGATGACCGCCGTTGATTTTAGGGGCCATCAGGTCAAAGTTCGTTTTGACAGTGACCCTTAATTCGAAAAGATTGTACGAGAGAGAACTTGACAATGCCTGCACCCATCACCCTCAAACTTGACTTGGAAGTTTGGCCTGACCATTAGATGACCCTATTGATTTCAGGGGTGATCGGGTCAAAGATCAATGTCACAGTGTCCGTGTGATAACTCGACGATGCCTGCACCAAGGTTTGGGGTGACCAGTAGATGACCCATATTGATTTTAAGGTCATAAAGTCAAAGGCCAAGGTCATAGTGACCTTGAACACGAATGTTTGTCCGAATGATAACTAGACAATGGGTAGATTTTTGGTAAATAACAGACGGAGAAACTTTGGACGCATTTATTTCTAGTAACCCGGTATATGTGAATTATCCTCAGTTGACCAGTCTTGGTCATCCTTAAATACAAGGTGTTTTTTTGAGATGTAGTTGTTATAAACTAACATATATTGCTAATATGTTGCACAATTTAACTTTTGTCATATTACTAATATTTTTATTACACATATTGATCATTAGAAATTGCGTTATATTTACTTATTCCCTGCTGCTAAGAGGATACATGATTATCTGCAATTATCAGTCATCACCTAAACATGATCAAAACCTGTACCTACTATCCTCACGCTTTGAATGGTCATACTTTTTAACTTTCAATGTCAATGACAAATCAGCTGTAATTTGGGTCCATGCATAATTGATGCAACTGTCCAAATACTCCTGACAACATGGCGCTCAGAGCGGCATGGTGGTTGACAAATATCTCTTGATTATATCATAGTTATGATGCAATATAAATATTTTATACCATAACAAACGATGTCGGTCGGTTTGATATTAGGGTTTTTACTACTTTCCGATGAATTTTAATTTATTACAGATATAATACAATCCATATATAAGCGATATTATCTCGTTATTTCTAAAATCAATTATACGATATAAAATTCAGGCATGAATCTATCACCACCACCATCATCATCATCATCATCATCATCATCACCACCACCACCACCACTACCACCACCATCATCATTATCATCATCATCATCATCATCATCATCAGCCCAGTTTTACAAGACACTTGAGGTCATTTAGCTATTTTCTGATATACATAACATAACAAGATAAAAAATAATATAGTTTTAAATAGGTTACATATTAATACGATGAAGGAGGGGTGGAGGTACTGTTGTTGTAATTCATTTTTTTTTTATTAAATTGCGTTTTTTTCCTTTATCGGCGGCATCAGAATAATTAAGCTTATTTAACGTTCGCTTTAACATTGAAATCCGCTATTACTCTAGTATCATGTACTTCAATCGATTCACAACAAACACTATTATAATGTGTGGTTAGTTTTTATATTGGCGTTTAAATACAGCCGTTAAACAACTGATTAATGCATATACATGGCCACTAAACACAAGTTCCAAAATACTGAAATCTAATTTAAATCAAATGCATGTGTGTAGATGTAAACGCAAGGCTTAGATGCACCACAAAATGTCGACAGCTTATTTTCTTTGCAACACACTTTAATAAGTGTTGGATCTGGGGTTTAGTAGCCGTGGTATAGTTTATGACCCTCACAAACTCTATATTTTTTATCTGCCTTAATCTAGCCATGCGTCAAACAGATTAATAATTGCTGAACTAGCCTATGTCAACGCAACTATTGCACTAAAAGGAGAACTTGATAGAGATCGCCGTTAGCCTGATAAGCTCCAAAGTTGGCAATGGAAACGCTAGCCTTTGCAACCATCAATATCCATGACATCAAGCTGCCAAGTAAGCATGTTGATTTTATATGCAATCTAATTATGCCAGACACGGCAAATAAGTGGACTCAAGTGCGTTGGATACTATGTAATAGTTAGATGACTTGAATTAAAATTGTTCAAGAAATGCCAATCCTTTGCAACCATCAATATTAATGAAATCAGGCTGTCAAGTAAGCATGTTGATTGTACATTCAAACTTATTATGCCAGACACGCTAAGTAAGTAGACTCAAGTGCGGTGGCGACGATATGGAGGGAGATTTGGTATCTGTTCGTGGTAGGTTGAGTAATTATGAAATTATGAAAGTTTTCAAAGTTTTTGTAGTTTATGTTTTAGATAAATATAGCAGCAGTGTTTATCATTAATTGAAAACTATACTGATATAACTTATATATTGAAGTGATATTGTTTTTGGTTTAACGTACAATCTGAATCTCAACAACCTCTCTCATTTATTATTACTTTACGGTCACAGCAAAATAATAAATGGTGGGAACTTATCCGTGCTATATTTAATAGTTAGATGACATGAATTCAAATGTAAATGATTAAGAACGGGAAAGCGTAGCAAACGAGCCCTTCTTGATCATTACGATTTAAATCCAGGTCATCTAACTCTGACGCAGTGAGTGTTTATCGGATGAGTAAAACTAGATGGAACTTTAAACACCCGCAAAGGTGAAAATCTTAATGATTTAGCCTAGCACTTAATGTTTGTATATTTGCAATGTCATTGGCTGAAAATGTATGTTTTATTCTGATTATTTTTATAAAATGCAATCGGAAACACGTTGTTCATTTTTAGAAGGGAATTCCATGGTAATCGCACACATTAATTGGTCGAACCTAGTCATGTAAATATTTGTTTTGTTTACATATGAAAGAATACGATCTTACATATGAAATCGCGGATCCGTGAACTAGTGGTACACACTTGTCTGTCAATCCAGGGATCGCAGGCTCAATTCCCCGCCGCACCACTCAAAATAATTACTTATCGTATTCCAGGAGGAACGTTTAATCGGGGTGCCGTGTGACAGTGTTATACACTGGTGCACGTTAAAGAACCAGGGTAGCTCTAACCAGGCTCTAACCAGGGTTACCTTCTGTTTTTGCATAATGCTCCGAAAAAGATTAAAAATGTTTGTTTTTTTAATTTGATTTTATAATATTTTGTTGCAAGAAAACTCATTTGATAATGAGCATTTCAATGCTTTTAACACAATATTCAAACCGACATTATAAACGGTTTGCCAGTTACGGCCCACTCCCGAAACTTAAAATTACTAACAACCTTATCGGAGCACTGGCCGAATGGGCAAGGCCCGAGTGCGAGTATAAATAATTTTACACAGAACCACTCCATAGAGTGGTGGATCCGTGTTCAAGTGGCAACATGCTTGACTGTCAACCCAGGTGTCGCAGGTCCGATTCCCTGCCGATCCTATATAAAAAGATAATGCAAATCGTTATCTGGGGTGTTCCAATCTGACATTGTTATTCACTGGTGCACATGGTAGCTCTTAACAGGGTTACATTCTGTCGTGTACTATGCCGCAAAAATCAATAAATAATTATCTTACCGGAGCATTCGCCGAATATGCCTAACCCGAGTGCGAGTAAATATAGGCTTACACACCACCACCATATTGTGAATAGTTTGCATTCTGTTCAAACGTAATTGTTATGCTTACCCGTATAAATGTATAACTTGCTGCACAGCTGTAACTGAAGTGCTTTGCCAAAGTATGCAATGCGATGAAACATGAAAATGCGTTCATCAAATTTCTATAATTGATATATAAATATGTAACAGATGCCATCGTTTATAACCTTTGCATATGCATAAAATAAATGTCTTACTCTTAACATGTTATTAAATTATTTGGCTAATATCTTTCTGAATATTCCATTAAAATCATAGTGGACTATAAGCTGGTTTTGGCTCCCTTTGATACCTTGCCGTTTTATTTGTTGTCAGTTCCTGTACTGATTATTTGCATGGAATATAGCAGTCTGGATTACTTCCCCTATCACTACGTTATTGTACTATTGGAATTAGAACGAGGGAAAACAGACTATTGGATTTAGTACGCAGGGAAAACGCCTAGAAATATAGACCATTTATATTCGGACATCCTCGGCCATTTTTCATCCAACACAACTTAATGACTTTACTTAAAAGAACTGTCAATTTCTTTTTTAAATTTCTCGGCAGACTGCTTTCACAGAGAACTGAATTACCATTTTTATGTTTGATTTAAAATTGTTCGCTATTTGGTCAAATTAACTTAGGCGTGGCAAATTATAAAACTGTTACATATTTCATGCCTTAAATAATTTAAATTAAATTTTTGTCTTCATAAGTTTGCGTAGATGAACCAAAGATAGTTTAATAGAGTGTATTTAAGTCAGATATGAAAATATTTTTGAGCATATAAATTAAAATGTTATTTCCTGCTTCTACACGTGTTAAATATATAAGGTTTACGTGTAATTAAATGATGCATTCATTGGACAAAATTTGCGCTGCATCGTTCTACAAATTCCAAATAAGTTCAGAGTCCAATTTTGACAATCTACAGAAAACAGAGCGGGCTACCTCGACCAGCGGGTAATAGATGCAGAGTTATATAGAATGGAATAGGAATTGAAGTGCCGCTCGTATAATGAAATGGAGCATTACATGCAATAAAACTGCGTCGAGAAAAGATTAAACTACTTGCATGCACGCAGTTTCTATCTTATAGAGTTGATTGAATAAAATGTATTGGGAGAAGAATGAAAAGGGTAGCAATGTATTGGAAAGATAACAAAACGTCCGGGTTAAAGTAAAGAAGACATGTAAAATGTGTACACAAGGATATTGTACCAACTTCACAGTGCTTTTAAGGAAACAAATATGAGTTTTAAGTTAAACCTTCCCGGTATTTTAAGTCCAGTGGATTTGAAAAGGTTCAACTATATGGATATAATTATAGATATTAATTGATTTTGAGCTAATATGTCACTGTGTGTCAAATTGATTTTTTCTTTGTTTTTGATTTGGGCTTTTATATTAGAAAATATATTTGCAAACGAGGGAACATGTACACTGGCTTTGGTAAGTTGTTTTCCTATTTTCTTAAGAAGTTATGTTTGTTTCAACTTGATTATGCCTTTCAACTACGTGATTAATCGTGTGCATGGGTAATTAACTTCATATCTTCTATATTCTCAGCTGAAGAATGCCACAGTTGTGTTTTAATAACATGCTAAACCCTGCTTTAATCAAGTGCTTATATAACATATTAGTTAGACATGTAGATGCATTTAGATTGTTAAAGCTGCACTCTCACAGATAGACCATTTAGACAACATTTTTAAAACTTTTTTTATCTGGGAATGAGCCTTTTGTTCGGGTCAGGAAACCAGTGATATAAGACGGCTGCATGACTGCAGATTAAATATCAGTTTCATATTCATGGTTGAAAATTGATGTTTAATGGGTAAAAGCGTTACTAAATGTTTTTCGAGCAATTGATACCTGTTCTTTTTGTGTGTCATTTAATACCACTGAAATGATGCATTGATGCCAAAAACTAGCTGATTTTGAGACAAAAACGTGAAAAATTGTTAATTAGTCTTGTTTGCGATTAGCTTCTGTTGCAAATATGTTGTTTCAAAATCGTAAAATAACCTATAGTTGTAGTGCCTTAAAACATGAGATAGTTGATACTAAACAGTCTTTTAGAGCATGCTCGAAATCAGGTATCGTCAGATCTACTTTTTGACATGTCATGTTAAAATAATTTAAGTGTCGGAGTAACCAAATGGCGCGTATGGTATTATCGCAGTTCAAAATAATGCAAATTAAAAGACGACCTCATTTAAATACGTCCATAAGGCCGCTCTATTTTAATGTGTTCATTAGACTGCAACGTTAATGTGCATTGGAAAGCAAGCCGACGAATCTTAAATTAATCTTGGTGCAGAACCGAGCAGAATAGATACTTATAGATAATTATGCAGACATTGGAAATGTGCTGACATGAAGGTTCTGCTGTCAAAACGTCCTCAGCTAATATGGGGTTTCATTAAATTAACTCTTGAATACGAAAAAAGCTGGCGAGATGATATCCTTGAACATATATGTTTCTCAGTTACTGTTATGAAACTAGCAGCTGGTATAAAAATATCAATTTACATTCTGTATTCCTGGGATATGACAGGAATTTATCGGGTACATTTTTGGACCACTTGAAATATTTTTTAGATTAGAATTATAATAAAATCAAATAAAGCTTGTCGCGTCTACAGCCTGACAACGATGTCATTGCATTCATTGCTTTCATTTATTTCATTGCTTTCATTGTTCACATTTCAAAGCTTTTAGCACTACTATTGATTCCTTTGAATTCGATGATTTGATTGCTTTCATTTATTTAATTGCTTTCATTGCTCTCATTGATTTGATTGCTTTCAACGTTTTCATTTATTTACTTGCTTCCATTGCTTTCATTGCTTTTATTGATTGATTGCTTTCATTTGTTTTATAGCTATCATTTCTCTCATGTATTTGGTTGCTTTCTTTGCTCTCATTGATTTAATTGCTTTCATTACTTTCATTGATTCATTGATTTTATTGATCTCATTGATTTTATTCCTTTCAATGTTACCATTTTTTTGCTCGCTTCCATTGCTTTCATTGCGTTAATTTATTGTTTGCTCTCATTTATTTTATTGCTTTCATTTCTCGCATGTATTTAATTGCTTGTATTGCTGTCATTGATTTTATTGCTTTCATTGTTTTCGTTTTTTTGTCTTGGTTTCATTACTCTCATTGATTTGATAGCTTTCAAAGGTTTGATTGCTTTCATTTATTTTATTGCTTTCATTGCTTTCAAATATTTGATTGCTTTCATTGCTCTCGTTGATTTGATTGCTTTTATTGTTTTTATGGATTTGATTGCTTTTATTGCTTCCATTGCTTTATTTATTTTATTGTTTTCGTTGATTTCATTGCATTCATTTAAACAATGACTAAGACGGTATAGAAGTGGCAAGGTAAATCCATTCGGTAAATTTAAACAAGTATGTTTTGTGTTCAGCCTAGAAATATAAGACACTGAATATTAAATCATTCATTACAATAAAAAAGAGATCTTGTGTGATATAGTAAGAGCCTTTGGTCGATTAAAATCGATGGTAAAATATGAATGCTTTAAAAATGAAGATTGATTGATCGAGACACAAAGTATGAAACAAGTAACTTTCTCTGTAATCCTTCCTTTTCTACAGACATATCTAACATGTTTGTTTGTTTTCAGAATGAAGAAGGGAATTCTGAGCAGATTGAAATGAAGTCCAATAATTTTACAGGTAATATTCATAATATATGTTTCTTAAATTGATGTTTGATCACTCTGAAACGAATAATAATACTTCAGGTAAGATATTTGCTTGGGACTCTTTTCAACCGACACTGCCAATATATACGCGTATGTTTGCTGTGCTTCCAAAGAACCTCATTATCCTAAATATTTATATAAAACCAATTGAAATATATTCTTAACAGATTGTACAGTTTCTTTATCGTCAGATCATTGCACATGTTCCCATGTCCGCTTCTTGATGACCGGGTTTAAAGCTAAATTCTCACATGTTGAACCTTTTTTCATATTTTTTTGTCTTGGAATGAACTAATTTTTGCGGAAATAGAAACCAGTGGTATAAGACTGCTGACAAAAACTCAGATCACAGGTTTTCATGTTTATGTTCAAAAATTGATGTTTAATGCATTTTTAAAAACGTTAGTAACGCTTTTAGCCACTAAACATTAGTGTTAGATCGGAAATATAAACATAAGCGATCTGATAATTTTTCAGAAGTATTATATCACTGGTTGTTAAGTATTGACGCAAAATTTGGCTCATTCTAAGACATAGAATGTAAAAGTGTCAAAACGGTAAATCTGTGAGATTGCAGCTTTCACAAAACAGTTTGCACCAAAGGGACATTCATTAGAACTACTCAATATTTGTATTACTGTTTTTGTTTGTTTTGTCTATTGAAGCAATCTTTAACTGTTAAATCAATTCACAATCGACCATATAAGGTCCATATTGATCTATACAGATGCATTAAACTATCCTATAACTTCCGTAGTTTTCATAATGCAGCTGCTTTTACGACGATACATATCACCTTGCAAAACTTATAACGATCAGTCTTAACATGAAGTTTGTCATATTGCAAGGCATTCAACTTCTAAATATTTTAAAAATGACTCAAAAAACATCTTGATTCTTTGCATATTTCGCATCGCAAAACTTACTCCAAAGTATGCAAATTAAAAATCCAAAACAAAGAAGGGTGACGAGTCAATATTGCATCTAAACAAAGATCACCCGAAATGCTGTAATATGTTAACAAGTATTGACCATAATATTTCCTAACGTATCACAAAGCAACGAAAACATCATTCTGGAAACACAAGACAATTACACCAAGTTGGCTCTACTAAATTACTCTTCGGTCTTAACAGCTTTTCCGACGATCAAAGTTTCTGTTTCTTCAGAGAAGTTCAGTGTTTCAGCAAAAGAAAACACAATCGTTTTAAGTAAATCAGTAGTAGGAGCCTACTTTTTCACCTCTCTTTTATTTCATCATTTTCTTTTCTCACATCTTTCTCTAATATGTTCAGATAATTAACAGATAATCACATAGACATTAAACGACGTGTAGCGTAATGCTGCTTTTCACTTAACTTGTTGGAAGTTTTTAAGCTTTTAAACAACAAGCGGTCTAATGTTAGTTCTTTATTGTTCAACGTTCTTTCTAAGTATAATAATAAGTTCTAAATACAGCATGTCATTTAAGGTAATCCCACATTCTAACTGTCGTCCATTAAGGACCCAAGGCCGCTTTCCTTGCCTTCTCTAGCCCCTCTAGCCTTCTCATTGAAACTCATTCAGCTTAAATACTACATTGTTGTATAATTATGACAGCTTAACAACCCAAGGAATACACGGTTTAGCAATTAACATGAACATTTTGTACATTTGTACCAGGACGGCTATCAACCACTTCCGCATTCATTGACAATCAAATATGTCCTACAATAATAACTAAAGGTTCAGTTTGCAGATATAAATATCCACTTAATTAATGCCATTTTTTTCTTAAACATAACATTAATGAACGCATTATGTGACATTCGTCCCTTTTTTATCAAAACTTTTAAGAAAATCTTTGCTTCAACCCCAAACAATGGTTATAATTCATTTCTTTTTTTCATCAAGATTTTTAAGAAAACTTTTGCTCCTTCCCAAACAATGGTGAAAATTAAATAGATAAATAATATCGTTAGAAAATATGTTTCTCAACCCCAAACAGGTAAATTAAAAAAAATGGAATTCCGACAAAAATTACGCAAAAGAAAATCTGTGCCTAAAACTTCGATTCTAACTAATTCTAACTTTAAAAACACCTTGGTAACTTATTTGTGTGTTGGGAGAGGGCCGTAACTGATGTTGGTATAACTCGTTGCCCAAGCCCTTTGCATGTTCGATAATTGATTATTTGTCTCAAATTCTATGTAAACAAGTTTATGTTGTATTGACTTTTCATTGTATTAACAATCATGCAATAAACTATTATTAAATTAAAATTACAAGGCTATTTCATGACTATCATATCCCAGTTTTGTAAATAATCAGCACAAAACCAAAAGCCTTAAAGTTGTTAAGAAATATTTTTTGTACTCAAAATGGTGAAGTAAAAGAAAAGTTATCTTTGTTTGAAGTCTTTATTCGAAGAAAAATATAGCCTTCCTACGAAACATTTATGACACAATTTATCTCTTGATATACATACACTGTGCTTCGTCTCATGTCTATGTTTTCATACTTATTTTATACTGTTTTGTCACTTTTACCGCCAGTTTAGTAGTAATCAATATGATTGTGCCATTTTACTCATATAACTGATGTATATATATTTTGTGGCATTTCCATTAAATGCCCAGTTACAAACACAATTTTATACATACATTTTTATAAACATAACCAAAATAAAATTATGTTGAATGATGATCTTTAAATAACATTCATGCTGTTTTGTGAAATGACTTCTCA
Source organism: Mya arenaria (assembly GCF_026914265.1). Taxonomy (NCBI): domain Eukaryota; kingdom Metazoa; phylum Mollusca; class Bivalvia; order Myida; family Myidae; genus Mya; species Mya arenaria. Next base: position 26,162,194 of record NC_069128.1, read on the forward strand.
GCTTGAGTAATTCCCGTGTGAAAAGAAGAAAACAAGACATTTGAAGTCTTGCCTCAAGTAATTCATAATCGTGCAATTAAACGTCTATTATACCAGCCTTTACTGCTTACATGCTGGTAAATTTAATTAGATGTTTGAATAGTATTACCTACCAAACAACGGGTGTACATGTAGGATAATAGTTGTTTCTAATTACAATATGATATACAAGGACGCACACGACGCGTTTATTGACAAGGAATATACCAAAAGAAGCATGCTTTTATTTTATTGACAAAAACACAATATAGTTTATGCAGCATTCATGTGTTTGTCCTATTGTCGACATAATATATATGTATTATATTAAAAAACTAATCGATTCCTACATAAACGACGTAATTTATTTGTTATCACAGGTATAGTATGTCATGTCATCACTGATCGCGTGATTTACTTAAAATGAAAAAGGATTATCACATAACATGCGTTATAATGTTCGTTTTCGGTTACCTACCTTATTTGTTTTATTACAGTATTACAGTCATCATGTTTCTACAAAAAACAAGTAAGGAAAACAAATACCAGATGAAAGTAATACGCAGTTCTGGTAAAATAATGCCAGTAAAACCTACTTTCATGTATTATCCCTAGTCACATAGTGTCAGACCAAAAACATTAATATAAAAAGTCTTGTGAAATATTGTGAAGCAAAACAAACATGTAAATGTGTCTTTTGAACTTGTGTCAGACCAAAACAACAATCCTATTATATGTCTTATGAACTAGTGTTAAATCAAAAAGTTTGTCAAACCAAACAAACATGCACGTACTCTGTCCGGTGAACTAGTGTCAGACCAAACAAACATGCGTGTACTCTGTCCGGTGAACTAGTGTCAGACCAAATAAACATGCGTGTACTCTGTCAGATGAACTAGTGTCAGACCAAACAAACATGCGTGTACTATGGCTGGCGAACTAGAGTAATACAAACGAAACAAGCGTGTACTGTGTCTGGTGAAGTGATGTTAGACATACGAAACATTCGTGTACTATGTTTGGTTAACTAGTGTCAGACCAAAGAAACATGCATGTATTGTGTCCTGTGTACTAGCGTCAGACCAACGAAACATGCGTGCATCATGACAGGTGAACTAGTGTCAGACCAACGAAACATGCGTGCATCATGTATGGTGACCTGGTGTCAGACCAACGAAACATGCGTGCATAATGACTAGTGAACAAGTGTCAGACCAACGAAACATGCGTGCATCATGACAGGTGAACTGGTGTCAGACCAACGAAACATGCGTGCATCATGACAGGTGAACTAGTGTCAGACCAACGAAACATGCGTGCATCATGTATGGTAAACTGGTGTCAGACCGACGAAACATGCGTGTACTGTGTCCCGTGTACTAGCGTCAGACCAACGAAACATGCGTGCATCATGACAGGTGAACTGGTGTCAGACCAACGAAACATGCGTGCATCATGTATGGTGACCTGGTGTCAGACCAACGAAACATGCGTGCATAATGACTAGTGAACAAGTGTCAGACCAACGAAACATGCGTGCATCATGTATGGTGACCTGGTGTCAGACCAACGAAACATGCGTGCATCATGATAGGTGAACTAGTGTCAGACCAACGAAACATGCGTGCATCATGTATGGTGAACTGGTGTCAGACCGACGAAACATGCGTGTAGTATGTGTGGTGAACTGATGTCAGATTTAACAAACATACGTGTACTGTTTCTGGTAAACTGGTGTCGCACAAAAGTGTTTTAGGGAATGATTAAGACATCACCCAAACAATAGATAAAGCGTCTTTATAGATTGATAAACCGCGAGAAAAACCAGCCAAGCTTTTTTGCACCCTTCGCACATCGCTGCTATTTTTCCATACCGCGAACGTTATAATTAATTTAATCTAATCATTATACGCCGCGATTTAAACATAATGCTCACCGCGTGTATTTTTCCCTGTGTTCCACCGCGTCGAGTCAACGCAATACGCGGCGTTGCGAATTGTTAATTAACGATAATTAAGGTATTTAAGGTAGCTGTCAATTTTCTGAAAGATTGTTTTTGTTCCCGTCCTATAAAAATAATTCTAGTCAGTTTTGTTAATCTCAAACAATCTCTATCCGTGATTTGCAAATCTTGGTTCGTACTCAAAACTTAGTTTGATCCCTGAAAATTATGCTTGGCAACTGTTAAAATATTCAGACGCTATTGTCACCTTTTGCGCGAAAATCCAAATTTCTAATGCCTCAGTAAAAATTGTGTGATTGTGAATAAATAATAAATTGAATAAAACTGCGTAAGTTTTCAATCGTTTTACCATGCTTTATGATATGGATGTATATTTAGTACTTATATGTGAGCGATGTATTTACATTGATTTTAAATTTAATTAAAAATACTTAAACAAACACTCAATATCCCATCGACATCATTATCAAGTTTGGGGAATGAGATTGTCTACCCTCGCACCTGAGTGAAATCCATTCTGAGAGCTCGGTTCAGTTTACATGTAAAATCTTCTATTTGTACCAACGGTACCTGTTAAAATACCTGCATATCGGCGTAAGCCACGTGCATGTTCTCGGAAGACCTACGCGCTAGCAGCAGATGAAAGCGGCGACGACGCACACCAACGCGTTGGCTACCGTTGAATATATCGCCGGAATATTCCGCGATGACGCAATCTCGCCCGCGGTGGCAAAGCGTTGTGTACAAAAAAGTGTGGTTGGTGGTGTACCATGATTCTGCGCATGCTTGATAAAAAAACATGCATTTTCTGTTGACATTTACATTATTGACTTTGTATAATCGGCTTAAGCTCAGAGTTTCAATAAATTATAAAATAATACCTCTTGTTGTTCTTTGATGACAGGACTCTAAAACATCATGCCTGATAAAACTTCCATGCATACTATACCTACTGCATGATATTTTGTTGCATCCACGTAATTTCACAATGTCTGTATTATTATATTAACAGGACGTTCAAATAAGGGAACCATTGCATCGTTATCCCGTGAACCATGTGTCAACAACTCCACCATACAACTGACCATCTTACCAGAAGATATCAAAGGTCAGAAATTGACGTACATGGTGGTCTGTAAGCATATTTATACTCGCACTCGGGCATGGCCCATTCGGCGATTGCTCCGATAAGAGTGTTAGCCATTTAAGGTTTTTAGAGCATACTTCACAGACAGAAAGTAACCCTGGTTAAAGCTATCCTTGTTCTTGATAATCGTTTCTCAGAGACGAAACTGAAGTTTCTCTTTCATTGTTTGTAAATTGCCAGAAAAACAGGAAATAATAAAATATTTTAACGTCCATATTTTTTTTTAAGTTTAAAATACATTAAGAAGATTTATGTTTTCAAATTTGCCATTAATTGATTATTGAACACACTGCCTTTATATCCACAAAGGTTTTTTTTCAATTAGGTTATCTGCTCACAAGTTAGAAATTAGAGACTGAAGATAAACTGGTATTGCGGGATAATATATACTATGTTGTAACGCTTATGTAATTGAACTTGAATACCATTTCTTATCATGCTGTAGTAAATTCAGACACGCTTAAAATATCTAGGTAAAATATCATGGCCAAATTCATATATGTTTAAACGACTTATGTTAAGCAAAAGAACAATTAAGATTTAAAATTATTAAAGAAGCCATGCATTTAGGAAATCCTTTCCTAGTACTTTAGCATTGCTTTTTTATATAATAATGTTACTGTTTATTTTCTATAAATATTTAACAACTTTTATTTTTATAAATTATTACATAATGTCTACTTATACATATTCCGTAATTCTCTCTAAGTGTTTATATTATGTTTTTGCCGTATTTATGTTGTTATTGCCTAGTTAATGCCAATTTGCCAATACACTTGGAAACTTTTGATATAAATCGAGGAATAACTATTCAATTTCCTTGATATAATTGCATACAACTATTAAATATGAAGCTTAATGTCAAAATGGATCATTTAATACAAACGGGTGCTCTTATTGTTGCAATCAACCATGGGCTGGCAGTCTCAGAAATTCCAAACCAATGCGTACTTTTTGGCAACCGATATTTCATGATAATAATTTTCTGCGATTCATACAATCTCTGGGTACAAATATCATGAGTGTTGTTTGAAGTTTTATATGCATACATATCAAACGATATAATTTATTTCTGGTGAAATACGTGAGAAAACCTATTAGAGATGTAACTTAACTGCAATATAGTTCATTTTATCTATTTTATTATATGCTTTCCAGTGGTTTATAGAGATTTATCAGCGAAAAAAAATATATTTCATTTTATCATAATGTGACAATATCAATTTGATGTTTTTCACTTTCTGGAATGTCAGCCCGTTCTATCATTCAAATCAAACATCAGTGCGCACAGGGCTGTGACACAATATAAACGACGTCATTTACGAAATGACTTAACGTGTACCTATCGGCACGTGTTTTAATAAAATGTTATGAAATGTTTTGTTTTTTTATTCCAGTTTTCGGGATATAATAAAAAGAGAAAATGTTTGTTTCAGTGTAAGATTGCAATTTATCTAACCTCGTGAACACCAAAAGTGAACTTAAAGTAATAAACAAAAATTACACTGAAATAAACAATTAGCCCCTATTTATTCCCAGTAGTACTCTTTAGTTTACATGGACGAACCGCCTAATCAAATCATTATAGTGGATCTTGCTTAAAGGCACAAGGATCAAGCCCTAGTGAGACAGAAACAGACATGCAACCCAACAAGACAACATACATTGATTTTTACATCATTATCCATAATTATTTCACTCGATTTCCATTTCATAGACATAGGATATTATAACCATGTACGTTCATATTGACAGCTAAACACTCTCATTCGTATATTTGTTATAAGAGACAATAATAGCATGAGCACTAGCATTATTTCGATGGAAACTTAAAAGATTGATCTTAGGTCTCATATTTCATATCATAGAGTTTTATCTTTGAGTACGTTTAAAAGTTTTAGCACGCGTCATTAAAACTGTAATTGAGCAAAACTATCGTGAAACATGGGCTTCATAATGAACTCTAATAGACGTCGCGTTTTCTTTTTTAATTTTTAATTACTTTTGGATGGATTGACAGCCAAGGGATGTTGACCGCACCAGCCATTGTTATTAGATATGCGACCAACTATGGTAATTTGCAGCTATGAGGCGTTGACCGTGTTGCACCTTAACCTACCACAAATTAACCGAGACCGATTTTCATATTCTGAATGCAGAATTCGCTTTCATCGGATCAATCAGCAAGAAATGTCCATATAAAAGGTGAGGCAATATTTATTTAAATCGGCTAAAATAAAGGCATTAATTGCAATTTGAAATTCAAAAACAAATAAATGAAAAATGTATCATTTTATCGAAAATCAGTCGTAAAAGATAAACTCAAAAGAATACATTGAATGAAAGAACCGCGTGTTAAGCCTTATTTATAACGTTTAAATATACCGATATAGACCAACTGCATTTAATCATCAATAATTACGCGTTCATTACAATGGCAATCTTCAATGGATCAGTGGCAAATATAGTCCACAAATTAAAGATTACGTCGATACCTGACAAATAAACATCTCTCTGTCATCGATACGGGTACATATAATGCTTACTATGAAATGTAAGCTCTTTTATTGGGGACTAGGTTGTTCTGCTCGACTTATGCACTTAATGGTGCACTGAATAGTATCGCACTGTTTGGCAAATGGTCGAAAATGCAATTCACTTCTTTCTAATCTTTGATCAGTAATGAGAATGAAAACAATAAGGAAAGCGTCGGTATTTATAAGGCAGCCTGATTAATATTTCCTTGAAATCGTTTATCCTCCGTGCATTATGTATGATGTGCAGACCAAACCCAATTTTAAAGCAAATGTCAATTAGGAGAATGAATAAAGTCTAATGTATTGATAAACTAAAAGTGGAGAGACGTTGCTATTCGTTCCCGTAAAGTAAATTCAGTGATGATGCGTTTCGTACTATATTGTCAGTGATCAATTTTTCAGTATGCTTATGCATTGAGCGTTTTGATTGGTCGACGATGATGATGATATCAGGATTTTTTTTTATTTATTTATAGTTTTGCACTCGATTTTGCAACGATCGAATCAGAGGTTAGATCATTATCACCAAACCTTTGATGAATGAGAGTGGTGAGGTAATGAATCTAATTAAGTCTAATTAAGTCCAAATCAATTTACAAACTATATTTGATAAGACACATAGGTTACCCAATGTTCCCGTAAATTAAGGAGATCAAGAACGGAATATAAAGGAACCTCGCTTTAGTAATATACTACATATCTTTTTTTAAACCACAAAACCAATTCTCGATGAAGATCTTATGTAAATATAACTGACTATACTTTCATAATACTATGTGGGCCTGATGCCATTTTAAGGTATGAAAGCCAACCATTGTCTCTAACGAAGCAAGCTGTACATTCATTCTCAAAATAACAATCACATATGAACATATGTACAGGAATGTTAATGTGACCGGTTTAATGGGCAATCTAAGAAGACAAAACGTTGTCCCGCCTGAATTGATATAGTTCGAATAGAAAGTAATTATAATAATTCAACCAGGTGGCTGAAATACATCCTAGTCTGTAATGCTACTTAATTGCCTTGTTTAAGCCTTCTATAAGTGACCCCTCCCCCTTCCAATTGTTGTATAGTACACAACCTCTGTGTATTGATCTTAGTCTTATTGCTTGGTGCCTTCCTATCAGATCTCCAATCTGAGTATCCTGCTGTGCAGTTTTGGAGGTTTCATTATAGTATTGGATCCAAAATGGTCCGAAGCCGATATACAGGAAATTGACACCAGTGCAATTAGCAGAAGATACACAGCAGGGGATTATCATGTCAAACATTCCTTAAACTAGGCCTTTAAGTATGTACGGGAAACTACCTCCTCGTCCTCTTGATGATTATTGATCCAATATCTAAAAGTACCGGTCAGGGATGTCAAGCTTTAGTTTCAATATTACTTGGTAATTATTGCTGCATCCGGGAGATTTATTTTGGTCTTGACTAGTTGCGGATTACGATTACGTGAAGCGCCAACATATTTTGCTCAATGTAAAAATGTTATGGGCAATGTTTAGCCGTTAGCAGTCTAGATTAACGACACATGTTTTACGTAAACATATCGACGAAAATGGCACGAACTGTTTTTGTGACAGACAAACAAATCACGGTCCATTAGTCGAGGCCAAAAACATATAGAAACAGGAACACTCCTGACATTATGTATTAGTTACCAAGGTGATAAATTCTGTCATACGAAGTCCCAATGATGTCTTTATGTTTCAATGGTAAATTAATAACCTTTACAGAAGGCTGAACTGAGGTTTTGTTCTATGTTTGTTGCATATTAACCATGAACAAAACGTGACAATCTCAATATCAAGACGGTCGTGTATATTATCTGAGATACTGAGTCACAATCTCAGAATCAAGATGGTCCTGTTTATCTCTTAGGATCTCAGTCACATTTTGTATTCAATATGGTTATACATACAGTCTAAGATAGTGGCCCCAATTTCTCAAAACTTCTTAAGCTTCACAGGTTTAAGTCGCTTATTTCAATTAGCCAAAGTACAAACTGAAAATGGATTTTGATGAATGAAAAATTGTTTATTCTGATAATCATACAGATTATTCCTACATAATTTCTAAAAAAATTGAAGAAGTTAATATAACAAATTTTATAGAACAACAAAAATAGTGAGATTAGCTTAATCCTGTAATAAGGGACTTAAGAAGTTTCGAGAAATTGGGACCTGGCTCTCTTTCTCAGACTCGCGATGGTCCAAAATTATCCAGTCAAATTCGACTTTAAATATCATTTTATTTGTTTCATTTTCTGCTACCATTTTCTGCTACAATGAGTATCTGTGCCAGATTTAAAACCGTTTCGTGTAATTTGCATCTTTGCAGGAATGAAACCAGACAAGAGTAAGCACGAGCTAGAAATATGTCTTGTTCAATGCACTCCCTCAGCCTTGTTCTTGCCACGAACAGCCTGCTTCAGCCAGTATCTCATGTTTATCTGCACTCTCCCTACGACATTCCCTGATTGTTGACGCTGAATATTGCCTACAAACAAGCGTTTTGACTGCAAATTTAATCCTCTTCAAGCATGTTTTGTTTTACAGTGTTTAACGTTTAAAATCTATGTTTGCAGTGCTGACTTTCCCAGAAAGGACCCAGGCCAAGTGGACGCTGAATATTCGCTACACAATAGCGTTTTTGCGCAACTCCAGCCGCCTACAGACACTTCAGCGATCCGTGCTGCTGACCCGGTCAAGAGAGTTTAAACAACTGGTTGGTGGTGTTTTGATTTTTTTATGTGAGCGTAATGCCCAATTTGATATCGAAACGTTATCCAAAAGAAATATAGGGATAAGTATCTTACTATAATGTTATATGACTTGGTCTATAAAGCATAGTAGTAAACAGAGAACTCCAACAAACGGTTTTCTTGAAAATATAAGCCATTTCAATGGGAAGTAAATTAAACTTCCATGGCAACATCATATTCAAACAAAAAAGTGTTAATTGATGTGGACTTAAAAACATTAACACGTTTAATACTATAACCTATTTCCCTACAAATGCTGGTTGCAAATCTTAGAACATTTTCCTGGCATCCAAGAAAGGAAGCAGTTATGGCTTCTGCCAAGGAAACGGAACCGAGAGTGATTCAATAAATATCTCATTGCCTTCATAATCGAGCTTAAATTAAGTATTTTTTTCCAAAGGAAACTTCAGGGACATGAACAGATAAATCACACAAGATTGTTTTCTGGTCCGGTCTAAACAAACACATAAGAAAGCGGACAGTGCGAACATTAAAACATAAATGAAATGGAGTATTTGTATAACAGAATTTGATTATATGATATACTATCAAATTATAATCACGTTGAAACATTGTTTTCGATAAAGTGTACATCTATTTAGGCTTAAATATCCTCAACTGGTTAACGAGGACTTAAAATTGTTTCTTGTTTCCCTAGACTTGCTGGCTGCCAATATCAGTCCCCGATCATCTTCATATTGCCATCAATGTCACGGTAGCCGGGGACGAATACAACACGGTTGCCAGTTCAACGTTGGATGTTGTGGACCAAGGTTCTTTTGCTGTTTTTGTGCTTGAATTTGAATAGTCGAGTGAATGGGAATGGTAATTCCTTGGTTTCGGAAACTGTTGTACCGAAGCCACTTTTTCCAAGGCAATACAACATGGAAACTACAGACACTTTATCACGTTTAAAAATTGAAGCATGATCCAGTTCAAACGCACACCTAGTTTGCATTTATTTAACTAAGAAAATGTACTACGGCAGACTACAAGCTTACAACATTTTAAGCCAGAAGTAGCTTAACCTTTAGAAGATAAAGGCTTAAAAGAATAAATACAGGATATCGCTTAATAAATATACTCTTTGGTATATGATGTGGCCTTCGTTTTTATAAGGCGTTGTGGTTATCTCTTTTAGTGCATTTTAGGCAATAAACCATGTGCCTCAATACTGGGTTATTCTAAAATGTATGTGTATTGGGAGTGCCTTCTAAATTACACTGTAATATAGCCAGTGCGTCCAGTTATCAATAAGCAATGTTATTTACCTTAAAGAAAACGATTTTACCTCAGAAATATACATGAAGGACGACACATGTTTATTCGATGTATTGGAGTGCTGACAACATGTAGATCTGTTGATATTTCAATGCAAAACTTGTCGGAAATAAGGCATACACACTTGAATATCTTATCAGTTTCAATTGTGTGTAATAATTTCAGCCATCAATTGTAAAGAGGGGTGCAAGTCTGATGACCTTATGTTCAACACATCCTACCTGTGCTCGAAAAATGGAACATTCAATCACAAGCCGTCGGCACGAGTATTACGCGTTTCATTCGCACCATTAGACAAAGGTCAAACTAAACTTAAACACTGGTCAGTTGTAAGTATCTTAACATAGTTTACGATGATAGTTTATTGTGTGTATCGTGAAATTGTGTCTCGTCAAGTAGCTGCTATTAAATATTGGTCTTGGTTGGATCTTAGAAAGATGTAGCTTATCGGATTACTTGTTATCAATATCTGATCAAAATTGTGAATGCACTTAATCATGCACGACTCTATGTATATTGAATACCACCCAAGACCTATATTGTTCTTACAGTTGCCATAGAACAAACATCGTTAAACAGTCTAATGATTTAGTCAATAAATGGAAGCATATTGTCTTATCGCTAAATGGAAGCATGTTGTCTTATCGCTAAATGGAAGCATGTTGTCTTATCGCTAAATGAAGCATTTTGTCTTATCGCGAAATGGAAGCATCAGTATCCTGGCATCCAAGATCCTGGCTAAATGGAAGCATGTCAGTCCGGCCAAGTAAAGAAAGCACAGCTACCTCATTTCGATCCTTTGTCAGAATTATCCGTTAAACTGTATGTATTTTTAATACTCATTGTGTCTATAATATCGAGCTGTTTTAACACGCATATCATAGTCTGTTTTTAAGTCAAGCAGGGACAGATCCAGGATATGGCGTTAGAGTGCGCGTAACTAAGAGGCGAAACCTTTTGACTTGCGCCCCTCCCTCAGAATCGAAATTTATTTGGTTCAAAATTTGGGCAGCCGGGTTAAGGGTTACTCCCCTAAGATATTTTTAACATTTTCTAGTCCGAAATGAAGCATTTTGGCCGTATTTTATTATTGATTTTCTCCCAGATTGATATAAAAAGCAATCTTGGCCGAATTAAGGTTGGGTAGGGAAGCGCCGTTCGCGCCACCTACCTCCCTTGACCCGTTAGTGTTAAGAATATATAAATACGTTTAATTTAACGGAAACTTGCAAAATTGTATTGCACTATTTTATTCCATTCTTTTTTTTCAGACCAATTCAAGCATATCATTTCAATTTAACGACAAATACAATGGTATTGGAACGCTTGAGGTATGTCAGTGTACATAATCCGTTAGACATATGTTTAGTAAGCAGTGCTATCATTTCAAAATTTGTGATAAGTAAATAAATTAAAAGCTTGAAAATTGATTGCATATTGCAAATTGCAAAATAAGCTCAAACTTGGAGTACCCAATCATTTAATTAAATGTGATATTGTAAATGATTGTAGTCCTTGTTTTTGTCTAGATTATCGTGCAATGCAAACTCCTTATCCTTGCATCTGTATATTCAGAATCGCGGATAAAAATAAACTGTTTAATGAATTCCATTTAAGGTCTCGTATCGACAACTAAATGCAGACCTCTACTGCTATGTGTACAGTGACATCAGCATAGTTTGTGATCACGTGACGTCAAAATCCGATCCATATAGTAAGTTCATTAACAATAAACTAGAACTATACTTTGTGTTATGTTGGTTTTCGTTTATTTATGTCGTTGCTTTTCCTATTGCTTAAAGCAGGTTTATGCACAGTTTCTTTGCCAACCAAAACGGAAAAAAGCGGTTCAATTAGAGCTGTTGTTATTGTTGTTTAAAGAAAGTAAATAAAGACCATCTTGTTGAATGTTAAATTGAATCCTTCGTCATCCCAAAATGACTAGAGGGATTTCATATCTAAATTCACAAAACCGTAGACTTGAGCTTCCCGTGCATACCGGGCATGTTATTCTGCCTCACGCCTTCACTGTTAAAATATTTGCAAACATTCGATAAATTTCGCAGATACCATCGCAAATTCCAAGATCACAACAAAGTAACTCCTATAATATATGCAAATTGCACCATTTGTTATCATCTTTTCTGCACATGTGTGTGCTTATATCGCGTATATGATCCGAACGCCTTAAAAGGGAGGTTTACAAAATGATGTTGGTTTCTTTAAAATAACCCCACATGTCCCTGTTTTGTTTTAAAACAAATGTTTTTTTTTTGTTTTTATAAAAAATACACGTTAAAACATTACAATTAACTAATGATATTATTTTTAAATTTAACGAACTACTTCTACTCATGTTCGGGCATACATCCGAGGTTGTTTTCGATGAAAAATAGCCAAGGTGTTAAGATTGGGTTTTCATCCGTTTTCACCTTGAAATGTTTAAACCATTTAACGTTTAATCATTTGATTGCGTTATTTGCAAGTAATACAGCATTCCTGTCACATATTGATATGATGGAAGGAATGGTTCCAATTCAGCAAGCATAAATATACGTATTATTTTAACACTTATCGAACGTTTTACATGAATGCTCTACCGTTGCAGACGATACCGAATTCTTTGGGACGTTTGTGATATTTGGTCTTATCGTGATGACTTGTTTAACAGCCATCCTCGCTCTCATCATATTTGGTTAGTTATTGTTTTTTGATAGTTGTGTTAAGTCCAAATCTCCCTTTTAAGCTGCACACTCACAGATTGACTGTTTTGACTATTATTTTATTTTGTCCCCTGATTGTTTTGATTTGTTTCAATTTATCACATAAACCCCCTGAAAGCGGCGAACACAGACTCATTTCAGTCTGTTATATATATATATATATATATATATATATTTATCACATGCTACACCTTGTTTCCGGTTTAATATAACCATCACGCATTTTTTTATATTACACATGTGTAATATAACATTGCTCTTCATCTATTGGTCAGAAAATATATCGCTCCGCATTTATAGAAAAAGTTAATTGGCAAAAAGGAACTGCTAATTGGTAATATTCCTGTATACCAAACCTTCAATTCTTATTTTATTTCTATAATAAATATTTGTTTTGTTAGAGTAGTTGAATTTCTTTCTAAATATTAAGAGGATAACAAAGTATGTCGTCTTGATATTTTGAAAACGCAAATTTAAAAGCGTCCAAAATTTAGTTTATTTTAACCGAAAATGAACATAAACATTATGACGTCACATCTACTAGATGACGTCATGATGTTTATGTTCACTTCCGGTATAACAGAAAGAAAGATTTCGTTAAAATTAAAGTGTTTACAGTGTGATTTTTACTGGATATCATCTGAGAATGCATTCTTAAATAAACGGAATTTAAACGATCGGGTATATATGCTGTTTTAAATAAATCCTGGTACTACATTCCTGCAATGCATGTAGCGCGGGAAATGACAACACTTGGTGATATTCGGCTCATCAGCCTCGCAGGTGAAACAGGTAGGGTTTTTTACCGGAAAGAGCATGTGATAAAAATAATCTGACACTCGTTGTCATTTAATACCAATTTTTATTAAACTCGTCCAGGAAAACTGTTAGTAAGCTCGCCAAAGGCTCGCTAACTAACAGTTTTCCTGAACTCGTTTAATAAAAATTGGTATTAAATGACAACTCATGTCAGATCCTCTATATATATTAAAGTGTCATATAGATGATCGGAAGACGGTCGGACGGTGTACTCTGTACTGTTGTCGTTCAGTTTAAATTGTCATATACATGTTTTCAATTTGTCATATGTACTTTCGCAATCCAGTGTGCCCTAAATATTATCATGAATATCGGTTTGTCATCTATACTTTTGCAATGAAGTATACCATAAAATATTGTCATTAATTTGAATGTGTCATATATACTTTCGGAATTGAGTGTACCCATACTTGCTCTTTCATTGCAGTCATGCAGAAGATAATGGGACTTCATCGTGCGTATAAAAATAGAAGAGGTGAGGCCCTTAAGATTCATATGTCAACTAACTAACTTTTAATTGTGCTATCATTTTTAAGCCGTATATAAAGCATAAGAACAAATGGTTTATTTTTGTTAAAGGCGCACAATAAATAAACAAAATATTTTAATTCATTATCATTTTAACTCATTCGAATAAAATGATCAAAAGAAAATATGTATATGATTTGTGTACAGAAAAATAATATACGCAAACTTTTGGCTCTTTTTTAACTTTTGAATTGGTTGCCACGTAACTAATAAGTGAAAAATCATATTTGTAAAGGCTATTTTTTTTTTTAATCTAAACACAAATCATATGCATCTTTGTTTTGGCTTTGGTCATAAAATTCAAAATGAGTTAAACATGATAATGCATTAAATTGCTGTTCTATTTACAAATATTGAGGCAACTGATTCAGCTATGTGTGTGTTTTACTTAAACATATCATTTATCATAAGATATGTAAGATATGTTAAAGTTGACAAAGATTTCATTTACAACGTTGTTTATTTTGACAAAGTCCTGAACAATCGGGTCATTTAAACAGATAATAAACATATCTGAAAGCACTCATGTAGTGTAGATACGAAATAGCCAGTATAAATGTTACACTATTTTACAGAAAGCACCCCCAAAAAACGTCGCCGCCAATCCAGTCTTCTAGGCCACTTGAAGACAGGTAGGACTCTGTTTAATCCTAAAATCCAGGGTTGGTATTCAATACAGGTATTTTTTGGGTGATAAGACTGATGTAGCTTATCGGATTACATGTTATTAATAACTGACCGATAGAGTGAATGAAATCAATGATGAACGACCGTTAGATTAACTTCAGTTTTGAATAGTTAATACCACCACGTGCAAGCGAATCAGAGTGCAGTCAGTTGTTTATAAACTAGTTATAACTCAACCTCATTAATTTTATAAGTCAAAAGTTGACCTATTTTGCGGAATGAATACGCGTTTTACATATTTGCTACTTGGTCCATGAATCATGTATGGTTAATATGGAACATTACAACGAAACTCAAATATCACTAAAATAGTTCGGCCTGCCATATCAATGCTACACTTAAGTTTGAATACAAAGATACACATTCAAACTACACCAAACAAAAATGCATTAGCAAGTACGGTACCAAAGATTATTGCGTACACTATAAGATCGTAAGTAGTTCCTGCAAACCGAAAATTCCCATAGTAGTACATTTGTTTCCATATCTTTTTAGAATACTTCTTCAGTGTTGAAAAGAGTAACGATAAAAGTACAACGCAATGACTATTATAATAGATTCATGCATGCAGAGAAGTAATGGTTTAGAAACTACTTGAAAGCTTTTGAAAAATCTGCACTACTGTACTTGACTATGTTAAATCAGCTCAGCTTAAAGTTTGACGAACTACTGACTCTGAAAAGATGTGTTTCTCATATCGGCATATTTATATCACACGTTTATTCTGCAGTATATGTTGAATTTCATTTGATGTGGAAACAAAATTAAGACACAACAACAAGTACATGTGAAGCAATGGGACAAATATTTCGGTGATATTCATCTAGTCTGTGGCTGTACGTAACTCTTCATGCTAGCAGTGGTCCGGAGCTAATATTGGCTGTACATAACCCTTCATGCTACCAGTGATCCGGAGCCAATATTGGCTGTACATAACTCTTCATGCTACCAGCGGTCCGGAGCCAATATTGGCTGTACATAAGTCTGCATGCTCCCAGCGGTCCGGAGCTAATATTGGCTGTACATAACTCTTCATGCCACCAGCGGTCAGGAGCCAATATTGGATGTACATAACTCTTCATGCTACAAGCGGTCCGGAGCTAATATTGGCTGTACATAACTCTTCATGCTACCAGCAGTCCGGAGCCAATATTGGCTGTACATAACTCTTCATGCTACAAGCGGTCCGGAGCCAATATTGGCTGTACATAAATCTTCATGCTACCAGTGGTCCGGAGCCAATATTGGCTGTACATAACTCTTCATGCTACCAGTGTTCCGGAGTTAATATTGCCTGTACATAACTCTTCATGCTACTAGCGGTCCGGAGCCAATATTGGCTGTACATAACTCTTCATGCTACCAGCGGTCCGGAGCCAATATTGGCTGTACATAACTCTTCATGCTACAAGCGGTCCGGAGCCAATATTGGCTGTACATAACTCTTCATGCTACAAGCGGTCCGGAGCCAATATTGGCTGTACATAACTCTTCATGCTACCAGTGTTCCGGAGTTAATATTGGCTGTACATAACTCTTCATGCTGCCAGTGTTCCGGAGCTAATATTGGCTGTACATAACTCTTCATGCTATCAGTGATCCGGAGCCAATATCAATTAAAATTATGTACCTAGTTTAGTACTTTCGTGTGAATCGACTGTCCTGTATAATGCGTGTGTGTGTCATGTTTGATTAAAGCCATACTTTCGAATTTGGTAATAAATAGTTTGTTTCAATTATTTGGATAACTTGTAAATTTTATTTTCAGATGAAATAATCAGAAACTCCATCCTTAATATGCATAAGATTATCTCTGAGCCCGAAGCTAAGCCACTGCGAAGCCATGGTAACGGAACTTCCAGTGAACGCGAGACCAGCTTCCTGAGGAATTCATCACACAAGAGTTCACACAACAGGATAGCAAGGTATTGTGCGCGTTTGTTGGTTTATATATGGTTTGATTGGTTAATCCCTCTCCATTGTATTTGAAATATCAAACACATTGACATCGTTCTACTATTCCGAAAATGTGCGATGGGTAGGATGCCCAAAGACATGTAAAGCTATGGACAAACCCCGTTGGCTCTAACTCCCGGGGACCTGCAAAAATACCTCGAGCCTCAGGAAATTTGCGCTATTCTGTTACAGAGCCTGATATATTTAACTTGTTTTTGAATGAATATAAATATGGCGTTTTACTCTTTTCAGTTTCTGTTTGAAATGTGATTCTTGGTTCTAGATTCGATTAAACCAAATCAGATTTTAATTGTTAACTTGAGAACATGTACATGTATTCTTAATTAGAATCAATGTTTGTTGAAAGAAAGTATTTCTAGTTGATTAGGGTAAATTAAATGTTTATTTACTTGAAAGGATATACACATAATAATATACATTTATAAATATTTGACTGAAACTCGGGCAATGCTTAAACGACTTATGCTAAGCAATACATACATTTAAAACTGAATATCTGTTTTCTCGTACACTATCCAACTGCTAAATATATAGGATCTTTATACTCATTAACTTCTTCCAGTGGCTCCTCCTGGGCGTCTAGTATTTTATCACAAACAAACTCAGGCTTGCCTTCGAAGGCATCCAGTGGTAAAAAGCTTCAACGAAGCTTTACACAGGCTATGCTGGAAGACCTGGACGAAAGCAAGTGTTCAATTCTATTTCTTACTCTACCCTTCGACCAGTACACCCGAGACGTTACCGAACTTCTGCGGAACGTTTTGTCTATTGAGGGTGGAATTCCAAGCCAGTGCTGCTTCGACTCCGATGTTTTGAGCGATTACCATACCAATGGATTCGCTTTTATAGAAGAGATAACTGGAAATACAAACAAAATTCTGGTATTTGTGTTTCTTACTACATTGAGTTATGGAACCAAAGAAGAAAAACTGATACATGACTTGCTAAACCATTGTCTCCTAAAACAGAGAATCATTCCTCAATGCAAGGTTGTCTTTCTTCACCTAACGGATGACGACAGTAGGCTAGAAACAAGATACCATGGTCAGCATATTCATCTGAAGCATGATAATGCTTACAAGAAATTTCTCTCTGTGATATTGAGAGAATGTGGCATCAATGTAGATAAAAGAAATGAGGACAGTGAATTGCCTAAAAGAATGCTGTCATGCAGTGCCTCAAAGCATTTATATCATTTGTTATCTTACAATGGCGATAAGGCAGCATGAGTATTGTAGAATATCGTTTCTTAACTTGCTACATTTGTATTATGTATGACTTTCAATGTCTTTCAGTATTGATATGATTATTATTTATATGCATTAGTTTTGACATGATCATTTCTTTCTTGCGATAGCATTAGAGTTAATGCTGGCAATCACAAAATATTCACTGATAAGTTCATTTTATTTCAAGAACAATAAAAAGTCTGGACTCTGTCTAACTGATTACCGCATGGTTATATATTTCAATCAATACTTAAGTTTATTTGACCCCTTCGCAGGAGAAGAGGATTATTGCTTTGCACATATCGGTCGGAAGGTCAGTCGGTCGTTCGTTCGGTCGGTTCGTCCGTCGATAGACCAAGGCTTTTCCGAGTAATAACTCGACAATTCTTGAACCTATGGTAATAGATGACACCTATTTATTGTAGGGATCATCGGGTCAAAGGTTTATATCACCGTGACCTTTAACGAGAAAAGGTTTTCAAAGCTTGTCCGAGTGATAACTCAACAATTCCTACTTCTGTGGTCATCATACCTGACATGGAGGCTGGGCCTGACCAATAAATGACCGCCGTTGATTTTAGGGGTCATCAGGTCAAAGGTCGTTTTAATAGTGACCTTGAATTCGAAAAGATTGTCCGAGAGAGAACTCGACAATGCCTGCACCCATCACCCTCAAACTTGACTTGGATGTTTAGCCTGACCATTAGATGACCCTATTTTTATTTTTGTCAGTTCGTGTACTGATTACTTGCATGGAATATGGTAGTCTGGACTATTTCCCCTATCACTATGTTATGGCACGATTGGAGTAAGTACGCAGGAAAAACAGACTATTGGAATCAGTACGCAGGGAAAAAGGCTTGGAATATAGACCATTTTTATTCGGAACCCTTCTACCATTTTTTTCCTCCAAAACAACCTCGGATGTATATAGACGTTTTACATTGACAGAAATTTTTGCATATAACTACCTCGCAAGTAGACCGCGTAGTGAATACAATTTAGCAGTTAAACTTAATGTATTTACTCGTGGGAAACTTAATTATTTATGCAATAATACACTTCACTGGCAATCATTTTAAACTTTGATTTGTAATATACGTTAGTACGCTCAATTCCCACTTTTATTATTTTAAGCGCTTAGATAATGAACTTAATATGTGTAAATCTAACTAAACGCCTGTTCTGTTCTGTTCAATATGTCAACCGGTGTCCTACATTTCTTTAACAGAACATCACACATTTATAAGTTGATAAATGATGTTTCTTAAGCCGAATAATGATATTACCTCAATAGTTTGTGCTTGAGTTAATACTTAATTTGGTCAGAGTAGGAAGTTACTGGCTGGGCTGTGACATTTAAATAAGGAAGTTGAAGAAGGGAGTTTATACTATAAACGTATGTGAAAATGATTTTACTTACGCATTGCTATGTTAAAGTTACGTTTGTTATCGTTTTAGATCAATGAAGGCATGGTTACGGAAGAAAGTTTATTTACAACTATTCAATAACACCTTATTGTAGGTTTTGTCACCCGAAAACGATATCTTCCCCAATGAATGGTACGAATAAACTACAAGTGTTTTCAATGAAATTTGTATAGTAGATATAGTTTCTAAATATTATCAAATTGAGTTTTTGTCTTTGCAATATATTTACAATGCTATCAGTTCAATTTCAAGAATGTGAACGACTTACACCACCCACTGTTTGTAACCACATTTGACCCACCTTGAGATATGCAACTTTCTTTTATTGATAAGGGCTAAAGAACATGAATTTCTAAACACTCAATATTGATTCATGCGTTACGTTTCTTAAGCGCAGTAGTATCAAAACATTAGAACCATGCTTTTTGTCAATTCGATCATAATTTATTTAATAAAAACAGTCAATTTCTTTTTAAATTTCTCGGCAGACTGCTTTTATAGAGAGATGAATTACCATTTTTATGTTTGAATGAAATATTTTGCTATTTGGTCTTACTTCAAGACGCATATACTATCAAAATAGAGTGCAATTGTTTTTAATACACTTAATTAATCGTTATCGCACTCCTATTTCACCTGGTACCTTGGAATTCATCAACATTAAACACATTCTTAATTCTAAGTTTTTTTTAAGAATGAAACAGACTTGAACACATGCAATTTAAATGTTTTTCTGACAGAATGACGGTGATTTTTTAAAAGATACATATTTCTTTAATTTTTCCCTGCCACACAAAATTGCGCAGTGAACAAAAGTAGAATTAAATACAGATACTTATATTATACATAAGCTTCATCTTTATGTCTTTCACAAACAATTTGCATTTGTTTAGGTTATTCATTTTTCAATGCCATATAGACTTGCAAAAAATACCTTAGGGTGCAAATTAACCCCATTTAGAAATTTTCGGCATATAAACGCAGCGAAACACCTTGTTTTAATCTTGAAGTGAAATATCGATGTTTCTGCGTTGGTTAATACCTCATATTAACTTAGGCGTGAACAATAATATAATTGTTTCATGTTTCATGTCTAAAATAAATAGGGTAAGTATGTCAGATTATCTTGTAAAATAAATTTATTAAGCAAATTGTTCTTTTTTCGCGATCTTTCGAAATTTATGAAAAAAAACTATTAATTATACTATTATGATTATAAGTGTAATTAAATGTATTTTTTATTAATTAATTACTTTTGTTACAGTCTTAATGGGAAAGATATTTTAAACGTTCAAATACACTTAATTAAACGTTAAAAGATACGTGGTTCATAACATTATTGGCATAGATATAGATATATTCATATTGAGAGGCAAATACATTATTTTTTTACGTTTAACATTCATGAAATGTTTCAATAGAATCAATTTAAGTTATTCAACCTTTAGACGGGGTAATGAATTGACAATGGAATACTTAATCGAACTCAGATTACGCAACATTTTGTACTTGGCGTTTGCATTTTTGTGTGGGCCAATCGCGGATTTCTCAAATGTTCTGTTCATAAGTTTTATGTAGGTGCACCAAAAATAGTTTCATGGAGTATAGTCAGTCCTTTTTCCTCCAAGGCTTCCTTTTTAAACATTTTGTACTAAAAGGTGGCATATACAGGGTGAGGAGTCACGAGACTTCAAAGGGGTTCTTACATGGTTCGACAAGGGTCACAGTCGATGTAAACAGGCAAGTAAGTTACGTTAATTTCTTATTAACTGTTTTGACAGAAACGATATGGAAATACTTCTTATCATATAAAATAAAATGCTATTTTTGCTTCTACACGTGTGAACTATATTTGCTTGTATATTAATGATGCAATCCTTGGCCACAATTTCAGCGTTGCATCGTTCTACAAAATTCCAAATAGGTTCAGAGTCCAATTTTGACAATTTACAGAAAACGGCCTACCTCGGCCTGCGGGTAACAGATGCATAGTTATATCGGATGAAATAGGAATTGAAGTGACGCTATTATAATGAAATGGAGCATTGCATGCAATAAAACTGCGTCGAGAAAAGATTAAACTACTTGCATGCACGCAGCTTCTATCTTATAGAGTCGATTGAATAAAATGTATCGGGAGAAGAATGAAAGGTGTAGCAATGTATTGGAAAGATAACAAAACGTCCGGGTTTGTAAAGAAGACACGTAAATTGTAAACACAGGGAAAGTATATCAACTTCAAAGTGCTTTTAGGGAAAAATATGAGTTTAAAAGTTAAAACTTCCCGGTATAGTCCAGTGGTTTTAAAAAGGTTTAACTATATGGATAAAATTATAGGTATTAATTGATTTGGAGCTAATATGCCACCGTGTGACAAAGTGATTCTTTCTTTGTTTTGGATTTGGGCTTTTATATTGGAAAATATATTTGCAAACGATGGAACATGTACACTGGTTTTGGTAAGTTGTTTTCTTACTTTCGCAAGAAGATATGTTTGTTACATCTAGATTATGTTTTTCAACTCCGTGATAAATCGTGTGCATGGGTAATTAATTGCATATCTTCTATATTTTTAGCAGAAGAAGGCTAAGCTGTGTTTTGATAACATGCTAAACCCTGCTGTTATCAAGTGCTTATATAACATATAATTTCGACATGTAGAGTGGATTTAGACTGTTAAAGCTACATTCTCACAGATTGACCATTTAGACAATATTTTAAACTTTATTTTGTCTCGGAATGAGCCTTTTGTTCGTGTCAGGAGTCGAGTGATATAAGACGGCTGCATGACTGTAGATTAGATCGCAGTTTCATATTCATGGTCGAAAATTGATGTTTTATAGGTAAAAGCGTTACTTATTGTTTTTCGAACAATTGAGATCTGTTCTTTTGTGTGTATACGACTGAAATGAAGGCATTGATGCATTGATGCTAAAAATTAGCTGATTCTGAGACAAAAATGTGAAAAACTGTCAATTATTGAGAGTGCTTTGAATTGTATTTAGGACATATTCAATAAATTAAATTATCTTGTTTGCGATAAGCTTCTGTTGCAAAAATGTTGTTTCCAAATCGTAAAGTAACATGCCAGTTGTAGTGCCTTAAAGCATGAGATAGTTGATACTAAAAAAGTATTTTAAGCACATGCTGGAAATAAGTTATCGTTAGATCTACTGTGTTTGAACACGTCTTGTTAAAATAATTTAGGTGTGGGGATTACCAAATGGCGCGTATAGTATTATACAGTTCAAAATTATGCAAATTAAAGGATCGCTTTATCTATATGCGTTCATTAGATTGCAACGTAAATGTACATTGGAAAGCAAGCCGAAGAATCCTAAATTAATCTTGGTGCAGAACCGAAGGAATAGAAAATTATAGATAATTATGCATACATTAGAAATATGTTGACTTGAAGGTTCTGCTGTCAACACGTCCTTAGCAAATATAGGGTTTCATTAAATTAACTCTTGAATACGAAAAAACTGGCGAGATGATATCCTTGAAAATATATGTTTCTCAGTTACTGTAATGAAACTAGCAACTTGTAAAAAAAATATCAATTTTCATTCATTATTATTGGAATTTATCGGTTACAGTTTTGAGACACTTAAAATAATGTTTAGATAATATTATTATTGCCTGTGAACAGAATTGCAATAAAATAGATTAACGCTTGTCGCGCCTACAGCCTTTCAACGATTTCATTGCAACCATTGCGTTCATTTATTTCATTGCTTTCATTGCTCACATTTCATAGCTTTTAGCACTACTATTGCTTTCTTTGATTTTGATGATTTGATTGCTTACATTCATTTAATTGCTTTCGTTGATTTGATTGCTTTCAACGTTTTCATTTATTTACTTGCTTCCATTGGTTTCATTGTTTGATTGCTTTCATTTATTTTATAGCTATCATTTCTCTCATGTATTTGGTTGCTTTCATTGCTCTCATTGATTTCATTGCCTTAATTGCTTTCATTTATTCATTGCTTTCAATGCTCTTATTGGTTTTATTGCTTTCAATGTTTTCATTTATTTACTTGCTTCCATTGCTCTCATTGCTTTCATTTATTGATTGCTCTCATTTATTTTATTGCTTTCATTTCTCGCATGTATTTAATTGCTTTCATTGCTCTCATTGATTGTATTGCTTTCATTGTTATCGCTTTTTGTGTCTTGGTTTCACTGCTCTTATTGATTTGATTGCTTTCAAAGATTTGATTGCTTTGATTGCTTTCATTTATTTTATTATTTCATTGCTTTCAATTATTTGATTGCTTTCATTGCTCTCGTTGATTTGATTGCTTTTATTGTGTTCATGGATTTGATTGCTTTTATTGCTTCCATTACTTTATTTATTTTATTGTTTTCGTTGATTTCATTACTTTCAATTAAACAATGACTAAGAAGTTATAGAAGTGGCAAGGTAAATACCTTCAGTAAAATCAAACAAGTATGTTTTGTGTTCAGCCTAGAAATATATGACACTGAATATTAGATTATTTCCTTACAATAAAAAAGAGATCTTGTGTGATACAGTAAAGGCCTTTGGTCGATTCAAATCGATGACAAAATATGAATGCTTTAAAATTGAAGAAGATTGATTGATCGAGACACAAAGTATAAAACAAGTAATTTTTTCTGTAATCCTTTATTTTCTAAAAAAATATCTAACATGTTTGTTTGTTTTCAGAATGAAGAAGGGGATTCTAAGCAGATTGAAATGAAGTCCAATAATTTTACAGGTAATATTCGTAATGAATGATTCTTAAATTGATGTTTGTTCACTCTGAAATGAATAGTAATACTTCAGGCAAGCTATTTGCTTGGGACTCTTTTCAACCGACACTGCTATTATATACGCGTATGTTTGCTATGCTTCCAAAGAACCACATTTTCCTAAATATTTATATAAAACTAATTGAAATATATTCTTAACAGATTGAACAGTTTCTTTATCGTCAGATCATTGCACATGTTCCCCATGTCCGTTTTTTTATGACCGGGTTTAAAGCTGAATTCTCACATATTGAACTTTTTGGCAACTTTTTTTTCATTTTTCTGTCTTTGAACAAACTAATTTTTGCGGAAATAGAAACCAGGAAAATAAGACTGCTAACAAAAACTCAGATCGCAGGTTTTCATATTTATGTTGAAAAAATGATGTTTTATGCATTTTTAAAGCGTTTATAACGCTTTTAGCCACTAAACATAAGTGTGAGATCGGAAACATAAACATCAGCGAACTGATAATTTTTTAGAAGTATTATATTTGCATATTTCGCATCGCAAAACTTAATCTAAAGTATGCAAATTAAAAATCCAAAACAAAGAAGGGTGATAAGGCAATACTGCATCTAAACAAAGATCACCCGAAATGCTGTTATATGTTCACAAGTATTGACCATAATAATTCCTAACGACTACAAGACTATTTCATTTTAGAAATAGCATACAGAACACAAAGCAACGAATAAATCATTCTTGAAACACAAGACAATACCACCCATTGAGCTCTGCTTAATTACACTTCGGTCTTAACAGCTTTTCCGACGATCAAAGTGTCTGTTTCCTCAGAGAAGTCTAATGTTTCAGCAAAAATACCAATCGTTTCAAGTAAATCAGGTGCCTACTTCTCCACCTCTTTCTTTTTTCAATATTTCCTATTCTCACATCTTTCTCTCAAATATTCAGATAATTAACATAAACATAGATACATTTATACTTGGATTCTAACAAATTCTAACTTTTAAAACATCTTTTGTTGGTACATAATTTGATTTTAAGGACCGTAACTGATGTTGATATAACTTGTGGCCAAATCCCTTTGCGTGTTTGATGATTAATTATTTGTCTCAAACTCTATATAAAACTGTTTATTTTGTTTTGCCTTTTCATTGTGTTAACATTTATACCATAAAATATTTTTGAATTAAAAATGCAAGGCTAATTAATGACTATCCTATCCCAAGCCTGTAAGTAATCAGCAAAACCAAAAGTCTTTTAGTTGTTAAGAAATATTATGGTGATCAAAATGTTGAAGTTAAAGTAATGTTATTTTTATTATGTCTTCATTCAAAGTAAAATATTGCCTTCCGACGAAGCATTTGATGTCTGGCCTGAAGTAATTCATATTCGTGCAATTGAACGTCTATCATACTAGTTTCTACTGCTTACATGCTGGTAAATTTGAATAGATGTTTGATTATTATTAACTACCAACTAACTGATGATCATGTATGATAATAGTTGTTTACAATTATAATATAATTAACATGGACACACACGATGCGTGTACTGACAAGGAATATACTTCAAGCAGCGTGCTTTTATTTTATTGACAAAAACAATATGGTAAATGTCTTCATCCTATTGTCAACATAATACATATGTATTTTATTACAAAACTAATCGATTTCTACTTAAACGACGCAATCCTTGAGTTTGTTACCACAGGTGTAGTATGTCATGTCATCACTGATCGCGTGATTTACTTAAAATGAAACAGGGTTATCAAATAGCATGCGTTATAATGTTCGTGTTCGGTTACGTACCTTATTTGTTTACCAGGTTATCATATAGCATGCGTTATTATGTTCGTTTTCGGTTACGTGCCTTATTTGTTTACCGGGTTATCAAATTTCATGCGTTATAATGTTCGTGTTCGGTTACCTACCTTATTTGTTTACCGGATTCTCAAAGAGCATGCGTTATAATGTTCGTGTTCGGTTACGTACCTTATTTGTTTACAGGGTTATCAAATAACATGCATTATAATGTTCGTGTTCGGTTACCTACCTTATTTGGTTTATTACAGTATTACTGTCATCATGTTTCTACAAAAAAACAAGTAAGGAAAACAAATAGCAGATGAAAGTAATAAGCAGTTTTGGTAAAATAATGCCAGTAAAACCTACTTTCATGTATTATGCTTAGTCACAGAGTGTTAGACCAAAAACATTAATATAAAAAGCCTTGCGAGGCAAAAAAAAATCATGTAAATATGTCTTTTGAACTAGTGTCAGACCAAATCAACAATCATGTAATATGTCTGGTGTCCTAGTGTCAAACCAAAACATTTTTCAAACCAAACAAACATGCATGCCCTCTGTCCGGTGAACTAGTGTCAGACCAAACAAACATTTGTGTACTATCTCTACTGAACTAGTGTCAGACCAAACAAACATGCCTGTACTATGTCATGTGAACTAGTGTCAGACCAACCAAACATGCGTGTACTATGTCTAGTGAACTATTGTCAGACCAACCAAACATGCGTGTACTCTGTCTAGCGAACTAGTATCAAACCAAACAAACATGCGTGTACTATGTCTGGTGATCTAATGTCAGACCAACCAAACATGCGTGTACTCTGTCTGGTAAACTAGTGTCAGACCAACCAAACATGCGTGTACTCTGTCTAGCGAACTAGTGCCAGACCAAACAAACATGCGTGTACTATGTCTGGTAAACTAGTGTCAAACCAACCAAACATGCGTATTCTGCGACTGGTGAAGTAGTGTCTGACCAACCAATATGCGTTCACTATGTCTGGAGAACTAGTGTCAGACCAACTAAACATGCGTGTACTATATCAGGTGAACTAGAGTGAAACCGACCTAACATGCGTGTACTATGTCTTGAGAACTAGTGTCAGACCAAAGAAACATGCGTGTACCATGTCTGGTGAACTAGTGTCAGACCAACTAAACATGCGTGTACTATGTCAGGTGAACTAGTGTCAGACCAAAGAAACATGCGTGTATTATGTCTGGAGAATTAGTCTCAGACCAATTAAACATGCGTGTACTATGTCAGGTGAACTAGAATGATACCGAATTACATGCGTGTACTATGTCTGGTGAACTAGAGTGATACCGAACTAACATGCGTGTACTATGTCTGGTGAACTAGAGTGATACCGAACTAACATGCGTGTACTATGTCTGGTGAACTAGAGTGATACCGAACTAACATGCGTGTACTATGTCTGGTGAACTAGAGTGATACCGAACTAACATGCGTGTACTATGTCTGGTGAACTAGAGTGATACCGAACTAACATGCGTGTACTATGTCTGGTGAACTAGAGTGATACCGAACTAACATGCGTGTACTATGTCTGGTGAACTAGAGTGATACCGATCTAACATGCGTGTACTATGTCTGGTGAACTAGAGTGATACCGAACTAACATGCGTGTACTATGTCTGGTGAACTAGAGTGATACCGAACTAACATCCGTGTACTATGTTTGGTAAACTAGTGTCAGACCAAAGAAACATGCGTTCACTTTGTCTGGTGAACTAGTGTCAGACCAACTAAACACGCGTGTACTATGTCAGGTGAACTAGTGTCAGACCAAACAATCATGCGTGTAATATGTCTGGTGAACTAGTGTCAGACCAACTAAACATGCGTGTACTATGTCAGGTGAACTAGTGTCAGACCAACTAAACATGCGTGTACTATGTCTGGTGAACTAGATTGATACCGAACTAACATGCGTGTACTATGTCTGGTGAACTTGTGTCAGACCAAACAATCATGCGTGTACTATGCCTGGTGAAGTAGAGTGATACCGAACTAACATCCGTGTACTATGTTTGGTAAACTAGTGTCAGACCAAAGAAACATGCGTTCACTATGTCTGGTGAACTAGTGTCAGACCAACTAAACACGCGTGTACTATGTCAGGTGAACTAGTGTCAGACCAAACAATCATGCGTGTAATATGTCTGGTGAACTAGTGTCAGACCAACTAAACATGCGTGTACTATGTCAGGTGAACTAGTGTCAGACCAACTAAACATGCGTGTACTATGTCTGGTGAACTAGAGTGATACCGAACTAACATGCGTGTACTATGTCTGGTGAACTAGTGTCAGACCAAACAATCATGCGTGTACTATGCCTGGTGAAGTAGAGTGATACCGAACTAACATGCGTGTACTATGACTGGTGAACTAGTGTCAGACCAAAGAAAAATGCGTGTACTATGTCTGGTGAGTTAGTGTCAGACCAAACAAACATGCATGTACTATGTCTGGTGAGCTAGTGTCAGACCAAACGAAAATGCGTGTACTACGTATGATGAACTATTGTCAGACAAAACGAAAATGCGTGTACTACGTATGGTGAACTAGTGTTAGACCAAACAAACATGCGTGTTCTAAGCTAGTTTCAGATCAACAATATGATTGCATTATGTATGGTGTCAGACCAACGAAACACGCGTGAATTTTGCATGGTGAACTGGTGTCAGGCCAAACAAACATGTGTGTACTGTGTCTGGTAAACTGGTGACAGATTTGACAAATTTACGTGTACTGTGTCTGGTTAAAATTTGTGTCATAAATGGATTTTAGGGAATGACAAAGACACCAATAAATTATCGATATAGCGTCTGAATCCATGGATAAACTGCGAGAACATACACTTCTAACCACGCGTGTTTTGCACATTTCGCACATCGCCGCGATATTTACTAACCGCGGAAATAATCTTTATAATCTAATTTTCACTAATCGCCGCGATTGAAGCATAATTCCGACCGCGTGCATTTCTTTTTATTTTTTCCCTCGTTCCACCGCGTCGAATCGATGCGATACGCGGCGTTGCGAAATGATTATTAACGATAATTAAGGTAATTAAGGTAGCTGTCAATTTTCTGAAGGCTTTTTCTTTGTTCCCGTCCTATACATACATACAAACTCGATCCGTAATCTACAAATTCGTACTCAAAACGTAGTTCGATCCCTGAAATTATGCTTTGCAACTTTTTAAATATCGAAAAAAACTGCGAACGTTTTTCAATCGTTTTACCATGTTTTATGTCCTGATTGTGTATTAAGAACTTATACAAGAGCGATGTCTTTACATTTATTTTTAATTAAATTAAAACTAATTTTACAAACACTTAATATCCCATTGGCATAATTATCTAGTTTGGGGGATGAGATTGTTTACCCTCGCATTTGAGTAAAATTCATTCTGCGAGCAGGGTCCAATTAACATGTATAATCTTCTATTTGTACCAACGGTACCTGTTAAAATACCTACATATCGCGGTAAGCCGCATCGCGTGCATGTTTTTGGAAGTCGTACGCGGTTGCAGCAAAAGAACGCGGCGATGACGCGAACCACGGCGTTGTCAACCGTTGATTATATCGCCGCGATTTCCGCGATGACGCAATCTCGCCCGCGGTGGCAACGCGTTGTGTACAAAAAAAGCGTGGTTGGTAGTGTACCATGATTCTGCCCATGCTTGATAAAAATAACATGCATATACTGTTGACACTAACATTATTGACTTGGTATCCTCTGCTTAATCGTACAGTTTCAATAAATTACAAAATAACCTCTTGTTTTTCTTTGATTAAAGAAATCTAAAACCTCATTCCTGATTTAACATCCATGCACACTACCCACTGCATGATATTTTGTTGCATCCACATACTTCCACATTGTCTTTATTATTATATTAACAGGACTCTCAAATAAGGGAACCATTGTATCGTTATCTCGAGAAACATGTGTCAACAACTCCACCATACAACTGACCATCTTACCAGAAGATATCAAAGGTGAGAAATTGACGAACATGGTGGTCTGTAAGCATATTTATACTCGCACTCGGGCATGGCCCATTCGGCGATTGCTCCGATTGTTAGTCATTTTACGTTTTTAGAGCATACTGCACAGACAGAAAGTTACTCTGGTTAAAGCTATCCTTGTTCATTAATGTGCACAGGTGTTTAGCACTGTAACATGAGACCCCCATTTAACGTCCCTCCTGGAAGACGTTTAGTATTTTTTCAGTGGTGCGGCGGGGAATCGAACCTGCGACCCCTGGATTGACAGTCAGGTGTGTTACAACTAGACTACGGAGCCACCACAACACATACACATACATTTCCCCAAGATTCGCCTGTTTATAATTTATTTAAGAAACGAATGGTCAGCCAAAATAGTAGAAAACATATTTGTTTATAATAAATGCCCTCCTGGTATAAAACTATAAATGACAATGCATTCTGGAATCGGGACACTATGACGAATGGAAGGCAATTTTATCGTTCTTCAGAACTGTGAATATAATCGTTTCTCAGAGTCGAAACTGAAGTTTCTCTTTAATTGTTTGTAAATCATCACAACCGGAAATAATAACAGATTTTAACGTCCATATTTTTTTTTAAATCTACAATGCATTAAGAAGATTTATGTATTTTCAAATTTGCACACTGCCTTTATATCCGCAAAGCTTTTTCTTCAATAAGGTTATCTGCTCGCAAGTAAGATATCGAAGTCTGAAGATGGGTATTGCGAGAGAATATAGACTATGTTGTAGCGCTTATATAATTGAACTTCAATACCATTTCTCATCAAGGTGTAGTAAATTTAGACACACTTAAACTACCTATATAAAATATCATGGCCAAATATAGACATGTTAAAACGATGTTAAACAAATGAACAATTAAGATTAAAAAGTATTTAAAAAGCCGTGCATTTAGGAAATCCTTTCCTGGAATATAAGCATTGTTTTTTTTTATATAATGATGTTTTTGTTTGTTTGTTTTTTTTTTATAAAAAAATAAGATAAATGTTTCACAACTTATATTTTTATAAATAATTACATAATGTCTATTTATATTCATTCCACAATTCTCTCTAGTAGTTAATAGTATGTTTTTGCCGTATTAATGTTGTTATTGGCTATTATATGCCAATTTTCCAATAAACTTTGAAACCTTTGATATAAATCGATGAATAACTATGCAATTAGCCTGATATAATTGTAAACCACTAGTAAATATGAAGCAGCTTAATGTCTAAATGGATCATTTAAATTAATACAAACAGGTGTTCATATTGTTACAATCAACCATGGGCTGGCAATTTCAGAAATTCCAAACCAATGCGTACTTTTTGGCAACCGATATTTTATGATAATAGTTTTCTGCAATTCATACAATTTCTGTGTACGAATATAATAAAGAAATCATGAGTGCTGTTTGATGTTTATATGCATACGTATCAAACAATATAATTTAGTTCTGGTGAAATACGTTAGAAAACCTATGAGAGATGTAACCCGAACTGCAATATAGTTCATCTTATTTATTTTATTATATGCATTCCCGTGGTTTATTTAGATTTATCAGCGAAATAAAATAGATATTTCGTTTTATCAAAGATCAATTTGATGTTTTTCACTTTCTTTAATGTTAGCCCGTTCTATCATTCAAATCAAACATCAGCGCGCACAGGGCTGTGACACAATATTAACGGAGTCATTTCCGAAATGAGTTTACGTGCGCGTACATATTGGCGCGTTTTTTAATAAAATGTTATTAAATGTCTTTTGATTTCAGTTTAAGGGATAAAATAAAAAAGGTTTTTTTTCAGTGTAAGATAGCAATATATTTTACCTCGAGAATACCAAAAGTAAACAAAAGTAAAAAAGTACACTAAAACATACTGTTATCCCCTATATGATGTGCAGACCAGACCAAGTTTAAAAGCAACTGTCACTTAGAAGAATGAAAAAGGTCTAATGTATTGATAAGCTAAAAGTGGAGAGACGGTGCTATTCGTTCCCGTACAGTACATTCTCACACACCAAAGTGATGATGTTATACGAACCATATGGTCAGTAATTGAATCAAAGGTTAGATTTTTCATTATCATCTGTTGAATGAGAATGGCGAAATAATGAATATAATTATATACTGCTTCTTATTAAGTCCAAATCACTTTACAAGCTATTCTTGATCAGATACATACGTTGCACATTGTTTCCGTAAATTAAGATGAACGATTTATGGTTTCTTCCGAATGCCGGTGACAGTATGAAGGAGATCATGAACGGGAAATAAAGTAAGCCCGCTGTAGTAATTAACTTTTTTTTAAACCACAAAACCAATTATCAGGGTAGATTGCATGTAAATATAACTGACACTTATTTTCTTTAAAAACCAAGGAAACACACTACACTATGTGGGCCTGACTGATGCCATTTTTAAGTATGGAAGCCAGTAGGACAACCATTGTCACTAACGAAGCAAGCTGAACATTGATTCAAAATAACAATTACATATGTATAGGCATGTTAAGTTGACGTTAACCAGTGACCGGGTTGACGTACAATCTAAGATGAGAAAACGTTGTCCCGCCTGAAGTGGAATAGTTCGATTAAAGAGTTATAATGACAATTCAACCAGGTGGCTGAAATACATTTCCTAGTCTGTGATTCTACTTAAGTGTGTTCGTGAAACTGCCTCCTCGTTCTCTTCAAGATAATTGTTCCAATATCTAAAAGTACAGGTTAGGGATGTCAAGCTTTTTGTTTCGATATAACAAGGTAATTATTGCTGCAACCGGGAGATTTGTTTTACTCTTGACTAGTTGAATTTTGCGGATTACGATTCCGCGCACCGCCAACGTATTTTGCGGCACGTAGCTACTTCAGACTCATTATAGGCATGAACTACTGGCCACATAAAACAACGCGTAATGTAATGACTAAGAGGAGGATTGTGAATAATCTACATAAGGAATTTGCCAAATCATACAAACTTATATATACCTTCAATACCTGGCATACTGACATTTTTTTCTCTTCATTAATATGTATATATGAAGCCCATATAAACGCGTTGTTAATGCTATTTTATCATTATGTACCGTATGTGCCCTGATTGTTGGAGACGATACAATAACACATTAGTGTGTAACAGTTATGGCCCGAAACTTTATCTTTCTAAACAATATCGATAATGAAAACAATACAACTTCAAAGTTGCATGTGCATACAAGTTTTAAATAATCGTAAATATCAGTAAGGAAAATAAATACTTCTTTTACGATATGCCTATCAATTTCTTTTACCATATCAAGCAGTGGAGAAACAGCACGCCGTATTGATAAATCTGTATTGCGCTACTGTTATTTTCGAAACCCGCATGAGCTTAGTAGCATGTGTTGAGTGCTATCTTTTATAGAATGACTTGTATTCAAGTTTTTTACAATATAAAATTACTATTCAGATACATATTTTTTTTCAAAAACGTACTTTTTTCCTATAGAAGTTATTTCGGATGTATCTTATTGATAATTTGTGTCTATATTCAAGAACAAACACTATATAATGAAAGGTATTAATATATGACGTAATTTCTGACATGGAAATTCCGTAAACTGTCGTTTAAAAGTGCAGTTTCGTTGGTTTAAACTAAACGCGGTTCGTTTATACATGGAAATAGTCAAAGAAGACATATGATAAAAATAATATTACAGTACGACGCTTTTCTAACGACCTGTATCACGTCTGTATCAGGTCTTGATTGGTGTATTAACAAGCATACGTCTCGACCGGTACGATGTCTCGACGAATACGCTTTTACACACAGAACTCGACATGATACAGGACGTCAGAAAAGCGTACTTTCATAACTGTTACCTTCCCTCAATCTCATTGAAAAACTGCGAAAAAGAAAAACAAAACCTAATAAGCATGTTTTAGCTGTTAGCAGCCTAGATTAACGGCAAATGCTGTACGTAAACATATCGACGAAAAAGGCACGAACTGTCGATGCCAAAAGCAAGGGAGAAACAGGAGTAATCCTGAAATTATGTATTAGTTACCAGAGTGATACATTCTGTCATACGAAGTCCCAATGATGTCTTCATGTTTCTGGGGTAAAATGATAACCATTACAAAAGGCTCAACTGAAAGTTTTCTGTCTACATTTGTTCTTTAAATTGTCAGTGGCATATTGACCACGTGCAAAAAATGACTTTACAACTGCATTTTGACTATCATGAACAAACTGTGACTATATGTGTCCACGTTCTTATTTGACATTTCACCAAGAACAAAATGTGACTAGATGTGTTTACATTTTTATATG
Source organism: Mya arenaria (assembly GCF_026914265.1). Taxonomy (NCBI): domain Eukaryota; kingdom Metazoa; phylum Mollusca; class Bivalvia; order Myida; family Myidae; genus Mya; species Mya arenaria. The sequence goes on from NC_069128.1 coordinate 26,196,220, forward strand.
ACATTTGACCAAGAACATAATATGACTTTATGTGTTCACGGTTTACTATGACATTTGACCAAGAACAAAATGTGACTATATATGTTCATGTTTTACAATGACATTTGACCAAGAACAAAATGTGACTTTACTATTGCATATTGACCATGAAGAAAATGAGACTATATCTGTTCACGTTTTACTATGGCATTTGACCAAGAACAGAATGTGACTATATGTGTTCACATTTTACAATGACATTTAACCAAGAACAAAATGTGACTATATGTGTTTACGGTTTACTATGACATTTGACCAAGAACAAAATGTGACTATATTTGTTCACGTTTTACCATGGCACTTTAACCCAAAACGAAATGAGACTATATGTAACAACGTTATTCTATGACATATTGACCATGAGCAAAATGCGACTACACTATGGCATATTGACCATGAAGAAAATGTGACTATATGTGTTCACATTTGATATGGCATATTGACCATAAACAGAATGCGACTATATGTGCTTTACAAAACAAATTGATCAGTTGTATATGGAGTCATTTTCTTCTTTGATTTCCATGAATGTGTTGTAGCTGAAACCAATTTTTGGTACGCGGTATTCATGGGCTTTTAAATGAGTAATCGTACTCAAGTAAGTGATACGTGGTACGCAGAAAACAAATTTGTATCAATAAATGGTACAGAAACTCGCAAATAGATATATATTATTTGTAATGGTAGAAATAAGGACTTATTCAGTACGCAAGAGGATGGGGCGTGGTTGTGGGGGTTACATGCTCAGTAAAGGACGATACTTTAGGAGATATATCGCCGTACTTATTTGCACGCAAACACATTGAGACGAAACCCAAAATTTATGTATAAAGATATTTTGATAGAACTAGTTATAGGTGTAAATGCTTGATGTTTTGCGATATTACGACCAATTCTCAATATCTCATATCATTTTAAAACAGCACTGCCTGAGTATTGGATAGCAGATTGTTATCTAGGTAATCCAAATGGCAAAATGTTTTCCAAACACTAAAGTAAAAATCGCAAGGCAGAATTATCATAGGTCCTGACGTGCAAGTGTCTTATTTTCTGGAAAATAGACTTCCGTCAACTTGTGTAAGCGAGGAAACTGTAATCTGTCTCTGTCATAGCAATTCATGGCATTTGAAGTTGATTGAAGGTAATTAATGCCAGTCCACATTAAGAATAACGACAAATGGGCCAAGTAATTTTGTTGCCATTGTACAATAGAACTAGACAGGCTGATTCAAGCTACTAAAGTCATTGATCATTCTATTAAAGGACATTTTATGCACCTAACATTTAATGTTGATTGTGATTTAAAATATCAGTCTAGCGGAATGATTTCACTTTCAAACTATTACTAATGATAGTAAACAAACATAGACAATCAATTCGTTTCGAAGAGTAAGTGTTTGGCACTTCATAGAGCGTAATTTCAATCAACGATTCAATTGACCGGATGATGTGAAACCGATGGAAATTGTATATTTATGGGTCCATTGCGGGTGTATGAGCCTTCACCTTAGAAATAAGTTTGATGTTGATGTGTAAAGGAATTGACGGTTGCAGGCGGCTTTTGTTGTGTGCAATCGATATGTAGCCCTTGATTTGTTTTGGCGTAGAAAAGGCCTTGATATTTCAAAACTACAAACCTTCAATTATAAGTTGAATTGCAAAAATTAAAAACAACGTCAAATTATGATATGTCTGTGTACCATGAAGAAATCGAAGTCAACGCGGTTGTGGCAACAATGATTAGAAAATGTACAAACCATGGCTAAGATTCATGAACGTCTTGATTCTTAATTTAAGTCTCAAGGCTCAGGAAAGCTTTGATTTTGTGGTAAAACAAATGACTCTAGGAGAATTATAAGGATAATTTGTATTATAAACTAATTTCCTGTTCTAAGTCTTATTCACTTTTTCCAGTTTCAATAGGGTGTTTAATACTGAGTCACAATCTCAGAAACAAGATGGTCGTGTATATAGAGAATACTAGGTTAGTGCCGTGGATGGAGGAAGTTTATATGGGAAGGCGGAGGAATTTATCGGGTGAACTCTCTCCATCCATGGCCCTAACCTAGTATTCTATTTATCATGTAACTTTGTTTCTTTAAACACTATAAATAACTATAAATAACCTTAAAATTATTAAGTTTCTTAAAAAATAAGGGGGTAAACTGTTTTTTTCCTGATGACGTCATCACACTCGGTATCCATGTTTAAATCGTTCCCGAAATAGTTCTCATAACTGTTCTTTTTTTTAATACGCCTGCAGTCAAAGTCATTGCATTTTAATACGTCAATATCAAATAAAAACATAATAAAGATTTTAAAAGTGCATAAACATGAATCGGTCACCATTATCTGATGATGTAACAATTATTTCGCAAGTCACAGTGTACAGTACACAGGTCATGGTTCAAGATCGCGAGTGTTTACAAACAATAGTCACATGTTAAATGGATTTCATTCGTGTTGATAGTGTTAAATGTCCAGAACTGCACCGGCAAAGAAATAATTAATTTCTGTTGTAAGTGATTTTTTCATTCACCACAGAAATGGAATTTACTATCGTTGAATGCTGCACAGTTTCCAGAATTTGCGGAGGGGTAAGATGTTCACATCAGATGTTGATTTTCTCGTCGATTGTTTAACCAGAGTCAATATTATGCAGAGTGATGGGACTTTATGGGCGAGTGATTGTTGAGGTCGGCTGTTGGCGGACTCTTGATATGATACTGAAACATAATTTGAGCTTTTCATATGACATTTTAGAATAGAAAAGAAGTCCGTTTTCACGGTTATACGACCAAAAGCCTGTAGATAAACATCACGTAATATATTATCCTTATAAACTAGAATTTACAAGTCACCTTGTTATTGGACCGATGTGTATGAAAGTGACAGGATAAATAGTCTTAGGTTCTCAGGCACATTTTACATTCAAGATGGTCATACAAATGGTCTAAGATAATGGCTCTCATTCTCAAACTCGCGATGGTCCAAAATTATCAAGTCAAATTCGACTTTGAATATCATTTCATTGTTTTCACTTTCTGCTGCAACTAGCCTCTGTGCTACATACTTTCCAGTTTCACAACCGTCTCGTGTACTATGCATCTTTGCAGGTATGAAACCAGACAGGAGCAAGCACCAGCTACATATATGTCTTTTCTTCAGTTCCATGCACTCCCTCTTATGTTTATCTGCATTAGTTTTCAGCACTAAACTCTTCCTACGAGATTCCCTATGCGTTGACGCTGAATATTGCCTACAAACAAGCGTTTGTCTGCAAATTCAATCCTCTTCATGCATGTTTTGTTTTACGATCTTTAATGTTGAATATCTATGTTTGCAGCGCTGACTTTCCCAGAAAGGACCCAGGCTAAGTTGACGCTGTATATTCGCTACACACTAGCGTTTCTCCGCAACTCCAGCCGCCTACAGACACTCCAGCGGTCCGTGATGCTGACCCGGTCAAGAAAGTTTAAACAACTGGTTGGTGGTGTTTTGACTCACTTTTTATGTGAGCGTAATGCCATATTTAACTAACGAACACTCTTTGAGATCAAAACTTTATCCTAACGAATTTTTAGGGATAACTATCATACTATATTGTTATATGACACGGTTTATAAAACATAGTAGTAAACAGAAAACTCCAACAAACGGTTTTCTTAAAAATATACGTCATGGCAATGGGAAGTAAACCAAACTACAATTTCAACATCATATTCAAACAATAAAATGTCAATCGATGTAGATTTTAATACATAAACACGTATACGACTATAACTTATTTCCCTACAAATGCTGGTTGCCAATCTTAGAACTCTTCTCTGGCATCCCAGAAAGGAAGCAGTTATGGTTTCTGCCAAGGAAACGGACACGAGATTGATTCAATATATATTTATATTGCCTTTATAATCGAGCTTAAATTGAGTATTTGTTTTCTTCAAGGAAACTTCAGGGACTTGAACAGTTGAATCACACAAGATTGCTATCTGAACCGATCTAAACAAATACATAAGAAAACAGACTGTGCGAACATTAAAACATCAATGAAATAGAGTATTTGTATAACAGAATTTTACAATATGATATACACTCGTATTAATGACACGTTGACAGATTGTTTTTAATAAAGTGTACATCTATGTAGGTTTGAATATCCTCAACTGGTTTACGAGGACTTTAAAATTGTTTCTTATTTCCCTAGACTTGTTGGCTGCCAATCTCAGTCCCCGATCATCTTCATACCATCAATGTCACGGTTGCCGGGGACGAATATAACACAATTGCCACTTCAACGTTGGATGTTGTGGACCAAGGTTCCTTTGCTGTTATTATGTTTGAATTTGAACATTCGAGTGAATGGGAATGGTAATTCCTGGGTTTCAGAAAGAGTTGTACTGAAACCACTTTTTCCAAGGCAATAAAACATGGAAACTACAGACACAATATTGCGGTTTAGAATTGAAGCATGATCAAGTTCAAACGCACACCTAGTTTTCATTTATTTAACTTAGAAAATGTACGATGGCGGACTACAAGCTTACAACATTTTAAACTAAGACTAGCTTAAAAGAGTAAATACAGGATACAAGTCTTTGTGGTTATCTCTTTTAGTCAAATTTAGCATTAAACCACGTGCCTCAATACTGGGTTATTCTAAAGTGTGTGTGTATTGGGGGTGTCCTTCTACATTCCATTGTAACATAGCCAGTGCGTCCAATAATCAATAAGCAATGTTATTTACCTCAAATAAAACGTTTTTACATAAAAAGGAATTTCATTCCATCAGAAAGGTACAGTAAGGATGACACATGTTTATTGGATGTATTGGAGTGCTGGCAACTTGTAGATCTGTTATATTTTAATGCATAACTTGTCGGAAATAAGGCATACACACTTGAATATCTTATCAGTTTCAATTGTGTGTAATGATTTCAGCCATCAATTGTAAAGAGGGGTGCAAGTCTGATGACATTATGTTCAACACATCCTACCTGTGCTTGAAAAATGGAACATTCAATCACAAGCCGTCGGCACGAGTATTACGCGTTTCATTCGAACCATTAGGCAAAGGTCAAAAGGTCAAAGGTCAAACTACACTTAAACACTGGTCGGTTGTAAGTATCTTAAAATAGGTTACGATGATAGTTTTTTTGTATGTACGTGAAATGGTGTCTCGTCAAGAGCTGGTATTAAATATTGGTCTTGGTTGGATCTAAGAAAGATGTAGCTTATCGGATTACTTGTTATTATTAACTGACCAAAATTGTGAATGCATTTAATCATGTACGACCCTAAGATTAACTAAAGGTGCATATTGAATACCACCCCAGACCTATTTTTGTTCGTAAAGTTGTCACAAAACAAACATCGTTAAAACAGTCTAATGATATAGTCAATATTGTCTTATCAATAAATGGAAGCATGTTGTCTTATCGCGAAATGAAAGCATGTTGTCTTATCGCTAAATGAAGCATGCCAGTCTGGCCAAGTAAAGAAAACACAAACAGCTACCTTATTTCGATTCTTTGTCAGAAGTATCAGTTAATCTATAGGTATTTAAATACTCATTGTGTCTATAATATCGAGCTGTTTTAAAACGCATAGCATAGTCTGTTTTTAAGTCAAGCATGGACGGATCCAGGATATGACGTTAGAGGGAGCGTAACTAAGAGGCGAAACCTTTTGATTTGCGCCCCTCCCTCAGAACCGAAATTTATTTGGTTTAAAAAATTTGGCAGCCGGGTTTGGGGTTACTCCCCCAAGAAATATTTAACATTTTCTTGTCCGAAATAAAGCATTTTGGCCGTATTTTATTACTCATTTTCTCCCAGTTTGAAATAAAAATCTTGGACGATTTTAGGTTGGGTAGGGAAGCGCCGGTCGCGCTACCACCGTCCCTTGACCCGTTAGTGTTAAGAGTATATAAATACATATTATTTAACGGAAACTTGCTCAATTCTATTGCACTATTTTATTCCATTCCTTTTTCAGACCAATTCAAGCATATCATTTCAATGTAACGACAAATGTAATGGTATTGGAAGGCTTGAGGTATGTCAGTGTACATAATTCGTTAGAAATATGTTAAGTTATAGTGCTATCACTTCAAAATTTGAGATAAGTAAATAAATTGAAAGCTTGAAAATTTATCGCAAATTGCAACTTGCAAAATAAGTTCAAACTTGGAGTGCCCAATCATTTAATTAAATGTGATATTGTAAATGATTGTAGTCCTTGTTTTTGTCTAGATTATCGTGGAAGGCAAACTCCTTATCCTTGCATCTGCATGTTCAGAATAGCGGATAAAACTAAATTGTTTTATGAATCTGTTATTCAATTTTAGGTCTCGTATCGACAACTAAATGCAGACCTCTACTGCTATGTGCACAGTGACATCAGAATAGTTTGTGATCACGTGACGTCAAAATCCGATCGATATGGTAAGTTCATGAACAATAAACTAGAACTATACTTTGTGTTATGTTTTCGTTTATTTGTGTCGTTGCTTTTCCTATTGCTTGAAAGCAGGTTTATGCACAGTTTCTTTGCCAACCAAAAAAGGAAATGAAAGCGGTTCAATTAGAGCTGTTGTAATTGTCGTTTAACACAAAGTAAATAAAGACCTTCTTGTTGAATGTTGAATTGAATCCTTTGTCATCCCAAAATGACAGATTTTGTTCCTAACTAGAGGGATTTCACTTGACTTAAATTAACAAAACCGTAGATATGAGGTTCCTTGCATACCGGGCATGTTATTCTGCCTAACGCCTTCACTGTTAAAATACTGGCAAACATTCGATAAATTTCGCAGATACCATCGCAAATTCCAAGATCATAACATAGTAATTCCTATAATGTATGCAAATTGTACCATATGTTATCATCTTTACTGCATATGTTCGTATATGATCCAAACGCCTTAAAAACGAGGTTTATAAAATGATGTTGGTTTCTTTTAAAGTAACCACACATGTCCCTGTTTTGTTTTAATGCATGACTGAAATTCAATGAAGCATGACTACACTCAGCCTAAGCAACCGTGTTTTTTATCATTTGGAACTCCTCGGCCACTTTTACATCGAAAACAACCTCGAATGTATATGGACGGTTTACAATAGAAGAGATCTTATTATTTAACTACGCTGAAAGTAGGTCGCGTAATAATTTCAATTTAGCAGTTCAACTTTATGGCTTTACTCTTAATTATCTAAGCAATAATGCACTTCACTGACAATAAATTTAAACTTTGTTATACAAAATACATGTTGAAACAATACAATTAAGTAATGATAAACGAACTACTTCTACTCGTGTACGGGCACACATCCGAGGTTGTTTTCGATGGAAAATAGCCGGGGTGTTACAAATCGGTTTTTTAGGTTTTTTATCCGTGTTCACCTTGAAACGTGTATATCATTTTGCGTTTAACAAGTTGATTGCGTTATTTGCATGTGATGCAACATCCCTATCCAGTATTAATATAATATTAGAAATGGTTCCAATTCAGCAAGCATACACATACGTATTATTATAACACTAGAAATTGTCAGTCGAATGTTTTACATGAATGTTCTACCGTTGCAGACGATACCGAATCCTTTGGGACGTTTGTGGTATTTGGTCTTATCGTGATGACTTGTTTTACAGCCATCCTCGCACTCATCATATTTGGTTAGTTATTGTTTTTTGATAGTTGTGTTAAGTCCAAATCTCCCTTTAAAGCTCTCTCTCTCTCACAGATTGACTGTTTTGACTTTTGTTTTATTTTTTTATCTCAAAACCAGCTGATTTGGGCATCAATACCTTCAATTCAGTATATTATGATAACTCACTACAGAACAGATCTCAATTGATTGAAAACTGAAAATCATTCTTCAAAAAGGGCTAGGAACGCTTTTAGAAATAAAACATCAATTTTCGAAGGTAATTTTGAACAACTGCGATCGGAATGAGATGTCCCCTGATTGTTTTGATTTGTTTCAATTGATCACATAAAACCCCTGAATGCGGTGACAGAGACAGTTGTCACTCATATCAGTTTGCCGTATATTTTTTTGCAATGCAGTGCACTGTGACGTGCACTATTTTTCATTCATTTCAAATTGTCATAAATATGGTCGGAAGACGGTGTACTCTGAACTAGTGTCGTTCAGTTTAAATTGTCATAAAAATGGTCGGAAGACGGTGTACTCTGAACTAGTGTCGATTAGTTTAAATTGTCATATATATGGTCGGAACACGGTGTACTCTGAACTAGTGTCGTTCATTTTAAATTGTCGTATATATGGTCGGAAGACGGTGTACTCTGAACTATTGTCGTTCAGTTTAAATTGTCGTATATATGGTCGGAAGACGGTGTACTCTGAACTATTGTCGTTCAGTTTAAATTGTCACATATATGGTCGGAAGGAGGTGCACCGTGAAAAAAAGTCCTATCATTGTTCGGAATGCAGTGTATAATAAAATATTGCCATTTTATTCTATTGGTCATAAATACTTTCTCAATGCAGTGTACCCTAACATATTGTCATTCATTTTTATTAGTCAAATAAACTTTCGGAACGCAGTGTATACTTAATTGTTGTCGCTAATTTCAATATTTTATATATACTTTCGCAATGCAGTATGCCATAATATATTGTCATTAATTTGAATTTTTCTATATACTTTCGGAATTGAGAGTACCCATACTTGCTCTTTCATTGCAGTCGTGCAGAAACTAATGGGACTTCATCGTGCGTATAAAAATAGAAGAGGTGAGGCCCTTAAGGTTTATTAGTCAACTAACCTTTTTAATGTGCTATCATTTTTAAGCCATATATAAGTCATGAGAACAAACGATATGTTTTTGCTAAAGGCGCAAAATAAATGAAAAAAAATATTTTAATGCATTATCACTTTGAACTCATTTGACTTAAATGATCAAAAGAAAATATGATTATGATTTGTGTAAAAATTATTGGCACGTAGCTGATAATTTAAAAAAAAACAAATTTTATAAAGGCTAATATTTTTTAATCTATACATAAATCATATGCGTTTTTGTTTTGGCTTTGCTCATAAAAATCAAAATGAGTTAAACGTGATAATGCATTAAATTGAATTAAATTATTTATGCATCAGCTTATGAAATAATTGTCTGCCTTTTACATCCCTATGTAGGCTTATGGCCAGATTAAATTTATCAAATCGGTGCTAAAGTGCTAAATGTTTTGCTAAAAAAAGAGGGATAAACATTAACTATGTTGTCTTTTGATAGACATTGGGCAGATTATTTAGAACATTGTTAAAGTTAACAACTTTGATAACTTAATCGTTGTTAACTTTCAAATCTGTAATACTTATACTGTGTCACTGTTACACATGTAATCTGCTGTACTGTTTACAAATATTAAGACAACTGAATCAGCTATGCGTGCCTTACTTAAACATATCATCATATCATAAAATATGTAAAATATGTTAAACATGACAAACATTCCATTAACAACGTTGTTAACTTTGACAAAGTTCTAAACATTCGGCTCAGAGATAAACATATTTCAAAGCACTCATGTAGTGTAGATACGAAATAGCCCTTATAAATGTTACACTATTTTACAGAAAGCACCCCCAAAGAACGTCGCCGCCGATCCAGTCTTCTAGGCCACTTGAAAACAGGTAGGTCTTTGTTTAATCCTAAAATACAGGGCTGGTATTCAATATAGGTATTTTTGGGGTATTAAGACTGATGTAGCTAATCAGATTACTTGTTATTAATAACTGACCGATAGAGTGAATGAAATCAATAATGAACGCCCTTAAGATTAACTTAAGTTTTGAATATTTAATACCACCACTTGCAAACGAATCAGAATGCAGTCAGTTGTTTATAAACTAGTTATAACTCAACGTACAACGCAATGATAACTATAATGGATTCATGCATGCAGAGAAGAAGTGGTTTAAAAACTTGAAAGCTTTTGAAAAATCTGCACTACTGTACTGTATGCGTCGGCATATTTATATCACACGTTTATTCTGCAGTATATGTTGTATTTCATTTGATGTGGAAACAAAAATAAGACAAAACAACAGCTTGACAAAACCAAGAATAACATGTGAAGCAAAGGGACAAATATTTCGGTGATATTCTTCTAGTCTGTGGCTGTACTAAACTCTTTATGCTTTCAGCGGTCCGGAGCCAATATCAATTAAAAAACTTATGTACCTAGTTAAGTACTATCGTGTGAATCGACAGCCCAGTATAATACGTGATTGTGTCATGTTTGCTGAAAGCCAAATTTTCGGCTTTGGTAATAAATATTTTGTTTCAATAAGTCTCTTGAACATTGTTACCTTAACTGACCGTGCTCTGAACAAGTGTGTGCATTCACCGATTCACCGCAATAAATTCAATTCTTACGTATTTTGTTTTCAGATGAGATTATCCGAAACTCCATCCTTAATATGCATAAGATTGTCTCTGAGCCCGAGGCCCAGCCACTGCGAGCCCATGGTAACGGAACTTCCAGTGAACGCGAGACAAGCTTCTTGAGGAATTCCTCACACAAGAGTTCACACAACAGGATAGCAAGGTAGTATGCGCGTGTGCTAGTTTTATATATGGCTTACTTAGTTAACCCCTTCTCATTGTTTTGTAATATAAAACACGTTTTCATCGTTCTACTATTCCGAAAATGTGCGATGGGTAGGATGCTCAACGACATGTGAAATTATGGTCGAACCCCGTTGGCTCTAACTCCCGGGGACCGGCGGCAACACCTCGAGCCTCAGGAAATTCGAGCCAAGTAGGAATGCTTACAATCAGTATTAAAACGAATTGATGCTTTACATCCAGTTCGAGCCAACCTATTACAGCGCCTAATATATTTAACTTGTTTTTGCATGAAGATAAATATAGTGTTTTACTCTTTTCAGTTTCTGTATAAAATGTGACTCTTAAGAAGAATGACTTGTCATGTAAATGTTTTGTTTTGTTGGACGTATCTATTTGTTCTAGATTTGATAAGCCCCAAATCAGACTTTTGTTTTTAATTTGAGTACATGTTCATGTATTCTTAATTGGAATCTAGATTTGTTGAGATAAAGTATTTCTAGTTTATAAGGGTAAATTAAATGTTTATTTACTTATAAGTTATATATATATACATAATAATATACATTTATAAATATTATACTTAAACTCAGGCAATGTTTCAACGACTTATGTTAAGCAATACAGACACTTAAAACTGAATATCTGTTTTCTCGTACTATCCAACTTCTAAATATATTTTATCTTTATACTCATTAACTTCTTCCAGTTGCTCCTCCTGGGCGTCAAGTATTTTATCACAAACAAACTCAGGCTTGCCTTCGAAGACATCCAGTGGTAAAAAGCTTCAACGAAGCGTTACACAGGCTATGCTGGAAGATCTGGACGAAAGCAAGTGTTCAATTATATTTCTAACTCTACCCTTCGACCAGTACACCCGAGACGTAACCGAACTTCTGCGGAACGTTTTGTCTATTGAGGGTGGAATTCCAAGCCAGTGCTGCTTCGACCCAGATGTTTTGAGCGATTATCAGACCAATAGATTCGCTTTTCTCGAAGAGATAACTGGAAATACAAACAAAATTCTGGTATTTGTGTTTCTTACTACATTGAGTTATGGAACCAAAGAAGAAAAGCTGATACATGACTTGCTAAACCATTGTCTCCTAAAACAGAGAATCATTCCTCAATGCAAGGTTGTCTTTCTCCACCTAACGGATGACGACAGTAGGCTAGAAACAAGATACCATGGCCAGCATATTCATCTGAAGCATGATAATGCTTACAAGAAATTTCTCTCTGTGATCTTGAGAGAATGTGGCATCAATGTAGATGAAAGGAATGTGGACAGTGAATTGCATAAAAGAATGCTGTCATGCAGTGCCACAAAGCATTTATATCAGTTGTTATCCTATAATGGCGATAAGGCAGCATGAGTATTGTGGAATATCGTTTCTTACCTTGCTACACGTGTATTATGTATGTCTTTCAATGTGTTTTAATGTCTTTCAATATTGCTTTGATTATTTTATGTATGCTTAGTTTTAACATGAGCATTCCTTTCCTGCGATAGCATTAGTGTTTGCATTTAACACTGGCAAATCACAAAATATTCACTGATGTGTTCATTTTAATTCAAGAATAATAAAAAGTCAGGTCTAAAAACTGATCACCGCATGGTTATGTGGCTTCACTCAATTATCAAGTTTATTATGCCCCACTTCGAAGGAGAGGGGAATTATTACTTTGCAAATGTCGGTCGGTCGGTCTGTCGGTCCGTTCGTCGATATTACTGGACCTATGGTCATCAAACTTGACATGAAGGTTGCGTCTTACCAGTTGATGACACCTATGGATTTTAGGGTTATCGTTTTAAAAGTCAAGGTCACATTGACCTAGAACCAAAAAAAACTCACAGTGTGATAACTCGACAATGACTGCACCCATGGCCCTCAAACTTGACATAGGTTGGGGGTGACCAGTAGATGACCCCTATTTTGAGGTCATAAAGTCAAAGGTCAAGGTCACAGTTACATTAAACGCGAAAGCTTGTCTGAATGATATAACTAGACAATGGGTAGATTTTTGGTGAATACCAGACGGAGAAACTTCGGACGCATTTGTATCGAGTTACAAGGTATATATAAGTTACCATCAGATATCAAGTGTTGGTAATCCTTGAAGACAGGGTGTGTTTTTTAGATGTAGTGGTTATAAACTAACATATATTGCCAAAATGTTACAAGAACTTCACTATTGTCATATCACTAATATTTGTTTATAACTAAATATATATTTTGGTCATTAAAATTATACGTTATATTTACTTACTCCCTGCTGCTAAGCGGATACATGTTTATCTGCAAATATCAGTCATCATCTGACAGAACATGATCAAACACTGTACCTACTATCCTCACACTTTGAATGGATATAAGCTTAAAACTACTTCAAAGACATGCAATGTCAATAACAACTCGGCTGTCATTTCGATCCATGCTTAATTCATTCAATTTTCCAAATATTTCTGACAACATGGCGCCCAGGGAGGCATAATGTTTGACAAACATCTCTTGATTATATCATAGTTATGATGCAATATAAATACTACTTTCCAAGGCATTTTAATTTTATTACAGATATAATGCAATGCATATATTAGAGATATTATCTCGTTATTTCTAAAGTCAAAAATAAGATATAAAATTCAGTCATGAATTGAATTAACGTTGTTTCGTTAGTATTTTAGCTTACCTGAGCACGAAGTTTTCAAGGTGCCCATTTAGGTTCGGTCCTTGTCCGGCATCCATGCGTTCTTCAACTAAGTCACTTCTAAAGTAATTACTGTTCTTTTCATAAACTTATATATAATTATCTATATTTCTTATGTTCGTAGTGTGACATTGTTTTACCCAATATTGAATTTTATAATCAGACTTTTTTCTATCGAATTACGCTATTGTTCATCTCCCAATCTTTTGCGAAATTGAAATGATACTGTGTAACGATCAGTTATTCAGGGAAACTTTTGTATTTAAAATCAACATTTTAATAAACAAACAATATAAGGCTTCAATTTTAGACTTTGTTAAATTGTAAAATTTACATTTAAATCACATCGTCTATCCTATCTTATCGTGCAACGTGGAAAATATGCACAAAATTATTCAGCTTTTTGAACTGGTCTCTACTTTTTGCCACAACTTTGACCATATCAAATATAGCTGGCGGGCGTGGCCTACTACATGTCAACTCGGCGTAGTACCCAACATATGTTACAAGTAGTTTTCTCCTTCATATATTTCATGTGAGCGATTCACTGCCATCGTTGTCCTCTTGTTTTTTTAATGGGGTTTAATGGCAAAACTACACGTCGAGTATTTTACAGATGTTATCGCTGTAAAATGCTTTTAAGATAGTTTATTAAGAGCACTGTTTCAACGCTCTTAATTTTTAAGAATCCAATTTAAATGCTAGGCTGGTATGCCTTTATGCAGGTTCAGTTTCAAACCTTTTGTCATTCATGGCCATTTTTTCGCACCTTTTATTGTGATGGCCAAACGCCATTTTAAATATCTAAAAATAATAACATAAATAGACAAATAATAACCGGAAGGCAGAAAAGTAACACTAAATCGGTTAAATATGGAAATTAACTAGTTTTTGACGAATTGTCATTCCGGAATAGAGCTTTATAAATGTTTTGTTAATACATGTTTCTTTTTTTACGTACCTGTGGTCACTGCGTAAATTTATACAAATAACATCTCCACGGAAATTGTTTTATAAATCTGCCATTTAAACCTCCCAGTTTTGTATTATGACAAAATCCCAAGGTTTCAAAATGAGGACGATTTTTTTACGGAAGTAGCGGTGCTGGTTAACGAGCCTGGCTCTCAGAGCGTGCATGGTACGAGATCTGTCTCATCTTATATTGTCTTTCCCACTGGCTCTTAGAGCTACCATCGTGCGTGTGGTCGTGCATGGTACGAGATCAGTCTCTTCTTATCTTGTCTTTGCCACTGGCTCTTAGAGCCACCATCGTACATTTGGTCGTGCATGGTACGAGATATGTCTCCTCTTATCTGCCTTTCCCACTGGCTCTTAGAGCTACCATCGTGCGTGTGGTCGTGCATGGTACGAGATTTGTCTCCTCTTATCGGTCTTTCCCACTGGCTCTTAGAGCCACCATCGTACATGCGTATGTGGTCGCACATGTTTCGAAATCTATCAAATCTTTATTTCTCTCTCATTTCTGCCTCCCTTCCTCACACTTATCACTATTTTCAATACGTTTTTATTTCTGCCTACTTCTCCCCTGTATACTGATCCTTAATACATATCCACTTACCCATATGTTTACTCACCTCAGTTTTACGTTTCTCTTCTCTCACCCTTCCTTACACCCCGTCTTGAATATCATTAACGTTCTCCTCTCTTCTTTTTTCTACCTCTCTACACTTTAACTTCCGCATTTTATCTTCCCCTTTTCACCCCGCCCCCTGCCCATCTTTCTTCTCGTCTACATTTCTTCTACCCAATCACCTTGTCCCTTTCATCTCTTCCTAACCCTTCTTCTACACAATGAACTCTCTAATCTCTCCTCTACCCACTTCTACCCAATCAACTATTTTCTCTCCATCCCCCCTCATCTACCAAATCATCTCTCTCTCTCCTCCCTCCCCTATCTTCAACACTATCACCTCTTCGATCAAATCACCTTTACTCTTTCACCTCTCTCATCTACCCAATCTCCTCATCATTTTCTCTTCTACCCTCCCTCATATTTCCCCACTCTTCAGTTATCTTTTCCTCCACTTCGCCTGTATATCTTTTCCCTACCTCCACCTATTTCCTCCCCCCTCCCATTAATTCCTTATTCGGTATATTGATAACACAGTATGTGACTATTTTGGTATATGCTGACAATGGACATTTAATAGCGTTGAGTAATTTCTTTGTTTTACATATGTATAATTTATACATACAAATTCAATTTGAAAAAGGGGGAGCGCTAAAAAAATGGTTTTATTTCAATTATAAATTGTATAATAAATTATATACACGAATAAATAATGACTACAAGACGGATTAAAGTATATAGTGTTAACGGACACTTCGATATGGACAGAACTTCAGACTCCATAATTTTACAACGCATATATTTGACACACAAACTCTATTATAAGCACATTCGAATGTCAACTTTGATTTCTTTTTCGACAGAACAGAAGAGAACATATGCTCATTAGTATATGGTCTAAACCCAAAACACTGTCTAAACATACATGGAATTATCTTATATATGTCACGGTTGTATGTACACAGTAAGTGCGAAAATAAGCATACATTTTGTATTACTTTTACAAGGTATAACGTACAGTATTGTTTAAGGTTTGCATAGTTATAACACAATCATGTTGCAATATGGGAACAGTTTTGTAAAAGAGAATAAACTGTCTGAGGACTTACCGAAGAATATAAATTACGAATACATAGTGCTTCTGCCTAATTTCAATACTAAATAAGCTCACATTTATTACAATAGTTTAATACTTGGTGGTACTTAAGTACTGACGGTGCGTCCGTTTAATGTATTTCCGTCTAATAACCATATAACAAGGGTATATACACACAAAATGGAACGTGGCTGTTAAAATTTGCTTGTAAAAATAATTATACAATCAAAACAGTTCGTCTGTACTATTATATCGTGCAACTTGGAAAAAAACCACACAAGCTTATTCAGCATTTCAACTGGCCCCTAAGTTATGCTACATCTTTGTCTATGAAAGATACATCCGGCGGACATGACCTACTGCATGCAACTTCGGTAGAGTACCCAACAATTGTTTGTCAGTTGTTTTTACTTCACATATCGCAGGTTAGCGATTCGTGACCACCATTGCCCTTTTGTCTTTAAAGGGATTGAATGGCAATAATACAAGACATGTTATCGTTGTTATACGCTTTTAAGATAGTTTAATAATTCATAAACCGCACTTTATCACGAT
This sequence comes from Mya arenaria, assembly GCF_026914265.1. Classification (NCBI taxonomy): domain Eukaryota; kingdom Metazoa; phylum Mollusca; class Bivalvia; order Myida; family Myidae; genus Mya; species Mya arenaria. The sequence continues at coordinate 26,212,816 of NC_069128.1, forward strand.
TTAATTGGATAACCACCATGCATAGATGAAAGATGATAGGCATCGCCAAATTCAGCGATATATGTCATTTTACTGAGAAAACATGCAGATAATGCTGGATTCCTTTCCGTCTGATAAAGAAGAATCGTCAATATCGTGCAGCCGTTAGCCTGACAAGAATCACACGAAGGTATAAGGTGACTATGTCTCCGAACAAATAGGCCAAGGTAAAGACATATTTTGGGAAAACTGTTTGAGATATGGGTTATATTATAATTGGTCAGCTTCGGTTTGTTTGCGATATTGATTAGAGGTTAATACACGGCGTAGCCGGGCCGTTGAGTGATAATTGGCCCGAGTGACTCATAATGGCCCGAGACGTAGTCGAGGGTCATCAAGAGCATGAGGGCCAATTTTCACTCAACGGCCCGGCTACGCCGTGTATTAACCTCTTTAATACATATGTTTGTTTTTCTTATTTTGCAAGTTTAAAGTTTGCTTTTTAATGTTTACCTGCAATCCAGTTGTGCATTGTCATTTCGTTCTGGCTTGACTACGATGAGTAATTAAACTCACTCTCAAATTAAATTTACTTTTTATTATTTAGTTTTTGAGAGTGGGCCAAAGAGCCAAACAACATTTTGTTGTCATTTTTATGTTCCCATTCCAATTTCAATTGATCACCTTGAAAAATCCACATCGTCTATCCGAATTTTTCTCTACGAATCACTGACATCTGTCTGTTCATGTCCTGAATAACTGAATTCAATTCAATAAACATGAACACTTAGCAAGTAGAACGACTGTTTGTACTTAAATAAACCAATACCTCGTATTATTAATGTCAACATGTATTAACAGTTGCTGTTTTTCAAGTAAATTCAATTTTGCCGCTTCCTTTGTTATGTTTTTTGAATGTCAACGCAGAATTAAAAAAAAACGGTCCACACTGGTTATCAAACACTAGCAGATCTTCCTAAACTGCGTTTGCGTTTGCCTCCCTTTAGGATTTTAATAATAAATATGTTCAAGCAGATCAATAAATTTTGATAATTTAGTCAAGTCATTATTTTGAAGTCGCCAAAATTGATTTTAAGGAGAAAATTGAATTCACGTGCGTACGTTCTACGGGCCGCAAAAGAATAATCGAAAATCGGCCCGGGCCGCAAAACTGATAATCGCTGAGTCATGCAAATAATCGCGAAAACCCTGTACAAATGTGTTACTATATATAGTAACATATGTATTAACCGTTTATAAGTATTTCTTATTCGGTACTTAACTATTTAGTGAACTATTGGAGGTAAATTATTTGGTGTTGGTGATGAGTGATTTTGTGGACATTCAAAGCAATTTTTTAAATCATCATATAAATCGTTTGACATTTTTGAGTTTATATTGTTTTGTCTGTGAATAAAACCTCGAGGAATAGTCACCTTGATTTCATTTAAAATTGGAATTTCTAAACAAATAAAAGGAAAGAGTATTCTCAACAAAAAACTGAAATATAACTTAAAGCACAAGATTATGACTCAATGTGGTCTGAAATAATGCATTAAAGATTAGTTTTAAATGAGAACAATATTATAAGATGTTATTTACCAATATCATTAGACGCATGAATGCAATGCAATTATAATCTAAGTCCAGACTTAGATTATAAATATATTTCCGGGAATCTGCATGCATACCAAAAACATTACGACTGATAGACGGCCAGTTATCGTTTACCTCTTTTATTTATAAGTCCTATTTACTCTTGTGTTTTTTCACATGATTTAATCCATTTACTCTGCCACCACATTCGATATTATTAATTGTAAACAAGTTATTTTTCCTAAACACATAAGGGTAGGACGCAAAAGTCAAAAGGAAGCCCCTTTCTTTGTTAAAGATCAAATAAAGTCCAATCTTAAGTAAACGTTAAATGAACGAGGAAATAAAGGTCAGAAATCACTTTGAGAAAACAACATCATAACACAATGATAGGCATGAATGAATACATGACGTAAACGTCAGTTAGTATTTTGAACGTTGAGTCATACAATTTTAAAAATAACAAGAATATATATAAAATAAATGTATGGCTATTTAACAACCGTGTAACACAAAACTCTATCTTAAGGCGAGATACAAAATGCGTGTGAATATCTATCTTTGCTATGTCACTTGACTTTAAGTCAAACGTTTCAGTCCTGAATAAAACGACGGAAAACTAGCGCATGTGTTATTGATGTTGTACATTATGAAATGGCGTGACTGCACGATCTCAGCGACACTGACTAACAGAACTTATTGAAGTTCTGAGATGGAAGACCATTTTAAACAAAGCTGTCTGCTTAATTTTGTTTTAACATCAAGAAATTAAGTTTCCATAGAGTGTTTTAATTATATTGCCATTGAATTAACAATTAATAAATCACACGTCCCGTTAATGACTAACTCTTTATTAAAATTTGGCAGTTAAGTGTATTAACTAGTTATTGTGGAACGAATCTTTGGTTTGTTCCGTGATTTCCGAAAACATGTTATTGCTTCTTTATTTCAATTTGTAGTGGAAAACAGATGAGACCATTTCGCGTTCTTCATCTTCAACTAAATTATTTGTCTTCTCCGCTACACAATTCCGTGAATGTTTAGTCACGTCTCACTGTTTGTATCTATAAAATCAATACACAGATACTTCAGTAAATAATTGTCAGATATTCGTCAGAAAAGAACATGGGTGGTTTAACATTAGTCTTAATTGGATCTATGTAGCTAATCGGATTACTAGATATATAATTATATATATTACGAACCTGTAGAGTGAATGGAGTCAATAATGTATGACCATAAGATTGACTTGAGTCGTATACTGAATACCAACCCATCGTATCCGATACAGCAATACAATGATATTGTTTACCTTATCTGCTTAAAAAATAAATGCTTGAAAGTAAAGCATTCACAATTGACAATGTAGACTATAAGTATCTTCCATGGCCGAGAGTGTAAGATATGTTCATTCCGACCCGAGCGTAGGGTGTTTTCCGCAAAACACCCTGCGCGAGGGTCGGGATGAACCTATCTTACACGAACGGCTATGGTAGATGCTTTTTCTCCCACCTCAGTTAAACAAAATTAAGTAAAAATGTATTTTTTTGCTGGAACTCCTTTGTGCTTCGTGAAAATAATTGCGTACGGATATGCGATAATTCGTGGTTGTCATGGATATGCGCGCAGTGATTCAGAGTACGTAAATGGTCTGATCGGTCTTTAAATAGTTCTAAGAAGAGTGAAGCATTATTTCTTGAAAGGTGCGTGAAAACTGGTTTCTGGTGCTATTTGAAGCGAGAAATAATTAAGTAGCGTTCTAAATATTGCCACAAGACAAGGATTCCATGATGCGCTACAGACGACAGTCTTCAACAAGGGAGGTAATTACAATGTGATGACCATTAAATGAAGTTCCATACGGGCATTTTATCTTCGTCCGTGGGCAAGATAAGAATTTCTAGCATGGTTAAATTAATGGATCTACTTATCTGAGATGGGAGAAAAATAAATAACGATGTAGGTAACGAAGAACCACACGTGTTATTACATGCATGTAACCAATGAGGTTTAGGAATAGAAATGATCTACGCATGATGTTAAGTTATGTCGTACTAATTCTAATCTATCTTTAATTTTTTAAAACTTACGGACTTTATCCTATTATTGATAATAAAAAATACTGTGATGGCGTGTTATTTCAATTATTGAAGGACATTTTTGTAAATATAGATAATATTTGCCAACACTAGCTCATTTTGCAATGCTCATGCTGCGTGGTACTGAACCTGCTGCGAACTGAATTTACTTGCGTAAGATGCTCGTGATTTAAAATCATTAATACGTAGATATTATCACCGCAGTTTTTGTATTTTTATGTCGTTTTTATTTCAATATAACCGTACGTATCCGTGTAATCGCATATTACAACGCAATTTAAAGATTTTGGACAATCCAAAGGAAGGTAAAACTTCACAGGATTCATTTTGTGTTTTTTTTATCGTTTATGTTTTTTTTTGGTTACAGAAATGATATAAACCTCGAAATAAGCATTCCTTGATACCATGCAATATGAACCCTCTTAAAATCTTATGGACGAATTATTCTCAAAAAGTAAAGGCACTTGCTTTCATGGTTTTATTATACAGATATAAAAAATGTCAACTTTAAATACAGTCGATCGAGGCCATCATCCGACGATTATTTACATTATGTTAATAATCATTAAATTATGTATGCACAATGTATCTTCCAACGAATAGCAGAAACTAGAGAGGAATTAAAATTATCAAAGTCCCATTTTTTTCAATGGCTTGAAATTAACAATCTTAAAACGACTATGTGACGGAAAAGAGTAACAAAGACGGCATCAACTTAAAAACAAAGACGTAAAACTTATGCTATTGATAAATACAATTATTCAAATAGCTTCAAGTATCCGATGACCAGATACAGATATTACCTCAAAAATCCAGCCAGATCAACAGCTTCTTCTACAATCTTATACAATAAATAAAATACCAACTTTTCTCGACTTTGCCAATGAGAAACTATGTCATATTTCACCATGTAGTATATGTGGTGGGGCCGATTAGGACCAACTTGAAGCATGTCATAATTCCATGTAGTACCTTTGGTGGGGCCAATTAGGACAAATAAGGAGTATGTCATGATTAACCATACTTCATATGGGCATTTGAAACGAGTAGGTCAAAGTTTTAAAAAACAACTTTGTATATTGTATTAAAGTGTTCGAATTCGTTGTTATTTTTTTAATATAAATGTTCCAAAACATATACCATTTTAATAAAGTATGTACACCGCGTAGTTCAACGAGAAAATATTTACTTATAGTGGAGATATGTCTACAATCATGTGAAATAATACAATAATAAATCGGACTTCAAAATCGGCACATATTCGGTTTTAATCTATGTTACCCGAGTATAGATCAAAAAGAAATTTGGCATGTAACGCAGGTTGATATCATGAAATGCGGACTACAACAAAAGCTGCATTATTTATGAGGTAAAGATAACAGAGCGTTTATCAGTCTTAATGATTTTGTTATGCATGCAGATTGCTTGAAATCTGTTTATAATCTAAGCATGCACTTAGATTATAATTGCATTGCATTCATGTGTCGAATGAGCTTGGTTAATATCATTTAATATTATACTCCCCATCAAAAACAAGTCTTTGATGCATAATTTCAGACCTCATGGTGAGTCATATTTATGTGCTTCAAATTGTATTTCAATTTTTGTTGAGAATACCCTTTCCTTTTACCTTTTTGAAAATCCAAATTGCAGGCAATCAAGAGGGGGGGGGGTCTTGAGTTCTTATTCATTCTTTAGACGAAAAGACCAATAGAAACTCCGAAAACGTTAACCGATTTATGTTATGAATTGAAAATCTGCTTGGAATGTCCACAAGATCACTAATCGCCAAATGATTGACATGCACATTTTTACCAAGTAGTTTAATAACCCAATGAATTACCGTTTGTATTCATCGAAAGATTGTCAATAGTCTTATTAAGTTACAAAATTGTTTGGCATGTCGTTACTTGAAGCGTACACAGAAATAAACATCCACGAATACGCATGCGCCTAAACTTGGGTATCCTCCATATGCGTCCTTGCCATTTATTTTTCTATGTAGTAATATATCTCCCGGCGAAAGTAAATGTCGACATTTCTAATAACTACCGATAACGTGGGGGGGGGGGTAATGATTGTAATATAATACGGTATAGCCTATGATTTGTATATGAATGTTTACCGGAGTGTTTAAAACAGAAACAACACTTCTTTACAATTAATCCTCTCGAATGTGATATTAGTGTATCTGGCTAAAATCATGTGAAATCATGTTAAAATAATACAATAATAAATTAGACTTCAAAATCGACAAATTTTCGTTTTTATATCATATTTTCCGAGTGTTGTTCAAAGCGAAATTTGGGATGTAACGATTTTTATTGAAAAGTTTTCGCAAAAACAGTTTGCGTAGTTATAAACCAGTATTGAAACGAAAGCTTAAAGAGAGCGCATAATTATAAGCCATCAATACGTGCTGCCTGGTGTGCCGAAGGTCGTCCACGTGACTCAACACAGGGGGCTTATCGGACCTACAAACACGCAAAACGTGACTTCAAATGATTACACAGGCAGTCTGTACGTGAATATCTCCTAAAATTAGACAATGAAATTGACAGTTGTGCGGATATTGACTCAAATACTTTCTGTGAAGCTTGTGAATAGAAGAAGAAAGTCTAAACGAGGACATCTTTGCTTCTCGATTAGTTTTAATTGCTCCGTTATCCGGGATCCAGTTGGCATAACTCGAGGCAATGGGGCAATTACTTTCAAAACTTGTATGAACCTATTACTACTGGTTTTGTATACAATGAATGGTAAAACGAACTTTCTGTTGCAGTTCATGACACTATTCACAGCATGCCGTGTGACCAAAATGTGACTGTTTTACCCAAATATGATCAAATAGCCATAAAAAGCTTCCAAACAGGGAAAGTCGGTGGTTATGACAACACTCAATGTGAATACTTAAAATGTGGTATAACCTCTTTATCAGCCATATTCGCCGTGTTTACATATATGATACGGACAGGATACATTCCGAGGCCGCTCATGCGTGGGGTCATAGTGACGTTTCACAAAGACGGTAGAAAGCGCACTGACGACCCTGGTAATTACCGTGCCCTTAGCTCTGTCATCTTCAAATTGTATGAGTAAATTGTACTACAGATCTCTAAAGATAAAATTATTAAAAATATCCGCCCATTTAAGCTTTTCAGAGAATTTCACAGCTTGATAATGTCATGTGTGTTATCAGTTCGTTTATTTTTGAAAGCAAACGACACTGACATTCATGTCATCGCTTTGCTGAAAATGATGACCGATCGTTCGGGTATTTTGTGGATAAAATCAACACGTTTATATGTAGACATTGATTCCGCAGCCACAATCTGTTCAATAACTTTTTTATCTTTAAAGTTAAGACACCAAGCTAAGATGTCGATGGAAGAATATGTTTTTCGCCACATACTGGACGCATACATATTTCAAAATTTAAAGAAAAAGGCCACTTACCAGGCAAAAGTTGGTACCTGAATCGGTACTTTTCATTCTTAATCCGCCATTTTGTTTGCAATGGATCATTGTTCTCACTTAATGTTTGCATGAAACGAAATTACGCCCCCCCCCCCCTTGATTCTGACTCGCTTTACGTATTATACTCTGTGACATGTTCAGTTCGAACAAATCCCGGCACCATTGAATGTGAACAATATATAATTGATATACAAGGGGTAGATGGGGTCAGAGCTGGTTGGAGAAGGGGGCGAGTATTCATTCAGTATCATTCAATCAAAGACCATTAAATGCATTTATTTTATACATACTTACAAGCACTTTAGCATCGGTATTGGGATGGACGACGTGGTCTTCTTAAAACGCAGAAATATTCATATCTAATATTGTATTGATATTGTAGTAATGCGTTTTAGAATAGTGTAGGGCCAAACTTAAACATACTTTATATGGGCATTTGGGTACGTTCTAATGGTTGAAAATCGACTTTTGCAAACAGGGTTGATTAAATAAACAGCTAAATGATTTTCAAACGGTTATGGAAAAGAGACATTAATAGAAACTTCGTACATGTTTAATAGAACTGTATAATCCACTATATTCTAATGTTAAAGCTCATATTACAGTACATTGGACCTCTGACGAGCGAAAAACAAATATACAATGTATATCAAACCTTACGAGTATTGAGTTCTTCAAAAAGAAGTTCTTCGACCCGATAAGCAGAAAAGTCAAACCGCACAGTTTTTGCTCTGTTTATAAACGGACTCTCAACAGAGTTACAGGAGAAATATGTTTATGTGTTTCTACTATTTATATAACTAAAAAATCCCGTTATATGTATAATGTTTACCGCCGACGGTGCTAGTGTGCGTTTTGTATGACAACCGCTGAACAGATTCTTAAAGCCGTCGAATTTGACAACCGGTTGATATACCGATAAGACCGATTATACTCAGACAGACGCTAGTTGCTGTTGAAAACGACTACTGCTTATACCGGTGTACATACAGGGAGAGAATTCGCATCAATCAAATTAGGCCAAATTATATACTAATTAATATTGCAACATCGACTTTAAGCAAAATATTCTAGTATATACAGGGAGAGTAGTTGTGTCATCCAACTTCAATACCTATGTGAAAAACTACAGATACAAGTAGCAAAACGTTTAAACATAAACCCGGTTTAATGGCACTGGGTAAACGCTAAAGACATAGAACACATAAACGAAAACACACAGACAAGACACATGGAAGAACAGCACAAAACTCCTCAGACAGCACAGTGCATACATACTATATATATAAAAAATAGGTATGTTTATTAAGGATTGTTAGTTACCGCCTTAGAACGGTCAGTAAAATGTAAATTTACTGGGGGGGGGGGGGGGTAAACCAGTTTACGTGCACAAACCTCACTCTTATCCCAACAATCCCAAATAAAGAAAAAAACGTAAAAGGTAAATATTATCAAATCTTATAAATACGAGGAGACTTGTTGTATCATCCAACTACAAGTCAGAGTAAATACAGGGAGAGTACTTGTATGATTCAACTTCAAGTCAGTGTAAATACAGGGAGAGTAGTTGTATCATCCAACTACAAGTCAGAGTAAATACAGGGAGAGTAGTTGTATCATCCAACTTCAAGTCAGAGTAAATACAGGGAGAGTTGTTGTATCATCCAACTACAAGTCAGAGTAAATACAGGGAGAGTTGTTGTATCATCCAACTGCAAGTCAGAGTAAATACAGGGAGAGTAGTTGTATCATCCAACTACAAGTCAGAGTAAATACAGGGAGAGTTGTTGTATCATCCAACTACAAGTCAGAGTAAATACAGGGAGAATTGTTGTATCATCCAACTACAAGTCAGTGTAAATACAGGGAGAGTTGTTGTATCATCCAACTGCAAGTCAGAGTAAATACAGGGAGAGTTGTTGTATCATCCAACTGCAAGTCAGAGTAAATACAGGGAGAGTTGTTGTATCATCCAACTACAAGTCAGAGTAAATACAGGGAGAGTTGTTGTATCATCCAACTGCAAGTCATTGTAAATACAGGGAGAGTTGTTGTATCATCCAACTACAAGTCAGAGTAAATACAGGGAGAGTTGTTGTATCATCCAACTTCAAGTCAGTGTAAATACAAGGAGAGTTGTTGTATCATCCAACTACAAGTCAGAGTAAATACAGGGAGAGTTGTTGTATCATCCAACTACAAGTCAGTGTAAATGCAGGGAGAATTGTTGTATCATCCAACTACAAGTCAGTGTAAATGCAGGGAGAATTGTTGTATCATCCAACTACAAGTCAGAGTAAATACAGGGAGAGTTGTTGTATCATCCAACTGCAAGTCAGAGTAAATACAGGGAGAGTTGTTGTATCATCCAACTTCAAGTCAGTGTAAATACAGGGAGAGTTGTTGTATCATCCAACTTCAAGTCATTGTAAATACAGGGAGAGTAGATGTATCATCCAACTACAAATCAGTGTAAATACAGGGAGAGTAGTTGTATCATCCAACTACAAGTCAGTGTAAATACAGGGAGATTTGTTGTATCATCCAACTACAAGTCAGAGTAAATACAGGGAGAGTAGTTGTATCATCCAACTACAAATCAGTGTAAATACAGGGAGAGTTGTTGTATCATCCAACTACAAGTCAGTGTAAATACAGGGAGAGTAGTTGTATCATCCAACTGCAAGTCAGAGTAAATACAGGGAGAGGTGTTGTATCATCCAACTTCAAGTCAGAGTAAATACAGGGAGAGTTGTTGTATCATCCAACTGCAAGTCAGAGTAAATACAGGGAGAATTGTTGTATCATCCAACTACAAGTCAGAGTAAATACAGGGAGAGTTGTTGTATCATCCAACTACAAGTCAGAGTAAATGCAGGGAGAGTAGTTGTATCATCCAACTACAAGTCAGAGTAAATACAGGTAGAATTGTTGTATCATCCAACTACAAGTCAGAGTAAATACAGGGAGAGTAGTTGTATCATCCAACTGCAAGTCAGAGTAAATACAGGTAGAATTGTTGTATCATCCAACTACAAGTCAGTGTAAATACAGGGAGAGTAGTTGTATCATCCAACTGCAAGTCAGAGTAAATACAGGGAGAGGTGTTGTATCATCCAACTACAAGTCAGAGTAAATACAGGGAGAGTTGTTGTATCATCCAACTGCAAGTCAGAGTAAATACAGGGAGAGTAGTTGTATCATCCAACTGCAAGTCAGAGTAAATACAGGGAGAGTAGTTGTATCATCCAACTACAAGTCAGAGTAAATACAGGGAGAATTGTTGTATCATCCAACTGCAAGTCAGTGTAAATACAGGGAGAGTTGTTGTATCATCCAACTGCAAGTCAGAGTAAATACAGGGAGAGGTGTTGTATCATCCAACTTCAAGTCAGAGTAAATACAGGGAGAGTTGTTGTATCATCCAACTGCAAGTCAGAGTAAATACAGGTAGAATTGTTGTATCATCCAATTACAAGTCAGAGTAAATACAGGGAGAGTTGTTGTATCATCCAACTACAAGTCAGAGTAAATACAGGGAGAGTAGTTGTATCATCCAACTACAAGTCAGTGTAAATACAGGGAGAGTTGTTGTATCATCCAACTACAAGTCAGAGTAAATACAGGTAGAATTGTTGTATCATCCAACTACAAGTCAGAGTAAATACAGGGAGAATTGTTGTATCATCCAACTTCAAGTCAGAGTAAATACAGGGAGAGTTGTTGTATCATCCAACTTCAAGTCAGAGTAAATACAGGGAGAGTAGTTGTATCATCCAACTGCAAGTCAGTGTAAATACAGGGAGAGTAGTTGTATCATCCAACTGCAAGTCAGAGTAAATACAGGGAGAGGTGTTTTATTATCCAACTTCAAGTCAGTGTAAATACAGGGAGAGTTGTTGTATCATCCAACTACAAGTCAGAGTAAATACAGGGAGAGTTGTTGTATCATCCAACTTCAAGTCAGTGTAAATACAGGGAGAGTTGTTGTATCATCCAACTACAAGTCAGAGTAAATACAGGGAGAATTGTTTTATCATCCAACTTCAAGTCAGAATAAATACAGGGAGAATTGTTGTATCATCCAACTGCAAGTCAGAGTAAATACAGGGAGAATAGATGTATCATCCAACTGCAAGTCAGAGTAAATACAGGGAGAGTTGTTGTATCATCCAACTTCAAGTCAGTGTAAATACAGGGAGAGTTGTTGTATCATCCAACTACAAGTCAGAGTAAATACAGGGAGAGTTGTTGTATCATCCAACTTCAAGTCAGTGTAAATACAGGGAGAGTTGTTGTATCATCCAACTTCAAGTCAGTGTAAATACAGGGAGAGTAGTTGTATCATCCAACTTCAAGTCAGTGTAAATACAGGGAGAGTAGTTGTATCATCCAACTTCAAGTCAGTGTAAATACAGGGAGAGTTGTTGTATCATCCAACTGCAAGTCAGAGTAAATACAGGGAGAGTTGTTGTATCATCCAACTACAAGTCAGTGTAAATACAGGGAGAGTTGTTGTATCATCCAACTGCAAGTCAGTGTAAATACAGGGAGAGTTGTTGTATCATCCAACTTCAAGTCAGTGTAAATACAGGGAGAATTGTTGTATCATCCAACTGCAAGTCAGAGTAAATACAGGGAGAGTTGTTGTATCATCCAACTTCAAGTCAGAGTAAATACAGGGAGAGTTGTTGTATCATCCAACTTCAAGTCAGTGTAAATACAGGGAGAGTTGTTGTATCATCCAACTGCAAGTCAGAGTAAATACAGGGAGAATTGTTGTATCATCCAACTGCAAGTCAGAGTAAATACAGGGAGAATTGTTGTATCATCCAACTTCAAGTCAGAGTAAATACAGGGAGAGTTGTTGTATCATCCAACTGCAAGTCAGTGTAAATACAGGGAGAGTTGTTGTATCATCCAACTTCAAGTCAGTGTAAATACAGGGAGAGTTGTTGTATCATCCAACTACAAGTCATTGTAAATACAGGGAGAGTTGTTGTATCATCCAACTGCAAGTCAGAGTAAATACAGGGAGAGTTGTTGTATCATCCAACTGCAAGTCAGAGTAAATACAGGGAGAGTTGTTGTATCATCCAACTTCAAGTCAGAGTAAATACAGGGAGAATAGATGTATCATCCAACTTAAAGTCAGTGTAAATACAGGGAGAATTGTTGTATCATCCAACTTCAAGTCATTGTAAATACAAGGAGAGTAGTTGTATCATCCAACTACAAGTCGGTGTAAATACAGGGAGAGTAGTTGTATCATCCAACTTCAAGTCAGAGTAAATACAGGGAGAGTTGTTGTATCATCCAACTGCAAGTTATTGTAAATACAGGGAGAGTTGTTGTATCATCCAACTTCAAGTCAGAGTAAATACAGGGAGAGTTGTTGTATCATCCAACTTCAAGTCAGTGTAAATACAGGGAGAGTTGTTGTATCATCCAACTTCAAGTCAGAGTAAATACAGGGAGAATAGATGTATCATCCAACTTAAAGTCAGTGTAAATACAGGGAGAATTGTTGTATCATCCAACTTCAAGTCATTGTAAATACAAGGAGAGTAGTTGTATCATCCAACTACAAGTCGGTGTAAATACAGGGAGAGTAGTTGTATCATCCAACTTCAAGTCAGTGTAAATACAGGGAGAGTTGTTGTATCATCCAACTGCAAGTCATTGTAAATACAGGGAGAGTTGTTGTATCATCCAACTGCAAGTCAGTGTAAATACAGGGAGAGTAGTTGTATCATCCAACTACAAGTCAGAGTAAATACAGGGAGAGTTGTTGTATCATCCAACTTCAAGTCAGTGTAAATACAGGGAGAATTGTTGTATCATCCAACTGCAAGTCAGAGTAAATACAGGGAGAGTTGTTGTATCATCCAACTGCAAGTCAGTGTAAATACAGGGATAGTAGTTGTATCATCCAATTTCAAGTCAGAGTAAATACAGGGAGAGTTGTTGTATCATCCAACTTCAAGTCAGTGTAAATACAGGGAGAGTTGTTGTATCATCCAACTTCAAGTCATTGTAAATACAGGGAGAGTAGAAGTATCATCCAACTTCAAGTCAGTGTAAATACAGGGAGAATTGTTGTATCATCCAACTTCAAGTCATTGTAAATACAGGGAGAGTTGTTGTATCATCCAACTGCAAGTCAGAGTAAATACAGGGAGAGTAGTTGTATCATCCAACTACAAGTCAGTGTAAATACAGGGAGAGTTGTTGTATCATCCAACTTCAAGTCAGAGTAAATACAGGGAGAGTAGTTGTATCATCCAACTACAAGTCAGTGTAAATACAGGGAGAATTGTTGTATCATCCAACTTCAAGTCAGAATAAATACAGGGAGAATTGTTGTATCATCCAATTTCAAGTCAGAGTAAATACAGGGAGAATTGTTGTATCATCCAACTACAAGTCAGAGTAAATACAGGGAGAGTAGTTGTATCATCCAACTGCAAGTCAGAGTAAATACAGGGAGAATAGATGTATCATCCAACTGCAAGTCAGAGTAAATACAGGGAGAGGTGTTGTATCATCCAACTTCAAGTCAGTGTAAATACAGGGAGAGTTGTTGTATCGTCCAACTACAAGTCAGAGTAAATACAGGGAGAGTTGTTGTATCATCCAACTTCAAGTCAGTGTAAACACAGGGAGAGTTGTTGTATCATCCAACTTCAAGTCAGTGTAAATACAGGGAGAGTAGATGTATCATCCAACTTCAAGTCAGTGTAAATACAGGGAGAGTTGTTGTATCATCCAACTTCAAGTCAGAGTAAATACAGGGAGAGTTGTAGTATCATCCAACTGCAAGTCATTGTAAATACAGGGAGAGTTGTTGTATCATCCAACTTCAAGTCAGAGTAAATACAGGGAGAATTGTTGTATCATCCAACTGCAAGTCAGAGTAAATACAGGGAGAGTTGTTGTATCATCCAACTGCAAGTCAGTGTAAATACAGGGAGAGTAGTTGTATCATCCAATTTCAAGTCAGAGTAAATACAGGGAGAGTTGTTGTATCATCCAACTTCAAGTCAGTGTAAATACAGGGAGAGTTGTTGTATCATCCAACTTAAAGTCATTGTAAATACAGGGAGAGTAGTTGTATCATCCAACTACAAGTCAGAGTAAATACAGGGAGATTAGTTGTATCATCCAACTTCAAGTCAGTGTAAATACAGGGAGAGTTGTTGTATCATCCAACTGCAAGTCAGAGTAAATACAGGGAGAGTTGTTGTATCATCCAACTTCAAGTCAGAGTAAATACAGGGAGAGTTGTTGTATCATCCAACTTCAAGTCAGTGTAAATACAGGGAGAGTTGTTGTATCATCCAACTGCAAGTCAGAGTAAATACAGGGAGAATTGTTGTATCATCCAACTGCAAGTCAGAGTAAATACAGGGAGAATTGTTGTATCATCCAACTTCAAGTCAGAGTAAATACAGGGAGAGTTGTTGTATCATCCAACTGCAAGTCAGTGTAAATACAAGGAGAGTTGTTGTATCATCCAACTACAAGTCAGTGTAAATACAGGGAGAGTTGTTGTATCATCCAACTTCAAGTCAGTGTAAATACAGGGAGAGTTGTTGTATCATCCAACTACAAGTCATTGTAAATACAGGGAGAGTTGTTGTATCATCCAACTGCAAGTCAGAGTAAATACAGGGAGAGTTGTTGTATCATCCAACTGCAAGTCAGAGTAAATACAGGGAGAGTTGTTGTATCATCCAACTTCAAGTCAGAGTAAATACAGGGATAATAGATGTATCATCCAACTTAAAGTCAGTGTAAATACAGGGAGAATTGTTGTATCATCCAACTTCAAGTCATTGTAAATACAGGGAGAGTAGTTGTATCATCCAACTACAAGTCAGTGTAAATACAGGGAGAGTAGTTGTATCATCCAACTTCAAGTCAGTGTAAATACAGGGAGAGTTGTTGTATTATCCAACTGCAAGTCATTGTAAATACAGGGAGAGTTGTTGTATCATCCAACTTCAAGTCAGAGTAAATACAGGGAGAGTTGTTGTATCATCCAACTGCAAGTCAGTGTAAATACAGGGAGAGTTGTTGTATCATCCAACTTCAAGTCAGTGTAAATACAGGGAGAATTGTTGTATCATCCAACTGCAAGTCAGAGTAAATACAGGGAGAGTTGTTGTATCATCCAACTGCAAGTCAGTGTAAATACAGGGAGAGTAGTTGTATCATCCAATTTCAAGTCAGAGTAAATACAGGGAGAGTTGTTGTATCATCCAACTTCAAGTCAGTGTAAATACAGGGAGAGTTGTTGTATCATCCAACTTCAAGTCATTGTAAATACAGGGAGATTAGTTGTATCATCCAACTTCAAGTCAGAGTAAATACAGGGAGATTAGTTGTATCATCCAACTTCAAGTCAGTGTAAATACAGGGAGAGTTGTTGTATCATCCAACTTCAAGTCAGAGTAAATACAGGGAGAGTTGTTGTATCATCCAACTTCAAGTCAGTGTAAATACAGGGAGAGTTGTTGTATCATCCAACTTCAAGTCAGTGTAAATACAGGGAGAGTTGTTGTATCATCCAACTGCAAGTCAGAGTAAATACAGGGAGAGTTGTTGTATCATCCAACTTCAAGTCAGAGTAAATACAGGGAGAGTTGTTGTATCATCCAACTGCAAGTCAGTGTAAATACAAGGATAGTTGTTGTATCATCCAACTACAAGTCGGTGTAAATACAGGGAGAGTAGTTGTATCATCCAACTTCAAGTCAGTGTAAATACAGGGAGAGTTGTTGTATCATCCAACTACAAGTCAGTGTAAATACAGGGAGAGTTGTTGTATCATCCAACTTCAAGTCAGAGTAAATACAGGGAGAGTTGTTGTATCATCCAACTACAAGTCAGAGTAAATACAGGGAGAGTTGTTATATCATCCAACTTCAAGTCAGAGTAAATACAGGGAGAATAGATGTATCATCCAACTTAATGTCAGTGTAAATACAGGGAGAATTGTTGTATCATCCAACTTCAAGTCATTGTAAATACAAGGAGAGTAGTTGTATCATCCAACTACAAGTCGGTGTAAATACAGGGAGAGTAGTTGTATCATCCAACTACAAGTCAGAGTAAATACAGGGAGAATTGTTGTATCATCCAACTTCAAGTCAGAGTAAATACAGGGAGAATTGTTGTATCATCCAACTACAAGTCAGAGTAAATACAGGGAGAATTGTTGTATCATCCAACTACAAGTCAGAGTAAATACAGGGAGAATTGTTGTATCATCCAACTACAAGTCAGAGTAAATACAGGGAGAATTGTTGTATCATCCAACTACAAGTCAGAGTAAATACAGGGAGAATTGTTGTATCATCCAACTACAAGTCAGAGTAAATACAGGGAGAATTGTTGTATCATCCAACTACAAGTCAGTGTAAATACAGGGAGAGTTGTTGTATCATCCAACTTCAAGTCAGTGTAAATACAGGGAGAGTTGTTGTATCATCCAACTTCAAGTCAGTGTAAATACAGGGAGAGTTGTTGTATCATCCAACTTCAAGTCAGTGTAAATAAAAAGAGAGTTGTTGTATCATCCAACTTCAAGTCAGTGTAAATACAAGGAGAGTAGTTGTATCATCCAACTACAAGTCAGAGTAAATACAGGGAGAGTAGTTGTATCATCCAACTTCAAGTCAGTGTAAATACAGGGAGAGTTGTTGTATCATCCAACTGCAAGTCATTGTAAATACAGGGAGAGTTGTTGTATCATCCAACTTCAAGTCAGTGTAAATACAGGGAGAATTGTTGTATCATCCAACTGCAAGTCAGAGTAAATACAGGGAGAGTTGTTGTATCATCCAACTGCAAGTCAGTGTAAATACAGGGAGAGTAGTTGTATCATCCAATTTCAAGTCAGAGTAAATACAGGGAGAGTTGTTGTATCATCCAACTTCAAGTCAATGTAAATACAGGGAGAGTTGTTGTATCATCCAACTTCAAGTCATTGTAAATACAGGGAGATTAGTTGTATCATCCAACTTCAAGTCAGAGTAAATACAGGGAGAGTTGTTGTATCATCCAACTTCAAGTCAGTGTAAATACAGGGAGAGTTGTTGTATCATCCAACTGCAAGTCAGAGTAAATACAGGGAGAGTTGTTGTATCATCCAACTTCAAGTCAGTGTAAATACAGGGAGAGTTGTTGTATCATCCAACTTCAAGTCAGTGTAAATACAGGGAGAGTTGTTGTATCATCCAACTGCAAGTCAGAGTAAATACAGGGAGAATTGTTGTATCATCCAACTTCAAGTCAGAGTAAATACAGGGAGAGTTGTTGTATCATCCAACTGCAAGTCAGTGTAAATACAGGGAGAGTTGTTGTATCATCCAACTACAAGTCGGTGTAAATACAGGGAGAGTAGTTGTATCATCCAACTTCAAGTCAGTGTAAATACAGGGAGAGTTGTTGTATCATCCAACTACAAGTCATTGTAAATACAGGGAGAGTTGTTGTATCATCCAACTGCAAGTCAGAGTAAATACAGGGAGAGTTGTTGTATCATCCAACTGCAAGTCAGAGTAAATACAGGGAGAGTTGTTGTATCATCCAACTTCAAGTCAGAGTAAATACAGGGAGAATAGATGTATCATCCAACTTAATGTCAGTGTAAATACAGGGAGAATTGTTGTATCATCCAACTTCAAGTCATTGTAAATACAAGGAGAGTAGTTGTATCATTCAACTACAAGTCGGTGTAAATACAGGGAGAGTAGTTGTATCATCCAACTACAAGTCAGAGTAAATACAGGGAGAATTGTTGTATCATCCAACTTCAAGTCAGAGTAAATACAGGGAGAATTGTTGTATCATCCAACTACAAGTCAGAGTAAATACAGGGAGAATTGTTGTATCATCCAACTACAAGTCAGAGTAAATACAGGGAGAATTGTTGTATCATCCAACTACAAGTCAGAGTAAATACAGGGAGAATTGTTGTATCATCCAACTACAAGTCAGAGTAAATACAGGGAGAATTGTTGTATCATCCAACTACAAGTCAGAGTAAATACAGGGAGAATTGTTGTATCATCCAACTACAAGTCAGTGTAAATACAGGGAGAGTTGTTGTATCATCCAACTTCAAGTCAGTGTAAATACAGGGAGAGTTGTAGTATCATCCAACTTCAAGTCAGTGTAAATACAGGGAGAGTTGTTGTATCATCCAACTTCGAGTCAGTGTAAATACAAGGAGAGTTGTTGTATCATCCAACTTCAAGTCAGTGTAAATACAGGGAGAGTTGTTGTATCATCCAACTTCAAGTCAGTGTAAATACAGAGAGAGTTGTTGTATCATCCAACTGCAAGTCAGTGTAAATACAAGGAGAGTTGTTGTATCATCCAACTTCAAGTCAGTGTAAATACAGGGAGAGTTGTTGTATCATCCAACTTCAAGTCAGAGTAAATACAGGGAGAGTTGTTGTATCATCCAACTGCAAGTCAGTGTAAATACAAGGAGAGTTGTTGTATCATCCAACTTCAAGTCAGTGTAAATGCAGGGAGAGTAGTTGTATCATCCAACTACAAGTCAGAGTAAATACAGGGAGAGTAGTTGTATCATCCAACTTCAAGTCAGAGTAAATACAGGGAGAGTAGTTGTATCATCCAACTTTAAGTAAGAGTAAATACAGGGAGAGTTGTTGTATCATCCAACTACAAGTCAGTATAAATACAGGGAGAGTTGTTGTATCATCCAACTTCAAGTCAGTATAAATACAGGGAGAGTTGTTGTATCATCCAACTTCAAGTCAGAGTAAATACACGGAGAGTTGTTGTATCATCCAACTTCAAGTCAGAGTAAATACAGGGAGAGTTGTTGTATCATCCAACTTCAAGTCAGTGTAAATACAGGGAGAGTTGTTGTATCATCCAACTTCAAGTCATTGTAAATACAGGGAGATTAGTTGTATCATCCAACTTCAAGTCAATGTAAATACAGGGAGAGTTGTTGTATCATCCAACTTCAAGTCATTGTAAATACAGGGAGATTAGTTGTATCATCCAACTTCAAGTCAGAGTAAATACAGGGAGATTAGTTGTATCATCCAACTTCAAGTCAGTGTAAATACAGGGAGAGTTGTTGTATCATCCAACTGCAAGTCAGAGTAAATACAGGGAGAGTTGTTGTATCATCCAACTTCAAGTCAGTGTAAATACAGGGAGAGTTGTTGTATCATCCAACTTCAAGTCAGTGTAAATACAGGGAGAGTTGTTGTATCATCCAACTGCAAGTCAGAGTAAATACAGGGAGAGATGTTGTATCATCCAACTTCAAGTCAGAGTAAATACAGGGAGAGTTGTTGTATCATCCAACTGCAAGTCAGTGTAAATACAGGGAGAGTTGTTGTATCATCCAACTACAAGTCGGTGTAAATGCAGGGAGAGTAGTTGTATCATCCAACTTCAAGTCAGTGTAAATACAGGGAGAGTTGTTGTATCATCCAACTTCAAGTCATTGTAAATACAGGGAGAGTTGTTGTATCATCCAACTGCAAGTCAGAGTAAATACAGGGAGAGTTGTTGTATCATCCAACTGCAAGTCAGAGTAAATACAGGGAGAGTTGTTGTATCATCCAACTTCAAGTCAGAGTAAATACAGGGAGAGTAGTTGTATCATCCAACTTAATGTCAGTGTAAATACAGGGAGAATTGTTGTATCATCCAACTTAAAGTCATTGTAAATACAAGGAGAGTAGTTGTATCATTCAACTACAAGTCGGTGTAAATACAGGGAGAGTAGTTGTATCATCCAACTACAAGTCAGAGTAAATACAGGGAGAATTGTTGTATCATCCAACTTCAAGTCAGAGTAAATACAGGGAGAATTGTTGTATCATCCAACTACAAGTCAGAGTAAATACAGGGAGAATTGTTGTATCATCCAACTACAAGTCAGAGTAAATACAGGGAGGAATTGTTGTATCATCCAACTACAAGTCAGAGTAAATACAGGGAGAATTGTTGTATCATCCAACTACAAGTCAGAGTAAATACAGGGAGAATTGTTGTATCATCCAACTACAAGTCAGAGTAAATACAGGGAGAATTGTTGTATCATCCAACTACAAGTCAGTGTAAATACAGGGAGAGTTGTTGTATCATCCAACTTCAAGTCAGTGTAAATACAGGGAGAGTTTGTAGTATCATCCAACTTCAAGTCAGTGTAAATACAGGGAGAGTTGTTGTATCATCCAACTTCGAGTCAGTGTAAATACAAGGAGAGTTGTTGTATCATCCAACTTCAAGTCAGTGTAAATACAGGGAGAGTTGTTGTATCATCCAACTTCAAGTCAGTGTAAATACAGAGAGAGTTGTTGTATCATCCAACTGCAAGTCAGTGTAAATACAAGGAGAGTTGTTGTATCATCCAACTTCAAGTCAGTGTAAATACAGGGAGAGTTGTTGTATCATCCAACTTCAAGTCATTGTAAATACAGGGAGAGTTGTTGTATCATCCAACTGCAAGTCAGTGTAAATACAAGGAGAGTTGTTGTATCATCCAACTTCAAGTCAGTGTAAATGCAGGGAGAGTAGTTGTATCATCCAACTACAAGTCAGAGTAAATACAGGGAGAGTAGTTGTATCATCCAACTTCAAGTCAGAGTAAATACAGGGAGAGTAGTTGTATCATCCAACTTTAAGTAAGAGTAAATACAGGGAGAGTTGTTGTATCATCCAACTACAAGTCAGTATAAATACAGGGAGAGTTGTTGTATCATCCAACTTCAAGTCAGTATAAATACAGGGAGAGTTGTTGTATCATCCAACTTCAAGTCAGAGTAAATACACGGAGAGTTGTTGTATCATCCAACTGCAAGTCAGAGTAAATACAAGGAGAGTTGTTGTATCATCCAACTTCATGTCAGAGTAAATACAGGGAGAGTTGTTGTATCATCCAACTGCAAGTCAGTGTAAATACAGGGATAGTAGTTGTATCATCGAATTTCAAGTCAGAGTAAATACAGGGAGAGTTGTTGTATCATCCAACTTCAAGTCAGTGTAAATACAGGGAGAGTTGTTGTATCATCCAACTTCAAGTCAGAGTAAATACAGGGAGAGTTGTTGTATCATCCAACTGCAAGTCGGTGTAAATACAGGGAGAGTTGTTGTATCATCCAACTACAAGTCGGTGTAAATACAGGGAGAGTAGTTGTATCATCCAACTTCAAGACAGTGTAAATACAGGGAGAGTTGTTGTATCATCCAACTACAAGTCAGTGTAAATACAGGGAGAGTTGTTGTATCATCCAACTGCAAGTCAGAGTAAATACAGGGAGAGTTGTTGTATCATCCAACTGCAAGTCAGAGTAAATACAGGGAGAGTTGTTGTATCATCCAACTTCAAGTCAGAGTAAATACAGGGAGAATAGATGTATCATCCAACTTAATGTCAGTGTAAATACAGGGAGAATTGTTGTATCATCCAACTTCAAGTCAGTGTAAATACAGGGAGAGTAGTTGTATCATCCAACTACAAGTCGGTGTAAATACAGGGAGAGTAGTTGTATCATCCAACTACAAGTCAGAGTAAATACAGGGAGAATTGTTGTATCATCCAACTTCAAGTCAGAGTAAATACAGGGAGAATTGTTGTATCATCCAGCTACAAGTCAGAGTAAATACAGGGAGAATTGTTGTATCATCCAACTACAAGCCAGAGTAAATACAGGGAGAATTGTTGTATCATCCAACTACAAGTCAGAGTAAATACAGGGAGAATTGTTGTATCATCCAACTACAAGTCAGAGTAAATACAGGGAGAATTGTTGTATCATCCAACTACAAGTCAGAGTAAATACAGGGAGAATTGTTGTATCATCCAACTACAAGTCAGTGTAAATACAGGGAGAATTGTTGTATCATCCAACTACAAGTCAGTGTAAATACAGGGAGAGTTGTTGTATCATCCAACTTCAAGTCAGTGTAAATACAGGGAGAGTTGTTGTATCATCCAACTTCAAGTCAGTGTAAATACAGGGAGAGTTGTTGTATCATCCAACTTCAAGTCAGTGTAAATACAGGGAGAGTTGTTGTATCATCCAACTTCAAGTCAGTGTAAATACAAGGAGAGTTGTTGTATCATCCAACTGCAAGTCAGTGTAAATACAGGGAGTGTTGTTGTATCATCCAACTTCAAGTCAGTGTAAATACAGGGAGAGATGTTGTATCATCCAACTTCAAGTCAGAGTAAATACAGGGAGAGTTGTTGTATCATCCAACTGCAAGTCAGTGTAAATACAAGGAGAGTTGTTGTATCATCCAACTTCAAGTCAGTGTAAATGCAGGGAGAGTAGTTGTATCATCCAACTACAAGTCAGAGTAAATACAGGGAGAGTAGTTGTATCATCCAACTTCAAGTCAGAGTAAATACAGGGAGAGTAGTTGTATCATCCAACTTCAAGTCAGAGTAAATACAGGGAGAGTTGTTGTATCATCCAACTACAAGTCAGTGTAAATACAGGGAGAGTTGTTGTATCATCCAACTTTAAGTCAGTGTAAATACTAGGAGAGTTGTTATATCATCCAACTTCAAGTCAGAGTAAATACAGGGAGAGTTGTTGTATCATCCAACTTCAAGTCAGTATAAATACAGGGAGAGTTGTTGTATCATCCAACTTCAAGTCAGAGTAAATACAGAGAGAGTTGTTGTATCATCCAACTACAAGTCAGAGTAAATGCAGGGAGAGTAGTTGTATCATCCAACTGCAAGTCAGAGTAAATACAGGGAGAGTTGTTGTATCATCCAACTACAAGTCAGAGTAAATACAGAGAGAGTTGTTGTATCATCGAACTAAAAGTCAGAGTAAATACAGAGAGAGTTGTTGTATCATCCAACTGCAAGTCAGAGTAAATACAGGGAGAGTAGTTGTATCATCCAACTTCAAGTCAGAGTAAATACAGGGAGAGTTGTTGTATCATCCAACTTCAAGTCAGTGTAAATACAGGGAGAGTAGTTGTATCATCGAACTTCAAGTCAGTGTAAATACAGAGAGAGTTGTTGTATCATCCAACTGCAAGTCAGAGTAAATACAGGGAGAGTTGTTGTATCATCCAACTTCAAGTCAGAGTAAATACAGGGAGAGTTGTTGTATCATCCAACTGCAAGTCAGAGTAAATACAGGGAGAGTTGTTGTATCATCCAACTGCAAGTCAGAGTAAATACAGGGAGAGTTGTTGTATCATCCAACTTCAAGTCAGAGTAAATACAGGGAGAGTAGTTGTATCATCGAACTTCAAGTCAGAGTAAATACAGAGAGAGTAGTTGTATCATCCAACTTCAAGTCAGTGTAAATACAGGGAGAGTTGTTGTATCATCCAACTTCAAGTCAGAGTAAATACAGAGAGAGTTGTTGTATCATCCAACTGCAAGTCAGTGTAAATACAGGGAGAGTAGTTGTATCATCCAACTGCAAGTCAGAGTAAATACAGGGAGAGTTGTTGTATCATCCAACTTCAAGTCAGTGTAAATACAGGGAGAGTTGTTGTATCATCCAACTTCAAGTCAGTGTAAATACAGGGAGAGTTGTTGTATCATCCAACTACAAGTCAGTGTAAATACAGGGAGAGTTGTTGTATCATCCAACTTCAAGTCAGAGTAAATACACGGAGAGTTGTTGTATCATCCAACTGCAAGTCAGAGTAAATACAAGGAGAGTTGTTGTATCATCCAACTTCATGTCAGAGTAAATACAGGGAGAGTTGTTGTATCATCCAACTGCAAGTCAGTGTAAATACAGGGATAGTAGTTGTATCATCCAATTTCAAGTCAGAGTAAATACAGGGAGAGTTGTTGTATCATCCAACTTCAAGTCAGTGTAAATACAGGGAGAGTTGTTGTATCATCCAACTTCAAGTCAGAGTAAATACAGGGAGAGTTGTTGTATCATCCAACTGCAAGTCGGTGTAAATACAGGGAGAGTTGTTGTATCATCCAACTACAAGTCGGTGTAAATACAGGGAGAGTAGTTGTATCATCCAACTTCAAGTCAGTGTAAATACAGGGAGAGTTGTTGTATCATCCAACTACAAGTCATTGTAAATACAGGGAGAGTTGTTGTATCATCCAACTGCAAGTCAGAGTAAATACAGGGAGAGTTGTTGTATCATCCAACTGCAAGTCAGAGTAAATACAGGGAGAGTTGTTGTATCATCCAACTTCAAGTCAGAGTAAATACAGGGAGAATATATGTATCATCCAACTTAATGTCAGTGTAAATACAGGGAGAATTGTTGTATCATCCAACTTCAAGTCATTGTAAATACAAGGAGAGTAGTTGTATCATCCAACTACAAGTCGGTGTAAATACAGGGAGAGTAGTTGTATCATCCAACTACAAGTCAGAGTAAATACAGGGAGAATTGTCGTATCATCCAACTTCAAGTCAGAGTAAATACAGGGAGAATTGTTGTATCATCCAACTACAAGTCAGAGTAAATACAGGGAGAATTGTTGTATCATCCAACTACAAGTCAGAGTAAATACAGGGAGAATTGTTGTATCATCCAACTACAAGTCAGAGTAAATACAGGGAGAATTGTTGTATCATCCAACTACAAGTCAGAGTAAATACATGGAGAATTGTTGTATCATCCAACTACAAGTCAGAGTAAATACAGGGAGAATTGTTGTATCATCCAACTACAAGTCAGTGTAAATACAGGGAGAATTGTTGTATCATCCAACTACAAGTCAGTGTAAATACAGGGAGAATTGTTGTATCATCCAACTTCAAGTCAGTGTAAATACAGGGAGAGTTGTTGTATCATCCAACTTCAAGTCAGTGTAAATACAGGGAGAGTTGTTGTATCATCCAACTTCAAGTCAGTGTAAATACAGGGAGAGTTGTTGTATCATCCAACTTCAAGTCAGTGTAAATACAAGGAGAGTTGTTGTATCATCCAACTGCAAGTCAGTGTAAATACAGGGAGAGTTGTTGTATCATCCAACTTCAAGTCAGTGTAAATACAGGGAGAGTTGTTGTATCATCCAACTTCAAGTCAGAGTAAATACAGGGAGAGTTGTTGTATCATCCAACTGCAAGTCAGTGTAAATACAAGGAGAGTTGTTGTATCATCCAACTTCAAGTCAGTGTAAATGCAGGGAGAGTAGTTGTATCATCCAACTACAAGTCAGAGTAAATACAGGGAGAGTAGTTGTATCATCCAACTTCAAGTCAGAGTAAATACAGGGAGAGTAGTTGTATCATCCAACTTCAAGTCAGTGTAAATACAGGGAGAGTTGTTGTATCATCCAACTTCAAGTCAGTGTAAATACAGGGAGAGTTGTTGTATCATCCAACTTCAAGTCAGTGTAAATACAGGGAGAGTTGTTGTATCATCCAACTTCAAGTCAGTGTAAATACAAGGAGAGTTGTTGTATCATCCAACTGCAAGTCAGTGTAAATACAGGGAGAGTTGTTGTATCATCCAACTTCAAGTCAGTGTAAATACAGGGAGAGTTGTTGTATCATCCAACTTCAAGTCAGAGTAAATACAGGGAGAGTTGTTGTATCATCCAACTGCAAGTCAGTGTAAATACAAGGAGAGTTGTTGTATCATCCAACTTCAAGTCAGTGTAAATGCAGGGAGAGTTGTTGTATCATCCAACTACAAGTCAGAGTAAATACAGGGAGAGTAGTTGTATCATCCAACTTCAAGTCAGAGTAAATACAGGGAGAGTAGTTGTATCATCCAACTTCAAGTCAGAGTAAATACAGGGAGAGTAGTTGTATCATCCAACTACAAGTCAGTGTAAATACAGGGAGAGTTGTTGTATCATCCAACTTTAAGTCAGTGTAAATACAAGGAGAGTTGTTATATCATCCAACTTCAAGTCAGAGTAAATACAGGGAGAGTTGTTGTATCATCCAACTTCAAGTCAGTATAAATACAGGGAGAGTTGTTGTATCATCCAACTTCAAGTCAGAGTAAATACACGGAGAGTTGTTGTATCATCCAACTGCAAGTCAGAGTAAATACAAGGAGAGTTGTTGTATCATCCAACTTCATGTCAGAGTAAATACAGGGAGAGTTGTTGTATCATCCAACTGCAAGTCAGAGTAAATACAAGGAGAGTTGTTGTATCATCCAACTTCAAGTCAGAGTAAATACAGGGAGAGTTGTTGTATCATCCAACTTCAAGTCAGAGTAAATACAGGGAGAGTTGTTGTATCATCCAACTGCAAGTCAGTGTAAATACAGGGAGAATTGTTGTATCATCCAACTTCAAGTCAGAGTAAATACAGGGAGAGTTGTTGTATCATCCAACTTCAAGTCAGTGTAAATACAGGGAGAGTTGTTGTATCATCCAACTTCAAGTCAGTGTAAATACAGGGAGAGTTGTTGTATCATCCAACTACAAGTCAGTGTAAATACAGGGAGAGTTGTTGTATCATCCAACTACAAGTCAGTGTAAATACAGGGAGAGTTGTTGTATCATTCAACTTCAAGTCAGTGTAAATACAGGGAGAGTTGTTGTATCATCCAACTACAAGTCAGAGTAAATACAGGGAGAGTAGTTGTATCATCCAACTTCAAGTCAGTGTAAATACAGGGAGAGTAGTTGTATCATCCAACTTCAAGTCAGTGTAAATACAGGGAGAGTTGTTGTATCATCCAACTTCAAGTCAGTGTAAATACAAGGAGAGTAGTTGTATCATCCAACTTTAAGTCAGTGTAAATACAGGGAGAGTAGTTGTATCATCCAACTTTAAGTCAGAGTAAATACAGGGAGAGTAGTTGTATCATCCAACTGCAAGTCATTGTAAATACAGGGAGAGTTGTTGTATCATCCAACTTCAAGTCAGTGTAAATACAGGGAGAATTGTTGTATCATCCAACTGCAAGTCAGAGTAAATACAGGGAGAGTTGTTGTATCATCCAACTGCAAGTCAGTGTAAATACAGGGAGAGTAGTTGTATCATCCAATTTCAAGTCAGAGTAAATACAGGGAGAGTTGTTGTATCATCCAACTTCAAGTCAATGTAAATACAGGGAGAGTTGTTCTATCATCCAACTTCAAGTCATTGTAAATACAGGGAGATTAGTTGTATCATCCAACTTCAAGTCAGAGTAAATACAGGGAGATTAGTTGTATCATCCAACTTCAAGTCAGTGTAAATACAGGGAGAGTTGTTGTATCATCCAACTGCAAGTCAGTGTAAATACAGGGAGAGTTGTTGTATCATCCAACTTCAAGTCAGTGTAAATACAGGGAGAGTTGTTGTATCATCCAACTTCAAGTCAGTGTAAATACAGGGAGAGTTGTTGTATCATCCAACTGCAAGTCAGAGTAAATACAGGGAGAATTGTTGTATCATCCAACTGCAAGTCAGAGTAAATACAGGAGAGTTGTTGTATCATCCAACTGCATGTCAGTGTAAATACAGGGAGAGTTGTTGTATCATCCAATACAAGTCGGTGTAAATACACGGAGAGTAGTTTGTATCATCCACTTCAAGTCAGTGTAAATACAGGGAGAGTTGTTGTATCATCCAACTACAAGTCATTGTAAATACAGGAGAGTTGTTGTATCATCCACTGCAAGTCAGAGTAAATACAGGGAGAGTTGTTGTATCATCCAACTGCAAGTCAGAGTAAATACAGGGAGAGTTGTTGTATCATCCAACTTCAAGTCAGAGTAAATACAGGGAGAATAGAGTATCATCCAACTAATGTCAGTGTAAATACAGGGAGAATTGTTGTATCATCCAACTTCAAGTCATAAATACAGGAGAGTAGTTGTATCATTCAACTACAAGTCGTGTAAATACAGGGAGAGTAGTTGTATCATCCAACTACAAGTCAGAGTAAATACAGGGAGAATTGTTGTATCATCCAACTCAAGTCAGAGTAAATCAGGGAGAATTGTTGTATCATCCAACTACAAGTCAGAGTAAATACAGGGAGAATTGTTGTATCATCCAACTACAAGTCAGAGTAAATACAGGGAGAATTGTTTGTATCATCCAACTACAAGTCAGAGTAAATACAGGGAGAATTGTTGTATCATCCAACTACAAGTCAGAGTAAATACAGGGAGAATTGTTGTATCATCCAACTACAAGTCAGAGTAATACAGGGAGAATTGTGTATCATCCAACAAGTCAGTGTAAATACAGGGAGAGTTGTTGTATCATCCAACTTCAAGTCAGTGTAAATACAGGGAGAGTTGTAGTATCATCCAACTTCAAGTCAGTGTAAATACAGGGAGAGTTGTTGTATCATCCAACTTCGTCAGTGTAAATACAAGGAGAGTTGTTGTATCATCCAACTTCAAGTCAGTGTAAAATACAGGGAGAGTTGTTGTATCATCCAACTTCAAGTCAGTGTAAATACAGAGAAGTTGTTGTATCATCCAACTGCAAGTCAGTGTAAATACAAGGAGAGTTGTTGTATCATCCAACTTCAAGTCAGTGTAAATACAGGGAGAGTTGTTGTATCATCCAACTTCAAGTCAGAGTAAATACAGGGAGAGTTTGTTGTATCATCCACTGCAAGTCAGTGTAAATACAGGGAGAGTTGTTGTATCATCCAACTTCAAGTCAGTGTAAATGCAGGGAGAGTATTGTATCATCCAACTACAAGTCAGAGTAAATACAGGGAGAGTAGTTGTATCATCCAACTTCAAGTCAGTAAATACAGGGAGTAGTTGTATCATCCAACTTTAAGTAAGAGTAAATACAGGGAGAGTTTGTTGTATCATCCAACTACAAGTCAGTATAAATACAGGGAGATTGTTGTATCATCCAACTTCAAGTCAGTATAAATACAGGGAGAGTTGTGTATCATCCAACTTCAAGTCAGAGTAAATACAGGGAGAGTTGTTGTATCATCCAACTGCAAGTCAGAGTAAATACAAGGAGAGTTGTGTATCATCCAACTTCATGTCAGAGTAAATACAGGGAGAGTTGTTGTATCATCCAACTGCAAGTCAGTGTAAATACAGGGATAGTAGTTGTATCATCGAATTTCAAGTCAGAGTAAATACAGGGAGAGTTGTTGTATCATCCAACTTCAAGTCAGTGTAAATACAGGAGAGTTGTTGTATCATCCAACTTCAAGTCAGAGTAAATACAGGGAGAGTTGTTTGTATCATCCAACTGCAAGTCGTGTAAATACAGGGAGAGTTGTTGTATCATCCAACTACAAGTCGGTGTAAATACAGGGAGAGTAGTTGTATCATCCAACTTCAAGACAGTAAATACAGGGAGATTGTTGTATCATCCAACTACAAGTCATTGTAATACAGGGAGAGTTGTTGTATCATCCAACTGCAAGTCAGAGTAAATACAGGGAGAGTGTGTTGTATCATCCAACGCAAGTCAGAGTAAATACAGGGAGAGTTGTTGTATCATCCAACTTCAAGTCAGAGTAAATACAGGGAGAATAGTGTATCATCCAACTTAATTCAGTGTAAATACAGGGAGAATTGTTGTATCATCCAACTTCAAGTCATTGAGTAAATACAAGGAGAGTAGTTTGTATCATCCAACTACAAGTCAGTGTAATACAGGGAGAGTTGTTGTATCATCCAACTACAAGTCAGAGTAAATACAGGGAGAATTGTTGTATCATCCAACTTCAAGTCAGAGTAAATACAGGGAGAATTGTTGTATCATCCAGCTACAAGTCAAAGTAAATACAGGGAGAATTGTTGTATCATCCAACTACAAGTCAGAGTAAATACAGGGAGAATTGTTGTATCATCCAACTACAAGTCAGAGTAAATACAGGGAGAATTGTTGTATCATCCAACTACAAGTCAGGTAAATACAGGGAGAATTGTTGTATCATCCAACTACAAGTCAGAGTAAATACAGGGAGATTGTTGTATCATCCAACTACAAGTCAGTGTAAATACAGGGAGAATTGTTGTATCATCCAACTACAAGTCAGTGTAAATACAGGGAGTTGTTGTATCATCCACTTCAAGTCAGTGTAAATACAGGGAGAGTTGTTGTATCATCCAACTTCAAGTCAGTGTAAATACAGGGAGAGTTGTTGTATCATCCAACTTCAAGTCAGTGTAAATACAGGGAGAGTTGTTGTATCATCCAACTTCAAGTCAGTGTAAATACAGGGAGAGTTGTTGTATCATCCAACTCAAGTCAGTGTAAATACAGGGAGAGTTGTTGTATCATCCAACTTCAAGTCAGTGTAAATACAGGGAGAGTTGTTGTATCATCCAACTTCAAGTCAGAGTAAATACAGGGAGAGTGTTGTATCATCCAACTGCAAGTCAGTGTAAATACAAGGAGAGTTGTTGTATCATCCAACTTCAAGTCAGTGTAAATGCAGGGAGAGTAGTTGTATCATCCAACTACAAGTCAGAGTAATACAGGGAGAGTAGTTGTATCATCCAACTTCAAGTCAGAGTAAATACAGGGAGAGTATTGTATCATCCAACTTCAAGTCAGAGTAAATACAGGGAGAGTAGTTGTATCATCCAACTACAAGTCAGTGTAAATACAGGGAGAGTTGTTGTAATCATCCAACTTTAAGTCAGTGTAAATACAAGGAGTTGTTATATCATCCACTTCAAGTCAGAGTAAATACAGGGAGAGTTGTTGTATCATCCAACTTCAAGTCAGTATAAATACAGGGAGAGTTGTTGTATCATCCAACTTCAAGTCAGAGTAAATACACGGAGAGTTGTTGTATCATCCAACTGCAAGTCAGAGTAAATACAAGGAGAGTTGTTTGTATCATCCAACTTCATGTCAGAGTAAATACAGGAGAGTAGTTGTATCATCCAACTGCAAGTCAGTGTAAATACAGGGAGAGTTGTTGTATCATCCAACTTCAAGTCAGTGTAATACAGGGAGAATTGTTGTATCATCCAACT